>NW_004567112.1:5823791-5864104 GCF_000260355.1 Condylura cristata | reverse complement strand
TGATCTAGTTTCATTTTTTTGCATGTAGCTTCCCAGTTTTCCCAGCACCACTTGCACGATTCAGCTTCTTTTAAGTAGGTGATGCAAAAATTCTGGGGACAACAGATGTAATTGCTACTCTCAGGGAAATGAAAATATTTTTGTGACTATCCTGTGAGCAACGGGGCTACTGTGAGCAAACAGTGCTGTTTATTTGTCCAACAAAAGCCCCCAGTTGTGCCCCTTACAGCTGCCAGTGGCTTTTCTCAGGGGTCTGCTCACCCCTCTCTCCTCTCTCTTCTTTAACCCAGAGAAAATATCACAAAGTCACCAAATGTGGACTTTGCTGAGAGAAGGAGGGGGGTTGACTTTTGCTGTGAAAAGTTAATTTTTGTGGCCAGATTTGCTCCACTGTGAAAACTAGTGTGGGTGAAAGCATAGAGAGCCCCCGCATTCAATAGAACAACGATTTTCCTTACAGAGGACATTTTAAGGAAGGTCATCAGTTTGCTTGAAGGTCTGATTTCTCTGGAAGGAAATGTTCTTTAACTCCTAACAAGATACAGGAATAAAGAAGGGGATGTGGGGGATGGGGAAGTCAGAGGCAGGGTCTCAGGGGAGCTGGCGGGGCAGGGGCTCCAAGTTGTGTTTGTGGCCACCCTGTGCTGAGGCCCCCCAAGTCCAGCCCTGCCCATCTGAAGCCCATCTGATGTCCAGCTCTGCCCTCGGAGTGGGGCTCACGGTCCAGGGTTAGCTGACACACCAAGCCAGGAGCTGGGCGGGGTGTGGGGGCGCCCTTTGCAGACAAGGAGGCTGGGTTCCCATTTTTGCAAAGGAGAAGGGAAGCTCAGAATACTATGGTGTGCGATATGTTTTTTTTTTTTTTTTTTTTAGTTTTATTTATGCACACAGAGTGGGGTACAGGCCAGAGTGCAGGGGCGGCGAGAGGCTTCACCAGAGATAGAGCGGGGAGCAGAACAGGCCGACTGACGGAGTCCACTGCTGAGGGGAGCAGCGGGGCGGGGGGGTCAGGAGAGGTCTGTCGCGCCGTGTGGGTCGCCTCCGGGTGGGGATCAAAGCTGAAGTGGCTTTAGCTTAGTGCTGTGCTTCACCCCGTCGCACCACCACGGAGGGCCCTGGCGTGGATTCTTCAAGTCCAGCTGGAAACCAGCTGTTCCTTTGTGATCTTGCCTTTCCCTCTACCCATCCAAGATTTGTTGAGCATTTACTGTGTGCATGTACAGTTCTAGATATTTGGGACCTAGCAGGGGGCAAAACCAAAACTGGAAGGAAGGACCTAGATAGGCCAAAAGCGACACAACAAATAAGCCACGTGATGGCCCCACGATGACAGGTGCACTGGAAATTAAGCTCGAAAGTAGAGGCAGGGCGGCGGCCCTGGAGAGAGGGCAGAGGTGGGCGTAGCCTGCTGCCGGGAGGGCGACGCGGTGCAGCTTGGAGGGCTGCGGCTGTTCGGGGCTAGGCAGAGGCCAGGCGAGCCAGGCAGAGCGAGTGTTTTACAGGCCCCTGAATCGCCTCTGAAATGTTAATTTCATGTTATCTCAAGTCCCTGCCAATAAATGCGTAGGGGAAAGCGGCCTGGCACACCTCCTCGGAGAAAGCCCCGCTGTGCAGGAGCAAGCTTCCCTCGGCTCCAGAAGCCGAAGTGCTGGAGCTGCTAACAGCAGGGAGCTGCCGACGGTGGGCATGTACGGGCGAGGGTGAGCTGAGGGTGACCACGAGGCTGGGATGGTGCTGATAGCGGTGAGGTGGCCACCAGGGCGGTGGGGAGGGTGGCGGTGTTAACGTCCTGGCTGCCAGCTGCTGGGCCCTCACCCCTCACCCCTAGCTAGGCAGCGTTGTCTTTGGAGAAGATGGGAGACGGAAGCCAGGCTCCACGCTGGTGTGTGCGGGGCCCAGATAATGTTCAGCGACAGCGCGGGGTCGGGGCCTCAGAGCTGGGGCCTCGGCTACACAGCCGTCACTCAAGGGCAGCAGCCTTCTCTCAGGCGGCCCGTCCTGTGCCGCCCTCCCTGGGCAGAGCCACCCTGACTCTCCACCCTGGAAAGCCACCAGCGGCTCAGCGTGCTGGGGGTGTGTGTGGGGGGGCGGGAGGGCGTGTCTCCCCACCCCATGGTGACCAGTTAGCCGGCCTGGCGTTGGTCTGGGTTTTCCTAATTTGAGGTTGTGGCATCCTTCTGGTTATGGCTGAGGCTTGTCTGCTCTGGAAACCATCTGTGGTGTGGCCATGAGGTGGGGCCCGGGGGTGCCAGGACCTGCCCACAGGCCACAGGCCCCACAGACCTTGTGCCACCCCCATGCCTCACACCAACATGGCAGCTCCTTTGAGAACATACTGGAGGTTTCAGGTTCTTGTTCTGTGCCCCCCCCCCCCAGGACCTCCGGGACCTCCGGGGGGCGGGGTGCAGCACGCCGGCGTGGCTTGCCTCCGCGTCTGGCCCATGCGGGCAGAGCTGGTCTCCGAGCCCGGGTGTGCTGGTGCCCATCTGCTGCAGCGTCTTTCACTGCCCCCCCGATAGGGCTCGCTTGGGCAGTGGAAGCCCCTGACTTGTGGCTGAGCCCAACGTCCAGGAGACTGCCCAGGGCCTGGCCGGTTTTGCTGCCCCTCTGGTCACGGCACCCACCCACTGCCGTTGCTTCACTGCAGGTCCGCAGGTGACCCCTGGCTGGCTGTGCCCGCTCCAGCGTGTCAGCCGTTCAAGTGAAGCATCTGTCCTGCCCCCTGGGCCACCCCCTAGGTCCGGGGGGTGGTCAGGAGGGCCAGTCCCGCTGTGCGGGGAGGGTGGCGCTGGTTTCAGGCGCAGGGAGCCCCTACCCGCTCCCCACAGTGGCGTTTTCTGGAAAACCAGTGCTGCTGGCAGCGCCATAGGGAGGGACAGAGTCCTGGAAGCTCACCTGGGTCGGAGGGATGAGATGGACTCTCCAGCCCGAAGACCAAGGTGGCGCTACCGTCCGCTTGGCCTGTCGAGGGCATGAGTCATCGGCCGGGGGCTGGACTGCAGTGGTGAGCTCTTCCCTGTGCAGTGCCTTGGATCCTGAGAACCTCCCAGCCCTTGATGGAAATGCACTGAGTGACCCCTCTGATGCTCTCAGTTACCCCACCCCACCTGTGATCCCAGGGGCCTGTTTGTGAGGAGGACGGGGAGCCTGAGAACCTGGGGCTACCACGGCTGGTGCCCGTCTTCCCGTGCCCTGTGCCTTTCGTGAGCCAGTGGCGCTCCAGAATGCTTTGGAGGCGAGGGTGGCTGTTGGGTGGTCTCGCTCGTGCTGCCCCTGTACATGCCTGGCACCACCCCCAGGGCTCCCCATGCGGACCTGCAAGCTTGTTGGGGGGGCAGGCTGTTCCGTCGGCCCTGGCCACCCCATCTGCACATCCAGGACCAGTTGGATCATTTTAGGGTGTGGGTGGCCCATGTGGGGCATGTGGCTGGAGAGAGATGCGTTGGCCAGTCTGATTTGCAACTTGGGACTTTGGAATCAGGATGGTGGCCGCCGGGCGGGGGCTGGGCTGAGAGGTCCTGAGGACGTGGGGGTCTTGACAACTGGCACAGCTCTGAAACTGACCCCTGGCAGCGGGCAGGTGCCATAGGGGTGTAATCGAAGTCCTCGCAAGACTGTCTTCACTTCAGACCCACTTTGACATGTTTGGGGGCCCCCCAGGCCATATGCACTTCTTACCTATTCAATTTTGGGGACTCTCCCCACTCCCTAAGGTTTCGATAATTCACGACTCCAGAACTTGAGGGAGCAGTGAATGTAGAATAAGATTTCCTGTAGTGGAGGATACTAATCCAAACCAGCAGAAGGAAGCAGTGCAGAGGGGAGGGGCCCCAAATGTGAAGCTCTGGGCTCTTAGGACGCATCACCCACCCGGCACACTGATGTCTGATCACCAACTGGGGTGTTCACACATCCCTGTGCCCAGCTTTTATTAAGGTTTCTTGACTGAGGCCTGGGGGAATGAGTCATGGACCATGTGGTTGGGCTCCAGCACCTAGGCCCACAGCCCCCCAGGCCCCCAGGCCCCTAGGGCCCCGTGAGGGGCAGAGACCCGCAGCACGGTCTTCCTGTTCCCACAACCCAGCTGTCCCTGGCTGCCTCTGCCTGATTCCTGGAGGCCCCCCGCGATCACCCCATGACTTGCTTCCTGCTTCCGGCTAGAACCCGCTCACTTAGGCACCAGCAGGGCACAGGCAGGGTCTGGTTTAAGCGGACGGGTAAGGCAGAGGCCTGGAGCCCTCGCTGGCCTTCCCAGGCTCTGAAGGATCTTTCTGCATATTTGTAGTGAGGCGATCAGGCGCAGGGCAGGCGTGGGGCGGGGGGCCGGGGGGCCTCTTCACTCTTTCTGGTCTCTGCTGCTCTCCGCTGCTGTGTCCTCTTGGCCGCCCCCACCCCATCCTCTGGGCTGCTGCCCTTGCGGGCTGTCCCCTGGCTCAGGTGCGCCCCCTTTCCAGGTGTGGCCAGCGGGCATGTGTGTGGGACCACAGTGTCGTCACTGGTGCTAGTGGCGGGAGGGCGGAAAAACCCGCTCCCTCCCCTACATTCACCAGCGCCTTTTTCTGATCTGTGGACATGCCTGCCCCAGAAGAGTGTGGTTGTGGGAAAATAGCCCCCCCATTCAGTCGAGCCCACAAAGCGCATCAGTCCCCCGGTGAATCTGGGAGCCCATCTTCCCCTGGACTCCGCAGAGCAAAGGCCTTGGGATTCGAGAAGCAGGAGGGCAGGAGCACTGGTGGTGGGGGTGGGGGCTGAGGGGGGGCCTGCCCAGCATCCTGGGGTGCCAGACCAGGCCTGGACATGAGCACTGGCTCCCCAAAACCTGCTCCCTGGCCTGGACCCCACCGGCCGCCCCTGAGCTGCTCTCCCTCAGGCCTGCTGGTCATTCGCCCCTCACCCTGTTGGTGACCTGGCTAGTGCGGCCAGGTAGGGATCAGGGGCCTGGCTTCTCCTCCGGACCAGCCCCCGGGGTCATGGATTTTCGAGCTGAGAGGAATTTTTTCAGTTTCTCCAAGCCCCTGTGTGTTTCTTCACATCCCTTTTAGAAGTTGGCAGGGCAGTAAAAAGCAGCAAGAAATTCCCAGAAAGAGTGGTCCCCTGTCCCGTCCCCATGTGACGTTCAGGGTGGGGCTTCTCGGACCCCAGTGGGCACCTGACCGCCTGGAGCTAGCTCCTTAGCACTGGGATCCGGGGGTCCGAGTCAGTGGGTGGGGGCCTGGGGACTTAGGTTTCCAGGACGGTCCCCAGCGATGCCAGTGTGACTGGGGCCTGGGGGGGCCTCTTCCTGGACAGGTGCCCTGTGGCCCAGGAGGAGAGAGCATTAGACTCAGGCTCTGAGTAGCTGGGTCCTGGTTTGGACAGGGCGACGGGAGATGCCTCATCTCTCGATAGCCGCCCTCTCGCCCACGGGAGCCAGGGTGTGACCATGTGGGAGTACAAAAAAGCCACCTCACTTGACCTTTCAGATCACATGCACCAACCCTGGCCTGGGTGAGACTTTTCAGTTGTTCCGTGAAGATGTGTAACACCCCCTTCCAAGGAAGGAATGAGGAGTTGGGTATGGGTCCCCAGCCCAGCACCGCTGGAGTCCAGCTGCTGCCAGGGTCGCAGCTTCTGGAGCCCAGGCGCCACGTGGGGCCAGCTTCCGCTCCTCCCTGCAACGCTGTCTCCTTGCCGTGCTCTGCCTTCAGATCACAAACACCTCCCCCCTCGGAAACAGTAAAAGCAACAAGAATAACTGTAAGCCAGTTTCTTCCCCCACAATGACAGTTTTCTCCTGGCATCATTATTGAGAAGCGAGCCTTTCACTCGTTGGGGCATCCGCAGGAACAAAGGAAACGCCGATTCCTTTCCGTGGCTCACCCAGGGCTGAGCGCGCCCACGCTGCAGACCGAGCGGCTCTTTGCTCTCCCCCAGCCCTGAGCCGCCACCCGCCCTCTCTGCTGGCCGCTCTCCCCTCCTCGTGCCCTGCCGCCTCCTGAGTGTGCTCCGTGCCACCTGGGGGCCTGGAGACAGCACGAGGCTGACCAGGACTTCCCTTCCCCGAAGTGGCCCTGCTTAGGGGCCAGGCAGAGCCGGGGCTGTGCGGCTCCCTTCCAGCTGCCCACCTTCCTCCAGGTTTCGCCCTGGACTCCTCCCCACTCAGGAGGGCTCAGGATACGACCCCAGTCCTGGGTACCTGTCCCCAGAGCTGTGGGCCTGTCCCTGAGGGGCTCTTCGCTTCTCTGCCCACTGCAGAAGCCCGCTGCGGTCGGGCTCCAGGCTGCCCTGTGTCTCCTGCTGGAACAGCCCCTCCTCCCGCCGGGCCCTCGGCCCCCTGTCTGGCCACCCTGCGGCCTTGCTTGTCTTCCCCTTCATGCCCTGTCTTCTATGTGGGAGGTAAACTGAGCAGCGCGTGGTCACTTGGTGAAGCCGGCGGAGGCCCCCAGCGGCGAGACGGGAGATGCCTGCAAGTCGGCAGGTGGGAGAAGGTTCCTCTCGCATTTGGGCTTTGGAGTTTGGGGCGTGTGTCCTCCATTGACCTGTTAATCCTGCTCTGTGAGCCTCAGGTTTCTCATCTGTGAAATAGGCGAGCGCCACTTCATGAGGCCCAAGCCCAGCAAGGCTCGCTTCCGTGCCAAGTCCTGTTCACGGGAATAGTCTCAGGGATAGAGCATATTCGACGATCCCAGTGAGGATTTGAACCGGGAAAGCAGTTGGACACATTTTTCCTCTGAGGGCTGTTCTGTAAACTCGAATTTGAATTTAATTTGGATAGGTAAGAACAGTGAGTCACTGACATTCAGAATGCAGTAATTCCTCATAGGAAGAGCTTCTAGTTCTGCAGTGTCTGACCTACAGATAAGTCCGTGCTAGAGGAAGACAATGCAGGAATTAATCTCTTCCTTTCTAGAGAATGCCCACAGACCTGCAGAGGCTGGGTGCCCACCAGCAGATCTTCTTTACCTTCCTCCTGGGTGATCAGTGGGTATGAAAAGACTGGCTCTACCTGCAGAGCCGTAGAATTCCTGCATCTGCTACAGGACCGAGCCTGTTCATGCTCTGAAGATGCCTTTGCTTTCTTGCCTCCTAAGTAGGGGGAGGGGAGGCAGAGATTTTATAATAGTTCACTGTCCAGAAGGCTGGGGAAGGTTGTCATTTATTTCCTGCAAACATTCCTATACCCAGTCAGTCAACATAACTTAATGAAAGCTTGCAGCTCCCAGGCTCCGTGTTCACTGCTCCACCCTCTGGAAGTGCTTGAGCTGGCCTAGGCTGAGCTGAGAGAGGGTTGTGTGCCAGATGAGAGGACCTGCCTCTCCAGGGCAGCACTGGAAGAGGTGCCAGGGCTGGGCATTAAGACGGAGCAGGCTTCAGCAGACAGAAGAACCAGGTTTGGGGAGAGGCTGATGTAGCCAGATGGGGAGGGACATCCATCTCCTAGGCAGGCACTCTGAGCATCAATCGGTGGCAAAGAAAGAGTCACAGAGAGCAAAGAAACAGCAAGCCTGTGCCCTGGGCCTGGGGCTGCCTGTGGTTGGCTGCACCTCGCCTTCTAGGCCCCAGCTTCAGTGTCATACCCTCTAATTGTCCACCTTTCCCTCCTCAGGCCCAGTTGTTCTGTTACTAACACGTCTGCTCCAGAGCGTGCCCTGCTCCCCAGTGCTGCTCAAAGGCCTTGGGACGAAGCAGCGCTGCTGACATCTGGGATCAGCTCGTTTTCAGTGGTGGGGGCTTCCCCTTGTGCCTCACTCTGCTAGATGCTGGAGGTGTCCCCCAACCCCAGATCTCTCTAGGCATCACCAGATGTCCACTGGAAGGCTCCCCTTCTTGCCTGTCCACATGTCCCCAGCGCCTGCGTGCTCAGCCAGTGATGCTCAGCACCTCTTGGTTGTGTGAATTGACGAATCTGTGTTCATTTTCTTAATGGACAAATGAAAGTGTGTGAAAAAGTGAAGCAGACGCTTGCGTGTCTTCAGTGGGCTACCAGAGAATCACCAGGGAAACCTTTGGAGAAGACATATTCCCTAGTTTCAGCCCCAGGGTACAGTGCAGCCTGGAGCCTGAATTGTGGTTTTCTTTTCTTTGTACTACTTGTCATTGAGGTGACTTTGGTTTACAAGGCTGTATAGGATTCAGAGAGGTGTATGCTCACGCCTCTTCCACTGTGTGCTGCCGCACCACACCCACTGCCAAGTGGCTGGTGACCTTCCACTGTAGCCCGCTGGGCACCCCCTCCTTTGCTCCACCCTCACCCTTTCCTCTGGTGGCCCCCACTCCTCAGTCAGATCTCTGGCATTTGTTTGGTTTAATAGTGTTGGTTCCTTTGTTTTGTTTCTCTGTAGTCCACATTTAAGTGACATTGTTGGGGGCAAGGCTGTCCTGAATGAACTCTACAGATACAGGTTTTGTGGACTCCAGCCCCACCCTAGACACCCGAGCTACAAATCCCAGCAATCCTCCCTTTGGTGATGATAGTGTGTTCTGTATTCTGGTGTTGGGTTGGAAGTGGAGTCCGCAAGACCTGTATCTGTAGAGTTCGTTCAGGACATCCTTTCTCTAACAACGCCATCTGGTATTTGTCTTTTTTCTGACTTATTTCTTAGAGCATATGGAGTCTGTATTGTTAAGAGAGTATCAAGGCTTCCTCAGAAGGTAAACATACAGTTACTGCCTGACCTAGCAATCGGCTTCGAGGATTCACCCAAAAGAATTCAAAGCAGGGACTGAAATACCCATGGAACAGTATTCACAATAACCAACACACGTCCATCAGCAGGTGGGTGGGTATCCAAAGTGTGGCCTGTCCTCATGGTGGAATATTATTAATCTTAAAAATGGAGTGCAGGCCCTCCCTGGTGGCGCAGCGGGTTAAAGCACAGCACTGAGAATCTGAAGCCACTTCCGCATGAGTTCGATTCCCGCCTGCCGCCTGCCCCGGAGGAGACCACATGGCGAGCCAGACCTCTCCTGACCCGCCCGCTGCTCCCCTCAGCAGTGTACTTCGTAGATCTGCCTGTTCTGCTCCCCACTCTGTCTCTGGTGAAGCCTCTCACCGCCCCTGAGCCTCTGGCCTGTACCCCAGTTCTGTATGAATAAATAAATAAATCTTTAAAAAAAAAAAAAAATGGAGTGCAACCTGATACTGCTATGACATGAACGGACCTTGAAGACCTCATGCAAACTAAAGTGAAGTAAGCCAACCACAGAGGACACATACCAAGCAGTTTAACATATATGAAGTCGCATTCATAGAGACGGGAAGTAAACGGTAGCGTCTAGGAGCGGAGGGGAGGGGGTTTGGGGGTGACTCTTAATGGGGACAGAGTTGAGGTGTTGAGGAACTGGTGATTGTATGGCAGTGTGCATGTACCGGAAGCCACTGGGCTGTAGACCTAGAAATAACTAAAGTGGTCATTTATGTTATCTATAATTTAACATGCCCCAAGACGTGGGGAATGACAGTTGGAGGTGCAGGTGGGGAGTGCGAAGGATGTACTAGAGAGTCCTGATGACACTTTGAGGGCTGGTGGCTGGTGAGTGTCTGAGATGGGAGTCTCACTTTGCCAAAGATCCTAGACCGATCCATCTACAGGAGGCCCTTCTCTGGGCGTGTGCATGCTGGCCCATGTCAGCCAGGCTATCTGAGTGAAGGCCACATTCCCTGTCCATGTGGGAGCTCCCAGCAGCTGTGGGTGATTCTTGTCTGGTAGGATGCCTGGTTCTGGGAGAGAAATCTGAACTCTGGATTTGTGTGGAACCTCCTAATGTCTAAATATCGACACCGGGTTCAGTGAGCAAGCAGACCCCACGTATGTGTGTCAGGTGGATCGCTTCTGGGGTGGTTTTTTCACAGAGCTCCCCATTTGGGCTGCTCCCATATTTGGATCCCTTCTGAGCCCTGACACAACTTTCCCCTCTGCCCTTGAGAATTTCCCTGGTGTACAGTGCTCCCGAAGAGGTTTACAGGGAGGAGGATGAGTGGCAGAGGCTTGGTTCTGCCATGTACCAGCTGTAGAGCCCGGTGGGGTTGCAAGCAATTTGCTACTTTCCTCCTCCTGCCTCGGTTTCCTTTTCTATTGAGTGGGAGCAGTAGAGTTCTCTCCGGTAGAGTTGGAATGAGCACTAGGGGAATGCACGGGAAGGGTTTGACCCAGGGCAGGGCCTGCAGAGGGTTCTGCAGTGAGCGAGCATAGGTGTGTGTGTGTGTGTGTGTGTGTGTGTCAGCCCCAGCTGGAGTAAAGACCTAGTGTGAAGTCAGGCGGGACATGGGCTGGAGACTTACGCAAGATCAGATGTCTGTTTCATCAACTGTGACGTGAGCTCAGCGATTTCTTCCTCAGAGTCACTCTAAGGATTAAACAGGATATTATATTCAAACGGGCCGAGCCACAACCCACAGAACGTGCCCCGTACACGTTCATTCTGCTGCAATGCCTTATGGCCCCATGGACCAGGGCCGGCTGGCAGACTGAAGACGAGATGGGCAGAGAGTGGAGAGGTGGACCTGTCCTGCTCCTCCCCAGCAGCTCCCTCCCACTTCTTTGCCACTCACTGGCCCATGGGGAGGTGACCTCAGCTTCGCAGCCCGCTGCTCCGAGTCTAGCCCTTGGCAGGCCCCACGCACCTGAGCCTGCAGTAAATGAGAGCCAAGGTCCTCCCAAGCAAGGGCCTCGCCTGTCCTGACCCCACCCAAAGGGTTGCACACCATTCCAGAGCAGGGACCCACCTGGGGTGCCAGGGATCCCTGAGACCCCGCATCTCTTTCGCTGGGCCCCAGACTTTGTGGGGGGGGGTTGATCACATGAGCGTGTAAAAGAGGGGCCATCCAGCTCGAGAAACCTGGGCTTGTGAAGAGCCAGCAGGCACCTCCGGTTGAGGGGGGGCCTCGCGCAGAAGCCAGGATGCAGGGAGCCGTGAGAAGGCTGCAGCCCACTGGCCAGGCCCCACGGGAGAGGCCAGGTCTGCAGGGACTGTAGCCCAACAGTCCGGCTCCTGTGGTTGCAGCTTATGGTCTAGGTGAGGTGCAGAGGGCACCACACAGCGGGGCTGACCAGCACTGGGAGGTGTCCAGGAAGAACAGGGCCTGGTGTGGGCAGGTTGTCGGCCACTGGAGGGACTCCCCCTGCTGCAGCCCGGAGCAGGGAGCCCAACCCCGGCACGAGGAGAACACGCAGGCTTGATGCCAGCCGGGAGGGAGTGTGTGTGTCTGGTGGGGCGTGGGGTGCGTCACTGACTTGACCTCAAGTCCCCCACGCTCCCCCCGGCTGTCTCGCAGCCCCCGGGGCTGGTGGGCAGACCCACTGGGGTGGGACCTGGCTTTGGAGCCTGGGGCAGCACCCGCATCAGCCTGACATGTTTTTCCCCATCTCTGCAGGGGGCGGAGGGAAGCGCAAAGGCAAAAGCAAGAAGTGGAAGGAAATCCTGAAGTTCCCCCACATTAGCCAGTGCGAAGACCTCCGAAGGACCATAGGTAAGCCTTGCTGCCTCGACCGGGCGCGGGGGAGGGCCCAGGGGGCCGCCAGACCGTCGAATTCAAACCAGCCAAGGCAGCAAAGTGGTTGGGGGGCGGCCGCAGGCCCACATCCTCACCAGCTGACAAAAATGCCGTGACACTGCAGAGCCGAGGTCCCAGCGGTGCAGAGGGAAAGTCCCTGCCTCAAAGAAACGTCCTTTCTCTCGGCCAAAGATTTGGGAGGGGGCAGCTGAGCGCCGGGACGCTGCTGGCACAGGGGCCCCGGGGGCCACACCAGCCCCGCAGCCCACGAGCCGGGTGCCCTGCCCTCGGCCGTCTGGCCTGCCTCGCCCAGCCCGTCACTGAGAGCCAGTGGCCTGGCCTCCCACCCCTCCGACTCACACTCTGGCCCTCGGAAACGGGATAGCCGCCCCCTCCCCAGCCCGGACGCCCGACGCCCCACTCTGCAGCCCTGCTTGCGGCCAGGCCCCGGCCTGCCCCAGGATCCCCGCGAACGCCTCCCGCACTGCAGCCTCGCTGGCCCACTGTCTTCACGTTTGGTTTGGAGGGCCCAGGAGCGTACGACTCGCTCCCGAGCCTCTTTGTCCACAGGCCCCAGCCTGAGGGGCCCCGTCCCCGCCTGTCCTCCCCCGGTCCATAAACGGGCCTCTTGGCAGGGCCCGCTCCCCTGGGAGGGTGTGAGAAACGTGCGTGCTGGCGTGTGAAAATGAATTCTTCTGTTCTCCTGGAGGGCATTGAAAAGACTCTGTGTGTGAGTGCAGTGTGCTCGGCGGCCTGGGGAAAACAGGAAGGCCGCCATAAACTGAGGGGCTGCAGCTCGCCGCGACGCGCCCCAGGTCCGGCCCTCCCGCCTGTTTACAGTCGGTCGCCTGGTGTCTGCCCGACCTCTGCTGGGGTCCTGCTGGACGGCTCTCTTACATAAAACTCCTACTTCTTTTCTAGACCAATACGCAAACTAAACAGTGGCAAACGCCACATTTATTTTTCTTGTGGACACACGAGCTCACTTTCTGAAGCTCTTTGGGAAGACGTCCCGGGCAGGAGGCCACTTAGGGCGACAGGCCCCGCTGGGCCCCGAGGGCAGCAGGGGCAGCGTGGTGGGAAGCCAGAGGGAGGCGTCACCGACGCTACGGCAGTTGCACGTCTACGACAGCCTCCGGGAAGGACCCGCGGTTTCTGCCCTCGGCGCGTGCCGGCTCTGCTCCCGGCGTGGGTTCTTGCCGGTGTTCGTGATGGGAGGTCGTGCTTGTTTTCAGTTAGAGGTTGGTGGAGGGGAGCGGTCACGTTCCTCCATGCTGGTCCTTGGAGCCCCTAAGCCCGGTTCCCGGTCACACCTCCGAGGCTGGCCCTGCCTTTGCTGGTGCCTCCGGCCTCCGCTCACACCCACCGTCCGCCCGCGTGTCCGCCGGGTGCGGCGGCGGCCGCTGTCTGGCCGCCCACGCTCATTCCCAGTTCCCAGGACCCTCAGGTCTAGCTCGGGTCCCTCCTGCGTGGAGAAGCCTCCAGAAAGGAGCTCCCCCCTCATCGCTCTTTGGCGTTGTGCTGCTTCCCTGTGCCTTGTGCCCGTAACTCCACCGAAGGCCGTCTTCCACGGACGTGTGGACTTTGCTGTGCCTCCCCGGGACTGATGTCCCACGACTCTGGTGACGGTGTCTCGCCCACTCAGTGCGGTCCGTAACGGGCTCACAGTGTGAGTGAAGACATGATGGGGTGAAATACCTGAAATCGGGGCTCTTTTGTAAACATTTGTTACATGAGCTCGCTGTACAAAAGTTGAATGTCTAGGCCATGGCTCAAACTTGAAGTCATGAAGTTTAGGCTCAGGAGGCCCCTGGGAGAGCCTCTGCCGGCCCCTTCCAGGTCCTTTCTAGGGAGACGAGGAAGCTTCGCGCCGTCCGGGACCGGGCATACGCCGTCTCCGCTGGGGGTGGGGGGTCCTGGCCTAGGCTGGTTCCTCTGGGGCCTGAGTCTGAGTCACCCCGCGGTGCTGCTGGGATTCTCCGTGTGAAGAACTGGAGAGCGTCCTGTCCGACCACCACTTCAGACCTGAGTAGACAGACTCCAGAAGAAATGACCTGCCTGGCTCTGTCCAGGTACTGGGCCCTAGCTGTCTGCTCTCAGAGTCCTACAAACTCGGTATGTTTGGGGCTTCCATCAGAAGCCATCAAAGCAGAGAAACTAGCAGGCCCCAAAGGGGTAGATGTTCTGTCCCTTGCTCCCTTTATTTGACCTTAGAAGTATTTGCACATTCATTTGCTTGCTTGGCACGTGCTTATGGAATACTTGTTATGTCTACTCACTGGGAGGGAAAACCTGATTCCCACCCCCCAACCCCCACAAAGTGCATCATGACCTTTTCTTTTTTTCTTTCTCTCTCTCTCTCTTTCTTTCTTTCTAAGATTTTATTTATTTAGGCATACAAGAACTGGGGTATATGCCAGAGGTGTGGGGGGTGAGAAGATTCACCAGAGACAGAGTGGGGAGCAGAACAGGCGGATCTAATGAAATGCCCTGCTGAGGGAAGCAGCGGGGAGACAGGAGAGGTCTGCTGTGCCCTCTGGGTCACTCCCTGGCTGGGGGTCGAACTCCTGCTGCAATGGCTGCAGACAGCTTCACAGCATTGCACTTTGACCCACTGAGCCACCAGGGAGGACCTGCAGCATGACTGTTTCTATGAGAATGACTAAAATAAAGAGGCGATAGCAAGTTGAGAAATTTCTATGGTGGAGGAAAGGGTTGCTGAGCCAGAGAACAGTGCCGGAGGGGTCTCCACACCCCAGGACTGTCCTGCAGCAAGTGCATCACTGTCAGCCTTCCAGGACTGGCCTTTGTCTGAGCGCCCCGAGGTCATGGGCTACTTCCTGCCTTCAGTGGCACACCGAGTAGACAGCTGGACAGGTGACTGGGTGGACAGATGGCTGGGCAGATGGGTGAGTGGGTAGATGTGTGAGTAGGTAAATGGATAGGTGGGTGGATGCATAAATAGTTGGGTGGGTGGTGGATGTGTAGGTGGCTGAATGGGTGGGTAGGTGGAAGGATGGTAGATGGAGAATGTGGCTGAATAGATGTTTCCTTTCCCCCTCCCCAGCCTAGAAACCAGAATTGTGATTGGCGTTCAGTAAGACAGATTCCTGGACACACGTGTCTACTTCCAGTGTGAGTCGCAGGCATGAGTAACTGATTTTACACTGTTCCAGTAGAGGCCAGATAAGACTGTGAGAGGAGGAAGGGCTCTTCAGTGCTCGCTCCACGAAACATCAAATAATGGTGTTAGTTCATAAGCTAATTGTTCACATAAGATCATTAGAAGACCCAAATCAAAGAGATTCTCAGAAAGTCCAAAACTTGGAAGGCTGTAACGTCATTGTGAAGATAAAAGATTGTTGAGGTCTGCAAATAGTTCTCAGTGACGCAGAAATTTCTGTTGGGGAAAAGTGTGGCATTTTTATTTATTTAGCTTAGGCTCATTGCGTCCTTTATTCTTTATTCATTAGGGGAAAAAAAAAAGTATAAGGGGGCTCAAGTGAAAGAGTTGATTATTCCACTGTTTGGCAATATTTCTGTAGGAACTGTCCAAAAGCTATATAATAAATCAAGCCCCCTCCCACCCCCTGGTGGGACTGACGTTTACGAGGAGGCTGTTCACAGAAAGTAGCTGCCTCCATCCTTGTCTCCTCATGGCCCATGGGGGGGGTGGGGTGGGGGAGGGAGGTAAGGGGGGAGACTCGTTTGTCTTGTGGGAAAGCCTCTTGCCAAAGCCTTAACTCTTCCCAGGAGCAGACATTCTAGGCTGTGAGGCATTCCTAGAAGAAGATGTAGACGCTTAACATTTAAAAAAAAAACAAACCCAAACACTATAGTAGTATGATGCCTGCACTGGATCCAACATGCTCATGCTCTTTAAACAAGACATTAGCTTAGGGCCGAGGCTGCTACGTGCCGGCATCGCTGCTCACGGCCACGGAAGCCGCGCACGGCCACGGAAGCCGCGCACGCGCATGGAAGCATCTCCGTTGTTGGTGCTCAGGCCAAGCGCGGGTCCTGTTGCTCCCGGCTGTGTGATGCTGGGCAAGCTGCTGGATTTCTCTGGGTTGCAGTTTGTCATTAAAACGGGGACACGAGCACCGGCCTGGTAGAACGTTGAGGGCCCAGCTCATGCGGTGGATGTCGTCATCGTCAGCATCGTGTAGCGGGCAGAGCTGAAGACCCTTTGGGAGGACTGCTGCTTCCCAAGGCAGCTGACCTGCCTACACAGGGTGAGTGGGGCCAGCTGCTTCTGTGCTGATGACATCATGTGGGTTGAGACCCCAGGGCCCTTGCCTTGGGGTCATTTGAGCCCTTCCCTTTCTTGAACCCCGACCTCCACTTCCTAGACACCCGCCCTGATTCCTTCCTTCAGCTCCATGACAGGACCAGGGGACCCTACACTGTCAGCTAGACTCCTGCCCTGGTGAGGTTTCTTGCAAGAACATATGGTGATTTGGAAGGTGGCACCTCAGAGTCCTAGCGGTAGTTACTGCTGGCAAGGCACGGAGGTCATGGGGAACGCTATCTTTCTCTGTCAAGTGATCTGAATGGATTATTTGCGTCACTGACAGCTGTGTGAAGGAAGCCCGGCCTCTGCATGATCCCCAGCGTGGCAGTGGGGCCGTGATCTGCTTCTCCCTTTCCTTGCTACCTTTGTGTCCCCCGGCGAGTGTAGGCTCCGAGTGGCTGGTCAGAGCCTCAGCATCTTGCAGGCGCTGCAGGACTGTGACAGGGGCGCCAGCTGGTTCTTTGGGGATCTGGCAGGAAGCACCCCTTAGCTTTCGGCAGGTGTGTCTCAGTGCCTTCCATTGTGCTAGGGCTTAGGGGGGAAGCCAAGGCCAGGGGTTAGCTCAGACTGCCTCTGCACCCCATTCTTGGGGTCTCCTCTTGGGCCACTCAGCTCTGCTCTCTGACTGGACTACATGGTCTCCTGCCTGGGGCTCGATGCTGCCTGTGACCTGGGGCACCCTCCCCCGACAGGTGACAGGGCCGGTCTATGCTGCAAACACCTCCCTGCCTGCCTACCCCTCCTCACGGGTGGTGGGTCCCCTGGCACTGCCAGGCACGGGCCAGGGTCTGGAAAGGCACTGGGCTGCTGGGACAGGTCCCACCCCAGGGCCCACGTGGCCCAGCCACTTGGAGCCTGCCAAGCTGGCACGTGAACACTTGCTTTCATTGTCAGGGAAACCAAGTCTTTCTGTGACGTCATTCCCGTCCTTGGGGTGATAAGGGCGCGTCACGACTGTCGTTCTGCCACTTACTGCGCTCTGATGAGGTACAGCATCTGCTCGCCCTTGGAGGGCAAGATAAATTTAGATGTGGCGGATTTAGCCATCAGGTGACCTGTCTGCAGCTGAAGCTCTCAGGAGGGAAGGGGTGGCCTGGCTTATCTGCCCGCCGCTGTCCGGGTGTTAGTCTCACCTCTCCTCTGAGATCAGCGGCCCGCTGCAGGCCACGGCTGGGTCCTTCGTGCCCAGCCCCAGCTTGGGTGCGTGCAAGGTGCTTGGTGGTCCCAGTGGTGGGTGTCTTGTTTGGAGACCCTTGGCAAGGGCCCTGAGGGGGACTTGCAGTCCCCAGACCAGCTGGAACTGTGCTTTTCAAAGGCTGTTCTGCAGGGAAGCTTGGCGGCCCTGATCCAACTTCTTTTCTCTTTTATAAGGACCCGAAGTCCCTCCGACTAGGGACGCTGTTGTGGCCCCATCTGAACCCAGTGGCCCTGTGCAGACCCTGCTGACAGACGAGGCCACATTCCTAGGTACCAGGGCTCAAGCCCACGCGCAGGTCCATCGGCTGTACTACCCTCTTGCTTGGTCTCTGGAGCTCAAGTTCAAGGAGCCAGGGAGGATCCCGGCCCCTCCAGCTGTGGAGGGGACCCCCACCCCGACCCCGGGGAGGTGCTGCCTGCGGGCTCCGGCTGGCTTGTCCCCCCCAGGGGCGGCAAGAGGCTGTGGAGGTTGAGCCACTTTCTAAACCACATTGCGTGACGCTTTCTCGTTCTCCCGTTTTACTGGCGTGTTTCGTTGAGGTCAGAGTGACTGCTAAGTTGTTTTGCTCAGAGACATGCAGAACTGTCTCGCCGTCCAGAGTCCGCCGCTCGCGCTGGCCAGTGTCAGCGTCTTCCTGCTGGTCTTTCGAGCTGCACACACCCGCGCACACACCTGTGGCTTTGTTTACCTTTTTTCTTAATATAATTTCAGAAACGCCCACATTATTAAAATTCTCCATAAATGTGATATTTTCCCTCCCATATTTATTTGCTGTTCTCTTGGAGGACTTGCCCGGGGGAGCGAGCTCCACTGTGGTAGTCAGGATCTAGCCTGTTGTCCTCATCCACCCTCTGGTGCCCCCCCACACTCCCCCCCCACCAACCCATGGCTGTTCCCTGTGGGCTGATTCTCTCTTTGAACTATTTTGAAAATGAAGCCCTCGCCACGAGCTGCACACACACCTGACCTGTGAAGCTGTCCTGTCTGGCCCCTGTCCCTCCTGGCCTTGTCCGGCGGAACGTCCTCCTCCCTCACTGCGACTTTCGCCCCCCAGCTCCAAGGCTGGAGTGCCTACCCTTTTTTTTTTTTTTTTACAAAGTTTATTTTTACATCATTTTGCACATTTTTTTTTTTTCCATCTCGATTGTAATCCCCACGGGTTTCCCATCACCAGATCACCCCTGTACAACCACCCTAGTCCCATGCATTTCCCTCCCTTCCCCCCCCCCCATTTTTGAACCCATTCCCCACTCCGCCCCCACAGAATGTCTCTGGTATATGGTTGTTCATTATTTTTGTTATTTTCTCGCCTGGTCCATTATACTCCTGCTATGAGTGAGACCATCCGGTATTTTTCTTTCTCTTTCTGGCTTATCTCACTAAGCATGATCTTTTCCAGCTCCATCCAAGTTGCTGCAAAAGACATGTGTTTCTCTTTTTTGGTTGCTGAGTAATATTCCATTGTATATATGTACCACATCTTTTTTATCCAGTCATCTACTTTTGGGCATTTGGGCTGCTTTCATGTTTTTCCAATTGTAAATAAAGCAGCAATAAACATGGGGGTGCAGGTATCTTTTTCAATCAGTGTTTTTGTGTCTTTTGGGTAGATACCTAGGAGTGGGATTGCTGGGTCGTAGGGAAGCTCCATGTTCAGCAGCTTGAGGAACCTCCAGACCCTGTCTTTTTTTAAAGATGTATTTATTTATGCATACTGAACTGAGGTACAGGCCAGAGGTGCCGGGGCGGGGGGTTTGGGGGGCGGGGTGAGGGAGAGGAGTCACCAGAGACAGAGTGGGGAGCAGAATGGGCAGGTCAGGAGGGGCCTGCTGCGCCCTGTGGGTCAGCTCCGGGGTGGGGATCGAACCTGTGTTGAAGTGGCTTTAGCTTCTCAGTGCTGTGCTTGTACTTGAACGCTTGTACCGTGCCACCGGGGAGGGCCCGCCCACCCTGTCTTTTTGAAGGCCAGACGCATTTAACCAAGTCCGAACAGCATATCGGATGGCCTCTCCCTCCGCTGCTGTGCTTCTGGCATGTTCCGCCCTGGGCTCAGAGCGGCAGACGCCGTTAGCCCGACCTGTCTCGGGCACGGCCCGGCAGTGAGGTGTGGCGGGTGCCGCTGCCGCGTGCAGGCTGATGCCCTGCAGCCCCAGGCGTGAGAGAAGGGCGAAGGCGAGGGTGGGGGGAACAAGCTGGTTTATACGGCAGCGGGGACCTCAGCCTGGCACCAGAGGCCCGCCGGCCCCAGCAGCCCGAGCAGGACAGCGCTCTGCCCCATAAAGAGACGCTAAGGCAACACTTTCGATGGTCGCTGCCCAGACTGTGTTTGCAGAAA
Organism: Condylura cristata; assembly: GCF_000260355.1. NCBI lineage: Eukaryota > Metazoa > Chordata > Mammalia > Eulipotyphla > Talpidae > Condylura > Condylura cristata. The sequence goes on along the minus strand of NW_004567112.1, from coordinate 5,844,804 downwards.
TTCTTTCCTGGGCTCCGAATGTCGAGCCCCTTGCCAGCGTCCCCGGCCTCCCCCCAGGGCAGTGAACACCCCCCTGTTCTCAGTCCCCCGGTGCTAGCACCCAAGACACAGTGCAAAGAAAAAAACGTGGGCCAACATAAACTTTTTAAATCATAAAAAACAAACTGAAGAACAACCACCAAATGCGGCCCCTGAAGCCGCCGGCGACTGGCAGCGTCTCCAGCCAGCGCCGCAAAGGAAGCAGCAGGGCCCGTGTTTTGAGCCCTGATTTTTGTTTTTCTGTTTCATCTCCAGACATTGTTTTAAGAATCTTTTCATTCTTCTTCTTGCAAAATGAACATAGCTTCTGATGAAACTTCCGAGACATAATTTTAAGAGGACCATGAAAATGGCCAGCGAGACCATGTTGCATACTAGGATTTCGGGGGGCGCCGCCCCCCTTCTGCCTTGGGGTCTGCTTTTCCAGGGGCGCTCTCTGGGCAGCTCTTCCCAGACCTCAAGTATTGTCTACAGTGAAGTACCGGACCCCGCCCCGGGTGGGGGGCCGAGGCCCCAGGCTTGGGGGTGGCTCTCCCCCCACGTGCTCCTGGGTGGAAGGGAAGCCGGTGTCCGGCTTTGGCAGACCGGCCGGCGGCCAAGGCGTGACCGCGGGCAGCACCTGTGTCGGGCTCTGCACGTTGGTGCCGACTTTTCTCTGCCGTCGTGTGGCCTCTGGTTGGACAAGTGACTGAAGTCTATTCCTGTGTTTCTGGTGAACTGTGATGCTTCCTCCTGCTGCTGGTCCGGGTGGAGAGCTCCCGCCCCCCTCCAGCCGCTCAGAGACTGGGAGCCCCTCTTCCACTACCAGCTACCCCGCTTTGCTCAGGGCACGTCGTCAGTCCTTTCCAGGTCCAGGCCAGCCTCCCTGTGGGGTGGCCCCTTGCCTGGCACCCCCTTCCTGGCCACCACCCTCTCCTGTGAACTGCTGTGTTCTCCCCCAACTCCCTCAGCCTCACCCGTTTCCAAGCCAGCTGCTCCAGCCAGCAGCCAGAGGGCTCTTGCTGAAGAGTCCATCTGCGCTCATCCCCGTCTGCTTCAGCGGCTTTGCCCTGCAGCCAGGCTGGAGTCCAAAGGCCTCGTCAGGTGGGCCCTGCCTCGCCCACCCCGGCCTCCCAGGCCAGCTTCACCCTCGGCAGCCCTTCTCCTCTGCAGTTTCTCACGTGTCTTCCCTCTCCAGGCCTCTGCCAGGCACACTTCCGTCTCTGCCTGGGATCAACTGCTGGGGCCTCCACCTTGCAGGGCCCTTCCTCCAGGAAGCCTTCCCTGCTGCTCTCACCAGGCCTCTGCCTGACCCTGTTCTCCGCTTGGCCACAGGCCCTGTGAGGACCAAGCTGTGTGGCAACGGTTGGTCCAGGGCCCATCACAGCATCTACTCTGCACCGGCCTGTTCAGAATTGGGACTTTCTTTCCTTGCTAAGATATTTTTGTTCTCCCCTGGAGATGAGAAGCAAAAGCCCTTAATCTCCCCAAATCCGGGAATGATTGCAGATGGGTCTTATTTTTCTTTCTGAGCTCTTCTAGAGGGCCTTGGTAGTGTGGACCGAAGCTGCCCGTGCTTCTGAAGTAGCTGCCTTTCTAAAAAGTAGTTCAAGGGCGAGAGGTCCAGTTGTACCCCTGCCCTCAAGAGCAGTTACCCCACTTCTAGACCCCCGACCGACCCCAAGGGGAGGCCTGGGAAAACTGGAGGGGTGACAGCACAGCTGTGCTGCAGGGCCCCCCCCGGCTGTCAGGCCCGCCCGGCCGGGCACCCAGAGTTACGCTGCCGGAAGGCTCTGTCATGAGCCTCGCTGTCAGCACCTAGGGGTGCCCGGAGCCACGGGCCATGCTGATGCCTCTGGCAGGTCAGCGGGACAGAGCTGTGGAGGCCTCCCCCTGCTCCGTCACGCTGGGCTGGGGACAGCCGTGCAGAGTGGGGGCCCCGGCGTCTGAGGGGCCGAGCTTTGGGCTCTGTTGCTGCCTGACCGACTCTGGGCAAGTGACCGAGCGTCCCTCATCCACAGCCTCCTTATCCGTGCGATGGGCCCAGGAGTGCGTTGGGTGGATGGACGGGGCTGAGGCGCTGTGCACAGGCCCGCACGCGTGGGCACCTCACTGCCAGGGCACCGCCACAGTGGCGAGCAGTCCCTCCCGACCCAGAGCCGGGCTTCTCGGCCCCCGGTGCTGGCTGCCAGGCCCTGCTGGTGTGAAGCTGATCCGTCCACTTACTCGCTCATTCATCTGTTAAGCCCTCGCCCTGTGCCAGGCGTCCCGGAAGCCGCCAGCTGCTTTCATGGGCAGCTCTTGGCACTGGGGCTTGGGCCACATTTGTTGCTTTTATGTAATCTGGGTATAGCCGCTCTCTTTAGCCCTACTCTCAGCCCGAGCTCTCTATGTACCAACCTCAGCAGAGTTAAAGTTCTGGGGGGCACCGTCCTCCTGTCCCACCACACCCCAAAGATCCTCTCAACCGGGCCTCTGCTTCCAGGCGAGAGAGGCCTTAGCCAACTCAGACATACGGGGTGACGGTCAGTCCCACCCAAGAATGAATACCCCTGCTCAGCCCTCCCTCTGGCCCCGGGGGCATGAGGCTGGTCCACGCCTTAGGGAGCTCCCAAGTGGTTCACACTTGACACTGCGGAGCAGAAGTGGGGTGGGGAAGGGACAGAGACCTCTGTGTGGGATGGGGAGATTCCACTTGACTGTGCTGTAGAAAAGAAAGATTTTTGGGGTGACCAGCTGCTTTAGCGCCACCCAGCCAGCAGGGCTTCTCTGGGCACGTAGCATGGCTGACACGGGGCTGCTTGCTTTGCAGACACATACTCACTTAGCTACGATAAAGCCGCTGAATCAGGGCCCAGCCCCTGCCCCTGTTTTATGGTGTCGATGCAGAGATTCAGGAGATCAGGGAGCTGATCCACGTTCAGGGCCCTGGAGGAAGCAGAGCCTGTGTGCAATGCTGGGCCGGTCCGGCCATGCTGGCTGTGGGTCGGCCATGCTTTGCCCATGGAGGTGAACAGTGTGCGGCGCATTTGGGGGAGAATGTCTGCACGCTTCGGTGGGCTTCATGCGTGCAGTCATGAGGGGAAGGTACGAGAGAGGGAGCCGGTCAGGCCAGAGACGCCGTCCAGGCCATTGCCCTGTGGGTGGTAGGGAGCCATTGAAGGTGCTTCTTCCAGAGCCCTGCAGCCCTCCTCACAGTGAGGGGCGAGCAGGAGGCCACGGACAGGGCAGGCTGGGCTTCCAGGGCAGCGTGTGCTGCACTCACGCCTCCGTGTTTATTCTTTCCCGACCAGGAGGGGAGAAACAAGAGAGTGTTTCTTAAGGAGCTGAGCCCAAGATCTGGAAGGTACCATCAGCAGCCTTCACTTCCCAGGCTTAGGTCTCACCTGCCAGGCCCCAGGGCCGCATGGAGCTTCTCGGTGGCACCAGGTCACAGATGCCATTGCCGTCACTGCGAGGGCCCCAGGCTGGCAGCTTTCCTGCTGCTCACCTGTCTCTCCCCCTCTTTCCTTGATTTTCCTGGCTCCTCGCCCCCCCGCAGCCTGTCTCCTCGCCCTGCAGGGCCCCTTGGAAGGCAGCAGATGGGCTCAAGCGTCACGCTGGCAGTCCCTGCTGGCTTGTGCACAGCCCTGGCTGAGGGTCACCTGAGGCCTGTTCCAGTTGGGGCTTGCAGACCTGAGCTGATGGGGAGTCGGAACGTGGGTGTCACCGCCCAGGGAACTCCACAGGGTCATTGCTGCACTGGGTGGTCATACAGCAAACCCTCACCCCATTTCACAGATGACCCGCCTGAGGCTCAGAGATCAGGGCCTCACTGGGGCTTCTGCTAGTACCCGTGAAGATCCCCAGAGGCTGAGGTGTGGGCAGCAGGTGTGTGAGCTCCTTCCGCTGAGGGTCCCCTGGGCTTGTGATGCCTTTTCAGGGGCATGGAGAGGCCCCTCAGAGCAACTCTGATCTCAGCCACCTTGGCTTCACGGGGAGTCAAGCCCTCCCCCTTCCAGCCACCACCCACACATCCATGCTGGTGGCTCACTTAGTCTTTGCTTCCATCTGTCTGGGTGCTGGCCAGGTGGGGTGCCAGTGCTGGGAGGTGGACACCCACTTTCTAGTCCAGTGTTCCCACTAATGAGCCTGGGCTCCTCCTGGAGTGGCAGAGCTGGGAACCCTGACTCTGCAGGTGGGGAAACTGAGGCTCCACAGAGGCCTGGATCGGGCAGGCTGGAGGCACAGCCCTGGGCTGGCCGGTGGTGGCACCGGGCCAGGAGGTGCCGTCCGTGAAGGACCCGGAAGCTGCTCCTGGCTCCTGGCTCCCTCACACCCCGCCTGAGGGCCGAGGAGGGGCTCCCCTTGCCTCCCTGGCCAGGGCGTGGCCGCCATGCTCAGGAGCAGACTCCGAATTAGGGAAGGGCTTTCTCCTTGGACCCTGAACCTTCCCGGGAGGCATGAACAGCTTGGCAAGCAGAGCGGGCAGCCCCTGTGCATGGCCAGACGCGTCCCCGGTGGCTCTGTGCCACGACGCTCTCTGCTCGGTGGCCTCCTCTTCTCCAGGACAAGGAACACGGTGACACCGAGTGACCTCTCTGACCTTGGGGGGGCTGTTGGTTTGCTCCCTGGGCACCAGCATGTTCTCTGGCTGCACGCAGTAGGTCCTCGCATGCCTGCCTAGCCAGGAGTCCCCAGGCCTGGTTCTAGTTGGTGTGTGGCCGCTGGCCCGGCCCCCCGCTTCCTGTCAAGGTGCACTCCCCCTTGGGGGTTGGAGGAGCTGATTGTTGTCCCGTGTGTAGGCCGCTTATCTTCTTTGTTTTTCATTGAGCAGTTGAGCTTGTACTGGAAAGTGCAGTGGACTCTGGGGGCGGCCAGCAAGCAACAGATAAATCAGCACGTGAGCGGTGAAGAGGGAAAAGGCTGTAGCCCCACCTGGGAGGCAGGGGTGGCTGGGTCCCCTCCCCTCCGGAGAGCAGGGTGCTCTCTCGGGCACCTGCCCCGCTGATGTTCAGGCCGGGAAGGGCAGACTGGGGTGCCAGGCCTGCACCTGCCCCAAAGCTCTGGGGCACCATGGGGCTTTGCAAGTACAAAGCTGTGGAACTCCCTCTTGGAGGGGCCAGCCCCCCACTTCAGACAGCTGGCAGAAAGCTTGGTGAGCAGGCCATCAGAAGGGGCCCAGAGGGGAGTTGGCACCCCCAGGCGCGGCACCGGCAGCAGCTACCAGCTTTGCTTCGTGGGTGAGGGGGTGCGGCCACCGAGGTGGCCAGCCTCTGCCACGAGCGGGAGCCAGGATGGCAACGCTGACCCCACGTGGCCGGCTCGCTTGGAAGTTACAGAAAGGATGTGGGGCGGCCTTGCTGCTCCTCTGTCGACCTCCGCAGGGGGGCCGCCCTTGGAGCCCAGCAGGAGACAGATTTGGGGAGCCTGGCAGGAGGTGAAAGCTGCACACTGTCCCTCCATGCTGCCCCTCTCCCACCCGCTGTGGTCAGAGCTGGCGAGCTCCTGCGAGGTTGAACGCTGCACTTGCTGTGACCAGGGAAGAGCTGTCCCCGTCCACCAAGGGGGGCGGCACTGGAGGCCGGGCCTGGACTTCAGAGCCACGGAGAGGCAGGCAAAAGGCAGGACAGAGCAGTGGCAGAGGGGGGCTGTGGGGGGCACCGTTGATGCGACTCCAGATGGTTTCTGATGGTCCCGGAAGGAAAGTGTGGCCAAGTCAGGCTTTGCTCTCCCACTTACTCGGTGACCCCCATACAGTGGGGTCAGTAAACAGTACCTCCAAGGGTCCCTGTGGGTATCAACCAGGACGCCTACGGGCCGGCCCTACAGGTGCGGCGGTCAGTGAGCGGGGGTCTGTCTCTGCAGCTCTGGTGACCGCCCTTGCCGGGGTCGTGGCCAGCAGCCAAGCCTTTCCCCAGTTAGGCTGAGTGGTGAAAGCCAGCTCTCCCACCGGGGCTGAGTGGGCTGGCAGCCCCCAACCGTCTTGAGTTCTGGGGATTCCTGCGACCCCCCAGCCCTGCCACCCGCCCTGGGCTTGGTCAGGCCACAAGCCTGGCTGTCTGCATTCCCTGCGGAGGGCTATATCTTTGCTGTGTAGCCTGTAAAGCTCTTTTCACACCCCCTGAGCTGCAGTAATCCCCAGCAATCCTGCCGCAGGGCTGTCCTGTGGATCCAACTTGCTTAAGTTGCTCACTTGCAGGCAGGTCTAGCCCATGACAGCCACGCTGCTGCTTCTGGGGGCTTTACCTGACCACTGCACGGCTTCATTCCAGAATCGGGGGCGCAGTGCTGAGGGCACTGGAGGGTCAAGCCCATCCTGACCAAAAGACCCCCTCTTGCACCGGGTACCCCCGGTCCAGCCCTTCTGTGAAGGGGTCTGTGGTGCACTGGCCCCCGGCAACCTGCGGCCTCCTGTCTCGTCTGTTCACAGCACCCTCTCGCCGTGGGAAGTGAGTTGGTGGGAGAAGTGAGTTACCTTCCATGGCTTTGGCATGAATTTGCTCAAAGTGCTTTATAGATGCCAAAGGCATTTTCATTGCTTCCACCTTAACAGGCTGTTGTGCAACCGCCCTGGCCAGTAGGATCGTTGTCAGTTCTTGAAGACAAAAAGAGAAAGTTGGCGCCCTCGGTATCATTTTATAGGCCGCTGAAGCTGAATCGGGACGAGCCAGCAGGCAGGGAGAGGCCACCAGCACCACCCTCCCGCACCTGAGCTCCAGAGCCCGCATTCTCGACATAGGTGTCATATTTGCACAGGCTCCTGTCCGTGCTCTCTGGTGGGGGGTCCGGAATAGCAGGTGCCTGGGCCCCCGGCCACGCCTTTCGGCTACCAGGCATCCCCAAGAAGGTAGAAAGAGCCTGATTGAACTCCATTTTCCCTCCAGCAGGCCAAGTGCGTAATTTTCCATCAAAACATTTCCACCCTTCAAAAGTGTCTCTGCCCAGAACCTGGCCCCTCCCGTCACCCCTCAGGCTTTATCTGGGGCCCGTCTCTTCAGAACGTCCCCCCCCTTCCGCTTTGCCTAAGTTCTGTGCTCCCTGGTGGAAGTATTTTACCAGCATGCTCTGAGCTGTTGATGCAATACAGAGTGCCTTTGGGAGGTCGCCTTTGTCAGCCCAGAGAAGAACCCCTTGTTGTGAAGTCCTTGCCACGTGTCACTGACCTGTCCAGCTCTGGCCAGGATGCCACGAAATAGATCCCGTCCCATGACAGTGAGAACCTTTGAAGTTCGTGGAAATGTTGATGGAAACAGCTGCAGAACCCTCTGCTGACAGCCTGCTTCTTGGTGTAACGTTCCGCAGAACATGCACCCGGCACAGCAGAAGTATCTGGATGGCCCTTGGAATGTGCTGGAATGGAATTTTGGCTGTGCTCTCTGTCCAAGTCTGATACGGCCGTGAGAGAATGTTTGCGCTCTCATTAGGCAGATCGTCAAGGCTCCGAGCTTCCAGATGCCGGGCTGGGCAGAGATAAGTGCACCCCAGGCCCCCCACTCAGGGAGCCGGGTTGATAGGGAATGGGCTCCCCACATGCATTTCATCCCCTCCCTGCACCAGTCACGTAGGAAGGGGGGCAGGCACCCCTCAGAGTGTGAGATGATTCTAAGTGGCACACAGATGAACTCTGGTCACACACTGTTTTACGTCATTAAAAAAAGGTAGTAGCGGCCCTCCCTCCCTGTGGCGCAGCTGTTAAAGCGCAGTGCTGTGAAGCTCGCCTCAGCGCGAGCTGGATCCTGGGCAGGGCGTGACCCACAGGGCGCAGAGACCTCTCCTGGCCCACCCGCTGCTGCCCTCGTCCATCTGCCTGTTCTGCTCCCCGCTCTGTCTCTGGTGAATCCTCTCGCCGCCCCTGCACCTCTTGTCTGTACCCCAGTTCTGTGTGCTCAAAAAAAGGGAGTGGTAGCAGTTCCCCATGTTTCTGCTTAGAAAGGCTGTGTGGATACAAGGGGCAAGGCCGATGAAAATCCAAGCCTGAGAAAACAGCAAGTGAATACGATTGGGTTGTCGGAAAAGTCCCAGTGCTTTTTCTCACTGAAAACCCTGACCCTAGCCCTAACCCGGTGCAGCCACCTCCTTCCTGCTCCACGCAGTAGGAAAGGGTGAATGTGCCTTCCTTTCAAGAAGTCCAGACCCTTGCAGGAGCTTTTTGGGAAACTGAGCCCGACACTTCCTGTCATCTCACTGGCCAGCTGCTGTGAGGGCGGCTTCAAGGGCAAAAGCCCCACCCTCCAGGTACCGCTGGGGTGCGTGTCCTGGAGGCGAGACCCCCTCAGACCTGGGGCTTGCTTCTGGAGGGGCCCCAGGAAGCTTGGTTCCTTCCGCTGAAGCTCAGCAAGGCCACTGGTATTTCATGGAGTGCTGGATGCTAGCGATTAGGGCCACCCGGCTCCCCACCACCGCTGCCCTCCGTCCCATCAGGCAATCTGAAGAGACAGAGTCCGTCTAGAGCACGAAGCAACCCCAGCTTTCCACCCTCAGTGTGGTCAAAGCAGAAACCACAGAGGCTCAGTGCACTGAGCCTCACCACACGGAGGCCTGAGCTGCGGTTTTCAGCCCTGCAGAGACGCTCAGGCCCCCAGGTGAGCCGAACTCTGCCAGTGCAAGGCCTGCAGCTCCCAGCTGGGGACAGCCCCCCTCCCCCCCCCAATCACACCTGTCTCCAGGGGCTTTTCAGTTCTCAGCTCTTGGGTCTGTCTGCTGGCTGGTTATCAGGAACGTGGAGTTTCCAGAATTGTCTAACACCAGGGGATGCTCTTCTAAGCTGACATGGTTGTTCTGGCGACTTGTTTTGGCCAATCTTTGTTCTTGCAAAACCGTCTCTGGGATTTGGGTTCTTTAGGGTCTGAAATGTTCCCTTTTTACCTTTTGAGAGTTTTAAAATTTCTGTCACGGAGAGAATGTTGGGACCAAAATGAGCACTAGCATTGAGTCAGCCAGCCCCCCGACCTCCATTTTCCTTTTCTTTTAAAATTGAGATATCGGGCCCTCCCTGGTGGCACAGCAGGTTAAGGCACAGCACCAAGAAGCTAAAGCCACTTCAGCATGAGTTCGATCCCCGCCTGCCCCGGAGGTGACCACATGGTGCAGCAGACCTCTCCTGACCGCCCACTGATTCCCTCAGCAGTGGACTTTGTCAGTTGGCCTGTTCTGCTCCCCACTCTGTCTTTGGTGAATTCTCTCACCCCCTTGCACTTCTGGCCTGTACCCCAGTTCTGTATGCGTAAATAAATACATCTTTGAAAAAAAAATTGAGATATCATGGGTATCGCACATGTTGGTTTCAGGTGTAACATGATGATGCCATGGCCTGCGAAGTGATCATCCATCACACACTGTACAGTTTCTTCTCACATGATGAGAACTTTTAAGATCAACCCTTTTAACAGTTTTCACATTCTCACTAAGGTTATTAACTGTAGGCGCCAGCAGTACATTACATCCCGCGACTGATTTTGTTCTGTTTCCTTGAACGGGAAACTTGAGTGCAGCTGGCTACAGGCAGAACTGCGAAGAGCAAGTTCCTGCACTCCAGTGTTCTTTGTTCTGTAATTACCTCCAAGCAAATAGTATCAAAAAGAGGTTGGAGAGATGCTTTCATACGGTGTTAGAAATCAAACAGCTATTAATATGCTAATTATGGCAGAGTCGTATTTATCATTTAAGCAGGTCCTGGAGAGCTTCTCCTTGGCAACACTGTTAGGCGTTCTGCTCTTGAAATAGCAAGTCCGTATTTTAATGAAAGCTCTAACTGCTGGCTTTCCCGCTGCTCAGCCAGCCCTTTGCCTTGGATTCAGTAGCCCCAGCCGCGCAGTGAGTGCCAGGTCTGGTGGGCTGTGAGGGGATTGCCGCGTTTTGGGAAAGCTCACATCCTCAGATTTCAGGTGCTGGGACCTTGTAGGTCCCAGGCCAGTTACCTGCTAATGCCATTAACCATCTCAGCATTATTTTTAGCCGTGGCATCCTTCCTGAAACCACTTCTCCTGGCTTTATTTTTAGATTGAATGATGCAGGTGCTGTTTGGAAATGTCTTATTTGCCTCACATCACTTTTGTCCTGGAAGTACCTGGTTTCTGAGGAAAACAAAATGGCAGCCACGCAGCCAACAGCAATATAAATATTTGTTTGGGATACAGGGATGAGTGCTTTACTTGCTTTGAGGGTGGATCCCAGTGGACAGGGAACAGTTGTTGACTGTACCCCTTCTCTTTCTGAGGAACAGGGCCGGCAGGAGCCCTTTTTGAACTGGGGGTTTTCACTCATGTGCAGACAGGAAAGTGAGCTGTCATTTCAACGAGGGACTAAAGGTTTCCAAGGAAGGACATGGGACTTCTCTGAAGAGAAGCTGTAGGTTCTATAAGATAAGTTGGTGAATGTAAAGCAAGTATTACAAACATTTAAGCAACTGTTGGGTACCAGAGCTAAATCAGGCACTGGAAATATACTGGGGACTGTTGCAGTACCATGGCGGAGTGATATAGTGACAACACAGTCATTTATTATGCTCACTGATTCTGTGGGTCCCAGATTCAAAGGGCAAAGCAAGGATGATTAATTCGTGCTCCATGTTGTCTGAGACCTTGGTTGTAATACTTGAAAGCTGGGAGCTGGAAGACTAGTTCATGTGTCTGGCAGTTGGTGCTGGCTGTTGGTGGGTCCCCATTCCCTTCCCATGTGGCTTCACCATGTGGCTTGGGCTTCCTCACAACATGGTGGAGCGTTTCCAGGGGAACATCCTAGAGATGGAGAGCTAAGCTAACCTCAGGAGGCTCCCTGAGTCCTATTGGCTGGAGTAGTGACAAGCCTCTCCCCAGATTCAAAGTGAGGGAACACAGGCCACATCTCTCCACTGGAGGGATGTAAGTCACTTTGCATGAGGAGCACCTGCATGAATGGGAATAGGGAAGGTGAAGAGACACTGGGGAATAAAAGCAACTTGGAAATCTGAACTAGGGAGAAGAGGCTATAAAAAGGGCAACACAGATATAAAAAGAGGACTTTTAAAAGTGAAAATTAACAAGTGAAAGTAAAAATTCAATGGATACATTAAATGGCAGGTTGGAGTAGTGGGAGGAAGAGATCAGGAAAGTGGAAGATACAGTCAAATCAATGAATGAGGATGCATCCCAGAGATGGAAATAATAAAAGACAGGGAAAAGGCTCTTTGGATACCATTTGGGTTTTCAGGAGGTGAGACAGAAATTGGAAAGGGGTGATATTTTAAGAGACAATGACTAAGAATTTTGCAGGGGCTTTCACAGGTGTGGAACCGCAGATCTAGGAAATAGATCCAAGCATGTTAAGTAAAGATAACACAGATCTAGGAAATAGATCCAAGCATGTTAAGTAAAGATAAGCCTGTTCTTTTACACATCCAGGAATCTTGTAGTCCACCTAAGTCAAAGAGATGATTATAAAAGCAACCAGAGAGAAAAGCAAGATTTCCTGTCTAGGAGCAGCGGTTAGTCTGACAGATGACATCTCAGCATCTATGGAAGGAAATGGTTACAGTTTCTTCAATGTGCTGAAGTAACTGTTAGCTGTAATTCTATATCCAGTGGAAGTACCTCTTAAGAATAAGAGCAGAATTAGAGATAGAAGAAAAAAGCTTGTAGATAAATTTCCACAAATGTACAATAGGACATTCTAAAGAAAAACCTCAGTCAAAAGAAAATACCAGATGGAAGATTTGAGGGGTAAGATGGGGTGATGTACAGAATATTTGCTAAATGGTCAAAATTTGGCTGTATTTATCGAAATGCTGGTTTTATGAAACAGCGTCTCATTTGGGACATTAAAAGCACAACCTAGAATGAAAATACTAGAAAACCAAAACTGGGAAGGAAGGATCATAATTAAGACATGTCAAACTCCTATCTTTTTTGGAAGGAGAGTAAAGATGTTGATTAAATTTGGATTTGTTTAGAACAGATAGTATAACTTGGAAAGGGTTGAATAGCAGTTTCCAAATGTGTGTGGGGGCCTTTTCAGCAAGGTCAGAACACTATAGTCCATAACAATGCTACTAACTCCTCCTCTCTTTTACTCTCTCAGTAATGTATAGTAGAGTGTTCTAGAGCCTACCTGATGTGTGATGACATCATCATTTCGTTAATGGAAAATATGCTTATATTTTCTGTGTTTTTAATTTTTCCTTGTAATATAAAAAACATTAATAGATAAGACCTATGCTAAAAGAAAACTGTTTGGGGTCCTTGATGATTATTAGAGGTGTAAAGATGATGAATGTATGAAGATTGAGAATGACTTGGCAGAAAGGCATTCAGAGGAACACTGAGATTTAAAAGAAAATCTTTGTGAAAAAGTATTTCCCAAGCCCGGGGAAACTTTCATGCTGTAGTTAGATATTCTTCATTTTAAGATAACTCAAGATAGAAACTTTTAAATCCTGAGAAATTATAAAGTAAGGTATAGCAGACCTGAGAATCCTCATCTGGAAGAACTTTAAAGTTGGACCATACTCATCATGTATTATAGCGACACCTGTTGAACAGGAAGGAAATTACAACCCAGCTTTATGGCACCAAGGTCTAGCGAGATTAAGTGCTGTGTTCAGACTAAAGGATGTATCTATAGAAAGTCCAAATTCTGTAAGACAACATATTACATTATAATAGACATAGACAAAATAGAAATTCTCAGGATGTGAAAGGCAACTTCAAAGATAAAACAAGATGCACTGACAATTCCTTCCTTTAGTTAAGTGGAAAGTTAGTGACCCATCAGGTTTCCATGGCAGAGACCAGCATCAGAATCACCTTGGAGCTTTTGAGAAATAGTCTCAAGCCTTTATAGAATCAGTCTCTGGGTTCAGAGTTTTATCTTTGTAAAAAATTCTTCAGGGAACATAGTCATATTTGATGATATCTGATTGAGAACTAAGAATGATTTCTGCCCATAGGAACCATGTTAGGGCTGAATAGCAGAATGCTGAGCCTTGTCTAGGCCATGCCTTTCCCCAGCTCTCTACTGGTTGCTGTTCTTCCTTGTTGTCACACCTACATTAAAGAGGTTTTAGGCTCTGACCCTTGTCCATGGCACATGCCTTCTTGATCTCTGTGGTCCTGCCTTATTTCCAAGATTGGGGCTGAAGTCCTAATTTTCTCCCTTCCTGATGGCTTGTCAGATTAATTGCTCAATTGTGCCAGAATGTCTACTACCAGCCCTGCCTAAATTAATCTTCAGTCTGAGCTTTTCCAGCTAGTTTTCTTCTGTGACCTTAGGTTTATATCCATTTGTGCCCCAGGAACAACAAGGAAGAGCCTAAAATAGGGAGAACATAAAAATATCAACAACTATCACCAGACCAGAGGTCTTCTGTTCACTTCTGAATCCAGATTCAGCCCAAGCCATCTCTGATGCCTGTTCTCACAAGTTTCAGCATAGGCTGTGGGAGTGTTTCTCTTTTTATGTGGGACCCCTTCTCACATCTGTCCAAAGGTTTTACCAAAATATCCTCTACGAACTCAGCCCCTTGGCCAGTGCTGTCTCATGCTACTTCTGTCATCAAAGACCCAGGCTGGGGACAGAGTCCTCCTCTGCCCACCAAAGAATACTGTGTGGGTGAGCCCAGACTAGGAGAGGACAAATTCTTAACAGCCAGTGAGGTGTTGGGGGGCCAGGTGTTCACCTGCACGTTCACACTGATGGAAATCACCTGTGAGTGAGGTCATTCCCTTTAAATGACTGAGCAGGGCTGGGAGTTAAACCACAAATGCAGGCGAAGCCCATTTATGCTGCAAAGATAAAGCAACCACTGGAAGAGCCAGCTGGGGGCTCTGGCTTTCCGCTGGCTCTGGGTAAATTCCCCCCAGTCGGAGGCCCAATATCACAGGGAGGAACTTCAGACAGAGGGATGTCTGCACAACCATTCGCCTGGAGAATGGGGGGCCGGGGGGCCACGCCAGTGGGGGCATTGGTGCTTGGCACCAGGGAGGTGTTTGGAAAGGCCATCACTGCTTACAGGGCGGGGCTCTCTTTAACCCCATGGGGAATATTCTTTCCCGGGGCCCACCTCAACTGCTGCCTCCTAAAATTCCTGCTCCTGGGGCAAAGCCGGAGAGTCTGGATAATCATCGGCTTGGCTGCCCTCCAGAGACCTGCTCCAGGGTGCCAAGGAAATTCTGGCTGGAGTTGGTTCAACAACAGCGCTCACGGCTCAGACTCAGACTCGTGGGCCCCACCGTAGCAGCGCTGCTGGCCTTGTTTCCACGAGCCAGGGTCCCCGGTCCCCGCCACACCCACGACCCTGCGGCTGTTGCTCGTGCTGCGTGGTGGCCCGGCGCGCCTCTGTAAAGGCCTCCTCCCTCATTAGCTGGTGGCCGCGCCGCCGGCCGGATGACGGGGCCGTGCTGCTGGACTCGGGAGTGACGGGAGGGACCGCAGGGACTGGACTGGAGGGACAGGGTGTTGGGGCAGCCTCCCCAGGCTGGGCTGGGTCTGCTGGGCAGAGTCCATTCATCTTGGCGTGGCCGCGTCCATCATACCCCAGGGAGAGGCCTCGGTGTGGGAGGGGCCCAGTCCCTGCGTGGGCACGGACGGCCTGGAGTGACTTGCCCTTCTTTGCGAGGACTCGGCTGGCTTCCCACTGTGCCTGGGGAGCGGAGGCCAGCCTGCCGGCCCCTGGGGCACCAGCAAATGTCGCTGTGCGGGGGCGGTGAAGAGGCAGCTCGGGGGTGACTGGTCCGCAGGCGTGGCTGCCCTGGTGCTGACCCTGTGCCCCTGCGGCAGGCAGCGCCTCGTCCAGCATGGCAGTCGCCACCCACTGCTCGGCTGAGGAGGCGCTGACGGTGTGGGCGCGGGGTGAGCCCGGGGGCAGCAGCTGCTCTGCCCGTGCGGCTTGTCTGGGTCGCCAGATGGTGAGGGCTGAGGCCTGGCTCCCGCTCCTGTCCCGCCAGGCCCCGCCAGCCTGCAGCCTTCTCCTGGGTCGGCACAGTGCTCAGGAAGGCAGGCAGGGTAGAGAGAGTTTTCAGCCCCATTTTACAGATCTGAAATCGGAGCCAAGGGCCTGGCCCACGTTCTCAGAGCTCATTGCAGCAGCACTGAACCTCAGACCTTGCTCTCGCTCGTGCACCGACCTAGTCAGCTGGGGCTGCCTTAGCAACATGCCGCAGGCCCGGCCACTTCAAGGGCAGAGGCTTGTCTCCCTCCAGTTCTGGAGGCCGGGAGTCCAAAGTCAGGGTATGACAGGTTGGTTTTTGGGGAGGCCTCTCTTCCTGCTGTAGACGGCTGCCTCCCTGTGGCGTCCGCACACGGTCTCTCTACGCTCACTGCGGTCTTGAGGCCTCTTCCTCTCGTAAGGACACCAGCCCGCAGATGAGGCCCACTGTGACCTCATTTAGCTCCAGTTGCCTCCCTAAAGGCCCCGTCTTCAGATACATTCAAACTGAGTCTTAGGGCTTTAGTGTGAATTTTGGAGATAGGGCTGAGACGCAGTTCAGTCCCCAATACACCCAGGGCCCTTTCCATTGTTGGCCCCCCCGGAGTACCCCAGGATGGCTGCTATTGCACTGCTGAAGAGGTGTTTTGAGTGATCATACAGGAGCCCAGGTTTGGGGCCGAGGCAATCCAGGAAGGCTTCCTTGAGGAGTGTGTGTGTTCAGACCTTGGTCTCGTGCTCAGAGGGGTTTTGGCCCATTTCAAGGCAACGCCACCCCGGTTGACTCCCGTAAGCTCTTCCCTGCTTTCTCTCGGAGGTGCTCGGAAGGGCTCCTCTTGTCTTTGCTTGGTCCAGCAAAAGAGCTGTAGCTTGTTGCAGCCAACCTGGTGCATTTCCTGGTCCACTCCTGAAGAGGAGTAGAAATCCGGGGGGGCTGGGCAAAGGAGGGCATAGGTGGGGCCGAGAACCCACGCTTCCTGCCTTCAGCAGAGGCATCTGCGGAGCGGGCGGCCGGTGGCACAGCCCGGTCTGGGGCTGTGGCCCTGAGCCCTGGGGGCTGTGACTTCTCCAAACACGAACTGCCAGGACAGCACCCCACGTGGCCCCACCAGGTTCTTGCCTTCCTCATCCGGGACCTGCCCCTTCCCCCTGCCCTACCCACCCCCTCTCAGATGCCTGTGGCAGTATGTGAGCCGGGGAAGGTGTGCCTCCCTGCAGGCTTAGAAAAGCGAAAGCCTGTGTTGTCCATGTTTCTGGAACGAAGGCGATGTTCTGGGGCTCACCAGTCCTGTGAAGTCCAGAGCAGATGCAGTCCAGTAATTTGGCCGTGGGAGGGAGGCCGGAAGCTGTTCTTTGGAAACCCCAAAGCCGGGCCTGTGTATCCATTCATTTTGGGGGTGGCTTCTGTTATGTCTAAGCCTCGTGTAGCTCCATTTTAAAGTCCTTGTAGCTCTCGCAAGCTCCTAATTAGGAGAAGATGGAATGGCGGCCGCCCCCCACTTCCCAGCCCTTCTCTGCACCTGCTTCGTGGCCTCTGCTCTGGGCCTCACCCCGTCCCAGGCCTTGTGCTTCCTGCCTCTCCCTGCCTCCCTCGGGAGGCCTGAGTGTTTCTGAGATATGGCTGCTTTGCTTGTCTGGTAGGAAGTGGTAGCTGCTTCCTGAGGGCGGAGCAAGCTGGACCCCCACACCCCCAGGACCCAAGGGGCCCAGAGCCGGCCAGGAGCTTAGCATGTGCTTGTTTCTGGAGCCCAGAAAACCTGGACTCAGAGCCCAGCTGGGAATGAGTCTCGGGCTGCGTGCCGGGGTAGTCCTCTCCTCCCCACAGCACGGCACGAAGCCAGAGTGGAGCCTTAAACATGTGGCTCCTACTTGGTGCCAAAGCCGTGCGCGCTCGCTGTCCGCCTTTGCCGCTCTCAGCCTAGATGGAGAGCCGCACAGCACCGGCACAGCCGTTTCCTTATCCAGCAGCCACCCCCAGCCACCCGCCCATTCAGTTACTCACTCTTTCATTCATCCTCCCTTTCCCGAGGACCTGACACGTGCCAGGCTCTGGAGCCAGCCGGGAACAAGAGACCCGGACTTGCTGTCCTTGTGCAGGCTGGAGGAGGGAAGGGGAGTGGAGCACTCACTCAAGCGGACCTCAGAGGCCATGGTGCCAGCCTGGGACCCGGCTGGGCCCCACCCCGGGCCCACTCCAGACCCAGCAGCAGCCCATGCCCTTGGGAAGTGTGGGCACCAGCTGCAGACCGCCTCCGCTCTGTGCTCTGTGACCATCGGAGGTAATGATGCGACAAGAAGTCAATATTTAAAAAAAGCAGCGTCAGTTCTTGGGAAGCCCTCAGCAGCCCTGTATACAGTCTCGTGTTGAGCCACTTGAAGCCAGGCCTGGGGTCAGAGACCGCCCGGCTGTCTGCCCGCACGCCCTCCCCCACCTCCCGGCCCTGCAGGGGAAGGCCGTGTCTCCAGGGCCGGCACGGCCAGCTGGGGAGCGCCTCTTGCCCGTGTCCTGCGGGCCTCCAGAATGGGCTTGATCCACCGTGGCCAGGACAAGGGCAGTTTTGCACAACGCCTGCATCCTGGGGAAACAAACATGGTCCCCAGTGTGCTGCTCTAGTTCCTGGAACCAGAGTGTTTATTTTCTGTAATACACAGCGGAAACCGCTCTGTTGGCTTTCGGAACCTTCCAGCATCCAGACGGTAACTCATGCTAAAATGCTCTTTCCACGCGGGTTACCAGGGCTGTCACCGGCAAGAAGACTAAATTGGGAGGCAGACGCTCTCACCCAGGTCGCCGTCCTCGGAGCTGTGTGTTTGCTTTTGAGACCTGGGGACCTTAACTCCACCAGGACATCAGCCACGGTTCAGGGACTCATTCGGGGGCTGCAGGAGGAGTGCAGGAGTCGGCTCTGCCGAGGGGGACCGGAGGGCAGAGTAGCACCTTGCCTCCGCTACGTGGCAGAGGAGCTCCGAAACTCCACCTGCTCTAGTGGGGCCTGGTCACAAGGCGGGTGAACCCTGCTTCTGGGTGACCCCTCATTAGCTGCATGTGCTCTTTCCTGGCTGGACAGCGCAGGGGCAGCTGGAGGGGTGGGGTCGGGACATCTGGTGGCTGCTCCTGTAATAATGGTGGCTACGTAGTATTTACCGGATGACCACCGAGGGGGTGGCCACGTGCTGTTACTTCCCTGTGGAGGCCCAAGACAGTGAGTCTCAGGAAAGCTCAGGCGTTGGCACGCGGCGTCAGGCAGAATGCCGTTTAGCCGCCGTAACGGAGACCTGGACTAACACTGGCCTGACCAAGGGAAAGCTTGTTTCTCGGGGCCACTGCGTGGGCAAGGAGCTGCGTGTGACGGAGCTGTCCCAACCTCTCTGGCCCTTAGGACCTGCCTTCGTGCACGTGGCCCTGGAAAGTCTGCGTTTTAGACCAGCGGGGTGGTAAAGGAAGGGTACGCACCATTTTCCTCCAAGGGCAGTGGACCTTTACTTGCACCCATGATTTCTGCTCACCTCCACGGGCCAAAACTTGGTGAGGTGGCCCACAAGCTGCAGAGACTGGGGGATGTATTCCCTTTGGGTGGCTCTGGGGGCCCAGCTGAATGGATCCAAGACAACAGAAACATGGTAAAGAGACATTAGGCCCAGAAGTGGGGGTGGGGGCGCAGGTGGTCAGCACAGCCACGCCCCCGGCCTCTGCCCTCCTCCAGGAGGGGTTCCAGGTCAGTGCTGTGGAGCAGAGCCCAGGATAACATGAGGAGCCTGGCCGGAGGTGCCATGACCTCTGCTGATCCCTAGTCACTCTCCTAGCACTGTGCCGGGCACAGAGGGTGCACCTGGAAGTCAGCCTTTCGGGGAGACTGGAGCGCGGCCCTGCCCGCCAGACCCAACCCCTGCCGAGTTGAGCAAACCTGGATGTGAGTACAGGGGCTGGAAACTGGGTGTCTGCCAGCAGGATCCAGGACTCCCTTCCAGGGTGAACTCCTGGGCTGGATAGAGGTTCAGGTTAACCTGTTGACTTCTCTGGCTGAACCCCAACTGTGAATGATGTGTGTGAACTCATCATTTTGTGCTCCAAAATGGAAATTAAATTTCGACCCTCTTTGGGGATGCCGGTTGCTGACTCCTAGGGTCACATGGGCTGTGCCGAGTACGTTCCCCTTTCTGTCCCGGCTACCCATGGGTCGGGGTCTGTCAGCAGCTGGCCCCGGTGAGGACCCCGTCTGCCAGGATCGCTGCCTCCCCGCCCCGAGTTCCAGCTGTGACCTTTAACTAGTCCTGACTCATCGGGAATAAACACACTACACCCGGCCTCTCAGAACTCAGGCCCGCTGCTGCCCGCTGTTAAGAAGACTTTGGGGGACGGTCTAAAGGGGACATAAGTGAACCCAAGGAACTGAGAATTCTGTGCCGTTACGTTTTCTGAGCAAAGCTGCTCTTGCAGGTGCTCAGGAGGAAAAGTAAGTAAGCATCAGAGGTTCCAGAGTGGGATTTTTCAATCATCTGAACATTGTCCTTGGCGAGGAATAATGTGAAACAAACAGCCAGCGTGGGTTATGTTTTCAGACCTCTTAGAACCAGGGCCTTCCTCACAGTGACTTTCTCTGATCATCTCAACCTTTGCTTTTTCTCTTTTCCCTAGTTATCTCCTTTAAGATAACATGGTGGTGCAGCAAGTTAAAGCACAGCACTGTGAAGCTCTCCACTGCCACTGCAGCATGAGTTTGATTCCTGGCTGGGCTGGGGGCCGGGGGGGTGACCTACACAGCATGGCAGACCTCTCCTGTCTCTCCGCTGCTCCCCTCAGCAGTGCATATCAGTGCATCTTCCTGTTTTGCTCCCACTCTGCCTCTGGTGAATCCTCTACCCCCATGCTCCTCTGGCCTGTACCCCAGGTCTTGTATGCATCAATAAAAATAAATCTTAAAAAACCAGATAACATGGGGGACCCTGTGAGGTTAACATATGTCAAAATGTCTGTCTGGAGCTGGGCAGTTAGAAGGAAAGAACAAAGGTCTGCAGGCCGAGACAGTGCTGACGAGGGGCAGATGGCCACGGGCCTCTAGAAGAGAAAGGGGGGCTTGCGCTCTGGACCTGCGTGCACCTCTTCTGTGTTTGCATAGCTGAGAAAGCTTTCGTTAAAATAAGTGGGATTTGGCAGGAAGTGGGGCCACATGCTGACAAATCGATTGCACTTTTACTTAGAGAAAAAATGAAAATGCATGAGGGATTTTGCTTTTTTCCCTCTTGATGATTAAAAGCGTCTACTTGGCTCCACACAGAGAGGCCTCGAAGGCTGACAGGAGGCACCCGGCAGCACCTGGGGGCAGCTGGGCTTGCTGGTGTCCAGTGCTGGGCTCGGAGAGGGAGCCACAAGGCTTGACCGGCAGGCCCAGGCCAGGCCTGGGTGGGACCCTGGCTGGGGTGATTAGGTTGGGAAGGGGCTGCATTTGCCACGGAGCAGACTTCTCGTTAACCTGGCCCAGCCCCGGGGGAAAGTGGAGCTTAGTTCTAGGGGCTGGGTGCCGGCTGTGGGGTGTTGGGGTGGTGGGTGCAGCCCCATTTGGACTTCTGCCCCGTTGGCTTCAGGAGTAGCCTTGATGCAGATCTGAGTACAGGAATGTGCTGTGAAACGCAGTTCCTTAAAGCCACGCATTTACTTCTGGGCGCTGAGGACTAAGATTTCTACCTTAAAGGAGCAAGGGACTTGTTTGGATAAAAGACTCATAAACAGGATCCAAGGGGAAAACTTTCTTATGGACACTTCTGCTCCAGACGCCCCTGTAGGGGTGACCTCATGAGCGTTCAGACCTTCGCAGGTTCTACGGAGGATGCAATGGGAGAGTTTACAGTGCAGCAGAGGTCAAGGCCAGGTCAGGATAGCAGCTGGAGAAAGGAGACAGGGATGCTGGAGGACCCCAGGGCTGCGTCAGGCTGCAGAGCTGAAGATGCTCAGAGCAGGCAGGGGGCTGCGTGCTGTGACCTGGCATAGGAGGAGGATGGAGGGTGTTTCGGATAATTCTCCCGGCTGGCCCAGCCAGTGGGGTGCAGAAGGTGCAGAGGCCCGGCCGACAGCCAGCCCCCGAGCAGCCGTGGGGTGCAGAGGCCCGGCCGACAGCC
>NW_004567112.1:5742452-5823641 GCF_000260355.1 Condylura cristata | reverse complement strand
GGTGCAGAGGCCCGGCCGACAGCCAGCCCCCGAGCAGCCGTGGGGTGCAGAGGCCCGGCCGACAGCCCGCCCCCGAGCAGCCGTGGGGTGCAGAGGCCCGGCCGACAGCCAGCCCCATAGTGGCTGTGGCTCTCCCAGGCTGGCGCTCTGGACTCAGTAAGAAAAGCAGCCATGGGCACGTCCAGGATAGGGTGGTGCCCTCTCCTCTGGCTGCTCCCGCTGGTTGGTGGGGCATCAGCTACCTCTTGGGGTCCCAGAGCTCTTCCTGGGGACCCCGAAAGGTAAATGACGCAGTGGAGATGTTGTCCTTCCAGGAAGTTCTGAGTTCAGGTTCCGTCTCTGCCTTGCTGGCTCGGGGGCCCTGTTCTGGTTCCCTCGTTTTTTGGCCTCTATAAAGGAAGCTGGTACCAGCCTCTGTTTCACACGACTGTTAAGAGAGAATTGTGGCAGACAAGCAGGTGAGTGCCCGGCATAGAGCCTGGCACACAGCAGGCACCTTACTAACAACCGGTTCTCAGCTGTTACCTGTCGTACACAGGTGGCAGGACCCCCCACCACCACCACCACCAAGGCCGTCCACCCCTTTCTGAGAACTAGCTCTGCCAAAGTCAGAATGTCTAGAATCCTGACAGCCCTGAGCCGTCACTCAGCTAAGTGTGGTCCGAATTGAGACTCCAGCCTGCTCGGTTCGTGTCTGCTCAGCACCAGTCCCCGCCCTGGTTCTCGTCTGGAAGGCGTCAGGTCAGCTCTCTGCCCCGGGACATGTCCATCTTTCCTCCAGCCAGTCTGTTCCTTTCCAACTCTGCTCTGGGGCTGGGGCTGAGCCAAGCAAAGGTGGCATGATGGAAGGAGGTGGTTGCCATCGAACTAGCAAGATCCACGCTCTGTCTCTGGGCCTCGGGGAGACCAGTCGGACGTGGTGGGCCTCCTAGTTGCTGTGACAAGGTGCCCAGGAAACTGGAGGCTCCTGAGACCAGACTCCAGAGCAGAGGGCAACTACGACCCAACCTGTGCCCTCTGCCCATGACGGAGGGTCCAGGGGCAGGGATCACAGAAGTTTGGTCCCAAATCAGAATGGACTATGGACACGGTATGGGTAAAGAGTGCTTCCCGTCCCCAGAAATGTACAGACCAAGGTGGGTGAGCCCCAGTGCAGGTCATTTTGAGAGTATTTGGACCCTGAGACAGGAGGACTTGGGGGAGACCATCAGCTGCTCCTCCTTTCCCAGGTATTCATCTTTCAAATGCTCCGGGTTGGCCCAGCTGTGAGCCTGCCTAGGCCCTGGCTGGTGTCCTGGGGAGAAGCAGCCACTGCCCTGCTGTTTGTCTTGGCCCTGCCTGCACAGCCACTTCCTGGCCCGCCCTCCTGTGGCTTTTGCTTCATTAGCTCACAGCTCCAGGTGGAGCCAGTCCCCAGGGCCCTGGATGGCAAGGTGGGCCTGGCCTCCGGCCTTCAGCGCCCCCAGACCTCCCTTTCTTCCTCACTGGCCATGTTTGCTGTCAGGCATTGCTACCCAGGGCCCAAGGGTGCACTGGGAAAGCCCTGGGGGAGCCTGAGGCCCAGAGATGGAAAGGGAACGCCCCCAGCACCCCTGCAGCAAGCTGGCAGGGCTGGGACCCGATGCTGGGGCAAGGCCCCGCCTCTGAGCTCTTCACCCCATCAGGCTTCTTCCAGCTAGCGAAGGGGGAGGTGGGACATCAAAGCCCCCTGGTTGATCACACTCACTTCGTAAAAGGGGAAAGTGAGGTCCAGAGGACTGCTGGGTCTGTGGTCATGCAGGGGTCAAGGAAGAGCTGGAGGCACAGTCTAGTTGCCTGGTCCAGCCTCACAGTCCTGCCTGAAACTCCAGGGAGTCAAAATCTCCGCAGCCCCACCCTGGCTTCTGGGTCTGGGGCCTTCTCACCAGGCCTCACCTCCCGGGTCTCCTGGGCCTTTGGTTTCCCAGGCATGGGAGCACACACTTATGGGTCTGCTCGGCCAGGTGCGGGGCGCACTGGACCTTCGGGGTACTGCAGAGGGGGGCAGCCTGCATGCTTTACAGACACTGTCCTCAGGGCCATGCGGCTGGACATCCCATTTCCAATTCTATAACTGCCTGTGCGCACGTGGAAAGTTCTTCTCAAGGCGAACAAAGATGGCAGGGAGGCTTCCCCAGTGTGGGTGTGGCTGAGCCGGGCAGGGAGGTCCTGAGCCACTGGGAAGGGGACAGCTGGCCACTGGAGGTCTGGTTCCAGCTCTCCAGAAGGTTCTGCCGCAGGTCACAGGGCAGAATAGTATTCTGACACCCACATGTGCCCAGCCCTGCCCCCGCAGAGGGGGTGTCTGGAGACCTCATCTGCTCATCTGCTCCCCGGTCCCCCAAATCTCTGTGCTTCCTGCAGCTGTTTTTAGAATAGTTGTCTTCCCTTCCTTTGTAAAAGTGTTGAGAATTTAGAGAGCCCGACACAACCAGCAGCCACACACCAGTGTATTTCCCGCTCGCCCGGCCCTGCGGGTGCCCTGACTGCCCATCCTGTGTTCCCGGCCACTTCTGGCTCCGGCCCCCGCCTTTGACCCACCCATTCTGAACGGGAGTCCCCACTGCTAAGGGAGATGTGCATTCTTTGCTTTTCTTGGCCTGGGAGAAATCCAGTGGAGTGGAGACCCCGGTAACACCCAGGGGGCACCGTGGAGCACCTACAGCTTATCTGTGCACCCCCCAGTTCTTTCCCAGATGCTTAGCCCCACTGTCTCCCCAGGAACGATTTCAGGCCAGAGACTGGACTCTCATCAGAGAGGCATGGCTGCTCGGAGCAGCTGACTGGCCCCACAGCCACGCTTCAGCCCGGCTCTCTTCTTCCTGGCAAAGTTCAGGTCCGAGACACCTCCAGGCCCCGCCCGCTGCGGGAGCCCAGGCCTGAACACCCCAGGGCTCTGTGCTTTTTGCATGTGGCTTGTCTGGGTGCCACCAGCCTTGTAAGACCCGGGCTTCTTCGTGTTTTGGATCCTGCAGAGACATGAGACAAGTACAAGGCGTTCCCTAAAGTGAGGCCAGAGTGATGGGCCTGGCCAGTGGCAGAGAGGGCCGGTTTGGGGGGGCGTGTGATGTGCCATCAGCCATCTCTGTCCACATGAAAACATCTTTCCTGAAGTAGCAGGAGCCCACTCAGCTGCTGCTAGCCGAATGCCAAACGCTTCCCTTTTCCTGTCTGTCTCCTTCCAAGAGCCAGGCTGCGAAGAAGGAGCCGGTGATGCTATCTCGCCTCTCCAACGTCAGAGCTGCTCCCTCTGAGCAGACGCCCGATTGTTTTTTCCAGCGCTGGCAGGCATGTTTGGGGAAAGCTGTTTTCAGAAATCAGTTGCTGTTTATTGTTCCAGAGCAGGAGGACGGCAGTGGTGGGGATGGAGGTCCCTGCCCGACCGGGTCTCCCTGCCTTTCGGCCCCAGCGGGACCCCTGCGCCCCAGCGGGACCCCTGCGCCCCAGAAGGAGGTGTGGGGGAGAGGGAGAAACACCCTGGTATTTTGGTAAAAAATGAAACAAAACTCAAGTAAAACAAACCTCCAGTCGGTAGAGAGATGGCTGCAGAAATCAGTTTTGGGGCCCCCCCACCCCCTTCCAATAAACATGTGGTTTCATTTCCAAGGGCTCCGGTGGTTTCATTTCCTCAGGAAACTGTTTCTTCTCTAACTTCAGACATGGAACGTGCATTTTCATTGGCCCAAGTTCAAGGCGTGCCTGGGGCAACAATGAAAACAGCCGAGCAGGTCTCAGTGCGGCGCCCGGCCCCTCCGCGCCTCCCCGGGGAGCCGCGCCGCGCCCAGCCCGCGAGGGTGGCGGCCTGGCGCTGGGCTGCGGCCATCCGGGGAGCCGCGCTGCCCGCCTGTGCTCTGGCCTTCCGCGGGGAACATCTGGTTGCCCTCCAAGCGGCCACATACCACAGGCTCTTAATTAAGAAAGTATGTTCCCCTTTCTGTCACTCGCAAGGAATGAAAACAGTGACGGCATTTATTTAGCTTCACTATCGATACCGGCCCCGTGCCCGAGGCCGCGGGGGGCCATGCGCCTTGAAGGACTGACTGGGTCGTGCCATGTTAACCTCAGCCATGCGCGGCGGGGACGCGTGTGGCTTCGCTCCCAGGGCGGCTGGAAGCAGCCGGGAGAAGGGCGGGCGCGCGCCGGGTGCTGCGCGGAGTCAAGCTCCCTCTCGCCGCGTGCGCTCCCTTTCTCTCCGAGTCTTCAGACGGCCCAGGCCCTCACTTCTTGGGGGGCCCAGCCCCCCCAACCCCAGCGCGTTGGCGTAGGCCCCCGGCGCCCTGGGAGCTGGGCCCGCCTGACCCCGGGGCAGGGACTCTCGAGGCTGCACACAGCAAGTGAGGGGGTCGGGCTGTGCGCAGCAGACAGGCTTCCCGAGGCGGGGAGGCCGGCGCCAGGCTCGGCAACGGCTACCACCCTCAGGCTGGCCTCCAGGCCCATGGGCCTGTGAGGGGGAAGGAGCGCTCCGGGCCCTCCCTAGTGGCGCAGCCACGGGTTAAAGCGCACCACTGAGCAGCTAAAGACACCGCAGCCACCGCAGCACGAGTTCGATCCCCACCCCGGAGGTGACCCACATGGCTGGAGACCTCTCCTGGACCGCGCGCTGCTCCCCTCAGCAGTGTACTTTGTCGATCTGCCTGTTCTGCTCCCCACTCTGTCTCTGGTGGGTCTTCTCACCCCCCCCTGCATCTCCGACATGCACCCCAGTTTTGTATGCATAAGTAAATAATTTTTTTTTTAAGATTTACTTATTTATGCATACAGAACTGGGGTACAGGCTAGAGGCTCAGGGGTGGTGAGAGGCTTCACCAGAGACAGAGTGGGGAGCAGAACAGGCAGATCTACGAAGTACACTGCTGAGGGGAGCAGCGGGCGGTCAGGAGAGGTCTGCCACGCCATGTGGTCACCTCCAGGGCAGGCGGGAATCGAACTCATGCGGAAGCGGCTTTAGATTCTCAGTGCTGTGTTTTAACCCGCTGCGCCACCAGGGAGGGCCAGTAAATAAATCTTTAAAAAAAAAAAATAAGGCTCTCCTCACTCTCATGACCTGACCTCTTCCCCAAGTCCCCCTGGGGATTAGATTACTACATAGGAATTTTGGGGAGACAGAAACTCTCAGGGTCTGTGAGTCCTTGCCAGTGGACCTGAGATGGCACCACCCCTGGCTTGTTTTGAGAACAGCCAGGGAGGTGCCCACCATCACAAGGTGGTGGCGGAGCTGGGGGCGGGGGGCGACGTGCGCCTGCTGTCAGTGGCAGCTCGGTGGCTTCGCTGCCTCTTCTGGAGAAGGAAAGTGGGAGGCGACTCCGGCCGCCAGCCCCTGGGGCTGCCTGCTGCGTGTGTGTGCAGGTGCACACATGCCTGTTCCCGGCTGCAGTCTCACCCTGAGTGAACTCACTCACTGGCCCTTTGACTAAACAGGACCTGCCGGTCCCTGTCCTTTCCTGCCTCGCCTCCTTAAGCGCCCTCCGCGTTCTGTCCAGTTTTTAGAGCCATTTTCTAACAATTGCTGCGGTAAGAACAGTGCACATGAGGTCTGCCCTCGTAACTACAGATGTAAGGGCGCCATAGAGTACTGTCAGTCACAGGCAGAATGTTGTCTGGCTGATTCTAGAACACGATCCTCTTGCATAACTGAAACTTGATGCCCATTGGGCGAACACTCCCGCTCACCATCAGCATTTTACTCTGTTTCCGAGAGTGATTATTTTAGATACCTCATATAACTGGAGTCACGCAGCAGTTATTTGTCCATTTATTTCCCCTGGCTAACATCCTCAGGGTTCTCTGTGTTGTCACATGGGGCAGACGGGGGCTCAGCCTTCTTTTTTGAAGGAAGAGTAATACTGCACGGTGTGGGAACACGTACAGTGTCACTTTTTAATTTTTTTTAAAGATTTATTTATATATGCATACAAGAACTGGAGTACAGGCAGAGGGGGTTTGGGGGAGGGTGAGAGGATTCACCGGAGACAGAGTGGGCAGCAGAACAGGCGGATTGACTGAAATCCACTGATGAAGGGAGCAGTGGGGAGACAGGAGAGGTCTGCTGCGCCCTGTGGGTCACTCCCTGGCCGGGATCGAACTGATGCTGCAGTAGCTGCAGAGTGCTGTGCTTAAACCCCTTGCACCACCCCAGAGAACCAGTGTCTCTCTCTCTCTCTCTCTTTTAAAGATTTATTATGCATACAGAACTGGGGTACAGAACAGAGGCGCAGGGGCGGTGAGAGGCTTCACAGAGACAGAGGGAGAAGCAGAACAGGCCGACTGACAAAGTCCACTGCTGAGGGGAGCAGCAGACGGTCAGGAGAGGTCTGCTGCGCCATGTGGGTCAGCTCCCGGGCGGGATTGAACTCATGCTGGAGTGGTTTTAGCTTCTTAGTGCTGAGCTGTACCTGGCTGCACCACCAGGGAGGGCTCCCCCCACCCCCCGTGTCTCTTTTTAAAATTGGTCTCTGGATCACTTGTTTAAATTGGTCCCTGGACACTCAGGCTGTTTCCATATCTCGGCTATTATGAACATAGCCGCCACGAACACGGAGGACTGATATCCTTTTGAAATCTGATTTCAATCCTTTTGGATGAAACTCCCAGAAGGGAAGTTGCTGAATCATGTGGTAATTCTGATTTTAATGTTTTGAGAATGCTGCAGGCGCTCAGACCCATTCTCAGGTAGCCTCGCTGGCTGCCTGCAGCAGTCATGTACCTAGCCCCCAGTTCTTGCCTTCCCAGCTTCTCACCTGGGACTTTACTCCCCACCGAAGCTTCTCCTCTCCTGTTCTTCCAATTCCTGCCTCCTCTGGCTTTGGCCTCCTCCGCAACACCCAGCCTGCATTGCCTTCTGCCATGTGCTCCAACACCCCTGAAATTGGCCTCAGGCCATGACCGCTGCCCGTTCCCCTGTGCCCGACGCCTCCCTGGGTGTGTCCAGCATCCCCGCTTGCGCAGCTTTGTTCCCGAGACATCTTTGCTGCTGGTCTTCCTGCCCTGTCCATGAATGTGCCTCCGTCCCGTCCAGCTGGTCGGTAAGCCAGGTGCTCAGGACACAACCAGCGTCTGCAGGTGTCTCGTCTCCTCAACTCTGGGCCCACACGGGGCCAGAACTTGGGCCTTGTGGGCCTTGGCTCGGGTCTGCTGGGCAGAGGGGTCTTTCTGGGCTGGAGCTCGGCATGTTTCGGGGAGGGCTGGCAATCTCGCCTCCAGGTCAGCCGTGAGCATGCTTTGCAGGGGTCCAGCCCCGGAAGAAACAAAGGGCAGGTGGTTTTTTTTTTTTTTTTTAAGATTTTATGCATACAGAGCTGGGGTTCAGGCCAGAGGTGCAGGGGTGGTGACAGGATTCACCAGAGACAGAGCAGGGAGCAGAACAGGCCGACTGACGAAGTCCACTGCTGAGGGGAGCAGCGGGCGGTCAGGAGAGGTCTGCCCACCATATGGGTCACCTCCGGGGCAGGGATCGAACTCCTGCGCAAGTGGCTTTCGCTTCTTGGTGCTGTGCTTCAACACTCTGCGCCACCAGAGAGGTCCCGGCAGGTGGTTTTTGCAAAGCCTGTTCAGCTGGCCCCTCTCAGAGCAGGGTCCAGCTGCAGGAGCTGTATCCTCCCTGCCTGAGGCCAGGTCTAAGCCCACAGGGTCTGGCTGCCAAAGCAGGGACTCCCCCTTTCAGTGACTCAGACTCTTTGCTGCTCACCCCATTTTCATTCACTTTTCCACGGACTAGACTGGACTCCGGTGCTGTAAAACCATGCACACCCAGGGGACAGTGAACCCAGGCCAGGCTCCTTAGCCCCAGAGACTGGCCTTTCCTGAAGCCAGCCTGGTTCCCTCCCCATCTCCCACCACCCTCTGTGTGCCCAGGGGCCCAGCCCCTCCCTTGGGCACTCCGTCCTTGACCCAGCACACAGTTCAGTGCCCGGAGCTGATAATGAACTTTCTAGACCTTTCCCGTTTTCCAGTTACCTTCCTCTGGCCAGGCTCCAGCTTGCCTCTGCTATGACCAAGTCAAAGGTCACATCCCAAAGACTGCACCCACATTCTTGGCCTCAGGTGTCCACCAGCTGTGAACTCCAAGCCGGTTCCTCCACTCCCTGGCCAGTGGGAAGGGGTGCCACCCTCCGCCCGGCCCAAGGTGTTGCTTTCAAGAAGAGTTTTAAAGACAGTCTCGAAGGACATTTTGGTAGCAGTAAATAGGAGAGCTTGGAGGAGGGTTTGTTGATGAAGGAAGGACCCAAACGAATAAGCAGGGACTGCTGGGCGACAAGTGGGCAGGCAGCCTGGTGGCCACAAGTGCCCCACAGAACAAACAGCGGCCTCTTTCTAGTTTGGAAGGGCAGTGAGGCATGTGGCCCACATGTTTTCAGATTCCAGGAGAGCTGGTGTGTGCAGGCGTGTGCGTATACAAGGCCCCCGCGCTGTCCAGGCTGAGTCTCCACCAGCCCCAGCAGACCCTGTGTGTGGAGCGGGCGGGC
Organism: Condylura cristata; assembly: GCF_000260355.1. Lineage (NCBI taxonomy): Eukaryota > Metazoa > Chordata > Mammalia > Eulipotyphla > Talpidae > Condylura > Condylura cristata. Next base: position 5,815,161 of record NW_004567112.1, on the reverse strand, counting down.
AGAACCTCTCCAGAACGCCTCCTCCGTGGCCTCTCCCCATTCCCAAATGCACTGCTCTTGGATTTCAAAGGTGGTGGAGGTGGCTGTGTGGCTTCGCAGGAGATCGGCCGCCCACCTCCATTCAAGCCCAGAGAAGAATCCAAATTGTGATGACTGACCCTCTTATTTCCTCCTGGGCTTCCAGCCCATGTGGCTTTCTTGCCTGGGCCCCGCGGCAGAGCAGGAGGGCAGGGGACCGAGGTGTGACAGCTTGTGTTGGGATCACATGGTGCTCGCTGCGCTGTGGTTTGTAACAGCCGCGTTTCCACACTGACAGCGGCCGCCATATGGAGAGAACAAATCCTGTCAGATGAACCCTTCAGGAATCACAATATGGTACATGAAATCTCATAATTGCTTTTGGAAAAGGGGGGCTGTGTCTCGTTGCTTCACGCTGGCAGCACAGGGCCGGCCGCTGGCCACTGAACTGAACACGAGTTCGACACGTGGCCGTCCGCTTTTCTTCTGTGTCGGTTCTGGGACAGCTTTGCTGATGGGGGAGGAGGGAGAGGCTTGTTTTCCTAAGCTGGGGGCGTCGGGTTGGGTGGGAGGCAGCAGAAGCTGGCTATGCCTGCAGGACATCACGCTCACAGGTGCGGCTGCAGGCCTGTCAGCCCGCTCCCTCCTTCCCAGGTCCCCTGCCGGCGGCCAGCACGCTCATCGAACTTGACATTTTATTACTGTCACTTGGGATCTTGTCTGCTTACCCATACCTCGCCCCCTTCTGACAGAATCCAAGCTTCCCCTAGAGTTGGGACGTAGCCTGTCCCCTACCCACCTTGGCGACACAGAGGTGGGTGACGTATTTGTCAGGTGGCTGTTCCTGAGCCATCTGCGCAGGGAAAGACAGACTGCTCCCAAGCCAGAAGGGCAGAGTTGGGGGGTGAGGGGAGTAGGCCAGGCGAGTTTTAGCCTCCAGCCAACTTGGAGAGGGAGCCGAGAGGGGGCCGTGAAAGTGGCTCACCCTTGTTGATCAAAGTATGTACCCGAAGAGGAGAAAGTTCTGAGTGCCTCTGTGTGCTCTGTGCTCAGAGATGGTGGGTGACCTCCTGCAAGGCAGCCCCTGCTGCAGGCAGCTTGCCCGTGAGAGGGTTGGCACGACGCAAAACCCCCGGGCCCTGGGCCTCCCCCAGGGGCCAAAACTTATCGTCAGATGGCCAGTTGGAGGCCTTGTCTGGAAAGCACGGGGCTGCTGGCCTAGCCAGGGCTCTTGGGAAACTCACGGCGCGGTTCTCTCCATGGCTGTTCAATTCCCCTGTGCTAGGCTCGCTCCGGACCGTTCCTGCCTAGTGCTAAAGACCAGTTCTAAGTCCTTGGTAGCCCCATATAGCTTTCCCGGGTCATAAGCCCTTCATCTGTCATTGTGGCCAGAAACCAGAGGGCTTTGATTGGCTTAGGACCAAGCCATGTGCCTGGCTCTGACCGTCCCTCCCCTGTCCACTGTCACTGTGGTGGAAACAGAGACTTCCACCAATTGAGCTTCCCACCCATCCTTGAACCTACCTTGTGACTGAGCCAGGCTCTTATTGGCTAGAACTGAGGCCTGTGACCATTCCCAAGACTTGGGAGAAGTGGTGTCTTAGGACCTTGAGCTGGATTTTTAGAGACTCAGGTGATTCCTTAAAGGAAGGGGATAGAACAGAACAAAAAGCTCAGTCTGCGATGACCATAGGTAGGGTTTATTAAACTTTTTACTGTATTTTTTAAGATACTTTGTATTACAGGTTTTATGTTTTTCAAAACATAAAACAAAACACATTAATAAGCTTTTCAGATACGTGTGGGCTGCAGGCATGGTTTGATCCAGGAGCTCACGCCATCATTGGTGTACCAACTCTACTGATGATTTCCCCACTCCGGCCGCCTCGTGTGTTAGCCTCTTCCTCCCAGCAGCTTCCTTTGCAGTGTCAAGAATACTATGACAGACCCTCGCCTCCCACCCAGTCATTGCAGCCCCTGGGAGAAGCAGCACCTCTGTGTAGCGTGCTCAGAAAAAGTGTGTGGCTCCCTGATGGGAATAGGCCCAGCTCCCTACCTGTCCCCATATCCAGTCAGTTGTTGGCAATGTGATACGCTGATGGCCAGCCAGGGGGCAGAGTCATCTTCAGAACCGCTGGCACCTCTGTACAGACATCAGTGGACAGGGAGTGGGTTAGAGAGGAGAGGCTGTCATAACCCTCAGCTTCCTCCCAGTTGACCTTGACCCTCTGGGTCTGCAGAGCGTGGTGATAAGTAGAGTCCTGAGAGGTCGCTGGTGGTCTTGCTTCTTCCATCTGGCATGCCTGATGCAGGTGTTGGCTGGCGGACAGACTTCCCTGACTTGCCTGACCCTCTCCTGGGCCTCACCATGTCCTTCTTGTCTTGCCTCCAGACAGAGATTACTGCAGTTTATGTGACAAACAGCCCATTGGAAGGCTGCTTTTCCGGCAGTTCTGCGAAACCAGACGTGGGCTGGAGCGGTATATTCAGTTCCTGGACTCAGTGGTAAGTCCCTACTCCTGGGGAAGCGGGGAGGGGTGGCCTTTGGTCCTTTGTAGTCATCTGTGATCATGTTAGCACAAAGGAACAGGCTGACCACTTGGTTTAGAACCATGAAGAATAAACGTGTTGCTTCGCACACGTCCAGTGCAGACTTGAGTGAAAGTATAGGCTAGTCTCTAGGTTTGCACGTCTCGGGTGAGCGCGGGTGGGCCACGACCCCCCTGGGCCTGGAGCTCTGCTATTATTTCTCTATTCCAGCGCCTGGGTTATTATGCCAGGCAGCGTGTGGACGTGGTCTTTCTAGGACTCCAAAAAGTGCTTGGATTCCATGGCTCCACCCCGCAACTGGGAAGCCACTTTATAAAATTCCAAAGCGTTGATTCAGGTACTTACTTCTCTAATAGAATGCAAGTTCTCTGAGGCCAGGACCTGGGTTTCTAGTCACATCTGTGTCGCACAGTGCTCCCATGTTGGCATTCAGTGAGCATCTGTGAATGACTGTTGGCTTGATTTCAAGCCAGGCTGACTGCCCTGTCTCCAGTGGCATGTGACTGTGCTGGGCACACAGAGACGTCCTGCACATGTCCTGGTCACCTAGTGCCATCTTTGGTAGCAGCCAGCTTGGGGCGCAGCCCTGTGGGCTCAGATTTTTGTGACTTCCCTGGTCTGCGTAGGGATTTTTAGACCCACAATCCAAACTCTGAATGTTCCTACCATAAATCACAGGAGCCCCTCAAAATCAGCACGTCCTAAAGCCCAGCAGCACCCTGCAAGCCACCAGGGCCACCGGCTCTGATGTGTTCCCTAGTCCAGTGAACAGCACCTACAGTCACCCGAGCCTGAAATCTGCCCACTGTTCTTGACCTCTCCTCTCCTTCATCCCTTCCCCCAGCCCATCAGGGGCCATGTGCTTGCTCCTTGCCCCCCCGCCCCGAGACCGGCCCCCTGCCCTCCAAGCTCTGTCTTGGTCTCGGCACAGACAGGCTCTTACACGTCCTGTGTAAGCGACTCCGGCGGTTCCCAGCCTTGGCTGCTCGGTGAAACACCTGGGAGCCTTAAACGCTACCAGGGACGGAGCTGAGACCAGACTCATTAAGTCGAATCTCTGGGCGTGAGGCCTCGTGGTGTCATAACTTTTTAATATGGAAAATTTCAAACTATAAAACGTGAAAGTCTACAGGATCATGTAATGAACCCCCATGGGCCCGTCACCCCCTTCTACGATGGTCAACTCGTGCCTGTCTGGTTTCATCCACATCCGCCCCTCTGTGGCATTTGATAGCCAACCTCACCAGTCAGGTTGTTTCGCCTGTGACCATTTCGGGGCATGTCTGTAAGGCTCCAGGCTCTTAACAAGAACAGAGTAAACACAGCTCCGTTATCACAGCTTTGAAGAAAAAGAAGGATTCTTACGATCACCAATGTTAGTGTTCAAATTTCCAGTTTTCCCCGTGCATTTTATCCGTCCCTTCACTTGACCTGGAGTCCAGATGAGGACCGCATGTTGTGATTGCTTGGTTTTTCCTGCCTCTGGGGCCCTCCCTAACCAAGCCCCGGATCGCTCACCTGGAGGAGTCCGTGTCTGAATGTTGCACTGTCCTCCTCGGGCGGCACTTATTAAGCGCCTCTGCATGTCTTGTCCAATCCTCAAGCATCTAGAAGCCTGTTTAGATTGGCTCTGGGGGAGGGGGAGCTGGGGGGGCTCAGGACTGACTTCAGAAGTGGTTTATGTTTTCCTGTTGGGGTCCTGCCCCTCCCCCACTGTCTTTCTTTCTGAGGTGGCAGCAGCCCCTGATCGTGCTCCGATAATCAATACCACTGTCTATTGATTAAATGGAGTGCCAGTCTGTCCGTCCCGCCTGTGCTAACTGGCAGACACTTCCTTTAGATCTGGTTACCCAAAGAGTTCCTACAGGAAATACTTGACTCTTTCCCTGTTTTGTGTGTGTGTTTTCAAAGCACCAAACTGATTCACTAGCATCTGCCAGTAGTAGAAATTGCTGGTTGGTTTTTTGTTTTTTTTAAACATTTATTTATGCTACAGAACTGGGGTACAGGCCATGTGGTGGGTGAGAGGCTTCACCAGAGCCAGAGTGGGGAGCAGAACAGGCCGACTGACAAAGCACACTGCTGAGGGGAGCAGTGGGCAGGTCAGGAGAGGTCTGCCGCACCCTGTGGGTCACTTCCTGGCCGGGGATCGAACTCATCCTGAGGTGGCTTTGGAGAGCTTCATAATGCGGTGCTTTAACCTGTTGCGCCACCAGGGAGAGCCCACTACTGGTCAGTTTTGAACGTGTGCGTTTGAAGATGATGCGTTTTGACACATCCTCCACCACCCCCCAGGAGCCAGGGTCTCGTTTTCTGCCTCTGGGAGCCCTTAGTTTGGCTTCTGAGCCCTCAGAGGCTGCGGCTATCACCACAACCTCCTTGTCATCGGGATGATGTGACGTTTGGGTTTGGTGGCTTTCCACGCCCCCGGCACCTCTCCCGACTCCAGGCAGCCTGGCTCCTGTCACTGGGAAGTGGCCCTTGGAGGCCACAGGGTTCTCCGTCCAGACTGGCCATTGTTTGTGGCAGACGTTGGCATTTTTCAGATCTCCCGGAACCGAATGGCACGCGCAGGGTGGGCAAGCACTGGTCTCTAGGTCGTGCTCCGAGTTCTGAGCCGACTGTCCAGCCCGTCTGCCAGAGGCCCCGCGGCCCTGTGTGCCCCCACCCGATTGTGGTGGCTCTGACTTGCCTGGCGGGGGGAGGGGGCTGGTGAGAGGGGTGGGCCCCCGCCGTGATTGCCTGCCATGGCCCCTCTGCCTGGGAACTCCTGCCCAGCCTTCTGCACTCTGCTCAGGAGCCCCCCTGTCTCCCTGCTGTGCCCTCTGCGCCAGGTGCTGGCCAGGTGTTTGCACCTGAGCCTCCTCGCTGTGCAGACGGTGTCGTGCTGGCTGCAGGCTCCCGAGACGGACTGCCAGGCAGGGCTGGCGCTGGGACTTCAGGCAGCTGTGAGGCCCCTGGGCCTCACGTCTTCACCCGCAGGCAGTGGCTCGGCGTCTCTGTCGGGTGAGGTGTCGCGGGACCCCAGGAGTCCGCACTGCGCAGAGCTGCGGCCTGTCGCCGAGCCCGGGTGTGGTCTCGGGGCCCGATCTGTGTCCGTCTCCTCCGGCCTGGCCTGGAGGCACAGACACGGCAGCTGGTCATCTGGGAGTCCTCAGCCCCCGAGGGCACCCCGGGCAGGCGGGGGCTGCTCAGGCCTCGGCCCAGCGGGGGCTGGTGACTGGCCTGCAGTCGCCCCGCGCTGAGTGGCGGGTCTGGGCCCCACCGGCCCCCGCTCACCCGTCCATGCTCTTGCTCTGGAATGCCCAGACTCCCAGGTGAGCTGGATTCTGGTAAGGCGACCCAGGCCCCCTGGGGCTGTGGTAGGTGGGCCCCTTCCACACAGCGATTCTGCACCCATGCTGGGCCTGTGCTGTCACACACTGTTCCCACGGTGCATTTTTCTGAAGACAAGGCCCAGAAACCTGGCAAGACACGTGCCCCTGGTCCCATCTTCACCCCTATTGGGGTGGCCAGGCTGGGAGGACATCCAGTGCGTTATCCCTTTTGTCTGTAAACTGGCAGGTGTGAACCAATTTCCTGTGATGGCCAATGTATCCCTATAAGGGTCTTTGTTTGCGGCCGTCCAGCACAGAAGCTGGCGGCCACACACACATCCCTGCCCCCGGCATGGCCCACCTCACGGGTGCCGGGAGCGCTCACAGCCCCCGTGGCCTGGTGCGCCCCTGGCGGGACCTGAGTCTTGGCTTCCTTTCTCCCGGGGCCACAGACAGTGGGCTCTGCCAGAGCCTTCACCGGAGCAGGACGAGTAGCCCCGTACCACTTGCTCAGCCATTAGCTTAGTCTTTATTCTGTAGCAAACGTCCTCTCGCCAGGCACAGTGTGTAGTCCCCTGGGGTGAACCGGTGAAGAAAATGAACCGAGGTCTCTGGCCTAGCAGGGAGAGAGAGGCCTTAACAGTCAGCACAGCAAGGGATACCACCAGTGCTAGAGGTGACAGATGTGACGGGGAGAGAAGACTGGCAGGCTTGGGGTGCACAGAGACCGGCCGTCATCAGTGAGAGGAGGGCAGTGAGCAGACACGTCTCAAAGGCAACAGTGGGCTGAAGGTGCTCAGGGAGTTAGCCAGGGGAGTGCGTGGGGGAGAGGGCTGCAGGAGGGGACAGCCAGCGGGAGGCCCGCAGGCTGGGCGGTGGCAGGAGGGGAGGAACAGGGGCAGATGGGCAGGAGAGGTGTCCTTCCCCAAGGCCTGGGGCCGTTGGGCTTTGAGTCAGAGTCAGCCTGTGCAAAGCAGTGGTGGACTGACTTAGCTGTTCCGACTCTCCCCCTGGCTCCTGTGCAGGGAAAGACCGGTGGGGGCAGGTGGGGAGCTCTGATGGGAGGCGGCTGCGGTCCGGCTGCGGTCCTCGGCTGAGGGTGGCCAGCCAGCCGGCGCGAGTGGGCAGTGGGGAGGAGTGGTTGAGTGGGGCTGGCTTTGGAGGTGGAGCTAGCAGTTTTTCCTGGTGCCTCGGGGGTGAGAGCATTGAGGATGCCTTCAGAGCCTTGGCCTGAGCCACGGGAGGATAGGGAAGGGGTACGCTGTGGGGGGCACATGTTTGGGGGTGACCAAGTGCCCCATTTCAAGCCCCTCAGCCTGAGATCTCTGCCAGCCGTTCAAGTGGAGAGGCCAGAGGGGCCTTGGGGACGCAAGACTGGCGTTTGCGAGAAGTTTCTGAAGACAGAGAAGTCAGAGCTGTCGATGCCGAGCTACAGCCCTGAGCGGGGTCAGCTCCCAGGGGGAGGCTGTGGAGGGGAGAGAGGGGACCTAAGGTGGGGCCCCGGGCCGCGCTGCACCCCGTGGAAAGGATGAGGCGGCAGCAGCTCTGGGACCTGTCTGGAGAGTTGATGAGGCAGAGCCGGGCAGGCTAAGCCCAGAAGCGGGTGGAATTTTCCACCCACGTGTCTTCTACACACTTAAGAGTCAGAGGAGAAGAAGGAAAAAAAACCCAGCGGATGCCCATTTTCACTCTGGTCACGCAGACGTCCCCTTTGGCTGGGCGGGCACCAAGACTCCATTCGCGCAAAGGACAGGTGAGCCTGGCGCCGCGCGGACGGGCGGCCCTCGGCGTGGGCCTGACGGAGCTGCCCCCGAGTCCCCGGGCAAAGCGAGGCCTTTCCGTTGCCCATCCCGACGTCAAAGGCGGCCTCGGGAACGCCCCTTTTACGCACGAAGACTTTATTGAGTTTTCCAGGGCTGCTGTAGTTCTCGCCTGAAATGCCTTTTTCCTTCCATCCTGACTAGACCTCCAAGGTGGCGAGAACACGAGTCCGAGGCCATGGCCCGTGCTGCCTCCTGGCCCGGGCTCCCCCCTGGCCTCTCCGGCGCCGTCCACACCCTCCGCCTCTGGGCGGCCTTCTGTCACGTGGACCGTGTCAGACAGAACCTGAGCTCGTGGGCTCTGACATTGCCAGGAAAGGCCGCCCCCGCCCCCACCGGCCTCAGGTCCGGTAGAAGCACGAGGCTGTTGTCAGCGCAAGGTGCGCCTGCTGCCTGTGCACACTCAGCCGGCCACAGGGGCCGTCAGCCCTTAGTCTGGCTATGAGGGGCGTCCGGCTACCTGAGACAGGACAGACCCCCCCCCCCCAACGTTGGCCGTCCCCCGCCTCCCCAGGGAAGTGCAGCCAGTGACCTAGGCCAAAGCTTTGGTGAGTGTTGGCCTCCGTGGGGAGAGAGGGTTTCCCAGCTGGAGAGGGTCGGAGGGTCTCCAGGTGTGAGCCTCCGGCTGGACGGTGCTCCCCATGGATCCCGTGACGACTCACCATTTCCTCTCTCGCCTGCCTCTGGGAGTCCTGAGCCAGCCCATTCCAACCCTCCCATCCCCACACCGGGGGCAAGTTAGTTTCCAGATTTTTCTGTTTGGGGCTGGGGGACGTTCGGCCAGGTTGACACTGCATATTTCCTGGGCGTCTCCAAGGTGTCTGGATTACTCTCCTAGCAGCTGGGCTGTGCGCGGTGAACAGGACAAGGGAGGCCGCCCTCATGGAGCTGGCTTTCTGTTCACTGAGAGGTTAAAGAATGATTGAGGGAGGAAGCAGGCCCTGCTAGCTGTGAGTTCAGTTACCTGGTAAATAGTATCGTTGGCCGTGTAACAAATTACCTCAAAACTAAGTTACTTGAAGCAACGATAAACATTATCTCCTAGTTGTGAGTCAAGAATGTGGGGACAGGTGTTCCCAGTGCTGATGGCTCAGAAGCTGTAGCTGGGTCTGCAGTCATCCGAGGCTTCCCCTTGGCTGGAGGGCCTGTTCCCAAGTTGTTGTTTTAAAGATTTATTTATTTGTGCATACAGAACTGGGGTACAGGCCAGAGGTGCAGAGGCGGTGAGAGGATTTGCCAAGACAGGGGGGGGGGGAAGAACAGGCAGATGGACAGAGTACACCGCCGAGGGGAGCAGCAGGAGAGGTCTGCTGCACCAGGTGGGTCACCGTCCTGGCTGGGGATCGAACTCACGCTGAAGCCGCTGCGGTGAGCTTCACGGTGCTGTGCTTACCCGTGCGCCACAGGGAGGGCCCTGTTCCCGAGGGTTTATGCATGCAGTGCTGGCTCCGGGGCATTGGGTGACTCTAGCTTCAGAAGTTCTGCGATGTCCACACCCCTGCTTCCTGGGTGTACCCTTCCTGGGTACACAGGTTAACCCCTGTGGGTGGAAAGAGGCTGCCGGTGAGGAGCGAGAGGGGGGTTGACGAGGGCTGTCTGGGAGCCCAGCACCTGCACACTCTTTGGGGAGCTGACAACACATGATAGCGCATGCTGGGAAATGCTGGAAGCTCTGCAGCCTTCTTTAACCCAGGACTGGAGCACATCACTTGAAATTAGTGGACTCTCGGCCAACCTCAGCTCTGGTTACCCTGAGGTCCCTTGTAAAATGAGTTCTGTGCTTCCCAGGGGACTAAGGTCCAGCTTCTCTCAGCTATGGGCGGGCCCCGTGTGTTCCGTCACTGCTGTGACCTTCCGAAAGGGGGCGTGCCTGGTGGGCACAGGCTTTAGGGCTGACCAAGTCCATCTCGCCTTGGGGCGCCTGAGGGTACCCCTTCCTGTAGTGCTTCTATGTGGAGGAGAAAGGGGCCGGGGGCGGCACCCGCCTTGCTGCAGTGTTGTTCAGGGTCTGAGGCGGGTCCTGGCAAGACGTGGCGGTCCACCCTGTGCGGCCAAGCTGTCCATGGGGTAGCGTGACCCCCACAGCTTCTCTGAGCCCGCTGCCTGCCCTGCAGGGAGGAGGGAGAACAGCTCCAGGACGACAGGGGACAGGGGACAGGATGTGGCCAGCACGGTGGAGCCTGGAGTTTCTCCAGAAAGGGCCGGTGAGTGGCACTGCCAGCCAGCTCCTGCCACGCTGGAAAAGCTGACCACATGGGTCACCCCAAGTCATCTGACTCCAAGGCACCTCCGTCAGGCAGGAGGTGGCACCTCCAGCTGGAGGCCGCGAGGGGGCCAGCCCAGACCCTCGCTTCCGGGCCCGCGGATTCGCACACGGCGGCTTCCCGCAGGCCCCGCGCGATTCGTGTTTTCAAAAGCTCATCTGAGGGAAATGTGTTTTCACAGAGAGGACATATTTTCACTGGCATTTTCTGAGATGGATGATGCAGCGGGAGCCGGCCAAGAGGATGAAGCGTGAGGTTTCTAGACGAGGATGCACACAGCTGTTCATGCGCTTTGGCAGGCATACGGGGAGCAGTCATTCTTTTGGCCCTAAACGCTGCAGTACTTTGCCCTTAATGCCGGAGGGGCCCTCCCCGAAGGCCAGGCCTGTGTCTGGCATAAATCACAGTGCAAAGAGCAGGCTCCTGATCAGCCCCCACCCCCCTCGCACCTTGGATGTGTCTGGGGGAGGAGAAATGCCTCCTGGGGCGGCGCGCTTGATGCTCTAGCTGTTGAGAGTTTCAAGGGCCCTGACGGGAGGGCGTGTGTTGTGTCTGACAAAGGCCGTGTGTGGAGGCCATGGGGCCGAGGCCCCTCGCTGGCTGCAGGGAGCCGGCTCTCTCCCAGATGGAGGCCGCGGGCCCTGCCGTGAAGCGGCTGTCCTCCCTTTCCATGGAAGTCACCCCCTCACTTCCCAAGCCACCTCTGCGTCTCGGCTGCTGGCCCAACTTCCTAATGCTGCTCCATGTTCTGGTTTCCGCTGATGTCGGCAGCGCTGACCCTCCACCTGGGGGAAGAGCCCAGAGCTCCTCCTCGGGCGGCCTCCCAGCACCGGCCCCCACGAGCCCCTGTCGGGGGCCGACGCGGCCCGTCACTCCAGGTGACCTGCCTCGGGTGGGAGGCCGGGCCGTTCTCTGCCTCCCAGCCAAGTGCACTTCATGTGGTGGTGACCTAACATGGACTCTCAAAGAAAGGCCTTTTGATCCGAGCTGGGCTGCCTGTCCCCGCGTGCTCCCGGCTGCCTCCCTGTGCAACGGCGGCCGCCGGCCCGGCCCTCGCTGGGAGGCATCTGACCTGAGAGTGATGTTATTTTTTGAACGTGGTTTTCAGTACCCGGAGCAGTGATATTTCCAGCTGGTGACTGAGGCGTGGGGGGAGCCCCGGTTTGGCTACACAGAGCTCGTCTTGGGACAGTGCACGGCCAGCATGAGTGAGCGGCCTCCGCCGTGGCCGGCCATTTGCGGAGCAGTCTGGGTGAATTCCCACGAGGCCAGTTGCCTCGGGGTTCCCAGACCGCCGGACACAGGTGCCGCCGCCTCACCCTGGAAGGGGCGCGAGCTGTGTTCCCGAAGGCTCAGCCCCTTGGGAGGAGAGCAGCTCCTTCCGCGCACCCCAGGACGTCTGGGAGCCCCTCGGCCTGCTGAGCCCCAGCTGCAGCCTCCTAAGTTGGGAGCAACCGGACGCCCACCTTGAGGAGCCGGCCTGGAGCCAGACCCCTTGGAGCAAGTGGGGGGCGGGGGTTGCAGGCCCTTCAGCTTTGGGGGATTGTTGGGAGCAGAGAGGAGGAGAGAACAGGAAAAAGCCAGGGAGAAAGCGCCCCCTCTCCTTCAACACTCGCACGGAACCATCCGGCCCCGCCGGGCCCCTCGGTGGTGAGGGCGGCTCGGAGAGGAGCTTCGTGCTGGGCGCAGAGACATGGAGCGTGGCGTCCACGCTGGCTCGGTGGCAGCCAGCCGGGTGAGGGGCGTGTGCCGGGCCCGCCCCGGGGGCCGGCCGTGTGATGCGGTCCCCAGGGCCTGGTGACCCAGACCAGCAGAGAGTCAGGGCACCTCCTTGGGGGAATCACCGCTCCTGGTTCTCTGTCGGGCGAGAGGTGGGCTCCAGGCCGCCCCCTCTGCTTGGGAGCCACCTGGCTGCTCCGTGGGCCGCTTCCCCTCCGGCCCAGCAGTGCAGCTTCTGGGCGCACAGGGCAGAAAATGGGACCTTGACCCTGGGCCGGGAGGCGCCTTCAGCCAGGTGAGGAGGGCCGGGGCGGCCATCTGCACACGTCATTTCCTCTGCCTCTTTTGAAAGAGCCGTAGCTCTGGCAGGCCCTTGGGGGTGGATTTTGAAATGGCTATAAAAGATTTAGTTCCCTTGTCTGCGGGAGAGGGGCAAGCTCCCCCAGGCTTCTGGGGCGCCCAGGCCTTTCGTCCGCTTGGCGAGAGTGCCAGGTGGGAGCGAGGAGCCCCCGGGCCTGCCTGTTGGGGCCACTTCTTTAGGGCACTGGTCTTCCTGCCTCGGCCGTCCAGCTGGCGTCGCTGAGAAAGAGCTTCAGGCCTGGAAGCTCGATCCCCGGTCCTGCCGCCTGTCGCCGGTGCCCCTGGGCCAGTGGCTGGCCTCTGCTGGACCTCCTGCTCGTCATCTGGGGTCGCTCCCCCAACTGTCAGCACGGCTGGCGAGGGGAGCTCCGTTTGCGTAAGCACAGGTCCGTGGGGGGGACCAAGTAGGCCAGTCTGGACATCCGGGCTCCTTGGCCAGGCCTTCGTCTTTCTCTGGACCTCCGTTTCCTGCCCCCAGAGGCAGGGATTGGTCAGCTGACACCCACGTGTCTCCTGCAGGGCCTCCGAGGTTGTGTGGCTGTAAGAAGCTTATGAGTAAATTATTGTTCTTTTCTTCTACTTCAGGCAGAATATGAAGTTACTCCAGATGAAAAGCTGGGAGAGAAAGGGAAGGAGATTATGACCAAGTACCTCACCCCGAAGGTAAGAGGCTCCCAAATCCCCCAGCAGGCGAACGGGAGGGCAGATTCAGGGACGGAGCCCCAGATCGGTGCCGGGCCATGAGGGGAGCTTCGGGCGTGGCTGGTGGCTGCCCTGGGCCGGACCTTCAGAGTTCCCTCCCGCAGACAGCACCCATGCCTGGAGGGGCCCAGGCCCGTGGTCCCAGGGGGGAGGAGGGAGGCCCATCTTGGGGCCCCGCCTCTCCGGGGCCTCACGCTGCCACTGCCGGCACCCAGGTGTTGGAGTGCGACAGGCGGAATCCGGCCAAGGCGGGACAGTGCTGCCCGCAGGGAAGGGCGTGGGGTTTGGGGTGCCCAGGAGGGAAGGGGTGGCTGAAGCCAGCAGAGGCAGTGACATGTAACAATGTGGGTGTTTGGGGTGCGCTGTGGGAGCGCAGGTGGGCCCCCGACCCGCCTGAGAGCCCGGGGTGGGGCCACCCCGGGTCCTGGCAGCTGTGTCCCCGGAGCCTGTTCCTTCTTCCCTCCCACTCGACAGAAGAACGAGCTCTCCGTCCTGCTCAGAGCCCAGTCCCAGCTGCTCGACCCACACGGTCGAGTTCCCTTACTGGGCCTCGGTTTCCTTTTCTTTTTCTAAAAAATTAAATATTTACTTAATTTATCATGCATGTAAGAGCTGGGGTGTGGCCAGAGGTGGGGGGGAATGAGGATTCACCAGAGACAGAACAGGCAGACCAACTGAAACCCACTGCTGAGGGGAGCAGCGGGGGGGCAGGAGGGGTCTGTCGCGCCCTGGGGGCCACTCCCCGGCCGGGGATCGAACTCGTGCTACAGCGGCTGCAGACAGCTTCACAGTGCTGGGACTTACTCCTGCGCCACCAGGGAGGACACACCAGTGTCCTTTTCTTAATGGCTCTCCCAGCTACCTCCCAGAGGCCTGGAGTGCCTGAGGTGAGAGTGTGGGGCACCCACGCTCATGCCCCCCCAGGACCTGGGTGCTGGGTGGCAGTCCAGGGGGGCAGCTCCCCGTACCCCTGTGGGGAGGGTCCTGCTGTCAGTCCAGCTGCACATGCCGCCTCCACCTTACCTGCAACTTGGGTCGCCCTCTCTGGGGCCTGCAGGCTTTTTGCTATAAACTGGGTGAAGCTGACAGGCCACTGCAGAGGGTCTCTGCAAGCTGGACCTTGCAGACTGTCCCCACTGAGCCTGCCCCGGGGGGTACAAGTGATTCTCACAATAGGAGCATCGCAGGTCACGAAGTTGGGAGGTGCTTGGTTGAGGGGAGGGTTGCCAGTGAGAGGTGAGACACAGCCCAGACCCGCTTCCTTCATTCTGGAAGGCCCAGGGCTGTCGTGTCAGGGCGCTGCCCCCCCCCAGCCCCCAGCTCGTGTCCCTTCGTGGCTGTTCTGCAGTGAAGTGAATTCAGCGTGGTCTCGGGAGGCAGAGTAGGGTCAGGACCAGGCGCGGACAGCCCCTCCAGCCCTGGGCGCTGCTGGCAGCCCGAGCCCCTTGTGACGGGTCCAGGTGACGGGTCCAGATGGCCCCAGCAGCGCCATCTGAGTTTAAAACTGTCCCCAGCAGTGGCCGTATGCTTTCTGTAAGTTTTATTTACGTGAAGTCATCAAGCTCACCTGGATGTTTCTCTCCACAAGGGCCCAGAGAGTTGACAGTGCTGGTCCCCCCAATACCCTTGTTGCCCCCCAGATATTGTGGAGGCCTCTCCCATGCCAGGGGGCTCTTGGACCACACCGAGGCCAGCAGGCATGTTTGTGTCCAGTGTGGCTGCCTCCACGCGTCTCTGTGCCACGCCTGGCTGCTGGTGGCCACTGGCCCAGGCGTCCTCGCGACGTGTCTCTGCTCCTGCTCCCCATCATCATCTTCCCCTGCTCTTCCTAGAAGGCCAACAGGGTTGATGCCTTCACGCAGTTCAGAGATCAGGGCGGGGATGTCCACGACACATCTCTGGGCCTGCATGGGCCAGCTCGGCAGCTGGGCGGGCGTGACCGCCATCTGCAGCAGGCGGGTGACCGCACGGCCCTGCCTGGCCCTGCCCCTCAGCCGGGCCCTTGGGCAGCAGCGCAGGTTCTCAGGCCGAAAGCCGCCAGTGGGAAGGTGTCTAAGCAGGGTGTCCGGCGGCTGACCTCGGGCAGGCTGGGACAGCTGGCCACCGCTTAAAACCTTGGGAAACCCTGGCACACAGACACCGCCCTCCCCCCGCCGAGGGGTACCCAGCTCTGGCCGAGTGTCTGCAGTGTCCCGGACACCTCCTTGGCCTCCGAGCCCCATGGCCGTAGAAAGCCCTGCAGAGGGGGTGCCGGGGTGCAGGGGCCATGAGCCGCTGTACCCAGCAGGCGCATAGCATCCGCCACCCTGGTGCAGCCTCAGTGTCCCCCAGGCGGCTCTCCATCCTCACCCGCTAGGGGGCTGCCCGCCCAGTGCGCTCTCGCTGAGAAACGGCAGCTAAGGTGTGTTGAGGACCCCTGTGTGTGTGCACCCGATTCCTTCTGGTCCTTCGGTCTGTGTGATGGGACCCTGTTGGCTCCTCCTTGCAGATAAGGACAAGGAGGCCTCTCACTGCTCCAGGTCAGGGCGACCCAGGTCAGGGTGACCCCAGGCTCCTTGGCCCTCCCCGGGGTGCACTCCTTCCCACCCCACCCCACCGTCTCTGCCTCTCTGCCAGCCTGGCTGTGGTTAGTCTGCAGCTCTCGGCCTTTCCAAGGGCTTCAGGGCTGCTCCCCTCGCCGCTGCCTGGCCCACCTCACCCAGAAGCCTCTGCTACCAGGCCCCCACCTGGCCCTCCAGCTCTCCCTGCCCTGCTCAGGGCTGTCCCACCTCCTGGAGGGAGGCGACCGGACGCCTGGCTGGCTCAGACGGGTTTACAAGTGCCTCAGAGCCTGCCAACATTTTTCTCTTAAGTGCTCCTCAATTTTTAAACCACACCATCTGTTACGGCCCCAGGGCCTGGGGGAGGTGGTCAAAGCCTCGGTCAGTCTCACGCTGCCCTCCCAGCCCTTCCCACCGCCCCTCTCTCAGGAGCCTGGCTGCCTTCCAGGCTGCAGTAGCCCTGGGCCCCGGGACTGGATCGGGGCTCAACCAGGGACTCAAGCCTTCCAAAGCCCCCAGAGCCATTGTCCCCAAACCCGGACTCCTGGCCTGGCGTCCCCGCCCCAAGAAGCAGCCCGTGTGTCTTAGCTCCCAGCAGCCTTGTCCGAGGAGAGGCCGTGGGACCCAAGCCACGCGAGCCCCTCTGAGAATCGCCTCTGGGTGGGTTCAGTTGGGCCCCTGTGGGCTGTCCGTCCCCTTGCAAAGGTTCGCCAGCTCGGAGCGTCCCCAAGGCCCTGAGAAGGCCTGCAACAGGACCCAGCCCGATGGCTAACAGAGCAGCTCCCAAGCTTACTGGACCACCAAGTTCTCATCCTGCTGAGCAGCCCTTGGGCTGCAGAACACATCCGGGGCCTCCGTGACCCGGCCTCCTCCTGCCCCCCACCCCCGCTGCCCCCGACAGCGCCCACACCAGCTCCTACGCTGTCCGGCCCCAGACACCTTGCTGGCCACACCTCTCGCTCCCTTGGGTTCCTCCTGCCAGGCTCCCTCCGCTCCTCCCTCCCTCCCATGCCCTGCACAGCCCCAGCGCCCTCCACCAGCCTCGCTGGGCTCCTGCACAAGGCCTGCTCCTGCTGGGAGGTCTCGGGGGTGCTCCTCCATCCTTGTGCACCCTCAGGGCCATGCCTGGGTCCTGGGGACCCCGCCTCACCGAGGGGCCCCTGCAGGGGCTGCCAAGCCTCGGCGGATGGGTCGATTTCGGCTGAGGAGCCCAGCACAGGGAGCCGCGGTGCGGGGGGTCCCTCCGGTGCGTGGGGTGGCTCCGGGGAGGCTGGAGCTGCAGAGTCCAGGCGTAGCGGGAGGAGGAGGAGCCGGATACAGGAGACCGGCCCGGCGGGCGAGGGCAGAGCGGCGGCCTTTGCCAGTGGTGGGAGCTGTGTGGTTGATGCGCGGGGAGGATGCGTTAGTGGCACCTGCCGAGCAGTGGGGCGGGGGGGGCTGCTGATAATCCTGCAGTGCACGGGGCGGCCCCCGGTGAGGAGTGACCTGGCCCCATGTGTCCATGGTGAGAACCTTGGTGTCGGGGGAGGAGGCGGGTGTGGGGCTGCAAACAACACTGGGGAGCTCGATACAGGACCCCCCGGGCTGTGATGCCGTCAGCAGTTTAGGACGACTCTGACCACAGCCCCCACCCCAACCCCGGAGCTGCCGCAGGAGCCTTGGGTGACAGTGGCCCCAGCTGAGACAGCGCCGTGCGGGGTGTGGGGGTCAGGGCCCCGAGAAGCACCAACAGGGAGATGCTCTGGGCGCCGGCCAGGCCTGGCGTGGAGGCGCGTGGGCAGGAGGTGTCCCCTGCGTGTCCCCTTGAGTTGCTAGAACACCAAGGCAGGAGGTGGGAGCCGGCTGCGGACACCACAAGGTGCGCGGCTCGCCGGGCAGAGGGGCGTGTCTGCCCCCCGCGGCCGGCCCTGGCGCACACCCACACCCACGTGCTGGGCTGAACGAGGCGGCGAGGGGGCCCCCGGGAGCTTCCCTCCCACACCAGTCCAGCTCGTGTCTGCTGGTGCCCCCGGGGCCTGCTGGGGTCCGGCTGGCAGGTGCCTGCCAGGTCCTTGCTCCCCAGGGCATGCTCGTGACCCAGAGGTGCCAGTGCAAGAGGCGCCCCCTCCGCCCCGAACCCTGCTGCAATGGCCCATTCACAGCTGCTTCTAGGTGCCCAGGACAGGGCGCCAGGCCGGGGACGTGGGCTGGCAGTGCCGCCGGCGGCCTAACGCAAGGAGCCAGGGGACTCTGGTCAAAGCCAGGCGTGGCCTCGTCCGGCCGTGTGCTTTCAGGACAGCGCCTTGACCTCTTGGAGCCTCCGCTCGCTCAGCTGGGGCGGGGGGCGTGAGGGTCAGAAACACTTGCAGGCCCAGAGCCCAGGACAGAGCTGGGGCGGAGGAGACAGTCGCAGTGACTGTGTCTGCTCTTGCCCCGAGTGCTTTCAGCGTCAGGGTGGCAAGTGGGGAAACCGCCCAGACAACACCAGACATGGGGGGCCTGAGAGGGCCGCTGGCCAGCCTCAGCAGGCCCTCTGGAGGAGCTGCACGCATTGAAAGGCCATCATTAGTCGGGGACTCATGCCACAACAGACGGACCCCAAACCTCAGGCCTTCACACCACCGGTCTCTTCTTTCTCCTGCACAAGCTTGTGGGGTTTCCAGCTCTCAGGGGTGAAGACCAGGGGTCCCGGCTGCTTTTGTGGCTCCACCAGCTGCAAAAGGTCATCTGTGGTCACGGCCAAAGGGGAAGAGAGACGTGTGGGGGGCAGCGAGCTTTAATGATCGGGTTCAGCTCCCCTGGCCAGCAAGAACGTGTGTGGAGTATCGCTTCCTCCCTGTGTTCCCACCCAGCCCCCAGGCTAAAGACGTGTCTGTGTCACAGACTTGTCCCCAGTAAGACAGCCGTGAGCATGTGTGGCAGCTCCTCTGAGCTGCCCAGGCCCCAGGCTCTGGAGGGATGCGGGCTGCTTGCCTTCCAGATACCTGCAGACCGGAGACACGTGTTCAGAGGGGCTGGGATGGTCTGAGCTGAGGTAGACCAGCACAGACTTAAGTACAGCGGTCAGCAAGAAGAGGGGATCATGAAAACCGTGTTATATATTATCCAGGTGCACAGTGCAGAAGATTTCAAAATATTCACAGAGCTGTGCAACCGACACCACTCTGATTGAGACATTTTATCTCCACAGCGGAAACAAATTCCAGCCCCATCAGCCCTTGCTCCCTCTACCGCCAAAGGCCTCAGCCACTAATCTATTTTCTGCCTCTGTGGACTTGCCAGTTTGTTCCTTTTTATATAAATAGAATCATATAATAACATAGACTTGACTTCTTTCACTTAGCCTGGTTTCAAGGTTCATCTGTGTTGTAGCGTGTGCCGGTACTTCATCCTTTTTCATGATTGAGTAGTATTCCACAGTGTGGGGAACCCCCGTTTTATTTTCTCAGTCATTACTGGACCTTTCGGTTTCTCCCTTGGGGCGATTATGAATACCGCTGCTGTGAACATGTGTGTGCTCGCTCCTTCTCAGCATGTACTTGGGGTGCAGTCGTGGGTCCTCTGGTTCCTCACTGCTTGACCTTCTGAGGAGCTGCCAGATTGTTTGCAAAGTGGCTGCACCACTTTCCATTCCCACCAGCAGTGTAGGAGGGTTCTGATTCTTTACAGCATCACCAGCACTTGGCATTTTCTGTCTTTTGTATTTTACTCATTCTGGTGGGTGTGAAGTGGGATCTCATTGTGGTTGTGATTTGCATTTCCCTAATGACTAATGGTGTTGAACATCTTTTCATGTGCTTATTGGCCATTTGTGTATCTTTTGAGGGAGAAATGTCTATTCAAATCCTTTGTCCATTTTTAAAATGAGTTGTTTATCTTCTTCAGGCTGGACCCTATGGTGCTTTGTGTGTTCTGCATACAAGTCTTATCGGTTCCATGATGTGCAAATGCTTTCCCCTGTTCTGTGGGCTGTCTTTCATGTTCTTGATGGTGCCCTTTAAAGCACAAAGGTTTTCAGTTTTGATGAAATTCAGATTCATTTTTGTGGCTTGTTTTAGAAAGACTTGTTTTCATTTTGTCACATCTGTCCTTGCAAGAAGGCCTGGTTTGGGGGAGGGAACAGGGTGCGTCTGGAGACCCAACCAGCAGGTCACAGCGTGCATTAGGGCACGAGTGTCCCTTCCTCCCCTGGGCCCAGGCTTGTCCTCAGTGACTG
Organism: Condylura cristata; assembly: GCF_000260355.1. Classification (NCBI taxonomy): domain Eukaryota; kingdom Metazoa; phylum Chordata; class Mammalia; order Eulipotyphla; family Talpidae; genus Condylura; species Condylura cristata. The sequence goes on along the minus strand of NW_004567112.1, from coordinate 5,795,676 downwards.
CCTGCCATTTTCCTGGGCCACGTGAGCACAGTCTCTGGCGCTGCAGCAGCACCTTGAAGATCTGCTCTTGGCGCTTCCAGACCTCTCCCCAAGATGGGTGTTCATGTACCCATTTTACAGATTGGGTGGTTTGGGAAGCAAAGAGGCCGGTTTAGGAGAGTGGGGGTAGGGCTTACAGGGCACCCCCCCCCCCGTATTCTGTTTGGGCAGTGTGGCCGGTCGAACGTTGCATTGTGGTTCATTTTTGGTGGGCCCCATCAGCAGCTATACCAGGCCTCCGTCTTTGCGCTGCCCCCCAGTCCCTCAAGCGGGCAGGGGGCACCCAGCATCATTGCAGCTGTGCCGGAGTATCCGTGGGTTCCAGGGAAAGCTCGAGCCTGGGGGTCCTGCTGAAAGCACCTTTGCAGACTCTGTCTTTGGCCATCACGCAGATAGTGGGGCACACTTTGGACAGGAACCGGCAAGGTGTGCCTGCCAGGCCCGCCAGGGCGGGGGCTGCAAGGCTGTGGAATCAGGGGTATGACCTGGGGCCAGCAGCTCCTGGAGGCCCTTCTTGCTGGAAGTCCACTGGCAGGATATTGTTCTCTGGGCCCCGCCACAGACTCACTGGCCTCTTTGTTTCTGTAAACAATGATAGGGTAAGGCAGGGAAGTTTGTTCTTGTTAAGGGGGAAATTGCCCATCAGCCCAAGTTTCTGCACAAAAGAAAATCTATTCCTAGTGCTTGTTTGGCTCTCCGGAAAACAGCCACCTTTTAAAAAGTAGAGAGCTTGAATGAAAGGAAATAATAATGATTCCAAGTTCTTCTTTCTCTGGCTCACGTGGGCCTTCCCTCGCCAGGCAGCCTCCACAGCCTGAGCCCAGCTAGCCCGCTTCTCAGCAGAGACAGCCCTTTGGCCTCGGGGCCGTCAGCGGACTCAGCCCTTGTCCTCAGGAGCACGTGGATGGTCACTGTCCACTTGCACATGGACCCAAGCCTGTCACTGTCCACTTGCACATGGGCCCAGGCCTGTCATCAGGAGCACATGGACCAGGCCTGTCACTGTCCACTTGTACCCCCCTGGGCCTCAGTTTCCCCAAGCATCCGTCTCCTAAAAATGACTTATGTAGCTCAGAGCCGTCAGTTGCTCCCAACACACCTGCCCAGTGTTTTCTGTGTCATCTCTTGAGGTAACTTATGTCGTGTATTTCTTGTTATCAACTCATCTTTCCACTGCAATGAGCTTTGAGAGGAACTTTGCATCAGGAACAGGCCTGGGAAACCAGCATGGCTTTGTCGCAGCGAAGAGAACTGAGAAAACAGACCTGGCTCCGAGTGGCTCTCTGTGCTCGCCCCGGCTCTCAGATGACGCTGCTTCTCTTTGTTTTGAAGGGAGATTAGCGAGAACTCGGCCAGCCAGCGAGAGGGAGCACTGGGACTTCCTCTTGGCTGTGGGAAGCTGGAGGGAGAGCTGAAAAGGGACTGACGTTTTCACAGAACGATCCCTCTCACTCATCTGTGTCCTCTACCCCAGAAGTCCACCGAGTCATCTTTGACACATGCTGGCTTAGACCGTTTCGAAACACTGGTGTCTTACAGGAAGGACACAGTGGTCGAGAGCAGAGACCCGGGCTTGGGGCGGGCTCCTTCGGCCCTGTGGCGGTTTGGCCCCCACTGTCTGTCCCATCTGACGTTGATGTCTGCTAAGGCCTTCCCGTAAGGGCCTGGGACAGCAGGCTCTTTGCTAGAACCTGTGAGCTCAGAGGCTGCTCACTTCCCCCGGCCCCCTCCAGAGTGAGGTCCGGCTGGGTGGCTGGCTGCTGGCTGGAGCGCCAGCTGGGCCGGGCACCCTTCTGTCCCAGCACTGCAAAAAAAAAAAAAAAAGAAACAAAACAAACTGGAGGGTGGAAGAGGATGGAAAAGAAAATTTGAGAAAGGAACCTTAGGGGTTTTCTCAAGCAACCGGGGGTAAGGAGAGGGAGCTATGCTTTGGGGAGCAGCAGAGGAGGATTCAAACAAGCAGGTACATTTGTGCTCACCGGCTGTCCCAGGCGAAGGCAGACGGGAGCAGCTTTAACGGAGCAGCTACTGCACTCCCGGAACGTCGCGTTCCCCGTTCCGCTCTGCCTTCGTGACAGCTCTCTGCAAGGAGAGGGAGGCTGAAGAAGCCAGGGCTGCCCGGGATCACTGAGCTGGGGCCAGAGGGGGTCACCGAGCCCTGAAGCCGGCTCTGCCTGGCCTCCCAGGCAGACGCCTCCGCTCCCTGGACCTCCGCCTCGCTGCCCGGTCACCTGGAATAATGGTGACGCCCACAGACCCAGAAATGGTGCGCACTGTGTGCCGAGCTCTGTTCTGAGGGCTTTACGTGACCCCACATCTGCCCTCTGGGTTATGAGGTCAGGACACAGCGCGCTAAGTAACTTGCTCGCGGTCACGCAGCTGGGGGAGGAAAGCGGAGCCCCGGAGTCTGCCGCTGCAGCCCTGCTCTCTGCGCCCCGAAGCTGCCTCCCTGTCCCTTCTCAGCAGAGGGGTTCTGATGAGGGCCCGGGGTGCTGATGGAAGACGAGGCCTCCGAGGGCTCCCCGACTAGCTCCCAGCGGCTGCATCGCACCCACAGGCCCTGCCGCTCACCTTTGAACTGGGCCCAGAAGCCCTGTGAGTTTGCTGAGGACCCAGAACCCGTGCTCAGAGACCATCCCGCTCGCCCCCTAAGCAGAAAGAGGACACAGCCAGGTGACCAGGAGGCTCTAGGGGCCAGCCAGCCCCTTGCAAACAGCTGCAGACTTGCGGAGGTAGAGATACAGGGTCTCTGAGGCTGGCCCAACCCCACTAGGTTCCCCGGAACCCAGTTTTGAAGCCACAGAGCAAAGCCAAATTCCTCATGTCCAGGATGGGAAACTGAGGCCCAGAGAGGGGCTGGGCCTGCAGGGTCACGCAGCCTGGAAGAGGAGGCTGCCCGTTCCTCCGTGTGCCCGCAGCCCTGGGCTAGCAGAGGAGGAAGGCCCCTGGCAGGCACGTTGCTTGCCTTGTTCTCCTCTCCCGCCGCGGTGACCTGCAGCTGGGCCTGAATTCCTCCGAGGCCCTCATTCTGGGGGCCCGTACGGTCTAAATGCTGGGCCGGAGCAAAGCGGAGAGACCGCCGGCCCCTCCACGAAGCATCCCCGCTCGCTGAAGAGACGCCCCGAAGGGCCAGTGCTTGTCTTTCACCCTCGCGCCTGTGCTGGGGGGCTGTTAGTGGGGCGGCCGGAGAAGCCAGAGCGCGAGCAGCACCTGCCGTCAAGGTGCGTGCTTTGTGGCCTGTCCCTGCCAGTCTGAAGGTGGCCGCAGGTGGCTCCTCTTGACCTGGCCCCTGGACCTGCCTCTTTACTGTCGAGTGAAAACTGGGAGAGCTGAAAATAGGGAGCCCGGCAGACACTCGCCTGCACGGTGGCCACCAGGTGACCCCAGCGGACGAGGGTAAAGGAGACGTGTCTGTCTACCCAAAGGGGCGTCGTTCGGCCGTGAAGAGGGATGTGTTTTCACACCCACGGTGGTGTGGGCAGACCCTACAGTCAAAGAAGCCAGACACGAAGGGCCATGAGTTGTCTGATTCCCTATAAAGGAATTGTCCAGAAGAGGTGAATCACAGACAGGATGTAGACCAGCGCTTACCGGGGTTTTGTGGGAGGGGGGCAGGGGGAGTTGGCTCAGGGGGTTCGGAGTTTCTGGTTGTGGTGATGGAAAGTGTGAGGGACCCATGGTGGTGATAGTGGATGTTATAGGTGTAACGAATGCCAGTGAATTTTTTTTTATTAATATAATACTTTATTTGTACATCATTTTGTACATTTTTTTTTCATCTCATTTGCAATCCCCGCGGGTTTCCCATCACCAAGTCACCCGTGTGCCATCATCACAGCCCCGTGCATTTCCCTCCCACTGTTTTTGATCCCATTCCCCACTCCACCCCCACAAAATGTCTCTGGTATATGGCTGTTCATTATTTTTATTATTTTCTCGCCTGGTCCATTATACTCCTGCTATGGGTGAAACCATCCAGCATTTTTCTTTTTCTTTCTGGAATGCCAGTGAATTTTACACTTAAAATGGTAGTTTTGGGGGCCCTCCCTGGTGGCGCAACGGGGCAGCACTGCAAGCTCCCCGCAGCCACTTGAGTGTGAGTTCGATCCCTGGCTAGGGAGGGGATCCATATGACACAGCAGACCTCTCATGTCTTACCCACTGCTCCCCTCAGCAGTGTATTTCAGTCACTCTGCCTGTTCTGCTCCCCACTCTCTGGTGAGTCCTCTCACTGCCCCTGCACCTCTGGTCTATACCCCAGTTCTGTATGCATAAATAAATCTTTAAAAAATTTTCTTAAAAAAAACAAGAGATTTTAGGCCATAATAAAAGAAAAAGAACGACAAGCTCCAGTAATGAGACTAGCCAGTCTGATGCTGGAACCTGTATTCTGTCTCCTCTGTGTTGTCTTCCTGAAAGTCAACCAAGATGAAATCCCCCCATTCATATTCTCTAGGGCTTCCCAGTGACAGCCTGGACAGGAGGAGGCTGACCGCTGCAGTGTGCACAGGCAGGCTGGTCCCTCCTGGCCCCTGGACCTGCATGGCGACTTCCACTGAACACTTTCCTGTCAAAGTCTCCCTGTGCCGGCTTTTTCATGGCTATATAATTGTCCTTAGACTAGACCCTTGTGTTTTTTGTTTTAAAGATTTATTTATTTGTGCATACAGAACTGGGGTACAGGCCAGAGGCTCAGGGGCGGTGAGAGGCTTCACCAGAGACAGAGTGGGGAGCAGAACAGGCAGATCGACGAAGTCCACTGCTGAGGGGAGCAGCGGGCGGGTCAGGAGAGGTCTGCCGTGCCATGTGGTCACCTCTGGGGCAGGCGGGAATCGAACTCATGCTGAAGCAGCTTTAGCTTCTCAGTGCTGTGCTTTAACCCGCTGCGCCACCAGGGAGGGCCCGACAAATTCTCTTTGACTGCACCCTGATTTCTTTTCGGCTCCACCTGGTGCTCTTGAGGCTGATGTCCAGCTCGGGCTCCTTACAACAGGCCCAAGCACACTGGTCCACATGCCTCTTCCTTTCTTGTGACCTTCTAGGTCAGAACACTAGATGTTCCTTAGATGCTGGGGAGCTGGGTCTGCTCTGACCCCATGTTTGTGCACCATTCCCTGCCCAGAACGTCTCTTTCTAGAGTGACTGGAGGCAGAGACATCAGCCACAGCTTACTGAGCACGGCACCTACACCCCAAGCCCCAGCTGAGCCCTGGTGGCTCCCTGGGGTGCCTGTGCTTGTCCAGTCACCATGTGGCTTGATGGGCGCCTCCCACCCCCAGGCCTGAGACAGAGACATGCCTTCTCGGTGGAGAGAGAGGACTGTTTCCGTTGATTCCCCTGGACCTTAGGAGATCTCTGCCCTCCTTCACACCCTGGCCCCATGGATGAAATCTTCACTGGAGAAAAGTCTTCCAACTCTCTCCAGCCTGTTCTCCAGTGGACGCCATGGCGGGGGTGGGGCGGGGGGTGTCTGCACGATGGGGTGTTGGCTGTGGTGTCACAGCCTTTGTGCCCTCCTGCCCCAGCCCCTTGGGGCCAGGCGCCACTTCAAGTGGCCATGCTGACCCAGAGCCAGTGGGCTGGACCCAAACCCTGCCCCAGGAGCCAGCTTGCAGCTGGGTCACCTCCTTCACACACGCAAGGCCACAGCACTGACCCCGTTATCAAATGGATGGAGCCCTGCCGACAACCTCACTCCACGTCCAGGCGCTTTTTGTTCTGTTAATTACTCGTTTATGCTTTTGACGTAAAGCGTCAAGGTCTAGGTCAAAGTCACTTGTGTATTTTCCTTTCCTTCTCATTAAAGCCGTCCAGCTCCCGATCCCATGGCTAAATTCTGCCAGTGTTTAAAAATGTCCTCTCTTGCTTCCTGACCCCCGCCCCCAGCCCTTCTTCCTCATTTCTGCAGAGCCGCTTGGAGAGCAAAGAAGTGTGGGTCAAGACGCGCTCAGCCCCAGTGTGCTTTTCCCTCTCGGGGAGGCTTGGGGCTCTTTCTCCTCTGTGCTCACCCTGGGAGCGTGACACCCTGGGGCTGAGAATGGCCAAGCCAGCGGGTCACCGGCAGAAAGGCTGAGACCCCTCCCCAGGCGGGGTGTGCTCGGAGCACATCCTGACCTCCGTGGCCCCTCGTTCGGCTGCTGACCTCTGTGCCTGCTGTCTGCGTGGGGCCCGCCAAGGTCCTCCTGCCACCTTCAACATGTCCAGGAAGGTGTCGATTTAGCCACAGGGAAAAAATGGGCCTTTCTGGGCCCCCAGGTCTCAGGAGGCTTCCCAATGTGCAAACTCCAGGAGTCCGAGGAAGGCAGGTCCTCCTGGCCTCTCGCAAGCCCCTCTGGGGGCCTGGCCGGGGCTCACGGCCGCCTTTGACTATGGTTGGGCCATGACCGTCCCTGCCTGGCTGTGGACGGAAGGGACATGCCGCAGACGGGCTGGGTGCAGGCACTACGCAGGCCACATGGGTTGAAGGTTTTGATTAGCAAGGTAGAAGAACGGCGCTTTTTCTTCCTATCGGCCAGACTGCGTCCCACCCTCCCATGAGGAAAACAGACCAAGGTGTGACTCCAAGCTCCCTCCTTTGTCTTCCGGTCACGAGCGGCTTCGCTGTGGGCTGGGCTTTGGGTGCCAGCAAGCCCCCCGTCCGCCTGCCTCCCGCCATTCCTGCTTCCCTAGTTACCTCCCTTGGCCCCTTGGCGTCTGCAAGCCAGGCGGAGTTTTCCTGGAACTTGGAAGCTGCCAACTTGGAGGGGAGAGAAGAGGGAGAAGAGACCAAGTCCCTGGTGACTCGAGCAGTGTCTGACAGGCCCCTGGTCACCTGGCCTCTGTCCTAAGTTTGCAGATGGAGACATCGTCTCGATTCTTGGCAACACACCGCTGACACTTGGCTTCCAGTGTTCACACAAAGGGGCAAGTGAAACTGAGAGAGGCCTGATGCCCCGGACCAAGGAACCCCTGGCACCTGGATGCTTCTGGGCACCTCCCCTGGCCAGCCACCCCCCAGTATCTGTCCCAGTCTCTGTCTGCACCGACCAACCCAACTGAGAAATCCCAGAGCCTCTGGCCCAGATGCCAGCAAGGTAGACCAGATGACCCAGAGGTGCTTTTGCTGCACCCATCTCCCCTCCTCCCCACCCCCACCCCCAGGGATGCACATTTGCACACATGCATTGATTCAGCACCTGCTTGGTACTAGGGACATCATCAGTCCATCTCTCTAAGTGGAGTACAGAGGTGACAGGTTTTTGAGCCAGGATTTGAACCGGAGAGCCACCATTTATTAGCTCTGCTGTCTGCCAGCCTTGCAGAGAGTGCCACACTCTACCCTGATGATGAGACAGGGCCAGCATCCTTGCCCTTCAGAGTTCTGGCTCTGTTTCCACACCTAGGACCTCAAAACAACAGACCCCACCCAATGGCACTGTGTGGGGGCACAACAGTAGACTTCGTGGGAAAACTCGCATCGAGGAGTCCCGTTTCCACCGCCGCCTCTGGCCCTGGCTCCTGCAGGAGCCTGCTTCCACCCGGCCCAGCCCCCAGCCAGCCAGGCCCAGCGGCTGTGTCCAGGGCTTCCCGCAGCTGACGCAGATCCCGCGTGAAGGGTCACGGGGCAGCCAGAGTGTGGCTGGGGGAGTGCCCCTCCCCTGTTCCTGTCCTACAGGAGAACTGGGGGTGGCGCCTCCCAGAAGCAGCTGCCTGCACCCGCTGTGGGCAGGAGAGCAGGCAGCCCTAGGCAGGCCACCCTGCAGAAGGAAGGAGACCCGGCAGCCCCTTCTTCCTGAACTCTTGCCTCTCTCCTGCTCCGCTTTTCCTGAAAGCCGAGTCTGTCTGCATTGGGCAATTGCAAATGGTTTACGTGGGGAATGTCAGCTGCCCACATAGGAAAATACACACATCATTAGGCCTAAGTGCTTGCGTCTGGAGATAGCGCGGACGGCCTCCCGGGCTGACCTTTTGTCCACTGACGGAGCCACTGCTAATGAGCACTGAGCTCCTCGTGGGATGTTTTCATATGTTGAAGCGAAGCATATGTTGGCCATTAGCCTCTGTGGGGTGGGGGTGGGGCATACGTGCCACAGTGCTGTTGCTACACGCAGCGCTTGCCCAGACACACAGCGGTCACTGCGACTCCCCATCAGCCCCGGGACCTCCCGGGGGGGCTTGCTCGGGCCACAGACACCCCCTCATGCTGCTGAGGACTGGCATCCTGGGAGTCACGGTGGTGCTCAGGGATAAGCTGACCAAGTTACCTGAGTTTGAACCCGGCTAGCTGTGTGGTCTTGGACAAGTGACACGACTTCTCTGAGCCTTTCCTCCGCCTGTAAGATGGAGGCAGGGACAAAATCTTTCCTGAGGGGGTTGGGTGAAGCCTGCCTGCTCTGGGACCATCTTGGATGAGGTTGTACTGGGAGTGGACTGCGACTCCCGGGTGGGGTTGGATGTGCCAGGCTGGGGCAGGAAGGGCTTCTTTCAGGACGTGAGCAGACGCCCAGAGGCTGGAACGTGGAGCTTGCCCAGGACGTGGTGGGTGTGGAGGCTGAGCTTGGGCAAGCAGCGGGCAGGAAGGGAGTCGGGTTAGGAAGGCAGCTGGGGGCAGGTCCAAGAAGGTCCTGGCCTTGGCCTTTTGTGGTGGGGATCCCTGCTGCCGCATGGGGGGTAAACGCCCGTGAGGGCCGCTGTGTCAAATGCAAGAGCCAGTGGCAGCATAGCGCTGACCGGCCCTGCCGCTGGTCAGGCCAGGGAGAAGGATCCTTGGAACCGGGCAGTGAGCGGGCTGGAGAGGAGGCCGAGGGTGTGGGGACATCAGGGCTGAGGGCGTGGGCACGCGCCTCCTGGACAGGGCACAGGCCAGCCCCAGCTAACATTATCTGGATGGCCTTGCCCTGCGGAGCGCCCCGCCCCCACTTCTGGCCTTGCATCTCTTTCACCTGTCCAGATCCCACCTACTCCTCAGGGCCCAGGGCACCTTCCCAGCTCATCTCTTATTCCTCCCCTGAATTGTTAGTGCAGAGGCCGCAAGCCTAGCCCCGAGATGCCTCACCCGGTGATTATTTCAGGAGCGCCATCTGACCTCCCTGCTCTTGGGAGCCCCAGGACTGGTCTACCTGTGGGGCCTCTGGGCCTCCATGCTTAGCACGGGCCTCGGTGGTGCCACCTTGTGGGCAGACTCTGGGCTGGGGGCAGCTGGATGGCAGAGCTAGGTGGGTCCTCTGTCTGCCTGCCAAGGTGGTGCTGGTATCCCAGGGAGGCTTCGGGGACCGAGCGCTAATTGGGGTACAGATAGTCCGGGTGGGGAAGCACAGGGGCCTCTTGTGAGGCTGCAGCTATGACCTGGGAGCGGGAAGCCCGGAGCAGCGGCAGACCCGAGGGGTGCTGGGCTGGGGCGGCTCCTGCCTTCCTGTGGGTCACCTCTGTGCTCGGGTCACCCCAGGTCTGGCATGGTGCAGGCCCAGTCTGCGCGCTCGTGCTCCAGGACAGGTCCTCAGTGCTGAGCCCCCCGGCGCTGCCTCCAGCACCTCCATGTGTCCACTCCTTCATGGTCATCACTGCCCTGGGACGGTGCTCGTGTTTGCAGAAGTTTCTGGGTTTTGGTTTTTTTTTTTTAAGATTTATTTATGAGTGCACACAGAGCTGGGGTACAGGCCAGAGGTGCAGGGGCGTGCGAGGATTCATGGAGACAGAATGGGGAGCAGAACAGGCAGATCGAGGAAGTACACTGCTGAGGGGAGCAGCGGGCGGGTCAGGAGAGGTCTGCCGCGGCATGTGGTCACCTCCGGGGCAGGCAGGGATCCAATTCATGCTAAAGTGGCTTTCGCTTCTTAGTGCTTTAGCCCACTGCGCCACCAGGGAAGGCCCGGTTTCTGTCTTGATGGAGCAGAGATGAGCGGCCTGGCCTGGGTCAGGATCAAGGGCGCTGAGACCGAGTGGGGGTGGGGTGGGGGGCAAAAGGGAGGACTGAAGGTTCACAGCCCACTTACTCCGGGTGCCCAGGAGACACCCCACGGGCCTCCATCTCTTGCTGCCTTAGAAGGCTCATTCTGGCAACAGACCAGGAGCCACAACCCAGAACATGTAGCAGAAGCTTCAGGAGCCTCCGAGGGAAGCAGATAGGAGGCAGGTGTGCAGCGAGCGGCTGCCGAGGCCACTGGTTCGCTGCCTGCTCTGGCCCCCGGCCCCTCCCAGTGCCGCCAGCTCCTCTGGCTCAGGAGACAGGTTCAAGGCCAATTTCTCATTTTACAGGTGGAGATGCAGCAGGCAAAGGAGGCTTTCCTCCAGAGGCCCAGCCTCGCGAGAGGCTGAGGCTTTAATGCCAGCGTCTGTCCCTCAGTCGGGGAGGAAGGGGGACGTTGGCCAAAGCCGGTTTCAGAAAGCCCACTTCATGCATCGCCTCACCAGGTCCAGGCAAGAGAGGAGCAGGGACTCTGGAGGTCACTTCCTTCTACCCTTTGTGTGACTGGAGGATGCTTTGAGGTCACAGACCGCACAGGCTTCTCCCTTTAGCGGTGCCCACTGCCCACGGGCCAAGGCAGGACCTGGGGGGGGAGGTGCTCCAGAGCATGCAGCAACTCAGTGCTGCTTCTGAGCTCCTGTTTCACCCCACCTTCCTCTTGGTCCTCTACTGGCCCCCCCCACTACCCCCCTCCCGGTCAAGGTCACTGGCAGACATCCAGTGAGCCCCATTCTGAGCTAGGTACGTGCCCTTCCGGCCAAGGCTGTCCAGGCGTCAGTCTTTTCCTGAAGAGTTGCTCCTGACCTTGGGCTTTGTCCCCAGATCTGGTTGTCCTGAAGGAGCCTGGGGTCACCGGTCTCCAAAAGCTCAGCGCTCAGAATTTCCGGAAAGGCCCCCAAGCCTTAGAAGCAAAAATACCCAACCATCAACTTCCCAAATCTGGGAGTGTCTGTAACCCTGGAGCAGCCTGCCAGTCTCTGGGCTGCGGAATCCCCAAGGTGCGAGGGCTCTGGCGCCCGCCCCTCCTGGCCCACGGCTCCTCCTGCCCCGCCAGCGGATTTTGTCTTTTCCCCAAAAGGAGCTTCTGTGCTCTGGAAGCCTGACGCTGCGGGTGGTCCCTCTGCCTCCTTCATCAGGTGTCTGCCTGGGACGGGAAGGTGGGACGGGCCGCCAGCACCCAGGACGATGGCGACCCCAGCGGGAGCAGTGCTGAGCCCGCTGCCGGGTGTACCTGGCTTTGCCCACACGTGGGTGTCAGAGAAGCTGTACCGTCAGCGGGGGCGTCCCAGGCCGGAGGCCTCTCCCACCCAGGAGGAGGCCCCACGCCTCGGGAGGTGACCTCGGGCATCAGGACAGTGGGCAGTCGAATGTGAGCCTCTGAGCTACGCAGCTGAGCCTCGCCAGGCCTGCTGGGCTCCCCGGCACCCCAGGAGCCAACCCCGGGCAGCGCCCAGTGGACTTGGGAGAGAGGCCAGCCCATAGTCATTTTCTGGTATCTGGGAAGAGAAAGAGAACCTTCCAGCTTCTCCAGTCCTTCCAGTCAGAGCTGAAGAACGGCGTCCATCTCTGGCGTCCGTCTCTAAGCTGCTGCCGGCAGTTTTCTCAAGTAGCCCTGTGATTTGTTCAAACCCCTCCTGGGCCAGCCTGGAAGTGAACAGCTGGCTGAGGGGTGGCTGGGCGGGCCTGCCTCCCCAGAGGTGGACACTCTGGAGTGGTCCAGACTGGAATGCTCCACTCAGCTTGGAGAGAGGACATGGTGCTCTCCACCGTGTGCACTTCCAGCTGCCTGCCGAACGCGGCCTCCGGGCCGTGCCAGTTTGTTCCTGGAGAAGCCGGTCCTGACCACAGGGAGGCCGAGGCCGAGGCCACGACCCTCGCGGCGGGCAGCTGTCCTGGGCCTGGAGCCTGGGTCTACCTGCGCTGAAGCCCACGCCAGTAGCCTGGCAGCCTTTGCTCACCCCTCTGCCCCTTCCACGCCTGTTGCCCATCACCTGGAGGCCGGGCAGCTGCTCACCTGCGTCCGCCCTCTGAGGGCCCGGCCCCGCGTGGCTGAGGCGTGTGGGCCAGCTGGGTAGGACTCCCCAGTGGGCTGAGATACCAGCTCCGCACACTCTGGGCGCTGGGTACCCCCTTCCCTCGTGACCACCTGCCCGCCTGGGGTGTGGGGACACCTGGAGACACCTTTGCAGATGAAGGCGTCGAGGCTCAGAGGAGCCAGGGGCCTGCCGGAGGCCATGAGACTCCTCTGTGTCAGGGCAACATGCTACCGGCCACTTGCCCATGCCCTGGACAGGTGGGCGTGGCAGAGCAGACGTGCCTGCCCCCCTTGACACCACATCTTCTCTTCCCCCACCCCAGTCCCCAGTGTTCATCACCCAGGTTGACCGGGACCTGGTCTCCCAGACGGAGGAGAAGCTGCTGCAGCGGCCCTGCAAAGAGCTCTTTTCTGCCTGTGCACAGTAAGTGCCCGGGGCTGCCCCACCCACCCTGGAGCCCGGCCGGGAGGGCCCGTGGCTGAGGGCCCAGCAGCTGTTTGCGTGGTTTTTGTGAAGGGCGAGAGCGCAGGTGCCAAGTCCAGAGACAGCTCCTGCTTTGCGGGTGCTGAGAGCGGCTCTCCGGGCCCTCTGGGGTGGGGGCGCCTGAAATGCAGCCCAGGTCCGCCACCCCCGTGGGCGGCGCCAGCCGGAGCAGGCTGCTCTGGGCCCCTCAGGGTCCCGCGTGGAAGGTGAGCCCCGTGGCGGGAGCGTGCCGTGTCCAGCGCAGCACTGCCACCCCGCCCACACTGCCGGGGTGCCGGCCTGCCCCTTGGGGGCCCCAGGTTGACATGCCCCGTCGGCAAGGAGGGGTGGAGCTGACCTGCTGGTTCTGCCGCCCCCAGCCCCGGCCGGGGGCCGCAACGCTCACCCGCCTGTCCCCTTTGAGCCAGGTCTGTCCACGACTACCTGCGAGGAGAGCCCTTCCATGAGTACCTGGAGAGCATGTACTTCGACCGGTTTCTCCAGTGGAAGTGGCTGGAGAGGTAAGGTCCCCACGCGCCCCCACGCCGGGGCGTGCCCGGGCGGGCGGGCGTGTGTGCACGCGGGCGTGTGCCGTGTTGGGCAGGAGGCGGGGTGCAGGTTTGCACCCCTGGGGCGCCCCTGGGCGGCGGCCGCGTGTGTTGCTCCTGCCTCACCCGCGCTGCTCTCACTCCCCTTCTCTCCCGCACACGGCGTCCTGGCCTCACGCCACGCTGTCCCTGCCCCTGGGAATCCTTCCTGGGCCGTGGTCTTTGACGAGTTCCCCAGGCTGCAGCCCTGCCCGCTGCGGGAGGACGGTGAGGGCGCCCTCGAGGCTTTGTGCCTCGGCACATGTCTGTGCCCTTTGGCAAGGACGCGCCTGGCCGTTCCCAGAAGAGAGATTTGGGGTCAGTGAGCAGCCAGCTGCCCCCACTGCCGGGCCTGCCGCCCGCCGGCGCCCGCTCCCCTCGGCCTGGGGCCCCCCTCTTGTAGCGCCAGTCTCTGGTAACGGGTGAGCCCGAGTCCATGAGTCTCGTCAGAGCGCTTTCGTGGGCCTGAGTCTCCCTGGGAGAGAGGCCGGGAGGACGAGGTTTGCCTCGCTCCCCAGCAGGCCGGGCCTGCAGCCCCGAGGCCCCGCGCAGCCGCTCGCACGAGGCCCTGCCCGCCTCCGACACGCCAGGGTGTGCCAGAAGGGCCGTGCCGCCTGGGCCCGCACGGGCCGGGCTGCTGCGTGAGGGCAGGAGCAGCCCTTCCCCGCCTGGGCGCCCTGTGCCCGAGGCCCACTTGAGGCCTCGCGTTCAGGCTGGGGCGGCAGGCAGGGAGCAGCCTCACGGGGGCCCCTTTCTGGCTGCGCTCCCCACGGACACCTCTGAGGCTGTAGGACGGGGACCCCGATGGTCCATTCATGGCCCTTCTCTGCTCACTCCAGGAAGCTTTGCCGGCGGTGGGGGGCAGTGGGGTGACAGAGGCCAGTGGACACTGCAGGAGGTGGGGGCAGCTTCACGTGGAGCCCGAAGCCTGGCTCTTCCCAAGGGGCCCCGGGGGTGGGGGTCAGCCCGCCACACCTCAGTTTCCTCATCTGTAAACGGGGTTCTCGACAATGCCTGCCTTGCAGGCTGGGGCAGGATAGGACGGGGGGCGTCCGCCATGGGGCCCCAGTACAGCCACTGCTGACGCCGTCCGTGTCACCTGGTTGTCCTCCACACGCCCGATCCCGGTAGGCACGCTGACATTGCCGGGTCAGTCCTGGTCAGGGCCACTCGGGGTCGCGTCCATCATGCCCAGGCCTTACCGGCTAAGCCTGCAGGCCGCTTGTTTTGTCCTCAGGAAGGCCTGGTCATTCTCAGCTTATAACAAGAGGGCCATCAGCCACCCTCCTGCGCTGATGAGAGGGCCAGAGGTCAGATGCTGGGGCGGTGGGCGTGGTCACCCCGAGACCCTCGGGGCTTGGCCTTTACCCCAGAACTGGAACAATGATTTCGGACACCCACAGGGCAGCTTACAGAGTGCAGGCCCCTGCAGAGTCTGCATCACTGAAGGGACAGGGCTCATGGAGGTGGTGGGGCCCCCTGGCCCCACAGCACGGTCGCCCACTCAGACCACCCCCCGCAGCCCGCCCAGTGCTCCTGTTCCCACAGAACCTTGGGCTTGTGGCCACAAGCTTCCTTTTACTGCACCTGGAGAAATGGCGTTTTCAGTCCACACGCTGACTGCCAGTGCGTCCCGCCCTTGGAGGGCCTGAGGCGGGGGGGGCCCACGGGCAGGACCCTGGCCTAGCGGCACCCTCAGAGACCAACAGCACCCCCTCTTTTTCCAAACAAAATCCTGGCCTGGTGGTGCTGTACTGTTGAAATAGTAAAGGGATCTTTCCCCTCCCAAGGTTAACCAAGAAATTCCTGGGAAATTGTGTTTCCCTCATTTCCCCTCACAGAGGGTCTGTGGTCACGCCGACCGCCGACCGTCTGTTCTCTGGGTACCGTCAGGCTTGGGCCCGGCCGCCTTCATGTGGCCTCCAGGCAGCTGCAGGGAGGTTTCCCCAGCTGCAGCCGCGCCAAGATTGGCAGGTGTCCTCCCTGCCCGGGGGTGCAGGGGCACCGGGGAGCCCTGCAGAGCGGGCCGGGCCCTGGCACCCCGCCTCCTAGGGAAGGCAGAGTGGGTCCCACATGTGACTTCCACACGGGCTGCCAGAGGGCCGCGGGGTTTTCCAGGCTGCCCCAAGAGCACTGAGCGATGTCAAAGGTGTGACTTCCCACGGAGCCCAAATCCTCCCGGGGAGATTGCTTCTTAGGCCACTGGGGGGCCAGAGGCTTGCGGGTCTTCCTCTTTCAGACTCCCTTGAGTGGGGTCTGAGAGCCGGCTCAAGTAGTCCCTGGGAGCCAAGAGCCGACTTTAACATCACAAAGGCTGATGGTTCTTTTCCCATTCTTAATAGTTAGGTTGTTTCCATGTCTTGGCATCTGTGGATGACACTGCCGTGAGCCCAGACGTGAAGCATGGTTATGCTTATACAGTAGGTTCTCACTTCATGCTGCCCATAGGTTTCTGGAAACAGCACTCTTTAGTGAAATGACATACATGTATCCAGAACGTTTCCTTCAGCAATGCCATTTTGTTCAACCTTGGCTGGGGTATTTTTCCCCCATCAATATTATAACAAAAGGATATTGAACAAAACGTGTTATTTGAGAACACACACGTGTGTGTGCTCACACGGTGGAATATTACTCGGCCTTCAAAAGGGAAACCTGCCACTTATGACAACATGGATGAGCCTGGAGGACATTTGTTAAGTGAAATAAACCAGACACAGAATCTTTATGATCTCAATTCTATGTGGAGTCTGAAATAATGAAACTCATGAAGCTGAGAGTAGAATGGAGGTTGCAGGGTGCTGGGAGGGTGAAGGTAAGAAGAGCTGGTATGATACAGGCGAAGGGACCCAAAGTTTCACTTGCGCAGAATGAATAAATTCTGTAGCTCCAGTCCACGCCCTGGAGAGAATAAACAGTACTGTGTTGTACACTTGAAATTTGCCAAGAAGGTAGATGTTAAGGAAGAGAGAGCCAGGAGGGGAAGGAGAAGGAAATGTTAGTTGATAAAATGTTAATTAACTTGACTGTGGTCACTGGTTCACAGTGATGTGTGTGTCAAAACACCAAGCTGTAGGCCACTTGTCAGTTGCACCTCAATAAAGGGGGAATGTCGGGCCAGGGAAAACAGATTATTCTTAGCCTGCAGTGAAAAGCGTGTGCTGTCTGCCCCAGCCTGGTCTGCCAGCACATCAGCGGGGCCTTTCCTCCCAGAAGCCCCATCCGAGGTTGTGGTCAGAGGGCCTGTCTGATTCTAGGCGTCATGAGATGGACTCTCTCATCACCGTGAAGCCAGCGTCGGATTGTTGTTTCTTTGCAGGCAACCGGTAACCAAAAACACTTTCAGGCAGTACCGAGTACTCGGAAAAGGGGGATTTGGGGAGGTAAGTGACCCTTCTTGCACGAAAGTTCTCACACTTCCCTCCTAGACTGGCCAGTAGTGTCTGAAGCAGGATCCCCGAGCGCCCCCTGGTGGGGAGGGAGGGTGAGGCTGGGGCCTCGGGACCCTCAGCTCTGCGGAGGTGGGACAGGAGGGTGCAGAACAGTCCCCTCTGCCTGGGCCCAGCAGGTGAGGCAGAGGTGTCCTTGGGGGCCGCTCTGGACAGGTCCACGCCCCCTCCGCTGTGTTTGGGGGAAAGTGAGGGCAGGAGGCCACCAGGCCCTGGCAGGATGCAGCCGTTATTAACCAGCCCTGATCTTCACCACAGTGAGGCGAGCTTAGTTATCCCGGTGTAGAGATGAGGGAAGTTGAAGCTCAGACTGGTCAGGACCAGCCTGGGTCACACAGCTGCCTCAGAACCTAAAGGCCCTCATGCCCATTGTGCTGCATTACAGAGTGGGGGTTCCTCCGTCACTGCAGCCCCGCAGCTGCCAGCAGCTGGTGCTTGCATGTCCCAGTTAGCAACAGCTGCATCTGCCGTTAGGCTTAGGACAGAGGAAATTTAGTTGCCTCTGAGAGGGCTGGTACCTCAGGCCTCCACCTGGACACAGTGGCTGGTCCTGCCCAGTCAAGAGCTGGGGTTTGCCCAGGGGTGGAGCGGGGAGGGGGGGGGGGGGGGGGGGGGGGGGGGGGGGGGGGGAAGAGCGGGAGGGGCGCGGCGTCCCTGGAGCCAGATCCGGAGGCCTGGCCCGGGGTGGTCCGGTCCTGGGCTGGGGTCCCCTCGGCGCAGGCAGACCTCACGGGGACACACCTGGCTTCTTCCTCGTGCCAGGTGTGCGCCTGCCAGGTTCGGGCCACAGGCAAAATGTATGCCTGCAAGCGCTTGGAGAAGAAGAGGATCAAGAAGAGGAAAGGCGAGTCCATGGCGCTCAACGAGAAGCAGATCCTCGAGAAGGTCAGCAGCCGGTTTGTGGTGAGTGTCCAGGGCCCAGCAACAGGCCCCTCTGGTGACCGTGCTCCTGGGGGCGGGTCCCAGGAGTGCAGGGAGGGGGCAGGCAGGCGCCCCCCACTCCCTCCATTGAGAGGCCTGTGGCTGCCTCCGTCCTGGACTGAGCTGCCGGGCGCCCGGCAGGGTGCTCCTCCGTGGACAGGGCACCCCGCCCTGGGCCAGTCAGGCGCTGTGACTGGCACACCCCCGGCTGGTCACACCGTAGCCGCTGGGGAGGCCCGGCCTCGGTGGGTCCGTGTGTCCGTCTCGGCTACACTCTGCTGCAGAACAGGTGACCCCAGCTCACAGTGGCGGGAGCCTCTGGCTGTTCTGTCACATGGAGGCGACTCGGGTCCCTCCTCCATCCACACTGCCCTGCTGGAGTCTCCAAAGAGAGAGCTGTCTTGTCTCCAGCCCCAGGGTGAGAACCAGCCCCTGCAGGGCGCCGGCCAGAGTCCGGGAGGCGAGGAGGGCGTGGGGGTCCTGAGTGGCTGCTCCCAAGTGCTGAAGTCAAGCAGCTGCTGCATCACCCTCAGCCCGGGCCTGCGCTCCAGCCTTCTACCTGCTGCACTCCAGCCCCTTCACTCGTGAACCTTCTCCTCGGCAGACCCACCTGCCCTTCTCTGTAGAGCTGTGCACCCTTTCCCCTGGGGGCAGGGAGGGGTCGATGACCACCCTTGGCCCTGTGCCCGCACACACTGTCCTGGGCTTGGGTCACTGGCGGCAGTGCAGTGCTGGCAGGGGACCGCGAGCCCCGCCTGGCTGTGTGCCTGGCGGTGCATCTTCTGGGCGCCAGTTTGGTGGCTGGAATGTGCCCCTAGTGGGGCGTTCCTGGGCGTGCCCCCAAGAGCCCTCCCTCTGGCCGGGCGGGGTGCAGGGCCAAGCGGGAGCCGGCACCAGGGTGCTGCCTTAAGCAGGCGGCTCCTTTCCTGTGTGGTCCTGAGGCCGCTGCCATGCATGCCGGCTCCCCATGTGGGGAGCACAGAACTGCAGGTGACCCCACCTCAGAACCCCAGCCCTGCCCACCAGCCTGCCCCATCCTTGGGCGCTGTCTCCACTGCCAGGCCCTGGAACTGCCTCTCTGATGGCGCCTTGACCCGCATGTCCGCACGCAGCTGTCCTGCACCCCCAGCCAACCCCAGCCCACTCCCAGAACCCCAAGTCCTCAGCCAGAAGGGCATCGGGGTGTCAGCAGGGTGCCACCAGCCTGTCCGCCCATCACATCCTCACCAGGGGCCCCAAATTGGAAGGGGTGACCCCTTCGGCAGTCACGACAGTCAGCAGGCTGTCTGGGTACAGGGGCCCCACTCCGGGCCTCCCCCCACCTTTAAGGACCCCGAGGAGGAAGAGCGGCGGGGTGCCCGTGGGCAGGCTGCCCCATGGGCTGTCTTGTGCTCCCAGGTCAACCTGGCCTACGCCTACGAGACCAAGGACGCGCTGTGCTTGGTGCTGACCATCATGAACGGGGGCGACCTGAAGTTCCACATCTACAACATGGGCAACCCTGGCTTCGAGGAGGAGCGAGCCTTGTTCTACGCAGCCGAGATCCTGTGTGGCCTGGAGGACCTGCACCGTGAGCACACGGTCTACAGGTGAGCCGCTCGGGCCACGCCCGGGGAGCACGGCCGTCGCCTCGCGGGGAAGGTGCTGGAGTCCAGCAGGCTCCCTCCTGGAGGCGAGGAGCCCAGGCGAGGCTTGGGGTGGCCCATACTCCCTCCAGGCTGGCGAGGCGGCTGTGGTCGCCAGCCCCCGCCACCCAGACTCCGGGGGCCCGGGCCTGCCTCGTGGGACCAGCCCAGGCAGGCTCACCACCTACCGGCAGGCATCCAGTGCACCGTCGCCCTCCCCACGCCGCCCAGCTGTCAGTTAGAAAGCCCCTGTCCCCCGCGGCCAGCAGGCCTCTGACACGGCTCCCTGTGTGCTGCAGTCCAGGTTAGCCACGATATCCTGAAACTGAGCAGTCCCATCACACACTTAGAGATAACCAGTGGGTCTAATTGCTGTAGCAAATTGATTTCTACCATCATCCATCCAAAAACGCATGGAAAGCTCTTAATGGCGAGGAATTTTCTATCATTTTCTTCTCCACTCTCCTCCTCCCACACAGAACCTTATTCTGTGTTTTGCCCAGGAGTTTTTCATTGATTCTGTCCTCAAATAAATATATGGATTCATATAATCTTTGGAATGTTTCCTTTGACATCAAGCGCTAAATGTTAAAATGATTTCCCCTGAGCATCGCCATTGTCATTGTTATTTTTATCAGGACTCTGGAGCCAGGCGCCACATTCTGGAGCCTTCTTCTGTTGACTGGGGGGGGCTGTTGAGAGCGAGCAGGTGGAGGGAGGTGCCCGAGGCTGCGGGCCCCGGCGTCGCCATGGCAAGGTTCTAGAAATGTCTGCCCTTGGGACAGCCAGTGGCCAGCACGAGGGAACCCCGACGTCTCCGCAGACATTCTGAGGCCTTTGCAGCGAGCTCTGGGCAGAGATTGTTCTGAGCACCAAATTATGTTTTTGTTTTATTTTCATTCAAGTGAGAAGAGAGTCAGAAATGTCCCTAAGGATCGAAGAAAGAATCCTCTAATTTGATTGCCTTTCACTTAAAAAAACAAAATAAAAGGGGGACCCTCCCAGTGCCATCTCTAGGGAGGAAGAGCCGGTGCCTGCCCGGCCCCTCCCCGCAGCGGCCTCTCTGTGGCTTTGGGCTCCGTCCGGCCTGTGCCCACCGGCCAGCTGTCTCTCCAGGCCTGTGGCCACCTTGATGGCTCCTGCCCTTATTTGGAATAGTCATCATATCAAAGAATGCAAATTAAATAACAGCAACCAACGTATTTTGTAATAAATCACGACATTCAAACACCAATTACCGCTCTGTGCGCCGCCTCCCTGGCCTGGCTCGGGAGCTGCCCCCGGAGGCCAGCTGCCTTCAGTTAAGAGCGCAGAGCCGGTTGGCTGGGCTGGGGCCGCGCTCCAGATGCCCGGCGGTGTCTGCCCGGTGGCCCAGCTGGGTGCCGCCCCATTGGCTTGCTTTGATGTGCCGAGCTCTTCCTAGTGGAACCAGACCCTTCTGCACCCCCGGGACGGAGCGGCCGGGGTGGCGCGGTGGCACCTCCTGCCAGGCTGCTGGCTGCGCTTTCTCCGGGCTGTCCATCGGCCAGTGGTCTCCAGCGGGGGCCTCACGTGGACAGATGGGCCAGATGCCAGTGCCAGCCTTCGCCTGACCTCCTCCCTGGCCACTCCCCGGGGCCGGGAAGATGACTGTGGCTGTGGCCAGCAGCAGCATTTGTTTCAAATTACTGGGAGCGGAGAAATTAGCCCAAGATTGTGTTGACCCAGGGACCAGAATGCCTGAGCCAAGAGGTGGAAGGACACAGGCCTGCCTGGCCCGAGGGGTCGGCCCAGATGCGCCCCCGCCCCGCCCCATGACCCCCCCACGCTCACTCGCCTGTGATCTTTCCCTTTCAGAGACTTGAAACCTGAAAACATCCTCTTGGATGACTACGGTGAGTGAGTGCGGCGCGGCGGGGGTCTTTCTGCTCTGGGTGTGGCCCCCCAGGAACTGATGGCCTCGCAGAGACCATGGCGGGGGCCCCCACCCTCCTCACTGGCGGGGGTCGGGGAAGGCAGCGCGGCTGGGGAAGGAGCCGTGTGTGGGCGGGAGAGGCGGCAAGCAGGCCCCCGCGGTGTGGCCCCCGGCCCCCAAGACAGTGGCGGATCTGGGCCTGTCAGGCAACTTCCGGCACCTCGTTTTCCTTGTTAGTGAAATGGAAACGGGGCCACCCCGCCTGCTTCAGAGGGTGGACGGTGTTGGCCAAGCTCTGACAAGGGCAAATCGTTTCGTTCGCTGTGTCCAGGATGCTGGGGTTCAAAGAAAGCCGCAGGGGCCCCTCACGCCCCGCCCCCCAGGAAGTGGTTTGCACGTCTGGCCCCACGAGGTCGTGGGGACCCGCGTCTCCTCGCCCGTCTTGCAGGGTGGAGGGTGGGTGCACATGCACCCTGGCGGGCAGGGAGGGCGGCGTGCCGTGACCCTACCGTGACTGATGTGTCCGCTCGGCTTGGGGGCCTGTCTGGTCGGGAGCTCCCCTTCCGGCCCTGGTCTCCACGGGCCCCCCAGAGAACAGAAGGAGGCCAGGGAGCCGCTTCCCAAATGGCTTAGAATTTTGCCCTTCAGCAAACTGTTGCAAATTGTCTGGAGAGTCTCACAGTGTTTCCCATGAAGCAACCCCACATCCAGGCCAAGGCGTTTTAAACTTCATGACCTTGGCCTCCACGGACCACCCACTGGGCCACTTATGAGGCAGGTCAGCCATTGTCCAGCCAAATCCAGCTTCCTTTTGCCTCTTTTACGTTTTTCTCCTATGAAGGAACCGGTTACCACACCTCCTGCTCCCTGGGGCTCCCCAGGGGCCTCCTCACCTGCCTGAGAAGGTAGATTGGGGTCTACCCCAGAGACAGATGGAAACGCTGAGAAGCTATCTCCTTGTCCGGGGGTGCACAGAGGTCTGTGACCTGCCTGCTGATACCCGCTTGACAAGGACCCCTGACCCACTCTCCCCCTCAGGGCACATTAGGCTCTCGGACCTGGGCCTCGCCGTGAAGATCCCCGAGGGAGATCTGATCCGCGGCCGGGTGGGCACCGTCGGCTACATGGGTAAGTGTGGGTGTGGGCCAGCCCTGGGGGCAGGTGTGAGACTCCCGGGTGTGACTCGACGAAACCGGACCCTTGACCCCCGTGTCAGAGCCAAGCCACACTCTGAACAGGGCTGGCAGCTGGTGAACAGCCTTTCCAGGAGACCCCGGGAGGGGGAGTGTTAGGAAGGGCCCAGAAAGAACAGCAGGCACCTGGTGCACGCTGGAGGATTTTAAGTGGAAGCTGGCCTCGGGCACCCGGACTCCCCCAGGTCTACTCCGAGACCTTCGCCCCGGGGCAGGGGGCGGGGATGACGCCTGGCCCTTGGGGTCCCCTTCCAGGCAGGGGCATCCTGTGAGGCTTCCTCTGCATGCTTACACACGTGTCCACTGCCCCAGAGCACAGGGCCCAAGTGAGCTTTTGGGGCCGGGGACGCTGGGCCCCCTCGGCTGGGCCCTTGCCACGGCACATGAACAGGATTCTGTATGTTGTCCCTGGTGCTGAGAGGGTCCTTTACAGATCGCGTGTGACCTTGGGGACCTGCAAGGTGTGTGCCTGCGTGTTGTATACCCGTTTGAGTGCTGGTGGATAGATGGAGAGAGAGGATAGTTCCTAAGATACTGATAGGTGATAGATAGTTGATGGTGGGTGGTGGGTGGGTGGATGGAGAGACAGGTAGTAGACAGATGAATGACAGCTGGTGGATGAGAGAGTGGGTAGGCAGGTGGACAGAGAGACAGGTGAGTAAACACACAGGTGGATGATGGATAACTGGCGGGTGGGGAGAGATGGGTGGATAATGGATAGTTAACAGATGGATGGATGAATGGATGGGTGGGTTGGTAGAAGGACAGGTGGCTGAGTGGACAGGTGGGTGAAGGGGTAGATGGGCAGGTGGAGGGTGGGTGGATAGGCTGAGGGTGGACAGATGGAGGACAGTGGATGGTTGGATACATAGGTAGGTCGATGGATACCAGTTAACAGGTAGCTGGGTGGCCGGTGGGTGATGGGTGCGGCTGAGAACCTGGGTGCACCTGCTTGGGTTTCCTCTGCGTGGATCTGTCTGCAGGGCTTTGCTGCCTGCACACCAGCCATGAGTCTGTGTTGCGTCTGATGCGTGTGGCCTGCCTGATGACATGGAAGTATCTTTCTTGCATTTCTGTGGCGAGTCTGTGATTCATTTTACCAAGGTTGTGGGAAGCTGTAGCGAGAGGCAGTTTGAATTCCAGATAAACGTAAAAGCATCTTTCACTTAGACAGACACACTTTGAGTCACTGAAGTGAAAGTGTGTGACGCACCTGCTGTGTGCCTGCTGTTGTATTTGTTGTTGGGGACAAGCAGTGAATAAAGCAGCTCTTGGCGGGAGAGATGTCAAAGGAATAGGCTATTTCTACCCACCCTTGTCAGTGAAGCCACAGAGTCCTTCAGGACCAGAAAGGAGAGCAATCAGGGAGGGCTCCCTGCAGGAGGTGGTATTTAGAGCAGTGGGTAAGGAGGAGTCAGCAGCGGGACTGGCCGCCTGGAAGCAGCCCCCTCACCTGGGAGCAGGGGCCAGGCGTGTGCCAGGCTCCGCCCCGCGAAGCTGCCTCTCACCTGCCCCCGCCCTACCCTCCCCCAGCTCCGGAGGTCCTGAACAACCAGAGGTACGGCCTGAGCCCTGACTACTGGGGTCTGGGCTGCCTCATCTACGAGATGATCGAGGGCCAGTCGCCGTTCCGCGGCCGCAAAGAGAAGGTGAAGCGGGAGGAGGTGGACCGCCGGGTCCTGGAGACGGAGGAGGTCTACTCCCACAAGTTCTCCGAGGAGGCCAAGTCCATCTGCAAAATGGTGGGTCCCGGCGCCAGCCGCTGCCCGGGGCGACGCCCCTCCCGCCCCAGCTCAGCAGACAGATCAAGGAGACGAGGTCCTGGGGCACTAGGATGTGGATGCCGAAGCCACAAGCCAGGGGAGCAGAGCCCGGCTGGGGGGTGGTGTCCAGCGTGGTGTCCAGGAGGAGCCCTGGAGGAGGGGCAGGATGGTGAGCGGCTGGAGACACCCACAACCCAGCTCTGCTAGGGGAGTCAGCCTGCAGGGAGGGAAGCGAAGACTCCGGGAGCCCTAGGGCAAAGGAGGGGTCTGGCGCCAGCCCCTCCCCTTGGCCTCTGTCACCTTAGCTCAGGACCCAGGCATCGGCCCGGGGGTGGCCGGTCTGGACCTCTGACAGCACTCTGGGTGCCGGGTGGAGCTGGCCCCGTGTGGCCAGGGCGCCCACCGGCCAGGCCTTGCGGGGAGTGGGCACTGGCCCCTCGGCCTGGCTGAGGCCTCCTGAGTCCCGCTTGGGCCGCAGGGCACGCTCCCTCTGAGGCCTGGCGCCTGGCACTACTGTACTGGCTTCAGCGCACCCCACGACTGCCTCCGCTGCCCAGCACCTGGGGCAGGAGGGGCCCTATGAACGCGCAGGCTCCCCTCCCGGAGCTGCAGCCCGCGGGCCGCCCTGGGCCAGCTGGGCTGGAGCACAGAGGCCGGGCCGGGGAGCTGATCAGAAGCAGCGAAGCTCCTGCTTGCAGCAACCCCGAGGCTGCACTCTAGGGGCCCAGGACCCACCAGGGGGCTCCCACTCCCAGGGACCCCCCCTGGATCTGCTCACCCTCTGCCTGGATCTGTCCTTCGGCCAGCTTCAGCCTGGTGTCCCAGGGCCACGGAAGGGTTTAAATCTGCCACCTGAGTAGTCCTGAAGGCAGAGGGGTGTGGGTATGTGTCCATGTGAGTGAGGGACACTGAGGGAGAGGGGCCGGTGCTCACACAACGCATGGCCGAGGCCAGCTGTGCCGTGGGCCAATGTCTACAACACTGGGCCCCCAAGAGACCAGCAGCCAGAGTGGGGAGCTGGGGGCAGGTAGAGCCGGGTAGCAAAGGCTGGCACTGGACGACTTGGTTGCGTCCTGCCTTGCCTAGGTAAGGTGCCTGTGCCCTGGGGCCAGACTGGGCAAGGGGCAGAGGAGGGCAGAGCAGGTCCGGGCCGGGATTCAGAGAAGCCGGACTGGAGAGTCCTCAACGAGATGATACCTGCCCAGTGGACAGTGGCCCAGGGTCCTCCCTGCCTGGTGTCCACCACCCCAGGACCAAAGGCACGTCTTTCCCTCTGCTTCCCCCTGGTGGCTGCCGAGGGAAAGGCGTGGCCAGGCCTAGGCGCCCGGAGCATCTGGCTTGCCGCACAGAGTCAAACTCGCCTCCCTCATCTTCTCACCCCGCTGACACGCCTGCGGCCTCGGGCCTTGCTCCATCTTCTTAACGGCCCAGGGTTGGGAGGATTCTAGTCTTAGGCTTCCTCTGGCAGCCAGGCTGGCCCCGTGCCCCACAAGGGGAGTCAGCCCAGGACACCCCCCGCCCTGACTGTCGGGAGTCCAGGGGGGCTCTGGGAGCACCCTGCTGTCGGCAGTTCCAGCCCTCCTTCCTCGGTGCGCCCCATCCGGCCCTTCAGCCACCTGCCTCTCCTCTGGCCTGTCAACCCATCGCCAGCCTCCTCCAGGAAGCCCACTCTTCCTCCCGACAGCCTCCATCACACCCTCTGGCTTCTCTGGGCGTGTAGCTCGTCACCCCACCCGTAGTGGGTCTTTAGTTCAGCCTGCACAGAACGAGGTGAATGATGGGCCAGTGGCCAACACCTGACACTGGAGAGGTTCCCACAGAACACCTGGATTTTCTGGCTTCTCTTGAAGAAAACAGAAGTCCTGGGCACTGGGCGACATTGCTGCTGGGAAGGAACCGAAAGGCAGCTGACCTTGCCCGGAGTTGCCAGGTTGCGGGGTGGCCAGTGGGCCAGTGGACGCTGTGAGGACTGACCTTGCGGCCTTGGCTGGTGCTTGCCAGGCCCTCTGGGGAGACTGCCCGCCTGGATCCTAGTCAGTGGATTCAGACACTTAAGAGCGTTAGTGCTGGAGCTGGGGGGGTGGGGGGGGTGTGGGGGTGTCGGCATGCAGCGACCTGGGACCATGCCCGTGGCCATCAGCCTCCTCACCCCCCTGTCAACCTCCTTCTCTCGTCCTGACGAGGATGCTCTCCCCTCACCCCCTCCGTGCTCCAACGCCACTTCTCGCCCTGGCTGACCCTGACACCTCTTCCTTAGCTCACATGCAGCGGCTGGGTGCACCCACTTAAGCCCTGGGTGTCCCAGCTGCCTCCCCGCCCCCCTGCCAGGGCCCCTCCCAGCCACAGCCCCCTGGTGTGCCCCGTGGCTGAGTGTGTGTCAGCACCTGCTGGGTGCAGGTCCCCAGAGACGAGACCTGAGCCACTGAGCGAGACCTGCAGTTTTGCCCTGCGGGGCCTTCTGGTAGCAGGACAGGACTCAGGCCCACAGGTGGGCTGAAGCTCAGTCCAACCCAGGCCCGGGGCACACAGCCCCGGGGGAAACAGGGGCACCCCTTGCTCCCCTGGCGCCTGGGCACTTAGGTACAGATGAGAGCAGAACCGCAAAGCTCACAGTGGCTCTGGGGCGCCCCGAGACACAGCCCGGGCAGAGGGCAGCAGAGGGGCCCAGGCTGCTCGTGTCAGGCCGAGCACACGTTGCCTCTCTGGCCTCCGGGTGGCAGGAAAGGCCGGCAGCTGAGACTCACAGGGCTCTCCCTGTCGCAGCTGCTCACCAAAGACGCCAAGCAGAGGCTGGGCTGCCAGGAGGAGGGGGCCGCGGAGGTCAAGAGACACCCCTTCTTCAGGAACATGAACTTCAAGCGCTTGGAGGCCGGGATGTTGGACCCTCCCTTCGTTCCAGACGTGAGTGTGCCCCGCCCGGCCGCGTGCCGTTGAGCCTGATGGAGGGCCTTGACCTTAGCTGCAGGGCCTGCCCTGGGGACTGAGGCCGTGGCGGTGACAGGACTTGGCACCAGGCCTGGGGGCTCTCTGCTCCCACCTGGGAGGCTCCTCCCTGCCTGCTCCTCTGTAGACTCTGCCCACTGACCTAGGACCCCTGAGGGGCAGCCCGACGGGGTGGTCTCTGTGAGCCCCCCGGAGTGTTTTACAAGTGAGCTGGAATGAGGGTCCACATGATAGTGGCGGCGCCTGGCCCGGGCTTAGCCTGTCTGCAGGTGACTCCCAGAGTCCTGCGGCTCGCCCCCAGGGCCCCAGCGTTGGCTGGCTGGCCACAGAGCCTGGCGCTGGCCCTGTCACGGGAGAAGGGGCCAGAGGCCCCCCACAGAGCTGGCCTAGTGCCTCCTGGGACATCTCTGGGCTGCATGTCCCCATGGGCCCCTCCAGGCCTGGCCCTGGCCTCAGTGTCCATTCTCATCACCAGAAAGTGGACCAAGGAGTGTGCCCTTGACCTTCCTGTTAAAATGCTCAGGGGTAAGGGGCGGGGGGGAATCATGCTTCGTAAAATAAGAAAGAAAAAGAAAAATACCGGATAGTTTCACTCATAGCGGGAGCAGAAAGGACCAGGCGAGAAAATAACAATAATAATGAACAGCCATATACCAGAGACATTTTGTGGGAGTGGAGTGGGGAACGGGATCAAAAACAGTGGGAGGGAGGGAAATGCACAGGACTATGGCGATGGCACAGGGTGACTTGGTGATGGGAAACCCACGGGGATTGCAACTGAGATGGAAAAAGGCACAAAATGATGTAAAAATGAACTACTATAATAAAAAAAGTGTTCGGGGTGGGGTATTTCTCTCTCCCGAGCCAGCAGACTTTAGAATATGGTGGGAAGCGGGGTCCACGAGATGCTGAGTGTGGGGCCTCAGGGGCAGAGGTGACCTCCCCACCATCCGAGGCCCAACTGGGAGCCGGTGAGGGGCGATGGCCACCCCCAGACACTCCTTTCACCCGGCTGCGCCCCCTCGGCACATCCAGAGAGGGAGCAGGGCTTCTGTTCAGGGAGGTGGGGGGCTCGGGAAGACACCCCGCTCCCTGCCGCCACCGCAGCCGCGGGCCGTGTACTGCAAGGACGTGCTGGACATAGAGCAGTTCTCCACCGTCAAGGGCGTAAACCTGGACCACACCGACGACGACTTCTACTCCAAGTTCTCCACGGGCTCCGTGTCCATCCCGTGGCAAAGCGAGGTGAGCAGGCGGGCGGCCTGGGCCAGGGTCAGGGCCTGCTGGGCCGGCCCCACGCGGCCAGACGGGCAGGCCGAGGGGAGAGGAGGTGCCAGGCTGGCCTCCTCGAGAAGACCGAGAGCTTGGGAAGAAGGAGGCGGCGTGGCGGAGTTAGAGCTGGTGCCAGTGGCATAAGTGAGGCGGTCTGAAAGCGGAGGTCTGGGGCTCGTAAGGGAAGGGCTTGCCTGGCTCCGGGGTGCAGGGGTGCAGTGCCCAGGGGCTGAGGTGAACCCGCCTCCGTGAAGCTGGAGGTGGAGAGGCCGCTGTGGGGTGTCGGGCTCGGGCCCTGGGGACAGAGGATGGGTGGGGCCGGCCGCTCCGGCTTGCCTCTGGGGTCCCTCTCCCTGGGGGGTGACAGTGCAGCCACCCAAAATGTCCCATGCCTCGTGCCCTTCCCCCAGATGATAGAAACAGAGTGCTTCAAGGAGCTGAATGTGTTCGGACCCAACGGTACCCTCTCGCCGGACCTGAACAGAAGCCACCCGCCGGAACCCCCAAAGAAAGGGCTGCTGCAGAGAATCTTCAAGCGTCAGGTGAGACCCCGCCCAGCACCCCACCTCAGCTCCAGGGGCCCCAGCCCAGGCAGCTCATGCAGCTGGGACCAGAGCTGCGGGGAGGTTGGGCCGGGGGGCAGCAGCCTGGAAGGGAGCCCCTGAGGCCGCTGGTGGCGCCCCTGGGCAGGAGAGGGGCCCTCTGAGTTCACCCTGGGTCAGGCTTTGGGGCCTGGCCCTGCGGCAGCTTGGGGTTCATTCTGTGTAGGGGGGGCCGTCCCGTGTGCTGGTTGGAGGAGGTGGAGCAGGGTCCTTGGCCGAGAGCCGCGGGTTCCAGGCGCTGTAGTGGTGGCAGTGGTGTGGGTGAGAAGCCTGCTCTTGGCCTGGGGCCCCGGGGTGCTCCGTGCCCCTGGCTGGCCGAGGCTGGCCCTGCAGAAGGGTGTGCTTCCTCGGAGCCTGTGCCAGGTGGAGGGTGTGGCCAAGGGAAGACAGGCCGACGGGAGTGAGGCCTCAGGGACCCCCCCAGCTCTCCCACCTTGAAGGTGGCCCTATAGCGCGCCCTCTCGGCCCTGCCCTGGGGCTCCAGGGTCCCCAGCCCAGGGTCTGGGAAACTGTTCTGGAAGTTCCTCCTCCCGGAAGGCCGAGGATGAAGGCAGGAGCAGGGCAGCTCTGGTCCCGGGGCGGAGTCCCAGCTCCCTCCCTCTCTGACAAGGAGATGAAGAGGGCTGGCCACCGTGCTCTGCAGTACTTTTTAGGGGTGCCTCATTTCATCTCCACAAACCCCGGGCCTTTGTGCAGTAGTGTCCACTGTGGGCCTGGCTGTTCCCGAAGGACTAGAGATGCCTCATCAAACCAAGCCAGACCCTCTTTCTGGGCTTCGAGCGTTTAAGGAAACTGAGGCTGAGGGGGGAGGGACCGTGCCCACGGTGAGCCCAGCACTGCATCTGGGAAGAGCAGGAGGGGAACGGGGCAGGCACAGGGCGAGAAAATGCAGACCAAGGCCCGTGCTGCGGTTCTCTTGAAGATCTCCATGGAAGAGGCCCTGTCTCACATCCTGTCCCTAAACACACTGTTTAAATGCTTCCACCAAGTGCAACTGAAGTTTCAGCAAGAAAGGGCCCTGCCGCCCGGCCCCGGCCGGCCGGCCGGCCGAGCAGCCTGAGTTCAGACCCCGCCCTGAAGCTCCTCGGCTGCTTGCCCCTTGCCAGGCCCCTCTCGGCTCCTGAAAGATCAGGGTAGACTCACCTGCTGCCCAGAGTTGGGGAGAGGACAGCTGGGCGGGGGACCCCGGGCCCGGTGAGGTCCACAGGGAGAGAACGAAAGGGGGTTGAAGGCAAGAAGAGCGGCCAGCAGCCAGGCCCGCCTGCCGGGAGGACTCACTTGCTTTCTCTCCCCCCCTCTCTCCTCAACGCTCGCCCGCCTCCGCCCCAGCATCAGAACAATTCCAAGAGTTCGCCCAATTCCAAGACCAATTTTAACCACCACATAAATTCAAACCACGTCAATTCGAACTCCACCGGAAGCAGCTAGTTTCAGCCCTGGCCTGGAGGTCCACGCAGGAGCAGCCCAGACCCGTCCCCCGGGCAGCGGAAGGTGACGGGGCGCAGCAGGCGGACGCGCGCCCTGGGGGCCAGGGAAGGCGGCGGCCCCCCTCGACATCGGGCCTCGGGGTGTCTCAAAGAGATTTCCACTCAGGTCAGTTTTCAGAGGCGGCCGTCAGGCCAGGTGGACCGGATTTGTCTCTGTGGAACATTGCAATAGAAATCCATTCGGATACGACAACTTGCACGTATTTTAATAGCGTCATGATTAGAACTGAATTTTGTCTTTATTATTTTTAAAGAAAAGTTTTGTAAATTTCTCTATTGTCTCAGTTTACATTTTGTATATTTGTATTTAAATGAAAGTCAGACTTTGAGGGTGTATATTTTCTGTGCAGCCACTGTCAAGCCATGTGTTCTAAGACATCGGGTGGGGAGCAAGCCAGGGGGACTCACGCAGGAAAAATAATGTGACTCAAGCCTTCCAGAGCCTCAAATGAGAAAACGTTTTTATTAAATGTAGACAATGATTCACATGCCACCGTGAAGGACTGGCCGCGTCCATCCTGTGAGCACCTGCCATCCAGACCGCCGTCCTGTGGGCTGGTGGCCACGGGCACCCAACGTGGACTTCACCCCCAGCCAGGGCGCCCCGCGGGGCCTCGGTGTGGAAGGGGGTGCCCCCCCTCTGTGCGTGCGCACACGGGCCACCCCGCTCCGGAAGCCGCCCGTGCAGGTGCCGGGTGCCGGCACAGGGCTCCAGGCTCCCCGCTCTCAGCAGGGCTCACTGCGAAAGCCGGTCTGTTTTGAGACTTTGGGGGGGGGAGTTTTTGTTTGATCCTGTCTTAGAGACAAGTACAGCGAGATAGCAGGTCGTCACGGAACCCCAAGTGTCCCAAACCCCAGCAGCCCGTAGAAGCATCAGGAAAAAGTCCCGGGGGAAGTCCAGGATGAGTGTGCACGAGGGCAGGGTGGCTGCCCAGAGAACTTCGCGAGGCCCCACAGGAGCCCTGGGCCTGGTGGCGCAGATGGGGGTGGCTCACTCAGCAACTGGGAGGCCCCGGGAGAGGCTGTCCCCCTCCCAAGAAGCTCAAGACAGACTCACTGACACTTCCCAGGAGAGCTGACCAAGACGAGCTCGCACTGGGCGTCTCAAAATTCAGGCACCAGTAGCCCCTGCACCTGGCGGCTACCTCGGGCCAGGGCTGCTGAAGGCCACCACGGCCACCCCCTCCCAGGGAGCCCCGACTGCCCCCGCTGCCTCCACAAGGGGACCAGCAGCAGTTGGCCCCTCTGTCCCCTCGGGACAGGGTGAGCCCCTGACCTTTCCGCCCCCCTACCCGGCTGGGTCCCCGGTAGCCAGGTGAGCCCAAGTCTCAGACACCCTAGGGTGGGCCCATACCACCCGCTTCACCTGTTAACATGCAGACTCCCAGGCGCCACCCCAGACCTGCAGAACGGGAGTATCTGGGAGCAGGGTGCTGGAATCTGCATCCTTAGAAACTTGGGGGCCAGAGTGTGAGAGCCACTCCCGGGCGGGCTCTGGGTGTGACGGCCCGAAGGCATTTCTGCAGGTGACCCTGGAGCCAGTGATGTGGCCACCTTGCCGACGGGTGCTGGGCGCGTGGCTCCCCGAGCTGCAGGGCCCGCCGTGTTGAGGTCCTCCTACGACAGATGGGCGAGAAGACAGCGGGCTCCGGGCTTCCCTTGGTGCACAGTATTCTTTTCTGTCGACCAGCTCTTGTTTCGCCTAAACACAAGACAAATAAATATCCCTGGCTACGTGCCAAGGAGGCTGAAAGCTCTTTGAGCCGCAGTCTCAGGCCCTCTAGCTCTTGCTGAACCTCCGTTCTGTTACGGCAGTTTCCCAGGGAAACCAGAGGGCGCTCAGAGGGGTGGAGAGAGAGGTTTACTTGTCACCCCGGCGGGCTCGGTGGGATCAGTCCCAAAGGGCTGAGCCCCGAATTCCAGGAAGGGTGAGGTTTTACGCAGCTTGTGTGAGGAACCTTGGCACCCCATCATCCCAGCATGAGCGCCTTTATCGTTTGGGAAGGGGTCAGGGGAGCCACAGCTACTGCTGTGGACAAGCAGCCGCCGAGGGAACTTTCTGCCCCAGCATAAAGCAGAAGCCAAGCCACGGACTCCAGCAAGCAGCCGGCCTGGGAAGAGGCAGCATCCACGCAGACTTGGGAGACTTCTGCTTCGTTTCTTACAAAAGGGGTGGCCGTCTTCCTGAGAGGTCACAGCCCCCACCCACCCCGCCTGCCCGAAGTTTCGTCCATTTTGCCCACGACACAGCAGCCTCGCTGACTGGTCGGAACTGAGGAGCTGGTGTTCCAGCGCCACCCGTCCGTGTGGGCTAGAGGCTCTGCAGGGAGCCAGCGGGCAAGCTCAGCCCTGCTCGGTGCCCTGTCACGAAGGGGGCTGGGCCCCAGGGGTCCCGGGACGGGTGGGCGTCACGGCCTTCCCGGCCCTGCTCCTACTGGCCCAGGCTGGTACGAGGGGCTCGTGGCACCGCGCCGACACCAGCCGGCCCCGT
Source organism: Condylura cristata (assembly GCF_000260355.1). NCBI lineage: Eukaryota > Metazoa > Chordata > Mammalia > Eulipotyphla > Talpidae > Condylura > Condylura cristata. The sequence continues at coordinate 5,762,969 of NW_004567112.1, read as the reverse complement.
TGCGGCCTCGGCACCGGCCCGGACCTGCGCCCCCGTCCTCCAGCCTGTTTTCTGCAACGACACTTTTTTAAAGACTTTTTCATATTAAAAGCAAAGGCCACCTCCTCCCACACCGCCTGTGTGCTTGAGGGCGGTGGACGATTGGAACCTTCTCTGCTGCCTTGAGCTCCCCAGCGCCCTTGCTGGCCTCTCCCCGGCTGCCTGCTGGCCCCCGCTGAGGTGAGGCGCGGCTCCTTCTGGAGATGAGCTGGTGCCCGGCGGGGTGGGGCGGACTCTGCCATGGTCAGCGCAGCCAGCGAGGGTTGCTGGAGCCGAGGGGCCCACCGCAACCATCCTCTCCGGGAGCCCCGGCCCGCTTCATGGAGGGCGGCGTCCATGAAGGTGGGAAGGTGGGAAGGTGTCCCTGAAGCCAGGAGGCTTGGGGGCTGTGGCCCGTACAGCGGCTCACATGGGTGGGGTGCCTGGGTCCGCCTCACGCTGCCCTCTGGAGGAGGCTGCACCCCCCAGGAGGACCATGTGGCCGGTCACCTGCAGCGGGACGGGCAGCCGGTGTGGGCAGTGTGGACGGGGGGTGTGGACTCCCCTGGGCTCGGAGGGCGCGTGGGCTGTGGCTGGCTGCCTGCGAGCTTAGGCCGCTGCGGGTGAGAGGGGCAGCTTCAAGCCTCTGCCCACGCTGGCCCTGGGACGTTGTCTTGCCTCTCCACACCTGCCCTCTCCCGGGGGGCTTGCTCCCCTCAGGGCTGCTGCCCAGGCCTCTGTGCAAAGGGAGAACCCCAGCCTCTCCCGAGGGAACAGCGGCCTCGTGGACAGGAACCCCAGGCAGGGTGCTGGCGGGCCAAGCATGGGGTCTTTTTTGGGGTACTCCCTCTTTTCATAACCCCTCACTTGAGATGGGACCTCCTCCTGCCGAGCCTTGGTTCTGGAAAGTGAAATCTGTGCATTGGGAAGCAACACGGCTGTGGCGTGAGCAGCAGGGAGCCAGCGGCTTCCCCATCCCAGCTGACAGTGTGGGGCAGCCTCTTCCCCCACACCCCCGTGACAGCCGGAAACCCAGGCTCCGGCTCTGGCTTGCACAGCCATCGGCCCCCAGTGGGGTCAGACCCTACCCAGGCCTGGGGCTGTCTCTGCCCCACCTCCACGCTGCCTCCAGGACCCTGCTCAAGCATCTGGCTCTCCCAGGGAGGGAAAGACACTCCCAGAAGCATCTGAATGTCTTCCCCCGTCCGTCCATCGATAACTTGTTCCGGGAATAAATCAAAACAAAGGTCCTCCATTAGAAGACCGTGGCTGTTGGTATTGTGACAATAATAGCCCTTCTAGTATCCAAAGGTTTCTGTTTTTTTCAGGGAAATTTTAACTTTGATGAATGAAAATAGTTCCATTTCAGAGGTCGCTCCTGAGGGCGACAGCTTCTGTTCTCTGCTGCTCTGGATCTTTGTACGTTCCGTCTGACTGTCACAGTGCTGCTGTACCTAGAGCCAACCACTGTCGTTTTTTTAAGAGAAATAAATTCCTTGAAGAAAAGAACGCTGCGTCTCTTGCCTGCTGCTGTTGTTCCAGACCTTGTGCCTGAGACAGTCGCCCCCATGACTGCCGCGACCTCGGCTGACCCCTTTCCTCCAAGGCCAGCTCGGCCCACCGCACCTGGCCGCCCCCTCCCCGACCCCCCGAGCTGCCCCCCCAAGGCACCATGAATGGCCCGGATGAAGTCACCATGGAGCCCTCCGCAGATCCTTCGACGGACTCCAAACCCAGCAGATGACCCCTGGCAGGAGTGGGGGGAAGAGGGCAGGTGGGGGGAGGGGGCACCCAGGGGCCTGAGCACCTCTGTTGGCTGCTTTACATGACAGAGGCCCTAACTCCGAGGGGGTCTGCAGAGTGGGGCCCTCTGGCTGCCCAGCCACACGCTGGACCTGGCACTCAGCTGGGCAGGACAGTCCAGGGCCACAGTCCTAGTCTCAGACCTACGGGCTGGTCTTCCCCGTGACCTGCTGGGCTTAGTGCGAACCAGCGGGGCTCTGTACTCAGCCCCTGCTGTCTGTGAACTGCACTAAGCCTGAACTCAGCGACGTGGGGTCATTCCTGCACGTCTCTGAACCCCACTTGATCCTTGGCCTCGTATAGAGTAAATGCAGTCGGTCAGGCCTTCCCACCTTTGGCCTCTGGTTTCACCTGTGTCCTCGGCCTTGTTAACATAGAGGGCACATGGGGGGAGGCACGCGGCCCTGACTGGACACCTGAGCGTGTTTGTGTGCAGGTGCGCACACCTGTGCCGGGGACGGGGCTGGAAGGGCAGGTTGCCGTCTCCCTGCTGACTGGTTTCCCTGCTCACCATTCAGCCCTGTGGAGACGACGCCAAGTGCTCGGAAACCCTACGAATTGCTGGAGCTGACGAGAACCTCCCTGCCTGGGTGGTTGCCAAACGCCTCCGGCCGGCCGAGGCAGGGGATGGGGAGTCTGAGGGTGCCGTCTCGCCCCAGTCCAGCCTGGGAGCTGACGGTGCCCCAGCACCTGCACCGGGAGTCAGGGCTGTAGTTTCTGCCCTGCTCCTGGCGGGGGTTAGGGTCGAGGCTGCGGTCCGGGGCCAGGCTCTAGGGCTGGGTGGGGTCGGGGCCCGGGGGCCATCTCACACAGAAGGTAGCAATTGCAGGATGTCTTCCCCTGGGCTCCCAGAAGCAGGTGTCTTTCCTTAGTAGGGGAAGGCTCAAGGAGGATTCTGCTTGCTGGGGACTCTGGGATTGGTGAGGAAAAGGGGGCACTGGTTACCAAAGGGGCTCTGACTGGGGGGAGCCGGGAGGCCTGAGGCTGGAGAGCTAAGGGGCCTGACAGCGAAGGGCTGGCTGAGACGAGGCCAGAGAGTGGAGGGGTGGGCAGACGTCCCCTCGCGGGGAAGGGAGCTCACTTCCTCACAGGCTGTCTGCTCAGCGGTGCCAGTGCTCTTCCTCAGCCATCTCCCACCACTCCAGAACTTCCTCTGCCTGAGCCAAACTCCCAGGCAGACAGAAGCTCCTTGGAAGCAGGTGTCAGCTGAGACCCGAGCCGGGGGGCCAAGGGGAGAGACTTTCGCGGGAAGGACTATTGCAAAGGAGGGAAGAAGCTTTGCCGCAGCGGTGGGAAATACTGCAACAGGACGTGTGCTTGACTCAAGATGGTCCAGCTTCTCGCGGCAGGGGTCTCCTCTGGAGCAGTGAGCAAGGCACCAGCCCCAGCACCCCGCTCCCCTCGAGTTCTTTCTAGAGAAGAGAATGGTTTTCCCGAGACCTGCCTGTTCTCAGAGGAGCTCACGCCGGAGGGAAGGTGCATTCAGGTCCTGGAGGGAGGAGAGACGTCTGATCAAAGCTTGGTAACAGGCATTTTATTCCAGTGGCTCCGTAGGATGAGAGTTGAGCTATCACTTAGAGTCAAAACGAACCTGGAGCGTCTGGCCTGGTCGTAGGTGAACACAGGGGTGTCGTGAGACTTGCCAAGTCACGGGGTACGGGGGTGTGGGGAGTCAGCTGAATTCCAGGACACAAAGGGGCAAGTGCACTTTTTTTTTTTTTTTTTTAAGATTTTTATTTAGGCCCTCCCTGGTGGCGCAGTGAGTTAAAGCACAGCACTAAGAAGCTAAAGCCACTTCTACATGAGTTCGATCCCCACTTGCCCCGGAGGTGACCCACACGGCGCAGCAGACCTCTCCTGACCCGCCCGCTGCTCCCCTCAGCAGTGGACTTCCACCATCTGCCTGTTCTGCTCCCCACTCTGCCCCGGTGAGTCCTCTCACCGCCCCTGCACGTCTGACCTGTACCCCAGTTCTGTATGCATAAATAAATAAATCTTTTTTAAAAAATTTAAAAAAAATATTACGATTCACTAGAGTGTTAGTTATAAAATGAACATATGTATACAACTGTCTATTACAATATATTGTAGGATAAAACAAGTAATCCTGTCAATATCACTAAGAGCAAACAAACACTGTCAGTGTAAGAAAGAATAAAAATGAATCCAACACAAAGTCAACTTTAAAAATTTAAATATTTCAACAATAATAATGAACAGCTATATACCAGAGACATTTTATGGGGTGGAGTGGGGAATGGGGTCAAGAACAGTGGGGAGAAGGAACTGCACTGGACTGTGGTGATGGCACACGGGTGATTTGGTGATGGGAAGCCCAAGGGGATTACAACTGAGATGGAAAAAAGGCTCAAAATAATGGAAAATAAACTATTATGTTATTTTAAAAATAAAATAAATTTTAAAAATTTAAATATTTCTATACTACACTAAATTATCACTGCCAGAGATTAAAGGCATTAAGGAAGATACAGCTGTGAAATGGGAAGTTCAATTTTGTCCATTTCCCCCCAACTTGGGCTATAAACATTGCAATTCTAATCAAAGCCTCAGCAGACGTTTTGTATAAATTGATCATCTGAGGTAGAAATGTACATAAATCTGTCTCAACCTAGAATAACCAAAACAATCTTCAAAAAGAATAAAATTGGGTGAATTATGCTATTATGCTGCATATTTTAGGACTCACTAGAAACCAATAATATTAAGCAAAGTATTGGGGAGCTGGCCTGGGACAGACAAAAGGAGGGAGCAGAATAGACCAGCCAGAAATAGACGCACGCTTGTGTGACCATGGCTTTCAACAAAAGACTTGAAGCAATTCAGTGCGGAAGGAAAAGCTTTTCAACAAAGGATGCTGGATCGGCTGTATTGCTGCATAAAAAAGTTTGAAAAGTAAAACTGATGATGGGGTTTTTGTTATCTTTTAGCAATACAGGCGGAACTATTTTGGACCAATGATCTCATGTCTTGCTCCAAAATAATTGGGGAGTGAGGAGGATGAGCTGGGGACGACTCGACAATCAGGAGGTTTTTTTTTTAAAGATTTATTTATGCGTACAGAACTGGGGTACAGGCCAGAGGTGCAGGGGCAGCGAGAGGCTTCACCAGAGACAGAGAGGGGAGCAGAACAGGCAGATCGACAAGTCCATGGCTGAGGGGAGCAGCGGGCGGGTCAGGGGAGGTCTGCTGCACCATGTGGGTCACCTCCGGGGCGGGGATTGAACGTGCTGAAGCCGCTGTAGCTTCTAAGTGCTGCACTTTAACCCTGCGCCACCAGGAGGCGCCCCCAGGAGTTATTTTTAAAGAGTGGCGCTTGCAACACCGGAAGCGAGGGGAGCCCACGGTCAGAGGCCTTCCAAGAGGGGCGCTGAGTCTCCAACTGCCCTCCGGCCTGCCTGCTTCTAAGCAAGCGCCCCTTGGGAGCTCACACCACGCTCCCTGTCCCCCACCGCCTCTCTCACTCTGCCCACGGACAATCAGGAGACCGAGGCCAGGCAGGGCAAGCAGTGGGCAGTGCAGAAGTGGGCCCAGCTGTGCGGCCAGGCAGTGGGGCTCCAGGCGCGCTGGCTTAGCCTGGGTCACGCTGATGCTGCAGGGAAGAAATTGCCGGCATTTCCCAGCCGAAGGCACCTGCGGCAGAAAGACAAACACTCAGACAGGAAACGCCGGAACTGGGCGGCGGTGGTCTAGTCCAGTGTGAGCTTATAAAACCGAACCGGAGCCGTCTATAGTGCAAGAAGGGGCTGCCTGAAAGGCTGCCTGGCGGCGCCCTGACTGCGGGAGATGCTGTAGGGGATAAGCTTCCCTCCGCCTCCATCTTCTGCCCATAAAATAGTATCAACATGGCACATAGGTGATTTGGTGATGGGAAGCCCAAGGGGATTGCAACTGAGATGGAAAAATGCACAAAAATGTGGAAAAATAAATAAGCTATTATAAAAATTTTTAAAAAAATAGTATCAACAAAAATCACCCAGCATGGGCCCCCCGGGGTGGCACAACGGGTTAAAGCGCAGCACTGTGAAGCTGTCCGCAGCCGCTGCAGTGCGAGTTCGGACCCCGGCTAGGGAGGGACCCACAGGGCGCACCAGACCCCTCCTGTCCCCCCGCTGCGCCCCTCAGCAGTGTGTCTCAGTCAGTCTGCCTGTTCTGCTCCCCACTCTGTTTCTGGTGAACCCTCTCACCCCCGTACCTGTGGCCTGCACCCCAGTTCTTGTCTTCATCAATAAATACATCCTTAAAATCACCAAGATGTGAGGTGAAGCCAGAAACCCTTTGAGGCTCTGCTGATGGGGCTCAAGAAAGGGCTACACCGGTCTTTGTCCGGCTACCTTGGGAGAAGGCGCGTCGTGGGCTTCGGAAGGGACCCCATCTGAGCAAGCAGCGGCACTCGGCGAGGAGGGTGGCCAGGTTGACACACTCACCCAGCTGGGGTCTGGGGATGCCCCATGAGGGGCCTCTGACGCTTCCCCACCCCACCCTTTGGCTGCTGCTGGCCAAACGGCAGAGGCGAATTCTGAGTTCAGGGGCCTGGGGTGGGGGCCGGGGGCGACCTGAGTGCTCCAGAGTGACGCCTCTACATTTGTGTCGCTGCCTGTCACGCCATGCACCCTGCCCGAGGGCAGTGCCGCCATCGTCCCATCGCTAGAGACAGCAAGTGGCAGAGCAGGATGAGTTCAGGCCCCTCTGCACAGCCAAGCCCACCTTCCTGACTCCGCCCCAGGCCCACACCGCACGCTCAGCCTGGGTGTCCTGTGGGCTAAATCCCTGGGAGCAGGCTGCCGCCGGGCGTCATTCTGCTGGTCTGCTCACAGCCGGGGAGCAGAGTGGGGCTTGCCGCGCAGCTCTCGACGTCTCCCACTCTGGGGGCTGCAGTCCAAGACCAAGGCGTGGCCAGGGTTGGCGTCTCCTGGCCTCTCTCCCAGCCGACGTCCCGTGTGCCTGTGTCCTCCCTGTGTCCCTGTGCGTGGCTAACCTATTCTGGAAGGACCCCAGCCAGAGAGGCCAGGGCCACGCGGGCTGCCGTTCACCTGACCACCCCTTTACGCACAGTCACAGTTCTGTGCTTTACGTCACTTGGGAATGTTCTCTGTGCTTTTGCCAACCACCGCTACCCAGACAGATTGGTCTTTTGGGTTTGAGGGAACTCTGTCTTGGTTTGCTTCATGTATATATTTTACATTGTTGTTCATTTTTGTACGAGTTTGACTTCAAGGGAATGCTTTGCATCTTTATTTTGTTTGTAGTATCTAACACACTTGGGCGTAATGCTGTCGAATTTCAGCTGAGCCCTGTCCTCCTGGAGCTCAGTGTGGGTTCAAGGAATCCCCTCGCCCCTCTGTGTTTTAAAAACCAGCGGACTCCCCACACCTCAGTCCCCCATGACTTGATAAGCACAGTCCAGGGATGACAGCGAGGACGTCCACCCCTAGCACTCCTGGGAGCACAGGCCCAAGAAAGGACCAGGAGGAATCTCTCCATCTGCAGCTACGCGGGTGAGGGGGGCCCGGACCTCACCCATGCAGGCCCCCGGTGGAGAGAGCTTCAAGTACTGTGTGCCAGGCCCTCGGGTGCAGACGGGAGAAGACAGACGAAGCCCTCAACCCCCAGAGCCGCACAACAGAGGCAGACAGCACCCGAGAGACGCCACTGTAGAGGCTGGAGAGCCCGCTGAGAGCCAGCAGCCAGGCCAGCAGCGGGGTTAAAAGGCTGGAGGCGAAAGTGGGGTCTCAAGGGCCCCACCACTGCCTTAGCTCACCGCAGAGACAAGCTGCGGCCAGCTCCCTCCAGGGCCGGGCGTGCCAGGCCCCCTGGGAAATGCTCTGGCTGCAGACTCGCCCAGGCCACTGTGTCCTCAATGAAAAGCAAAGTCCCCATCCTGTGGAGAGCTGCCATGCCATTGTGGTGGCGACCCAGGACAAGTGTCCACACTGGGAGCTGGTTCCTGATGAGGGTCCTAACCAAGCACCTCGAGCTTGTGGGCCAGCGTCTGTCCCACACATGCATGACTCCACTGTTTGTCCTGACGTGCTTCAAAGCGATGACACACAGGGTAATGGCCGGGTGGGGAAGAACCTCAGGCCACAGACACTGCGGATTAAAGGCCGCCGCCGCGCTAGCTGTTTTCTGTTTGTTCCATTTGTTTTGATTCCTTTTTCCTCTTTTGCCCTTTGTGGGTTCAACTGAACAATATTTATGATTGCCTTTAACTCCGCTTTCGCATTGCATTTTAAGATGCTGTAAATAGAGATATAGCAGTTTTCATAGGGTTGACCATCTATATTTTTAAACTGTCTTGAGTCTACCTTTAACTGAGTTGTAGAAGGAGCTCCCTGGTGACGCAGGGGTTAAACCTCAGTGTTGTCAAGCACTCACCAGCCACTGTACCCTAAGTTCGACCCCCAGCCAGGGAGCTGTGCCACATGGCTCAACATGCCTCTCCTGTCTCACCCGCTGCTCCCCTCAGCAGTGTATTTCACTACATCTGCCTGTTCTGCTCCCCCCTCTATCTCTGGGGAATCCTCTCACCTCTGGCCTGTACCCCAGTTCTTGTGTGCATAAATAAATCTTAAAACCATAAAAGAGAGGAAGACCCGAGGGAGTGTTGGCCCCAGGCCCCACAGTCCCGGCCCAGCCCCAGTCAACCTAAGGGCCTCAGATGTGCAGGGACACTCGCCTGTCCCCGGCTGCAGGCTCCTCAGTGACCTTGATTCCTCCCACCTGCTCTCGTCTCTGGGGTTCTGACTTTTAGGCAGTGAGGGGCCAGGTGTCCTGCTCCTGGTGACATCTTAAAACAGCACATCCCCACTCCTCTGTGCTCTCCTGTGTACTATTTCCACCATACATTTTGCTTTTGCACACACTAGGAGCTTCTGTTGCTATTGTCGCTTTAAAAATCTGCTCCTGGGCCCTCCCTGGTGGCGCAGAGGGTTAAAGCACAGCACTGAGAAGCTGAAGCCGCTTCCGCATGAGTTCGATCTCCACCTGCCCCGGAGGTGACCACATGGTGTGGCAGACCTCTCCTGACCTGCCCGCTGCTCCCCTCAGCAGTGGACTTCGTCAGTCGGCCTGTTCTGCTCCCCACTCTGTCCCTGGTGAATCCTCTCGCCACCTCTGCATCTCTGGCCTGTACCCCAGTTCTGTATGTACAAATAAAAAAAAAATCTTTAAAAAAAAAATAATAATAAAAATAAAAACCTGCTCCTTAGAGAAGTTAAACTATGGAAAAGATGTGTTGCTTACTTTCACCTACCCTCCCCCGGTGTTCTTCATCTCTGTGTAGATTCAAGTTTCTAATCTACATCATATTTTTTTCCTGCCTAAAGAATTTCTTTTATCATTTCTTTGGGAGTAGACCTGCCAGCAATAAAATTTCTGTTTTTACTTGTCGGAAAAAGTCTTTTTTTTTTTGTTGTTCCATTTCTGAACAAAAATCCATTTGGAGACCTTACTCCAAATCCATTAAGTCAGAATAAGCAGGGTGCCTGACGGGAGGGTCAGCGTCTCTGTAAAATGGGGGTGCCTCACCTCACAGGGTTGCCATGGGATTTAAGCAGGCAGACTGGCAGGAGCCCTTCACCCATCTGGAGGAAACCCCAGGAAATACTGGCCCTTGCTACTATTTTTTTTTTAAGATTTATTTATTTATTCATACAGAACTGGGGTACAGGCCAGAGATGTGGAGGGTGAGAGGATTCACCAGAGACAGAGTGGGGAGCAGAACAGGCAGATCGACGAAGTACACTGCTGAGGGGAGCAGCGGGCGGGCCAGGAGAGGTCTGCCTCGCCATGTGGTCACCTCCGGGGCAGGTGGGAATCAAACTCATGCGGAAGCGGCTTTAGATTCTCAGTGCTGTGCTTTAACCCGCTGCGCCACCAGGGAGGGCCCCTTGCTACTATTTTTTTAAAGATTTATTTATTTATGTGCATAGCACTGGGGTACAGGCCAGAGGTGCAGGCAGTGAGAGGACTCACTGGAGACAGAGTGGGGAGCAGGACAGGCAGATGGACTAAAATCCAGGGCTGAGGGGAGCGGCGGGAGTCAGGAGAGGTCTGCTGCGCCGTGTGGGTCACTCCCTGGCCCGGATCGAGCTCGTGCTGCTTCATGGTGCTGCGCTCCCGCTACGCCACCAGGGAGGCCTTGGCCCTTGCTACTGTTATGGCAGCGAAGCTCAGAGTTAGATCCACAGAGGTGAGCAGTTGCCGGGGGCTGAAGTCACTGCCCAAGGTCGTGTGGAGAATGGCGGCTGGGCGTGAGCCAGCGCTCTCTGGCCTCAGAGGCTGTCTGTTCCCGGAGAAGCAGAGCCCTGAGCTGTGCCGGCTCCGCTCCCTGACAGCCTCACTGCCCCGCCCGCTAGCCAAGGCGGCCAGGGCCCTGCACGCTACAGCTCTGGGGCCGGGGTCTTTGCTGGTTCCACACAAGGCTGGACACAGGGCCCGCTCTGTCCTTTCTGGCCCAGCCTCTGCTCCCCCTCTGCTGGAGGTCAAGCAGGCACCACCCCTTGGTGACTTCAGAGCCCGCCCCCCAGACCTCGCTGGTCTGGGAGCCTCTATTTCCCCAGCGCCTCGAGGCTGTGACAGGAAGCTGGGAGTTGTGTCCCCTGCTGTGACCACCCCGATTGGAACCCTGAGGGAGACCCTCAGTGCCACCCCAGACCTGGAGAGGGCTCTAAGAGCCAAGCAGGGCCTGGAGGGGTGCACCCCACTGCCCCAACGAGAGGAGCAGGGGCAGGGGAGGCACCACGCCCCTCCAGACTCTCTTCCTTCTAGGAAGTGCCCAGGAGGGCATCTGTGGGGGATGGGGACCCCCACTGCGCTCAATGCCCTCCGCCCCTCCTGTGACCCCCCCCCCGCCCCCTTGAAGCCAGCTGGGAGGGTCAGAGGGGCAGAAGGAGCAGGGCCAGGGCCCGACAGGCCGCCCCAGCCCTGCCCCGGTCTGTCTCTCTCCTGCTCTCCGCGGGCGTGATCTCGTTTCTGTCCCGTGTCCTTCCAAATCTCTTTGCTCCTTTTCTCTGCCACTGCTGCTGTCTGCCTCCTGCCTGGCCTCCCCTTCGCTGTGCCAAACCCCAGACTTCCAAGGTAGCAGGACAGTGCTGGAGTCTGGGACTCAGGCCGGCCCCGAGAGCCTCTCTGAAGCAGTCCGTGCCTGGCCAAGGAGCCAAGAGCAGCTGGCCCCACGCACGCCCTTCCTGCATGGCTTCACTTGTGTCCAGCGCCCCTCACATAAGGCAGCAAGAGCCACCCGCTCCCCCACCCCAGCCCTTCCCCCCAGGAGCGTCTGGTGTCCGGAGCAGAGCGACCCCCACCGGCGGCCGGAGGGCAGCTAGCCCCTCTCTGCGCTCCTCGCAGCTCGTCCAGCCCGCACTGGTTTGGAATCGCTTGTGTTTGCACACGCGGGGCCTCAGTGACGCTGTGTGTGCTGCAGGGCCCGGGGCTGTGAGGAGGTGCGGGGAGCGGGAGCCCCTCCTCAGCTGCAGAAACATGTAAGACCCCCGGCTTTGCTGGGCCTGGGAGCCACGGGCTACGCCGCCCGGCCCTGGGGCCCCGGGACAGCACCCCTGGGCCGCGTGCCTCCAGCACGACCTGTTGCGTCCACCCCAGCTGGTGCAGAGGCCCGAGCTGGGCACCCCTCACCGCTGATCAAACCCCCCCAGGCTCACCCCTCTGCAGCCTCCAGCCCCCGGCTGTCCAGGCCCCATTTTAACTGGAGGCAGGTTGGCACAGAGCTAACCAGCAGCGCCCAACCAACTTCCTCACCACCTAGTTTTGGACTAGTGCCACCCTGATGCCCAGCCCACGAGGAGCCCGGCCCAGCAACAAGGGAACAGGAAAGAACAGAGTGATGGACTCTGGGCCGTATAGTGGGCCCTGGGGTCCAGAGAGGGACCCCCACAGCTCCGCCCGTGACGAGGGCCGGGTCTGGGCCTGGTCACCGGTACAGGCGTCCCCTCCCCAGGGCTGGTTCCAGCAGGAGGGTGGAGGGTGAGCGTGGAGGGTGAGCAGGGAGAGCGTTCGGGGACTCTGCTCGCGTTTCTGCCCCAGGGAACGGGGAGCTTGGAGGCTGGAGCTGCAGCGGAGGCCCCGGCTCTGGGTGGCCTTTCCGAAAGGCCTGTCTGCCGCGGCGGGCTGGGAGGTGGGCGCTGGGTGCTGGCGCGGGCAGGGCGGGGGTGGCTGCACCCCTCTTTGCCACATAATCTGTGCAAATTCTCAGTCTGAAAAAGAACACCTGAGGAAAATGTCTATTCTCTGAAGGAGAACGGGCTCGAACTTCACCTCTGGCGCACGACATGCTCAACAGCAGGTGCTTGTCGGCTGCCGTGTTCCGTGGCGCCACTGCCCAGATCGGGGTCCCACTGCTCCTGTCCTCCCACAGTGCACGGTCCGGTGAGGCCAGTGTCCACTCTTGGCTTTTGTTTTTCCTTTTTTTTTTTCCCCAATGCACCCACGGGTCCTATGAATTAGACAGACAGACAGATGATAGAGGCTATATCGCCATACACATATACGTCAGGGCTGGCATAATGGGGCCGCACAGACCAGAACTGCAGAACTGACTCCCGCTGGACGTCCCAGGTGCAGGCGGCTCAGGCTCATCCTGCCGGGTCCCTCCGTGCTTGCTGCGGACTGGCCTGAGGGCCCCACGGCTGTTCGTCGGGGGGCTGTTGATAAGGATGTCGGGGGGCAGCTTCAAGCCAGCTAGCCTCTCCCCCCACCTCGATTCCTGCCTTACCTCCTAACCCCCCTCTTCCTCCATCCCAGGCCAGTCCAGACCTGAGGGTCAACAATCCTTATCAACCCACTGGCTGAAGTCAGCCAGAGTAACAGGCCTTAATGTTTTAAAAACAGGACTATAAACCAAACACATTTATTGTTTTTTCCAGATACGTAAAAAGAAAACATGTTCTTGTTATTGAAAGTGGAGAGGGAGGGAAGGAAATGGGCGGAGGCCGCTGGAGAAACAGAAGTGGCCAGGCTGGTGTTGACTGGACGTGCCCAGCCCCGGAAGGTCATGGCCTCGCTCGGTGGAGTGTGTGGTCAGTGCGGCTGGGGCTGGCCCAGGAGCCCCGGGACGGGGGAGGGAGCAAGTCTGGGCTGGTGCTGCTCCGTGGGGGGACCTAGGGGCAGGGCCTCAGGGAAAGGGACCCCACACCCCAGCTGAGAGTCTCTGGGTCATGGCAGAGATTCAACTCTCCCCACCTGAGAGAGAAATGGCCTTGCGTCGTGAACTCCACACACCGGCCCAGGCAGTGAGCACAATTCCCTGGTGAGCTGGCCTTGCTGGCCCAGGAGGTGGGAAACCTCACTGCAGGTGGTTCTGGGGGGAGGGGGGTGTCCACACCCCGCCTGGGCCTTCTAGAGACCGACGACCTGCTGGGCCCGTGTCCTCGATCCCCGGAGGCCGTCCCCACCGAGAGGAAACCAGCTTCAATATGGCGGCTTCCCAGGGAGGAGGAAGTCCCAGGGAAATGGCCACAACACCACCCTCACCTGATGCAAGGCAAGAGCACAGAGAGGGTGGGAGCTCGAGGCCCAGAGGAGGGCACAGCTGGGAGACAGTGGAGTCTCGGGCCTTGGCAGGCTGCCGCGTGGTCCCAGCTGACCCCAAGTCCCCGGCAGGCCCCACCAGCGGCCACCAGTGTGACTTTGTGCACCTCACCCCACCCAGTCTTCAGACGCTCCCCAGGTATGGTCTTACGTCTGGGGAATAAAGAGCCTAAGTTTCCTGAAGATGGCGGAACCGTGAGCTGGAGAGAAAGAAAGAGACCACATTCACAGCGATTTCATTGCTGCATGTCGCTATAATTGGTCCGTATTACAAGCGATTGTTTATTATTAGTGCCCACTTTATAAATTACCTTCATCGTAAAGAATGCATAGGAAGAGGCACATCAGTGCTCCCCAGGGGTCCTGAAAAAACCCCTACATTCCCATGTCAGGGCTGGCATAATGGGGTCGCACAGACCAGGGGCTTGAACTGCAGAATTGACTCCCGCTGGACGTCCCAGGTGCAGGCGGCTCAGGCTCATCCTGCCAGGCTCCTCTGGCTGCTTGCTGCGGACCGGCCTGCGGGCCCCACGGCTGTCCCTTGGGGGGCTGTCACTTGTCCTGGCCTATGCTTCTTATAAGAACCCAGATTCCACTGGGGCCCACCCCACTGACTTCATTTTGACTCATCAGCTCTTAAAAGACCCTCCCTCCAAGCCTAGTCTCTGCTGAGGTGCTGGGAGCCTGGCTTGTAACACATAAATTGGGGTGAGCATGCAATTCCACCCTCAGCCCCTCCATCCTGGGCTCACCTGAGCTCTGTCTCTGTTCATCTGTCTTCTCTCCTGTTCAGTAAAGCCAGAGGCCTCAGGCTTGGAGACTTAAGCCAGAGTGCATCATGCCCTGTCCCCATCGAGCATAACTTTACAGGGTCCTCAAGCCCACAAGACACTGATCTGTCTCTTCAGCAGTGATAACATTTCTAAAACTAAATAGACTTTAATGAGGAAGTGATTGAATTTTCAGAATTACGAGGTGCCTCGTGAGGTGACCTGGGGCCTAGAGCTAGGGGAACGGTGAGACACTGTGAGGGGCGTAGCAAATTCATCCAGCGAGCTGTCGCCCAACACCTGCGACCGGCTGCGGCAGAGCAAGAGCTGGCCAGGACCCTGTGTCCGAACCCAGGGCTGGCTGGCCACAGTCAGCACCAGGCCTGCTGGTCCCAGGCTCTCGTGGCCTGGGGCTCAGCTGTTTGGCTGCTGGAGCAAAATACCACAGCCCGGGACCTGACAAGCAGACAACACAGATTTCTCCCTGTTCTGAAAGCTGGACGTTTAAGGCTTTAAATGCCCTGGGTGCCAGAGCTCTGCACACGCAGGGAGCGGCTGCCCAGCGAGAGGCAGCACCTGACATGGAAGCCTCTGGGAAGTCAGCCCTGTGCTTGCCCGTGACCCCACTGCAGCGAGCCAACCCGCTCCAGCCAAGTCCACGTCGTGGCCTCCCCTCGCTCTTCACTCAGCAGGGTCTGACTGCCCTGGGAGGCGAGGGGGCGCGGGGGAAACGCGTGGAAGCCGCGTGATTTCTGTCTCCCCACGTCTGGACTGAAGGAATAAAGGGGCCCGCCTCTTCCCGCTCTGCGTCTCTGTGCTACAGCAACTTTTGCCAAGTTAGTAGCGTCTGGAGCCTGTTTTTTCTACGCAAAAGAAAAATAGTCCAGTAAGCTGGTTCCACCTCTGAAGAAAGTCTTGGTTTCTCCATCCTGAAACTGAGCAAAACTGGAACATCAGAAAATTTGGTTGCAACTCCTAAAGTCTCCAGGGCAGGGCTCTCCCTGGTGACGCGTCGGGTTAAAGCACAGCACCACAACCACTTTCA
Source organism: Condylura cristata (assembly GCF_000260355.1). NCBI lineage: Eukaryota > Metazoa > Chordata > Mammalia > Eulipotyphla > Talpidae > Condylura > Condylura cristata. The sequence goes on along the minus strand of NW_004567112.1, from coordinate 5,747,768 downwards.
GCACGAGTTCAGTCCCTAGCCATGGAGGTGACCACAGGGCGCGGCAGACCTCTTCTGTCTCCCTGCTGCTCCCCCTCAGCAGTGGACTTTGTCACTCTGCCTGTTCTGCTCCCCACTCTGTCTCTGGTGAAGCCTCTCCCCACCCCTGAGCCTCTGGCCTCTACCCCAGCTCTGTATGCATACATAAATAAATCTTAAAAAAAAAAAAACAAAAAACTCCAGAGTGATGCCTGCTCTATGCGCTATGGCCTCAGCCTGTCCCATATAGGATCTGGGGGTACGGCTCAGGGGCAGGGCACTTGACAGCACCCTAAGCCGGACGAACGAGCTGCTCTCAGAACATACTTTCTCGTCCCTGTTTCTCCTCTCCCTGCACTTGCCTCCTTCCAGACCCACGGAAGGAGAGTTCATGCTCGAAGGGGTGACTTACAAACCCCTTTTTTGAGGTGCACGGCCAAGGGGTTTATTTGCTGCTCTTTTCGCCTAAACTCCACATCCTGCAGTCCAGCACCTGTCATTTCCCCTAACATATGCTCTGACCTTGCCACAAGTCAAACCCTAGAAGCTTTCATTCCTCACTTGCAATATGCGTTGCCCCCAACCCCGTTGGCTTCCAGGAAACACACGGCCCCTCCTCCCCTACCCTGCGTCCCAGTAACAACCAAATGGAAAGTCTTGGACGGCAGCGCCCTTGCTGGGGCTGGCAGACACCGTGGGGGAGAACGCCCGCCCGGCTCCCGCCTTCCTCCTCAGGGTGAGCTGAGAGCTCGCCGTGCAGGGGGCACCGGCACATTCCGAACACGGAGGTAACCAGCAGCAAGTCTGTGTGTGCAGAACAGACAGCAGCATGCCCCCGCCCACACGGCGCTTTGACAAATCGACCGTCATTCATTGTCACAAACGGTTCAGTGGGCTCTCACCAGCGCCTGCACCCAGGAAGGAAGGCGCAAAGAAGCCGAGCAACGAGAATACCAACTCAGCCTTGGGTTCCAAAGTGACTTTCTCTGGAGACAGGGAGCTTCAAGGAACGGGATGACTCTCTGACACGAAGTTCAGATGGGTCGAGCGTGAGCCTGGTGTCCAGCACCCACAGCGCAGCAGGTGTGGAGGGCACTGGGGTCACAGGAAAGGAAAGCGGGGTGGGGACGCCCGGTGTTCCTTGTGTAGCCTCTGCACCTGCCTCTGAATCTTACTTTCCTGTCTGCTTATCATACCTGTGTGCTCTTTCTGCACTTGCAGGGAGGCTGGAAGGAGATCGCTGGGAAGAACAGGCTTTTGTGATCCATCAAGTGGGAGTGGGGCGGGAGCAGAGAGGCGGCACCATTCCTAAGAAAAAATCCCGTGAATGGAGGGGCCCTCAGCACCCCAACGCCAGGGCCGTGAGGCACAAAGCCCAAGCCCAGCCCAAGCGCTGATCCTGCAACCCTCTAAAGCCCAGAACGCTCGCTCGTGGCCGTATCTGAGCAGCTTGTCACTCTGGCATGTGCACTGCAAACTGAGATGAGGTCTGGCAGCTCACGAGACACCCTCCCACCCCCTTAACTACTTAGAAGAATGAAAACTGGGGGTTTCGCCCTGAATTAGGATTTTTTTTTTACCAGAAATAAACTTTCCAGTCAAGAAACTTAACTACCAAGCATGTAGTCTTCGCCTTTCCCTGTCATTTGAACCCCACCCCCACCCCCCTTGCAGCCCCAGCTCTCTGCACGAGTCCTCAGCGCCCACACACCCGCATCTTGCCCCACTGACTTTGGAATCTACATCCATGTAGATTCTCCACACATATGTAACTAGATCTGTTCATATCTCCTACTGCTTTGATATGTTAATTTGATGCTTAACCAGCCAGAGACAAACCCAGGGGAGTGGGCGGAAATTTCTGATACTTGAAACAAGGTGCTCGCATTAGAGAAGACCTGAAATAGACATGTAAGCAATGAGGCAGATATTCCCGACCTACTTGATCACTTTACTCAGGAAGGTTCAACTGAATGTTTTCTTTAGAGATTTGTTTATGTATGCATAAGAGAAGAGGGGCACAGCCCAGAGGTGTGGGGGTGAAAGGATTCCCCAGAGACAGAGCGGGAAGCAGAACAGATGGATCTACTGAAATACACGGCTGAGGGGAGCAGCAAGGAGACAGGAGAGATCTGCTGCGCCCTGTGGGCCCCTCCCTGGCTGGGGATGGAACTCGTGCTGCAGGGGCTGCAGACAGCTTCGCGGTGCTGTGTCTTAACCCCTTGTGCCGTCAGGGAGGGCCACATCCGAATGATTTTCCCTGCTGTTTCTCAAGGCCAGTAGAGCAGAAAGCACTGCTCTCGGTGAGGACATGCTCTTCTCTGTCCATCGCAGCAAGCCTGTGCTCGTTGGCTTTGTCCCCAGACCACTTGAAGCCCGGGCAGCTAAATGACCAGACATCACAGTCACATTTTGCTGCCGCCTGGACACTCAGATGTCGCAGCAAACTGTCACGAGTACTGCAGGGTATTTTCAGTTTCCAAGGGAATCCAATGATCGTTGCCACTGTGAGTTCACCTGGCGTAAGCTAGATTGTAAGCTGCATACTGAGCCTGGTTCTTCAAAAAGGGCAATGTAAGACTAAAAAAGAAGAAGATTGGGAGACAGCTCTAAACTGAGAGACACCCCAGTGTTTGACCTTTGGTGAGATCCTGCTTTGAACAAAGACATTTCAAAATGTCCTGCTAAGCTTTGTACATTCGAACGAGGAGTAGGTACTAGATGGCATGGGAAGGTGTGATAAATATCTTCATTGTAGGTGAAGCATTGCATCTTATTTTCTCTAAAATAGTTTGGTGAAACATATGAAAAGAGCCAGAAAACGTGGCAGTGACAATAATGATTAAATGTAGATGTGGTTTTATTGTACCTATTTTTTTAACATTTGATATCAAATTTATTTTTTTTAATAATATAATTTTTTTTTACATCATTTTGTACCTTTTTCCATCTCAGTTGTCATCCCTGTGGGCTTCCCATCACCAAATCAACCGTTATTGCACCTATTTTTTTTTAAAGATTTATTTATTTATGCACACAGAACTGGGGTACATAGGCAGCGAGAGGATTCACCAGAGACAGAGCGGGGGACAGAATAGGCAGATCGACGAAGTTCACTGCTGAGGGGAACAGCGGGCAGCTCAGGAGCAGGAGAGGTCTGCTGCTCCATGTGGGTCACCTCTGGGGCCGGGGATCAACTGGCACTGAAGCGGCTGCTGCCAGCTTGCAGGGTGGTGTCCTAACCCGTTGCACCAGCAGGGAGGGCCTAATTGCACCGACGTTTACACAGTAGGCAGTTCTAATGCTAGATCGTGCTTTCTTTTGATCCAGGCACCTCTTTGCAAAGCAAGGTTTTCAGTGATTGCTGTGACTGAAAAGTGCCACATGACAATCGCTGTGGCTCTAGGGTGGTGGTGTCCACTTGATGCCAAGGTTGGGGAAGCTGTGTGGCACCCCAGGAAGAAACACAGACCCGGCATAAGTAATTTTGGTTATTTGGGAGTGAAAGGCAAGACGCTTCTGTCACTGTAATTTTGTATTTTCTTAATTAGTTACTAAGTTAGGAGCTTTTGGATATTTGTTTTATTTATTTATATATACAAGAACTGGGGTACAGGCCGGAGGTGCTGGGGTGAGAGGATTCCCCAGAGACAGAGTGAATGTACTGAAACACACTGCTGAGGGGAGCAGCGGGGAGACAGGCCAGGTCTGCTGGGCCACGGGGGTCCCTCCCTGGCTGGAGATCGAACTCGCGCTGCAGGGGCTGCTTCACAGAGCTGTGCTGTCACCCCTGCGCCTCCAGGGAGGCCTATAAAGCCTCCTTAAAGTGATGGCATAGGGGAAGTGGCGGCACCCTGGAGAAGCAGGCCGAGCAGACAGGGACGCCCTAAAATCCTTTCCAGCTCGGACACAGCGAAGGTGAAGTAAGCATTGGCTGCTGAAGACTCTGAGGCTGCTTTCACGCTGGGACGAGGCACAGCATTTCAAAGAGCTCCTTGCTTGAGGAACTGTTTCTCGGCAAGGTACACGGCCGAGCTGGGGCAGGGGTGAGCCGCCCATCTGCTGAGAAGTACGTGTCATTCCCAGGAAGGGCGAGGTCACCAGCCCCAGCCCCAGAGCTCACACGAACCGGCTTTGAGTCCCCAGAAGCCCCGCTGCTGACGGTGCTCTAGAGGCACCTGGTGGTGGCCTCACGTGGAGAGAAATGTGGGCAAGGCTGAGCTCCTGCTTGAGACAGGCAGACCTCACTGAGCTGCACCCTAGCTCAGAAAAGCCTACTGGGGCGGGAAGAGTGGCTTTGAGCTGTATCCTGGAAGCTTCAAAAATTATAACTACGAAAAAAAAAATACTACTTTTCCAAACAAATGCCCAAGATAAAAGATGAGGATTTGCAGGTACACTCTTAAAATCCAGGGAAGAGCGAGGGTGAGATTTTATGTCTCGACCATCTCAAAGAGCCTCTGGGCACACAGCCAGAGACAAGTCTGGATCTTTTTGTTAATAAAACTTTAGTACCAGGCAGTTTATTGTACAAAGTCCTGCCCTTTTTAAGTAATAAACGTACCTCAAAACCTACTCCATGTTGCTGTTTTTAAGGCAGCATTTAATAACAAAACAGTCTCCCTCTGATGGCTGGATGGGATATCTGGGTTTGGGGGGACCAAGCGTGGAATGGGGGTTAAGGAAGCAGTGAAAAGAGACCCAAGAGGCCTGACTGCAAGCCCAGAGGTATCTCAAAACCTCCTCCCTGCGCCTCAGCAGCCTGGGACTGTGGGGCCAGGGACGACGCCCCGCTGCCCCGCCCACGCCCCACCCGCCCCTCTGCAGCCCGGGCAGTGCCCGGGCCTCGCTCCCGCAGGCCCCCGCCAGCCCCGGGCTGTGCCAGCCGCGGGCTCCTGAGCAGATTGGCACAAAGACCCTTTTGCAATCAGATATGCGCGGAGGCCACGGGCGGTCCCGGTCTGGGGCGTGGGACGCCCCGGGGGCCGGGGAGGGCTCCCCACCGCGGCGGGGACCTCCTCCCGCAGGGAGCCGGCAGCGCCCTCCTCCGTCCCTCCGCGGCCCAGCAGCGCCCCCGTGAGCCCGGGGCCGGCGGCTCCCCGCCGGGCGGCTGGGCCGTGGCGCGCCTCGAGGGCCGCGAGTTCGAGTACCTGATGAAGAAGCGCTCGGTGACCATCGGGCGCAACTCGTCGCAGGGCTCGGTGGACGTGAGCATGGGCCACTCGAGCTTCATCTCCCGCCGCCACCTCGAGATCTTCACGCCGCCGGGCGGCGCCGGCCTCGGCGGGGCCGCGCCCG
>NW_004567112.1:5735129-5741872 GCF_000260355.1 Condylura cristata | reverse complement strand
TTTCTACAGAAAGACAAAAAAATTAAAAAGTGGGGGAAAAGAAAGGCGGTCCAGCTCCATGATGGGATCTTTACAATTCTCACACTAACCAAGAGTAAAAATAATGACAACTGATTCTGGAGTCCAAGGAGACCCACATTCCCATGCCTGGAGGTCACCTGGGAAAGGGGGGGAGGGGACATGCTCCCTGTGGGAGAGGAGGGGCAGAGGGGGAGCGGAGGTGGAGGGAAAGGAGGGGAAGGTGGGAGGGGAGGGGCAGAGGGACCCCCCCAATTGCTGGTTGGAGTCATAGATATTTGCAAGAGCCTGCCGCCCCCCACCCCCCTTTCTCCCAGGTCAGGGGCCACAGCACCCCAAGCCACATCCTTGCAAGGACATCCTCCCTCTGCAGACAGAGCAGCAGCAAATTCTTTTCCTGGGAACAACTCTATCACGCCGACATCTGTTACTCTTAGGCGATCTGAATGCCATAACAGTTTAAAAAACAGAGTTTTAAATGCTTAAATAAGAAGACAACAGTTTGCCGGCGTTGCAAAACAGCATATAAACTGTGCTGGAATTAGCACGAGGGAAACATTTATCTTCCCTAGATAATCTTGGAACTGGACTCTTTTTATGGTGTGTAATTATGTTTATTAGCATGGAAAGATGGTCATGATACATTGCTAGAGGCGGGGGTGAGGGGGAGCCCGGTTGCAAATACCGAGCCAGATTTGTCCAGGGAGCACTTGATCCTGCCTCCCCCCGGCCTCATGTTGTGCCGGACGGCCAGGTGGCTGGGGGTGGCCTTCTTTCTTTCTCCGCATTTTGGAGCTGGAACGACCACATGGAATGGCGCAGTCATTGCTGAATCCGGCCCAGTCTGGTGGTGAAAGCTGCTGGACCGAGGGGTCCCAAAGACCTGTCCTTCCCGGTACCGCCCACCCCAAGCCTCAGCGGTCTGGGGGGGGTCTGTGCCCGGGAGGTCAGTCCCAGCGGCCAGAGGAGCAGCCGCGTGGTGCACAGCGAAAGGCGCCCTGCTGTCCCCGGGGAGAGGCCCACAACCGCTGACCACCACCTGCCAGGCCTCCGGGGGCTGAGGTGATGCTGCGGGAAAGGCCTCCCGGACTTGACCCAGCGGCCAGTCTGCGTGGGAGGCGGCGCCTGGACAGAGGCTGCGGAGAGCCTGCTTGCGAAGAGGACCACCAGGGGAGCCCCAAGAGGGGCGAGGCCAGGGGGGCCAGGCTTGTGGGCACAGCGCGCCAGGCGGGATCTGAACGTTTATTCTCAGAACAAGAAAAAGGCGCAGAAGGGGTGGACGCAGGTGAGCATGGTCAGGTCAGTGCTTCTAGAAGGCGGACGGAGGGAGGAGTGGGGACTGGCCAGCATGGAGGTAAGCCGTCTGGGGAAGAGAAGGGGAGGCAGCTGGGTGGGGCCCAGGCCCGTGGAGCTGGGAGCGCAGACACGAGCTACATTCTGGAGAAGAACCCAGAGGACGGACTGAGAGCGTGGATGTGGAGTGAAGCCAAGCACACCCCGTGCCCACCAGGGCCACTATCCAGTGGTCTTGTGGGAGCTGGGAGAAGATTCCCCCCTTTCTCTAGGTGGGAGTCACACTGTGAACCCCTCCCATCCAATACCCACTTAAGGTGTGACCTCTAAGACTCCCACAGTCCCCAAGGGGAAGACCCCCAGGGTGTCTGCTTGAACCGCTTTGGCCTGGCAAAGCGGGGGTGCTGTGGCGGTCCAGGGAGAACCAGGGCTCTGCCCAAGGATGGGGGACCCCCTCCACAAGGGACCCCAGCAGCCCTGGTGCGGGGTGCGGCCAGCAACCACCTGAGGTGACTGGCGTCTGAAACCCCTGCAGGTCCCACAGGCCACTGAGCACTTACATAAATGCAAGTTGGGGAAGAACCACAGCCAGAATGAAAGGCAAGAATGTGAGTCCTGCCTGAGCTGGCCTGGTGGCTTGCAAAGCTCGTAAACAACGCGTGTTCCAAGTTCAGAGCCGACGCTGGGAGTGGGTCCCTAGTCCTCCTTAGCAAGACCTCGTGGAAAACTTGGGAGCTGACTCCTTTAGCTAGCGTTCACCAGCGACTGGCATAAAAAGCGTCTCCCACGAGAACAGTCATCCTGCTGTTGGGGGAAAGGAGAACTCTGACCTTGTGAGCTTGAGGGGTGACCACAGCCAGCCCAGCTCATCCTGCCCATCCCCTGCCAGAGGCCTGTCCCTGTCCTGGCAGTTTTTCCTGAATACCCCACGCCGACCCGGCCGCTCCCTGACAGCAACAGACACCTCGTTCCTTCACCCCCTACGTCCCCGGGTCTGGTCTTTGGCTGGGGTGATGAGCGGGAGCTCATTTAGTATCTGTTGTGTGAGCACAGCCGGGCATTCTGGTGGACATTTCGGTGACCGACAAGCTCCTCTACCACGTAGCCCCAATAGCTACTCTACCGGTGTGAAGTAGGCCCTGCTGTCTCGGGTTGTGTCACTTCCACTCTGATCTTGGCACCACATCACCTCGTGACAAGTTGCTCAGAACAGATCTCTGTTGCTAAGCGAAGTGTGACCGTATATGTATCTTTTCCAAAAGACCAGTGTTCACTCCACACATGCTTCCCCTGTCCAGGCAGACGACAGACCCGTCGGGGAGCTGGGATCAGGAGACCAAACAGCCATGGACTCCGCCACTCCCAAGCATGTGCCTGTGGGTTCTAATTTTCCCAACTCTATAACGAGAGACAGAGTTGACCCCCCACGTCCTAAGATTTTGGGTATGAGGCAATGGGGACTCATCGGAAAGGCGCTCTGCAAGCTTACAGGGACCCACCAGGTTCAACTGAGGAGGCAGAAGCGTGGGGAGTGTGGACCATATTGTACTCTGAGGAAGCTGGGCAGGCAGGTAATGTGAATTTGGAGGTCTAGCTGGCAACTGCAGTCACAGAGGGGAGGCCATCCACGCCAAGCTCTCTGTACCTGGGACCAGTAGATCAGGGCACAAATGATGGAGCTAGCAGAACGTGAGCAGCCTGTCGGAGGCAATAGAGAATGGTGAGGTCTGCGGCCAAGTGCTCCTCCAGTTTTAAAACACACACCCCATCAAAGACAACATCTTTGGCCTGCAGGCTGGGTTTGGGGCCTGGCAGACTGCCTTACTGATCATTTTTCACTCGGGTGCTTTGACATCTGGAGGGACGACTACCTTCAGCCACCTCCTTTATCGGGCTTTTATGTGCTCTCACACTTGACCCACGTCACTAGGTAAGTGGGAGTAGCCGGGTGCCTCAGAGCCATGGAAGTGATTCCAACCAGCCCGTGCTACGGAGGGTGGGGCTGCAACCTTGCGCTGCTTGGTGCATAAACCGTAAGTTGAGCTAGAAAACCTGTGTCGTTTCGAAACTGTTCCTTTACTGCACCTGCCACTCTGCTTAAACAGGGACTGAACTTTCCAGGTGGCCGGACCCTGGGGTGTCAATCTCAGCATCGCCAATTCACCCCAAGGTTCTGAAGGCAGGCACCCAGGCCTGATGGGAAGAACTAAAGTAGTAGGGACTCCCCTGTTGGGGTGCACCAGTTGCTGTTTCTGATAAACTCGGCTGACTTGGTTCTCAGCAGTTCTCCCCAGAGGCCACCCCTTCCCCAGGCCCACGCTGGAAGGACAGGAGGTTTTAGAGCACAGTGAATGGACAGTCTAGGGGCTACCCAAGGGTCTCCCCTCTAGGGAAGAGGTTACCCCAGACAGACCCAGCATGCATGCTTCATCCCCGTGGGCTGTGCAATTCAGCCATCTCAGAAGGGTCTGGAGACTGCACGCACCTCTCGCCAGCAGGGGTCTCTATGTGGGCCGGTCAGACCGCAGTCACAGCTCACAGCGGCTGATGGCTTTGTTTGTACAAACAGGAGTTTAAGGTTTGGCAAACATGCTGGAAGACAGTCTGGCAGCAGCAGACGTGGGGACGATGAGCCGAAGGGGCAGCTGATCCGGGCCCCTGGTCTCACTCTGAATGTGAGCCCCGGGCTGCGGGGGTGCCCCAGGCTCCCACCCAGCCTCCCCCAGGAAGGAACAGCCTCACAAAGACAGCACTTCCTTCCCTTTGCTACAGTCTCCAGCCCAGAACTAATAAGCAAGGGGTAGGGAGAGAACAGAAAGCGTCACGATGGACCCCCAGATGGGCCAGGGGAGAAGGGGTCCCCACCTACCCATTTAACAAGTACACCTTTCGCGTTGCCCTCGGGTCCTGAACCCCTTTCTGCTGTCTTTCTTTCTTCACAGTTGAGATGTTGTTTGTCAAGATGAGCTATTTGTGTCGCATGAAACGTTCCGGATTGTAGACAAAACTGGACAAACCTTCTCCTGCCACTCACACACTGCACCCCAAACCTGCAAAGCTGTTAGTGCAGACGTTTCTTTGCCCAGCACAGAACTGGCTCTTGAGAAGTGCTTACCCCTAAAGGTGCCCAAAAGACAACGCCCCTGAGGCCTGGAGCTTATCAGGTCGATGCCTTCTTGAGCTGACTTGCACGGGGGTGGTCTGGGCACATGTGTGACCCCTCCGGGGCAGCCGGGCGAAGACCCACAGGCAAGAGGTGGCTCTGAGTCTCACCTGGTGGCCTCACGTGGATTTTAATCAAGCTATAAAATGCTCAGTGTCCCGTGGGTAAGGACTCTTCCCGTGTGTCTGTGTGTATGTACTAAAATCTCAAAGCTATTTGTTTTCTTAAGTAAGATTAGCCATCATGCAAAACGTACTGGCCAAGCAGTGAATAAAGTACACATATCCCCCTCAAGGTACATTTCAGTCCTTGCAAAGAGCAAAGCAACATCCGCCCGTGGGCTCCCGGGAGGGTCCCACCGCCTCCGACAGCTGCCAGTCCGGCCGGCGCCTCACAGACTCAGGTGTTGTAGATTCTCGAAGCTCTCTTGGCTGCCGTTTGGGCATCGGGCGGGTCTTCTTCCTCTTCCTCCGTCCGCTTGTGTTTTAAAAACAAGTCAGACTTCAAGAAGCGGCTGTAGCTGTCATACTTCATGAGGTTGAAGATCTGAGGAGGAGGAGAAGGGTGTGAGCCACGTGGACCCTCGGGCTGACACCCACCCCGCGCTCGCTAAACACCCGTCTTGACACCCGATAGACACGGATGACAGCCACACGCAAAGCAAGCGAGGTCAGCCGTGCGGCCCCGGAGCCTGCCCGGTCTTCGGGTCACTATGCAATGACCTCGAGGGATTGCGAAGGAGTCTCACAGCCCGGAGCGCAGGGCAAATCTGTTTATTTGTCACAGTTTAGATTCCCACCCCCAGGTTAACATCCCTGGACCAAGAGGCCCTTTCAGAATCTCCACTTTATTTGGAGAGATAACACAGGGCTGTGTTTCTCCAAGAGCCTGAAACAGAGGAACTGAAACTTTCCACAGAGAAGACGAAGCCTTATCAGATGAGGCCGATACTGTCCAGCCCCCCAAGCCTGGCGTCCAAGGTCTCCGACAAACCTATCATTACGCCAAGAACAAAATGGGCTTGTTCTTTGCGGGCCGAGAGGATGAAAGTGCAGCTGAGCAAGGGCAGGCTCTGGGAACTCGCCCCTGATGAAGAAAAGGGCAGCTGGCCAGAGCAGGACCCCTGCAAAATGACCCTAGGGGAACAGACGCCCAGGACCCCTGGGTGGGAGAGCGGCCCCCTGCTGCAAGGTAGGCCCCCCCGGGGTGCCCCCTTCTCAGCCGAGGTTGCTCTCCCCCACCCCCACCCCATCCTACCAGCCTCCTCCCTTGCCTGATGGAGGGGTGGGGAGAGAAGCTGGAGGGAAACTCTCCAGCTGTCGGGGACCCTCCCCTTGGAGAATGCCCCCCTTTGCTCTCCCAGACCTTCCCGCTGAACTCTCAGGGCCTTCTGCAGACTACAAGCCCACACTGCGGCCCGGTGCCTTCTCTTAACTGCGACACCTTGGGCTCCACGGGTGGAAAATTCCAGAGGGGTTTGGCGCATCACTCACTGCCAGGCGTGGTTATCAAGTGGGTGGCAAAGGCTTGCCATCTTTTACAGCAGCCCCCTCCCAGGCACGCGGCGACTCTAACTGGACACGTGGAGGAGGGGAAGGCGGGGCGCACCCACCGGGCAGGCCAGGACCTGCGTTTTCTCAGTCGACGGCTCTGAGCACAGGGGACGTCTGGGCCGCCCGTGCGGACGCCGAGCAAAGGACTCTGGACTCTCGCCCTGGCGGCCGCCCCGGTGCCCTGGCTGACCTGTGCAAGTTCCAACTACTCAGAGACCATGACCCCCCGAGCCCCCCGACAGTACCGATTTTGGAGCAATCCTGTAACCCCAGATCCACTCACTGGGGTGTAGAGAAATGACCTGAAATTTTTTAAAAAACGCCCAGAAAATCCAGTCACAGCCAGGGTGCGGGTGGGGGGAGGATGCCATTATCACTCGGTGGCTCCTGCAAACGCACTGAGGGGTGTCACACCTGCTCCCAGAGGGAGTGTGAAGAGGGGCTCCCCAGCTGAGTCTGGAGCGATGCGAATGCTCCTGGAGGGACCGAGCTGCCTCACGAGCGCCCCCCTGGCGCCAGGCCTGCACCCCCACCAGGACCCACTGCCGCCAGCAGGATGCGGTTCAACTGGGCGTCTCATCTGCAGCTCGCGTGTGGGAGTGGAACATCCTGTTTGCCTGCCACGGCTCTGAGGCTCCCGCTTCAAAGGGGGGAAGAGAAAGGGCCGGGCTGCCGGGCTGCGGGGCTGGAGGGACCCCAGCCCAGGAGGCGGGGCG
>NW_004567112.1:5732428-5735029 GCF_000260355.1 Condylura cristata | reverse complement strand
GGGAGGGGAGGACTTCAGCGGCACCCGCCTCCCTCAGCCCCAGAGACCGCAGGCAGGCGCTTCTCCCCTCACACCCCAACTCTTTAGGGAGGACCTAAGGGCCACTCCCTCCCCGCGTGGGCAGGTGTGAAATGCCCAGGAATCCCTTCAAGCTGGGGCTTCCTTCTCGAGAACCTCCTCCCTCCCCTGGTGCCGCAGCTGGGGGTCACCGGCTACCTGCGGGTTCCGGAACCGAGAGATGTGAAAAAGCAAAGGGAGCTGGTTCCCAAGGGGTTCCTTTTCTGGGGTTTGGCTGCCAGGCTGCGCCTGGTGTCTGCAGAGCAAGCTCCCCACTGCCACTCAACAGCATCCTGGGCGCTGGTCTTGGGGCCCCGGGCACCAGTCCTGTCCCTGAGCCCCGTGCGTGGGCCGTGCAAGGCTGGCCGGGAGATGGAAGCTGCGTCTAAGCCCTCTTGCAAGGTGCCAGCCACTGGCCACAGGCTTGCCCATCATAGGGCAGAGGCACAGGGGCCCAGTAAAGTTTGCTGTGAAAGAACAGAACCCGGAGGCTGGAGGAAGCAGCGGCCTGCACTGGCCAGCACCTCCGACTGACCGGGGCGCATACAGCCTCCTCTCACCTCACCTGGTCAGGCCAGACGACATCAAGGAAGAGGTTCCGGCTGGGGGCCTGGCAGGCATCTCGGGCCATCATAACCGTGCCCCAGGCTGGGTGATGGGAACCACAGACATCTCTCTGCTCACAGTTCCAGAGGCTGCAAGATCATGGCTGTGGGCTTCCAGAGGCTGCACTGCTTGACTGGGAAGCGGCTGTCTCCTCCCTGAGCTCACCTGGTGTCTCCTCCCTGTGCATCTGGGTCCTGATCTGCTCTTGTCAGGTAGGGGTGAGGCCCCCCAGTGACCTCACTTCACAGTAATCACCTCTTTAAAGACCCTGACTCCAGACACCTTCAGAGCTACTGGGGAGTCTGGCTCGGCCCCCCACTCCTAACCACTGGCCACCTGCCATTTCTGTGGCAGACCAGCATGTAGTCATTGAAAATAAAGTCTGGGGGCCCTCCCTGATGGCGCAGCAGATTGGAGCCCTGCACTGCGACCCCGCGCCCAAGCCAGGGAGCTGACCCCCAGGGCGCGGCAGACCTCTCCTGCCTCCTCGCTGCTCCCCGTAGCACTGTGCTTTGCCCATCTGCCCGTTCTGCTCCCCGCTCTGTCTCTGGTGAAGCCTCTCACTGCCCCTGAGCCTCTGGCCTGTACCCCAGTTCTGTATGCACAAATAAATAAATCTTTAAAAGAGAAAAGAAAGTCTGCAGGGAGATGCTGAAGACCATGTGCCTGTTGATGACTGAACACTGTGTTTTAGAAATACGCTAGAAGTAAATACGGTTACCCCAAATATATTCTTGAAGAGTGGGTTTGTGTGTACAGTGGGAGATGACTATCCCCAAAGAGCAACGTGTGGTGGGCTGAAGGGCATTCCCCCCGAAACTTATGTCCACCTAGCACGTCACAATGTGACCGCATTAGGAGACAGTGTTCCCTGAGGACCTCACAAGACACCACCCTGGCTTTAGGGTGTGTCCAATGTCCAGGAGCAGTGACATGGTCCCTGCCTTGGAGCTGACCCACAGGGCACAGCAGACCCCTCCTATCTCCCTGCTGCTCCCCTCAGCAGTTACTTCACCCATCTTCCTGTTCTGCTCCCCACTCTGTCTCTGGTGAATCCTCTCACTCACTGAACCTCTGGCCTGTACCCCAGTTCTGTATGCATAAATAAATAAATCAATATTGAAAAAAAAAAAAAAGAAAAGAAAAGGAGCATTTCTGACTGAGTTTATCAGGGGCCAGGGGAGAGGCAGTGGGGGAGGGGCCCAATGGACAACAGCTGAGGGTTACTGGCGCTCGGGTGGTGGCGTGGCGTGAGGTACATGTGTAGCTGTGCCCCTAAAACCTACACAGTGCTGTAAACCAACGTTACCTCGATAAACATACCAAAGGGGAGCTCTGAGTATGGACCCCGAGAACACAAAGCCACTGATTCAAAGTGTCATATGTGGGGACTCAGGCCCATAGCAGCTTAACCTACAAGAGCCGGGAATGAGGCACAACCTGATGCCCACCAACAAGCGACTGGACAGAGATGTGGACAGGTACATCCAGTGGCATCTACACAGCTACTAAAGAAGAGAAAGATGAGATCCTGCCACGCGCAACAGCTCAGATTGATCTAGAAGGAATTACGCTAAGTGAAGCAAGTCAGAGCAAGGCAAACAGTGTATGATTTCAGTCCTACACAGAAAATAAAGAAACAAGACAAAAGCAAACTCTTACACTGTAAAAATACAACAGTGGTCACCAAAAGAAAGGAGGAGGCTAATTTAGGTAAAAGGGGCCAGCTGCATGATGAGGGAGGGAAACGTGACCTCTGGGGTGAGCACGGTGTACTATGTCAGATACTGCTTCATCAAGTTGGGCACCTGGAACCCATATAATGTCATACACCGTTTTTTTAATTAAAAAAAAAATTGTAAGGCCCTCCCTGGTGGCGCAGCGGGTTAAAGCACTGCACTGAGAAGCTAAAGCCACTTCCGCATGAGTTCGATTCCC
>NW_004567112.1:5731153-5731963 GCF_000260355.1 Condylura cristata | reverse complement strand
AAATCTTAAAAAAAAAATTGTCATTAAAGAGGACACACAGAGAGACCGAGGAAAAAGGACGCGTGAAGACAGAGGTGGGTGGGACGGGTCACGGCTCCAAGCCGAGGAAGGGGGGCAGCCACCAGACGAGGAGGAAGCACGGAGGAGACCCCTGGAGCCTGCAGGGGCACAGCCCAGCGGGCGCCTGTCCCGACCCCTGGCCTCCTGGACCACGAGAGAATCAACTTCTGGTGTCCTGAGTGACCCAGGTGGTGATCACTTACACAAACAGCCCTTGGAATTACTGACATCACCTCGCTCCTGGCTTGAACCCAGAAAACAAGATGGCCCCAGAGGGTTCCAGAAGGTTCTACAAAACCAGGCCTCTCTGAGGAAAACTGGCATCACCAGGTGGTGACCTCACCTGGCAACCTGCCTCAGGTTACCCACGGGGAAGAGAAGCCAGTGGAGCTGCAGAAGGGGAGCAGATGGCCCTTCAGAGCGACAGGCAGCCAGGAGGCAGGAGAGGAGCTGCAGGTTGGGCTTTCTGTGTTTTTATTTTTTTCCTGAGGGGACAGGCAAGACAGCTGTGGCTCAGCAGACTCAGGTTTACAGCCCCACATCTGAACCGCAGGCCCGTGGCTGTCAGGCCGCGGCTGTGTGACGGTGACATCTGCTGCTGTGGGACCCCACGCTGCAGGCGGCTGAGCGCGGGACCTGGAGAAGGGGCGTCCTGCACGTGCAGGCTGCCGCCGCAGCTCTCCCGCTCCAGCTCCCCACAGGCCAGTGCTTGATTAGGACTTGCCTATTTTTTTTAAAGATTTATTTATA
>NW_004567112.1:5711278-5729888 GCF_000260355.1 Condylura cristata | reverse complement strand
CCCACTCCACCCCCACAGAATGTCTCTGGTATATGGTTGTTCATTATTTTTGTTATTTTCTCGCCTGGTCCATTATACTCCTGCTATGAGTGAAACAAATGTCTTTTAACAACAGGAAATAAAGCGTGTTCCCCCACGAACAGCATTTCTTCTGAGGTTCCCATTTTGAGCCGCACTGTGCTGCGTTTGCTCTAACGTGTGCGCAATGCAGTGAGTTCACAGGCAAAGAAGCAAAGTCTAAAGATCAAGCGGACTGAGGGGCCTTCGCAGCTCGGGCTGTTAAGATACTTCGGTTGTTTCGTCTTTATTTGGCTTCTGAAGTTTCTTGTGGGGCAAGACTTATAATCAAGCAGATAAAGGCGACTTTAAAATGTGCCCTGCCACCTCCACGCTACCCACGCCCACTCCCGCCACGCTGTGCCCGCCACGCTGTGCCCGCTCACCCTCCGGTCTGTGAGCCCAGCGGCCTGGCCTGCGGAGCCCCATCAGAGGTCCTGGCTGCTGAGAGCCTGAGGTGTCACCGTCAGCGCTCCATCCCTCCCACCCAGCTCCCCCAGAAAGTCGGCTGGCACCACACTGCCTTACGGATGCCCCAGCTCCAGCCACTCTCCCGGGAAGCTGAGGGGCAGGGAGGCTGCCCCTGGCCCGACTGTGATGGCAGTGGCGGGGTGTGGTCTAAGGACAGGTGAGTCCAGCCCCGTGCTGGTGACTTCGGGCTAACAACTCCTCAGTCTTCTCCTACTAGCAAAATGGGGTGCTCGTTGCCACTGGAGATGAGATGGGGTGAGGCACAGAGGGCAGTCTTGAGCATCGTGGGGGCCCTAAGCAGATGTCATACTGAGAATTCGCAGAACGCGGGGCTCCAGTCCAGGCTCTGAACCCGCCCCCTGCTCCCCTGCCGGGGGTTCTTGTCTCTGGTGGATATTCCCACACCCCGCGGGGCTGGGCCGTTCTATTGTGCCTCCTGCTCCCGCCCTCCACAAATCCATGGCTCAAAGTCACCACCTCCAGGAGGCCCTCAGCGCATCTCCGTGCCAACTGGGTCCCGGAACGCCCACAGCAGACGCAAAAGTCCTGAGAATTTGCACTTTACGCTGTGCCAGCTGGAAAACGCCCACCTGACTTCTCAGATTCTCATCTGTACTTGTTCTAAGGAGAGATGAGGCCCCAGCAGGCGGGGGTGTGCCCCGGGGCTGAGCACACTGTAGGGGAGCCCCCCACACCCCATTGGCCTCTCACATTACAAGACTGAGCAGATGCAGGAAGGGACAGAGGAAGACTTTCTTCAATTAAAGAAAAAAAATTTTTTTTAAGTTTTTTTTGATCACTGCAGCTGACCAAGGCCAAGCAACACACTGGACTTGTCCTTCTCAATGCTGCAATGCCGAGACTGCCAGCCCAGCCACACCTGCTTCTCAGAAAGGCAAAGTCTCAGTCCACCTGGAGCCAGCGAATCCGACAAGGAACCCTGGGGTGGGCGGACGCCTGCAGCTGGCTCGGGCTGCTTCGCCTCCCAGAGAGGCAGAACTAAGCCAAAGCCAGTCTCCACCAGGGGCCAAGGGAGGCCTTCGCTTCTTCAGGAAGGACAGGAAGGCAGCAGTTTGCTCTTTGTCTGTGTTCCGCTTCTGCAAGCGTGGATGTAACATTTCACAAGAGCAGAGCAGTCATGTTTGCAAATTCAGGTCTAAACAAACCTCCAGAGTGTACTTCCATCCTTCAGCCTAGCACTGCTGGCATTTCTCACAAATTTGCCAGAAAACTAAAGTTTACCCTGTGGAAGTCCATTTTATAAATCTAATTTTTCCTGCTTTAAATAGAATCTGCTGCCGAATGTTCTCCTTTCCATTACGACCCAGGAGCCTCGTCAGGAACTAGCGCGCAGAACTGGGCCACCCGACAGAGGATGAGGTTTGGGTGTTCGTACAAAACCCCAGCCTTCAGCAGTTCTCACATCTTTCCTCAGGGTGGGCGCCCTGAAGAGGCCTGGTCTCCCTTCTCATCTGGGCCAGAAGGCCAGTTACCCTCCTGGTTCAAACTGTGTGCAGAGCACGAGCTAACAGTCCCAAGCAGGCCCCTCTGGCGGGGTGCCCTGAGCCTGGCGTTCCTTCCTCTCTTTCACCAGCCATGGTACCCCAGCGTACCTCAGCCCAGGGGACAGCTTCTAGAGCATCTGACATTTAGTGTTCCCCTAATGTCCTCCAAGCTGGGCATAAGTCAAGGGGCAGGCAGGGAGGTGAGGTTACCTGGTCCTGGAGTTTCTGGAACATGAGTGGGTGCGGTTCTTCCAGTATCTTCTCATTGAGCCGGGACTGCCCCTCGACGTTGACTTGTGACGAGGCCTTGCTGGACAGAAAGGTCATGTAGATGTCCTTCGCCTTTTCCTGCATCTGGGGAGACACGGAGCCTGCTAGTCATCTGGCTCTAGTCCAGACCCAGACGAGCTACTGCAGCAAGAAAAGCCACTCCCCTGCCCTGCCTCGGCATTCCAGAGCCAGGCTCCACCGGGGAGGGCTCACGGGCCCAGTCCCAGCTTCTACCCTGCAGCTTCCATATCCACTCTGAAATGATGACAGGGCCACTCCTGGCCCAGAGTGAGTGATATTTAGTACAAACTCATGACTACCTGGTGAATTTGCTAAAGTAAGGACTTGTGGGAATACTACTCAGTCATAAAAAAGGAAAGAACTGTAGCAGGTCTTGAAAGAATGTTTCCTTCAATATCATTTCATTGTAACACTGGTGAGAAAAGAATGGATTCCCAGCAGGGCCACCACGTTGGGGAGGTGTGGATTTTCCTCCAGGGACCCCAGGTCCCTCTCACACCCCAAAGAGGGGCACAGGTGTCTCAGGTGTTCCAGTTGGGGGACTGTGGGTGTGTGTGAAGGGCATCCTGTCCAGGGTGGGGTCCACTGTGTCCCCGAGATGCTGGTCACCTGAGACCCTAAACTGCAATAAGCAAAATGCTTGCTTAATCCTGGAAGTGTTTAGAATTTCGGTG
This sequence comes from Condylura cristata, assembly GCF_000260355.1. Classification (NCBI taxonomy): domain Eukaryota; kingdom Metazoa; phylum Chordata; class Mammalia; order Eulipotyphla; family Talpidae; genus Condylura; species Condylura cristata. The sequence continues at coordinate 5,726,890 of NW_004567112.1, read as the reverse complement.
AGGCTTTCTAACCAGAAATATTCTGCAAGAACTTTGCTCTTGTTTACACCAATCCGTCTGTGGTCAAATTGGTTTCAAACAATGCTGTGTAACTTAAAGTCACCTTTTCCAAGAACCTGCCGCCAACGCAAATGAAGTCAGAATCTCACCTGTAGCCTGGGCACGAGGCGGCTGGGGCTAAAGGCCACACCCCACACGACACTATTCAAGAGGACTGTCCGGAAAAGGCAAATCCAGAGAGGCAGACAGAGAGAGGCCTGCCCAGGGCTGGGGAGGGGCAGGGGGTGGCTGTCGCCTGACAGGGGATAAGAAGTTCGGGAACGAGAGAGCAGAGACGGTTCTACACCATCACAAATACTCGATGCTCCTGAGACCTTTAAAGAGGCTCACGTGAAAAACCAACAAAAGCCAAAAATGAAAAATGTGAAAATGGCAAAAAATCTATGTCAGCTGTACTTCACTACGGTAAAAAAAAAAAAATTAAGTTAAAGCATGCACACACCTCCAGGGAGCTCTCGAGCTCCCACCATGCTCGGGACACAGGCCCCGGGCCCTTGGTGTCCCGGGCACCCAGCCCCGCCCCGCCGCTCCCTGATGAGCACCCAGGGGCCGGGAGAGGCCACGGGCCCGCTGCAAGGCAGAGTTCTGGGCTCCCAAATGCTGCGTTTCTGCTCAGTCCAAGCCCGGGAGATCCATGAGTCCCTCCTGGCCGGTGCGGCTGCCGGCCTTCCGGCAAGGTGTTCTTTTCAGGTAGCAAAATATAAGCTCAAGTAAGAGTGAGCGCGGGCCCTCCCTGGTGGCGCAGCGGGTTAAAGCACAGCACTGAGAAGCTAAAGCCGCTTCCGCATGAGTTCGATCCCCGCCTGCCCCGGAGGTGACCACAGGGCGCGGCAGACCTCTCCTGACCCGCCCGCTGCTCCCCTCAGCAGTGTGCTTCGTCGATCTGCCTGTTCTGCTCCCCACTCTGTCTCTGGTGAAGCCTCTCACCGCCACTGGCCTGTACCCTAGTTCTGCATGTACAAATAAAATAAAAATCTTTTTTTTTTTTAAAGATTTATTTATTTATGCACACAGGCTGGGGTACAGGCCAGAGGCTCAGGGGTGGTGAGAGGCTTCACCAGAGACAGAGTGGGGAGCAGAACAGGCAGATCGACGAATTCCACTGCTGAGGGGAGCAGCGGGCGGGTCAGGAGAGGTCTGCCACACCATGTGGTCACCTCTGGGGCAGGCGGGAATCGAACTCATGCAGAAGCGGCTTTAGATTCTCAGTGCAGTGCTTTAACCCGCTGCGCCACCAGGAGGGTCCCAAAAAAAAAAAATCTTTTAAAAAAAAAAAAAAAAAAGACGCCAGAGCAGCCGGCTGGGAACAGCCAGCACCGAGCAGGCTCTGGCCCAGAAAAGCTCCTCGGCCTTGGGGGAAGAGCCGGCGCCTGCACCGAGGCCTGGCCACTACCTGTCCTGCAGAAAACAAGACCGGACAGGGGCCTCCACGCAGCTGGCCCAGGTGGGGGCAAGGACCGAGGCCTGGTGCTCGCTCCTGAGCAGCTGTGAGGGTGGGTAATGAATGAGCAGACGCCTGACTCAAAGGCAAAAGGAGCGTCAGGGCGAACACGGCTGCTCCCAGGGGTACAGCCGGAGACCCCAGGAGGCAGGTCAGGAGCCGCTTTCTCTCCAAGACCTGCCTCCTCCATGCCACCACGAGCCTCCTCCCTCCACTCTGTCAAGAAGGAAGATTTCTGGAAAACCACTTCCTGTTTTAACAGAACTTCATCCAAGTAGAATTATAGCCAATCACGTGAGCCACCCATGCAAAAATCATGGTTAGGCCTCGCTCCCCGCCCCCTGCACACACACGGGTGGGTGAACCCAGGTGACCACCGGTGGTTCTCCGAGGAGGTGTCGTGAGGATTCGAGGGGGAGGAGGGGCCGGGGTGGGAGGAGGCAGGCCCGGGGGCCCGCAGGGGAGAGGCCTCGGGTCTTGGCGCCACCCTGCCCCCCAGCGCCCAGCCCAGACAGACCTTGTGGTCCCCACCCCCATGCCCGACTGACCACATGCGGTGTCGGCGTGGGCAGCAGCACTTATCTGGGCCCGGCGAGGAAGCATGACTGAAAAGGGAAACCCTGAGGCTGTGACCACAACTGGTCACGGGAAGGCCCGGTCCATGCTGAGGAAACCCAGCAAGAAGAAGAACCGAGTCCTCTGAGTTACTCTGGATTTCCAGAGCCCCATGACCCTTGGGCTAGCCCCTTCCAGGACGGGAACAGAACCTCCAGCCGCGGCGAGGCCCCAGGTCTGTGACCGGCGAGGATGGACTCCCCTGTCCGGCACAGTCTCCACCAAAGGGAAGCAAGTGTGCCCAAGGGGCTGGCGGGGACCCCCGGGCCCGGTGACGAGGCACCAGAGCAAAGCCTGTGGGGGCACTTGCCCCAGACACCCCCTCGGGCCTGCCCCCCAGACCTGCCGCGGCCTGAGCGTGACAACACGCAGGTGGGAGTGAGCCCCGGATGCTGGTCTCAGCAAACGCTGGTCAGGAAAAGCAAATTCTCCTCAACAGCAGCCAGAAACAAGTCTACTCAACAGCCACAAGAGCATGGGCGGCACAGAGCTCCGCGGAAGGTTGCTTTGCACCCCTGGGTCCGTCCCTTGTCCAGTGAGCATTCCACTGGGCTTTCCTAGTCACAGGGGCCCCCAAGATTTCAGCTTAACACCACAAGAGAAGGGGCCTCCTCCGGGCAGTGGGTCCTGTGGTCTCTCCTCCGGGAGACTGGGAACTGTGACCCCCGCACCTCCCTCACCCCACACCTGGCCCATCTCTGAGTCCTCCTCCCTCTGTCCCAAGTGGGCCACCTCCATCCCATCACTGCACCAGAGATGGGCGATGGGAGAAGACACGTAAGGAAACAACAGAAAGGGAACAAGGCAAAGAAAATATCACGTACATGATTTGCAAATATTTCCGAGAACTAGCTCAGGAAATGGAAGCCGTTGAAGGGACAGTGACGACTCCACAGAGAACAAAGCCAAGCACCTGCGAGGCCGAGGGGGTGGGGGTGGGGGGCAGGGTGCCGACGAGGAAACCGAAGAGCAGAAACCTGAGCATCGGGCAACCCAGTCAGAGGGAGAGGAGGGCGGCAGCAGGCGGCCGAGACCCTGGCCCGCGGGTCCCCTCTCCTGTCCCCCAGCGCTCTCCCTGTGGCAGCAGGGAGAGTCAAGAGGGTCTGGAGACAACACAGGCAGAAAAACCCAAAGGGTTTGAAGACGAACTTGAAATCTCCAACAGAAAAGAAGAAAATGAAAGCCAAGTGATGGAAAATCCAGGAGGGAAAGATCAAAGGTTCAATCCAGGGGAGGAGGCCCATCTCCAGAAAAGCAGCGGAGAACATGAAAGGCGTCGCTGCAGGGTGGCAATGATGATGATAACAGGGCATTTTCCAGAACTGTACATTTCCAGATTAAAAGCTCCAGAAAACGCCTGCACAGTGAGGGAACCTCCCCCCCCACCCCAAAGCCCCTGATTGTACAGTTTTAAAATACTGGGGACCTGAAAACGGCCCTACACTTTACGGAGTAAAAAACAACAGACAAAACAGCACAGCTTGCGCACAGTGATTTCTAGCAAACATGGAAGCCAATGAGACAACGTCTTCAAAGCGCTGAATGAGGTTCACCCTGGAACCCTTGGCTGTATCAGCGCCCCAGGGAGGTGGGAGGTGACAGAGAAACTGCTCCATGAGCAAGATCCTCAAACCTCTGCCTGCCTACGGGGGTTCCATCACAGTACGGGGGTGACTCGGGATGGAGGAGAAGGAAGCAGGAACAGGTGAATGGAACAGCCGCTGGTGGCCAAGAATGACCTGGATGCCCGAGCGGGCGCTGTGGTCGGGGGGTGATGACCAAGGAAACCAGGACTGGAGACTTGAGAGGCCCAAGCCCCTGCAGCGTGTGCTTGGAGGGCTTTTGGGGAGTGTGGAAATAAGGAAAGCAAATCATAGCTCCAGAAATCAAGGGCAGCCCTAGCATCCCGTCGCTCAACAGTGAACAGTAAACACTGACGTTTTAATAATGAAAATGCAGTAGACTGGGATGCAAGTGAAACCCCGGTTATAGTAAGAGGAAGTGGGTAGATAACATCTAGACACGATGACGCGAGGTGGAAGGCGCCGGGTGCGTGCGAGCCACGGCCACACGTGAGAGGCCAAGCCCCGCCCGTGGCCTGGCCTCACAGGCGCAAATTCACAGACAAGGCTCCGAAGTACATGGCCAGCCGGAGGGCTGGAGGGAACTGGCCGTCCTTACTCCATCCACTCAGGAGGGAATATCCTAAGAGAATGTGTCACCTGGAAATATTTAAATGCATTTTTAAAAACAGACATGGTGTTTCAGCCTCTGAGGACAGTCTTTCAGAATGTCAAAGGCTGACTTGGCGGTGGGCATAGTGGGGCAGAAACAGACGCTGACGAGTAAGTCTGGAACCCAAAGCCTGTAATGACCCAAGCGGTATCTCTTCAATTAAAAAAAAAAGAAAAACAGGACTTCCCCGGAGGCGCAACAGGTGAGGATACAACACGGCAAGCTGGCCACAGCCGCCTCAGCGCGAGTTCGATCCCGGCCTGGTTGCTGACCCACAGGGCGCGGCAGACCTGGCCTGACCTGCCCATGGCTCCCGTCAGCTGTGTGCCGTGTCGATCTGCCTGTTCTGCTCCCCACTCTGTCTCTGGCGAAGCTTCTCACCGCCCCGACACCTCTTCTCTGTACCCCAGGTCCGTATGAATAAATCAATCTTAAAAAATAAATAAATAACAAAGAACATCAAACATTCCAAAAACAGACCTAATCCTGGACTAAATGTCAGTGTTAAAAAAGTGAAACAGGCCCTCCCCGGTGGCGCAGCGGGTTAAAGCACAGCACTGAGAAGCTAAAGCCACTTCCGCATGAGTTCGATCCCCGCCTGCCCCGGAGGTGACCACAGAGTGCGGCAGACCTCTCCTGACCGCCCGCTGGTCCCCTCAGCAGTGGATTTCGTCGATCTGCCTGTTCTGTTCCCCACTCTGTCTCTGGTGAAGCCTCTCACCGCCCCTGAGCCTCTGGCCTGTACTCCAGTTCTGTATGCTCAAATAAATAAATCTTTTAAAAAAAAAAAAAGTAAAATATCAATAAATGCCATAACCCCCCCCAATAACTCTAGTAGTTCTAAAGTGTATAAAATGAAAGGTAGTTTCACACTTCATACTGGTGCAAGTCGATCTCAGAGCTATGATTATTAGAAAGCTTGTATTACCCCACACCCCCACCCCCCACTATCGGTCACTTTTATCAACCTACACCAGCTGTCCTATCCATCTCAATCTCTGCCGCACAGCAAACGGGCCCCGGATGGATGGATGATGGGTAAGTGGATAATGTGATGAGTACGTGGGTGGTGGCTGGATGAAGTCAGCCGGAGGACGAACACCTTGTTGGCGCTCTGGCTAAAGCTTTATGAGACATAAACGTTGCCCTGCTTTAGAAGATAAGTTCCACATGTGGTTAGCATGTCCTAGAGAAATTTTAAGCCATAAAAAAACTGCAAAGGGGGCCCTCCCTGGTGGCGCAGCGGGTTAAAGCACAGCACTAAGAAACTTAAGCCAATTCTGCATGAGTTCGATCCCCGCCTGCCCCAGGGGTGACCACAGGGCGCGGCAGACCTCTCCTGACCCGCCCACTGCTCCCCTCAGCAGTGTACTTCGCCGACCTGCCTGTTCTGCTCCCCTCTTTGTTCCTGGTGAATCCTCTCACCCTCCAGATCTCTAGCCTGTACCCCAGTTCTGTATGAATAAATATATAAATCTTAAAAAAAAAAAACTGCAAAGGGGGGGCCCTCCCTGGCACAGCGGGTTAGGACGCAGCACTGCAAGGTGGCCGTGGCCGCCTCGGTGCGAGTTCTATCCACAGTCCCAGAGGTGACCCACACGGCACGACAGACCTCTCCTGTCTCCCCACTGCTCCCCTCAGCAGTGTGCTTCGTCTATCTGCCTGTTCTGCTCCCCACCCTGTCTCTGGTGAAGCCTCTCACAACCCCTGCATCTCTGGTATGTACCCCAGTTCTGTATGCATAAGTAAATACTTTTTAAAATTTGCAAAGGGGGAGAATTTCTTTGAAGCTGACAGCTGATATGAACACCTGGAAGGTATAACCATGCCGGGACTCCTGATGGGGGGGGGGGGGCAGCACCTTCCCAACTGTCTCAAACCCTAGTGCCCCACCTAAATGCAGGATCTAGACACTACCAAAGAGAGGGTGAGCACAGTCCCGGGATGACAGCGAGGACGTCCACTCCTAGCGCTCCTGGGAGCACAGGCCCAAGAAAGGACCAGGAGGAATCTCTCCATCTGCAGCTACGCGGGTGAGGGGGGCCCGGACCTCACCCATGCAGGCCCCCGGTGGAGAGAGCTTCAAGTACTGTGTGCCAGGCCCTCGGGTGCAGACGGGAGAAGACAGACGAAGCCCTCAACCCCCAGAGCCGCACAACAGAGGCAGACAGCACCCGAGAGACGCCACTGTAGAGGCTGGAGAGCCCGCTGAGAGCCAGCAGCCAGGCCAGCAGCGGGGTTAAAAGGCTGGAGGCGAAAGTGGGGTCTCAAGGGCCCCACCACTGCCTTAGCTCACCGCGGAGACAAGCCGCGGCCAGCTCCCTCCAGGGCCGGGCGTGCCAGGCCCCCTGGGAAATGCTCTGGCTGCAGACTCGCCCAGGCTGCCGTCTCCTCTCATCACTAGTGACTCCCTGGTTTGACTTCCCCTGCAGCCAGTCCGGCTAGAGCAGGCCAGTCTGAATCCTGGCTCTGTCTGCACCCGGCCGGGCAGGCAGCCATGGGCGGGCTGCTGCTTCCTCTCACACCACAGCCCGTGTCTGGAAGAACTGGAACGTCATGAGCCTCTGTGAGAACCCCAACTGTGGTCTGGGCCCAAGGGTCGCAGGACGGGGGCGCCTTCCCAGCCCCGCTGCTCCCACCCCTGGCAGCAACCAACCACCAGGTGCCTTCAGGCGGAAGGGCACGCACCTTCAAGGGGCCAGCCAGCGGCTGGGGGCTGGGGTCAGGCCACAGAGGGGCCCGCTGGACCCTGGAGGCGCTCTCGTGAATGCCAACCCCAGATGGAGCAGAGAAGTCCAGGGAGGAGCAGCTGGAGGTAAATGCCTAGGGCCATGGCAGGGTGGCCGCCAGCCACCCTGGGGGCTGGAAGGGAAGGGGGCAGTCTTAGCACCCGCCCCTGCTCCACAGGGAGGAAGGCCCCTCTGCTCCATCTTGGGGGAGCAGATGTCCCAGGTTCCGCGTGTGGCCCCGCCTGCCTCCCAGCCTGGCGCGCAGCACAACCAGCCTGCCGGCAAGCACCAAGCACCACGGCCTCCACCATCGGGTCTTCCTGTAGCCATGCGCGCTGGCCGTCCTCCCACCTGTGGTTCCCCTTCTAGAAACACCCCCCCACTTCAGGTGATCGCTTAAAAGTCACTTCCCCCAGGGCTTTCCAACAGCCTGAGCTCCCATGGACACACTTCCCATTTCTGCCCCCCTCCCCCACACTTGCAAAGTCCCGTCTAACAGCTGGCTTCCCCTGTGACGCAGGTCCTAGCAGAAGTGCCTGTCCTTCTGTCGTGTCTGCCTCGCCCGGAGGCCCGGCCCTGAGCAGGCAGACCCTGCACAGGCTGAGGGGCAGGACACACCAGGGCAGAGCGCAGGCTGGAGTCCGGGGACGCGGGAGGCCGACTCCCCCTCCTGCGAGTCTAGGGGTGCCCTGGTTCTCCTGTCCGGCCCTCTGACCTCCCACATGCAAACAGAGAGGGACGGACATCTGCTCTTCTGCTGGACGCTGAGCCGGGATCTGAGTGGGGCCTGGATGAATGAGCTGAACAGCACTTAGGGGTGGTTCTCAGGGGCCTGCTCTGGGGGCGTGACAGAGCAGAACAATGAACATGTCCGCCCATATCTTAGCCTTCTACAGCGGGCCAAGTCACCTGCTTGCTCACTCCTCACCTGAGGCCGTTCATCACCCTGGAAGCTTGGGCAGTCGCCCAGGGAGGAGCAGCTGGAGGTAAATGCCTAGGGCCATGGCAGGGTGGCAGTCAGCCACCCTGGGGGCCGGAAGGGAAGGGGGCAGTCTTAGCCCCTGCCCCACAGGGAGGAAGGCCCCTCCCCCATCTTGGGGGAGCAGATCTGAGCACACAGGAACCTAGGAAGAACCAAAGATGTGCGTTTTCCAAGCTGTTGTCAGCAAACACAATGGCTGCCGGCCGCGGGTCCAGCTGTGGGGTCAGAGGCTCGAAACTGGCAAGGCCGCACGCCCTACATGCCCACAGATGTTTTCTTTGGCAAGTGAGGTGTTATAGTTTTAAAAATTACTTTTCAAGGGGACTGCAACTGAGATGGAAAAATGCACAAAAATACGTAAAAATAAATTATAAAAAAATCAGTTTCAACGTTTATAAAATCAGACGGTTTTATAGAAAAACCCCAATTCCAGAGTCTCTGGAATAGAAAGTGGTATTGGGATAAAGATGGGAGATGACATCTCTGGATGAAAGGTCCTTCGGGTCCGGGGCAGGATGGCAGGAAAGATCCCGAAGGCGCCGGGAGTGAGTGGCTGCAGGCAGCACTGAAAGCCCAGGCAGCAGCTGATCTCAAAACTTCGCAGCCAAGGTCAGCTAAGCGCCCACCTGCAGCCTGAGGTGGCAGCTGCCCCCACCCCATGGCCACAGTCCCCACCACCCTTACAGCCGCACAGCGAAGTCTCCCTCGCGAACACTACTTACTAACACTTAGCTCATAGCCGCTTGGAAATACTCAGGCGTAGACCTCATGAGCACCCCCCAATCCTCAGGCCTCCTTCCCCCTCTTCTCATTCACCCCCCTTCAGAGGCAGAAAATCCAGCTGACATGGGGGGTTACAGGATACGTCTCGCAAAGGGCACACGTCTACCGGGGAACGGTCAGATTCCCATGTGGGGTGCTGAGGGCTCTGAGCCTGGTAAAGACACTTGACTAACTGACAGTCCACCTGAGTGAGGCACGTATCTGCTGGTCACTTCACTCCACCCGTACACAATGCCAATATGTCAAACTCTGGGAGAAGCGGTCTCGTCACTAATTCATGAGGGAAAATATATGGCACGCAATGAGGAATTCTAAATGACACGCGTCGCTATTTCTCTTTAAATGTGTGTCCGCATCAACAACTCCACTTAAAAATGGATTGCCGGCCCTCCCTGGTGGCGCAGCGGGTTAAAGCACAGCACTGAGAATCTAAAGCCGCTTCCACATGAGTTCGATTCCCACCTGCCCCCGAGGTGACCACATGGCGTGGCAGACCTCTCCTGACCCGCCCGCTGCTCCCCTCAGCAGTGTACTTCGTTGATCTGCCTGTTCTGTTCCCCACTCTGTCTCTGGTGAAGCCTCTCACCCTCCGCATCTCTGGCCTGTACCCCAGTTCTGTATGCACAAATAAATAAATCTTTAAAAAAAAAAATGGATTGCCACACTATAAAATTAGCACTGTTTATCAATACAAGATCTCTAAAGGAAGTCAAGTCTTTCCTCCAGCTCTCTGATGGATCTGATCTTCTTAAGCAATTTCAAAATCTGTTGGAAAAGTCAGTAATTATCAAGAAAGCAAGCGATCGCAGAGTGGAATACCTGCTTCTTATCTTGCGTTTTCTTAAAATCTTCACACGCTAGCCAAAATAAAACATTTTCTTCACTGAATTCCTTTTTTAAAAATTCCTAGGTATAAAGAAAAGGGAAAAGGTCAGTTCTCACCCTTAGAAACATAAAACAAATGCATTTCCCTTCAAGGACAGTTTTGGCAAAATTTACCAACGAACACATTGCCATCCAACACAGAGACCCTGGACGGGACGGGCCTCCGCCGGAAAGGCAGGCTGTCCCAGGCATCTGAGCTCAATGGCTTTGACAGTGTAAGAAAAAGTAAAAACGAAGCAAGAATCTACTCACAATTCTAAGCGGACAATAAATTACCAAAAAGTAAATTAAAGCGGATGATTTATTAGTTCCTTCCAGACACTGTTTAAACAAAGTACATTCCTCTAAAATCAGGCCCATTTTGTTAAACAAAAGAAAAGAAAACACATGAAGCCTGTCTAAAAATGCTGTGATGAAAACGACTTTAAGTTGGAGGTGTGTTTTCTTTTTGCGGATGTTGGGGGGCCGTGGGGACAGCCAATGTTCTGCAGGGTGCAGACGACTGTCCTCCCGGAGATGGAGACAGCATCACCGTGGCCTGGAGGCCATGGGTGTCAGCTGCCTGCCACCCTCCTGGGTGGAAAGAGTGAGCAGCAGCCCCCAACACCCCCGACTGACACGGGCATCTGCTGGTCCCAAAGCTCCTACTTCTGGGCAGCCCCGACACTTCCGCAGCCATCAGTCCTCCACTCGGAGTTCAAGTTCACTTAGCAAACTGTGGTCCTGCCTCCCGCCCTGCTCACCGATGCTGGGATCCTGGACCCAAAGAACAAGACTTCGTGGCTGACAGACCCAGGCCGGGCCTGCACGGAGGCCTGAAGAGCCTCTGCCCACAGCCCTCACCAACTCTGTTCCGACTCTCTAAAGCCCAGGCCGTCTGTGCCCCTCGAAGCCAGACCTGCACCCCGAATCACACTTGGGCCATGATTAAGGCAGGCCTGCTCCCCACACCCAAGCGCCCCCCCCCCACACACACACACGTTTGCTTCTAAATGTCTTTGCAAGTTGCATCAATCCCAAACAACAATGAAAAAGCCAAACCCTGAATCTTTTCACGCCTTCCGGGTCTTCGAGCAGGTTCTCCAGCGAGGCCGCCCACTTGCCTGCGCCCTTGGGGTTCTGGTGGCCGCTGCTGGAGCTCCCATCGCTGTCGTGTATATCTGCAGAGCCAGGTGGACACCGTCACTTCAAAACACCCACCTGTGAGGGCCACAGCCCTGCCCCGCCCCAGCGCCATCACCGTGGGGGTGAGACTTGAAGTCGCGTCTCCGCACCTGCCACAGTGACTCGCCCTGGTCCTGCCAACCTGACGAGACAGGCACCACCTCCTCCGCGTCACAGCTGAAGAAAACTGAAGCCCGGTTTCCTTATTATCTCCCGACACCCCCACAGCCTTCCCTGGCCACGTGTGCCCTGGCCAGAGCTCAAGTCTCACTCAGCCCGCCTGCCGGGGCCCTGAGTTAGCTACACCCCTGGTCTCACGCAGGGGCCTGGCTCAGCCCGTCTCTGCTTGGAGAAGCTATGACCGGCTCTCACTGGCCTGAGAGCTCCCGACGCCTTCTCTTGTCTCTCTAGCAAGCAGCACACTGCCTGACACATCAGGACAAGTGGGTGCCCGGAGGAGGGTGAGGAACCTGCCCCGGGCACAAAGCGGCAGGCACATGCCCCCAACTCAGACATCAAGAGATGCCATGTTCATGCAATATTCTGGAAAATCAAAACCATTGCCAATGTATTCTGTAATGAGGAAACGTTTCACTTTAACTAAAGACAGGGTGGTTACCAGCTTCACCCTTCTGCCCAGCTTCCAACATGGCAGCACCGTGTCGTGTGTAGATTAAGTCTCTGGACATCTGTTGCACTCTCTTACTCAAGACACTAAGGCTGTCGGCCAAAAGAGCCTCTCCAGGAGAGGAAGGGGGACGGGGACGCCACACACAGCACACTCTGGCTACTGGCTGGAAGAGGAAGTGACACAGCATGCCTCGTTCTGAGAATTCTCCCCCTTCCCGGGGTCTCGGGACAGCCAGGGATGCCACTTTGGAAGGGTCCAGAGACGAAACCCAGTGTGGCCAACTGAGCGACCCTGGGCAAGATTCTTGGGCATAAGATAAAGATAATCCCCCTGTCTCAGGGCTCTGGGAAACATAAAAAGAGGAAGCTCAGTGGATTCTCAACAAATCATAGTTCCTCTCTTCCCTTCCTTAAAATAATAATCTATTGAGGGAACTATTTTTATAGCCAATGCCTTTTGTCTTTTTTTTTTTTTTTTCTCAAAGTAGAGATGTATGTCATGAAGAAAAGTTTTCTGCTAGGAGAGACATAAACTTAATTTAAAAAATCAGCAGAGCAAGTTACCTTAGAAGAATAAATAAAAGTGCCTTACAGATATTAACTGCTACAAGTAGCTCAGGAGACCCACAGTGCAAAGCTGTTTAGGGTGGAAAGTGGTGCCAGAAAGCAGGAGTTTGAGAGTAACTCAGCTGCTCTCCTGTGCCCCGGGGGATCACAGCCATTTCTGAAGCAGCTGAGGCTCCATCTCCAGCATCTGGGAAAACTACCTGGACATCAGACATTTATGGGCTGCCGTGGGCTAAGAACCCAGAAACCCAGGAGGGCAGGCGCTGGTCCTTGAGCAACAACAGACTGAGCCAAATCCGTTCCTTTAACCGAGATGCAAACTCACTAGAACACATCACAAATGGACCTGACGCTTCTCTAAAGTGCATCTTCAGTTCATGGATATTAAATTAATCCTCTGCCCTCTTTGCAAATGCTGGAATGGCAAGCTTCTGAACACTGGGTTTCTTCCCAACCAAGTATAAATCAAATTAAAAGGTCATTATTATAAGAAATTTCTGCAACAGGGCTCATTCTGTCAAGCATTTCACTAATTTACTCTTCTGGTCTTTGCCCGGCGAATACAGTTTGACAGGAGAGTCCATTTCCCCGGCAGATCTTCACTTAAGTAAATAAATAAAGAGACCCAAGTTTGCTGTTCCAGGAACAATCTGAAGCCGCTGCAAATTTCTCCTGCCATAGCAGAGGGGTGTGGCCATTAAGTTTTCAACCGTGGTCTGCAAGGATTCCAGAACTCTTGACATTCTTCTCAATACTAAGCCAAACCTCAGTTGGGGTTTCACCAACACACTGTCTTGCAAATAAATGCCCTGGGTAGATTCCCACTTAGCCCAAAGAGTGTGCTGGCTAGGCAGCGCCTCTGGACAACTGAGACAGAGGCTAGCTAGGCCCACCTTTCACCACGGCTACCCACCCCGTAGCTCTACCCCAATGACAGCTCTCTGCCCCTTTCTTCTGAACAAGAGGTTTTGTAGTTCAAAACCCACTAACCTGGTTCAGTCTCCCCTATTTTAGAGACACAGAAAGGTAGAAGTTCTATGGTGCCTAACCAAGGTTATCCAGCTAAGGAGATACAGGATAGAGCCAGCATTTCAACCTCAGTGAGGGTGACCAGCCAGACCAGAACACCCCACAAACCCAGGGCCCTTGGAAACCCTGAAGTCTAATGGGTCCTTCTTTTCTGAGCCATCATCTCCCTTCCAGAAAAAAACAGTGCAATACCTTTCTGGCTGACAAGATAATGAAATGCCTTCCAGAGAGCACAGAATTTCCAGGGCTGGCGCAAAGCACAGTAAGACTCAGCTCCTCTCCAAAGCCACAGCTAAATGGTTTTCTGGATTTGGTGCCCAAATAACTAGAAATTCCTTCCTGGCTTTTGGCCTATCTTCTGCCCCAACGGTCCCAACTTAAAAGATCCTCTCCCCCAGCTCTAGCAGGTCTTTCACTGTTCTTAGTGAATGGGTTTGTGCAAGACTCCCTCACTGCCTTTCCATTTTGATGAAGACTTTCGGCCGGCCGTGCATTTTTTTCCCCTTAGTCATTCATAATTGGCATCAATATAGACAGACAACTCTGGAAGGAGTGGCATTTACAAACGCCGGTCTTAATGGCATCTCTCTTTTCCAGGTCATTATCCCCAGCTTCCAATGGGACCGAGCAGAGGTCTGCTCCATGTAGCTTTGGCCCAGAGATTACCCTGGAACCTGAGGCGTTTTCATTACGCTGGAAGCATCCACTACTTTCTGATGCATGCCAGGATTTTCTCAGCCATCTCAGCTGGCTTTGAATGTCACACTCAATCCAGTAATATGTGGGAGAAAGAAAGAGCCTTCCTCCATAGCAAGCAGGTTTACTTCTGAACTTAAGAATAAAGCAAAATCAACGATTCAAAGCTTCCCAGCACCTAACCTAGGAGTGAAACAATCCAATACTTTTCTATCCTTTTTCTTTTTTATATTTATTTATTTATGCATACAAAACTGGGGTACAGGCTAGAGGTGCAAGAGCGGTGAGAGGATTCCCCAGAGACAGAGCGGGGAGCAGAACAGGCAGATCGACAAAGTACACAGCTGAGGGGAGCAGCGGGCGGGTCGGGAGAGGTCTGCCGCGCCATGCGGTCACCTCTGGGGCTGGGATCGAACTCACGCTGAAGTGGCTGCAGCCAGCTTGCAGTGCTGGGCTTTAACCCGCTGTGCCACTGGGGAGGGCCCTTTTCTATCCTTTTTCACTGATGTTCCCATTTTCAATGGATTCCATGAAACGTAGGTGGAGAATGCAGATTTCTTTTAAAAAGATTAATCCTATTTTTCTAGGAGCTTCAAGGTTGCTCAACTGTTGGGGATGACGTTTGTTTGTTTCCATCCTGCCCAGCTCTGTTTACTTCTTTGCTAGTGTGCAGTTCAACTGTAAAACATGTTTGCTATGAAAAAAACAAAACTTGGCTTCCTGGGTTCTTTAAGGCATTTTAGATCTTTAGATTTTTTTTCAGGCATAATACTTATATTTCAGTAAACTTATCTTCAATAGCTCCGTCATTAGCCAAAGTAACAGTTAATCCCTGGTGTTGTTCCCAGTGTGCTGAGTTCTAGTCTAGCTTTCACTTGGGCTAAACCATTCATTTCTCACAGTGGTTTCTGGTGTGAGTAACATCATCCCCCCACACACAGATGAGGAAACTGAGGCACAGTAACCTGCAGGGGCCCCCCAGAAAGCGAAGGGACCCAAGTCTCGACAGCCTCACTCCAGAGCACAGCGGGGCCTGACCCTGACGCAGCACGACCACCTTCTTCCTGACATGTTCCCATCTCCACACTCACAAGGCCCAACATGGGGCCTCCAGGACAGCGATAACCGTCCCGCCAGGGGAGAAGGCTGAGAGCACGCTCAGAGCCCACTTGCAGGGAGACCAAAGCCTCGCACGCCAGCCAGGCTGCAAGCCCTGCTCACACTTACGGCTCACACTTACGCTAGGTCGCCCTGTGTGGCTTCCGACTTCAGGAAAAACCATTACTTCAAAGATGGGGGCAGCAGATGGCAGAGGCTGGTTGCTTCAGCATCGCACAGTGTATTATTTATAGATGCTATGATGTCATATCTATCGGAGACCTTCTCCAGACACCGACTCCTCGGAAACCCATCCTCAAAGGGCGTCTGCACCACTCGTCAGAACTGACTGCCTGCAGCTCAGTGGCTGCTCCTCCCAGGGCCTGTGCATCCTCCACCGAGGCCGTTTCCCGGGCACACGGGATTCTGTAGTGACCCTTAAGAGTATGCGGCTGTATGCACCACTGACAAAGCTATATAATTGGTGGGGGGAGGGTAAGGAAAACATTTTAATGATATATACTTTTCATTTTGGAATTGTTAGGAATCCTCTTATTATTATATATATTTTTAAAGATTATTTATGCATACAGAACTGGGGCACAGGCCAGAGGTGCAGGGGTGGGGAGAGGATTCACCAGAGACAGAGCGGGGAGCAGAACAGGCAGATCGACGAAGTACACTGCTGAGGGGAGCAG
>NW_004567112.1:5704096-5711178 GCF_000260355.1 Condylura cristata | reverse complement strand
GCGGGCGGGCCAGGAGAGGTCTGCCGCGCCATGTGGTCACCTCCGGGGCAGGCGGGAATCGAACTCGTGCTGAAGTGGCTTCACTTTCTTAACCCGCTGAGCCACCAGGGAGGGCCTTTTTATTATATTTTTTAACAAACAGCCACAGGGTCAAGGGGGCCAGGGAGTAGGGGAGAAGGGGAAGGGAAGCCCCAGCCCCATCACCCCTCTCCATCTATACTTTTAAAAATGAAGAAAGGGGCCCTCCCTAACCCACAATGGGTTAGGACGCAGCACTGCAAGCTAGCTGCAGCCACTTCAGTGCGAGTTCGATCCCTGCCCCAGAGGTGACCCACCAGGCGTGGACAGACCTGTCCTGTCCCGCCGCTGCCCCCCTCAGCAGTGTACTGTGTGGATCTGCCTGTTCTGCTCCCCGCTCTGTCTCTGGTGAATCCTCTCTGCCTCCCACCTCTGGCTTATACCCCAGTTCCCTATGCATAAATAAATAAATAAACTTTAAAAAGAGAAAAAAAGGAGGTTCCCTGGTGGCACAAGGGGTTGAGTCTCTGCACTCTGAAGCTGGCCGCTGCCACTGCAGCACGAGATCAAGCCCCAGACAGGGAAGTGACCCACATGGCTGAGCAGACCTCTCCTGTCTCCCCACTGCTGTGGCTCAGTCAATCCATCGTTCTGCTCCCCTCTCTGTCTCTGGTGAATCCTCTCAACCACTCCTGCACCTCTGGCCTGTACCTCAGATCTTCTACACAACAGTAATTTTTTTAATTAATCAACTAAAAAAATAATGATGTATTTTGGTGATATCTCAAGTCCAGCCTCTTCAAGAGCAGAACCAACTTATACCCGCAATGGTTATATGCTAAGTATCCCCAAATTCATAACGTATCAGAGAAGAACAGGTAAACATTCAAGCCCCAGGAAAGGCAGAAATGTTACCCCTAAATTTGAATGGCTTCTCATACACAGGCACACGCACACCAGGCTGACTGCTTTGGAATATGCAAGGAAAATACAGGTGCCACAAACTTACTTAAAATATCCAAACATAGTGCATTTTTTAAAGTCACCCCAAGTTAGAGGCAGAGTGGGCTGTGACAGCGGGTGGTCTAGGAGGCTCAGGAGAAACTGGGCCACGGAAACCCTCTCCTGAAACAGGACTTAGGAGGTCCTGGGTTTCTGAGGTCACCACCCTCGGGCCATGCCACCCATGTGGGGAGACCGGCAGGAACTAGGACCAGCAGAAAATAGCAGTAAACACGAAAAAGCTTTAAAAGAATCACCTCACAAAATAACCACAGTAATAGCAAATGTCAGAGACCAACAGCCAGAGGTCGGCTGGGCTCAGAAGCCTCATCACAAAGTTTTCGCTCCAGGTCTGCAGCCTCCAGGCAAGCCAGGTGCTCACAGCGGCCTCTGGGGTCACTTGTACAGCGGTGTCTACACAGGACACCCCCCGCCCCGCCACCCCCGGCCGGGGGAGCCAAGGACCTCTCCGAAGCTGCAGGGGCCCCTCCTTACGGTCCACGCTCTGGGGTCCGCCTGGGGAGTTCCACGCAGCCCCTGAACTCGCTGCCATCACGGAGACACTCAGTTCGAGACAGGCCGGGGGCTGCGGGGCTCCCAACGCCCTTGTGTCCGAAGGAAAAACAAGCCTCAACATCCTCTTTTGAGTGGACTAAACAACAGATGGCCACTGGTTTCCAGTTTCTACCAGAGGGAAGGAAATAACACCAAGCTGTTATTTGTGACCTCCCTAGAATGCTCAATTTCTTGGCAAAGGTGCCCCCGAATAAAATTACTCGGGAACTCTGTTCTGGGGATGAAAACGAAGACCAGGCTTTGCCCCGCTTCCCTCGGACTGGGCATCCACGCATCGATGCACCCCACCCCCTGACCCCTCACTGGAGGCCGACAAGTGACGCTCGCTTGGATGTCAGGCTGGACGGCCCTGCTGGCGGGGGGCTGTGTCCCCTGGGCCAGCGGTGCCTGGCCGGACACACACACACACACACGTGTCTTGCTGGACTGCACTGTGCCCACCTTGCACTTTCTCACAAACTGAAGGTCTGTGGCGACCCTGCCCCAGCCAGTCTCCCATGAGCTGCACCCATGAGCACCTGCTCACCTCGTGTCTCTGCACCACGTTTAACTGAGGGGTGTGGGCCACGCTGTAGCCCACGTTCTAGTCTCCAGTCAGCTTAAACATAAAGCTCAGAATGCACCAGGAAAACCAACGCTCACGAGACTCTTCATCACGGTGGAGCAGGGACCCGCCCCCGTGGCTTGGAGGGGCGCCATGCTGAGGGGGTGGGGCAGAGAGGGCAGCCATGAGAAGAGCCGCTGCCGTGGGAGCACCCGCTGCCCCCCATCTCGGCTTCGGCTTCATGACAGCCCTGGAGTCCAGACCCGTCACTGGTCTGTTTTTTTTTTTTTTTTAAGATTTATTTGTTGATGCACACAAGAACTGGGGTACAGGCCACAGGTGCAGGGGGTGAGAGGATTCCCCAGAGACAGAGTGGGGAGCAGAACAGGTGGACCCACTGAAACCCACTGCTGTGGGGAGCAGCGGGGAGACAGGAGGGTCAGCCCTGTGGGTCAGCTGCGCCCTGTGGGTCACCCCAGCCGGGGATCCAACTCCTGCTGCAGTGGCTGCGACGGCTTCACGGTGTCGCGCTCTAACCCCTTGAGCCACCAGGGAGGCCCTCGCTGTTTCTCAGATGAGGAAACTGAGGCACTGAGAGGGGAAATCACTTGCCCAGAGCTGGAGTTCAACCCGAGCTTGCCTGGCTGCAAGCCGGGAGGGGGAGGGCAGGGAAAGGCTGAAGAAATGGAAGCCAGGGCGCGTTCTCACGGAACTTAACAGTAACTGAGAAGACGAGAGCAGGGCTCCCGGGGGCCGCTGCCCACTGAGCCCGGCTGGCAGACGGCGTCTGCGCTGTCCAGGGAGAACTGAGAACCGGGATGAGGAAGCAGTTAGCAAGTGGGCTGTGCTGATGGAGTTAAGTCCTCGAGAAAGAAAACAGCCCGCACTTTCTCAAGGAGATGACTGAATTTTTTAGAGTAGAAGGGTCTAGAGGTACAAAGGGAGCCCATGGACAGGTGTACCTCCGCTCTGGCCCCCACTCCAGGCCTCTCCCCAAAAACCTAGAAGATCCCACGCGGCCTTTCCCTGGAGGACCCATAGGGGAGTGCGGGGTGGTGCTGCTTCCACGCCCTGACCTGAGCAGGGCGAGGGAAAAAGGAAGGGGGTGGGGGGCAGGGGGGCCGGGGGGGCTCCACTTCCATTCTCTAAACACACAGGGACGATGCCGGGGAGAAGGGACATGGAGCACCCAGCTGCGGGCAGCTTGCACTTGGGCGAAGACACGGGTTCTGGGCTCCTGTGAGGGGACCCCAGGCCATTCCCTGCTCCTCGGTGGCCAGGGCGAGAGAAAGAGCCAGGAGGCATTACCCGCAGGGTGGATGAAGGCTCAAGGAGGCGCCCAGCTGGGAATATCGGGCTCCTCTCTCGCCCACCTCGGCCCCCAAGACTGCTTCAGTGGAGTTGCGGGGGGGCTGGGATGGGAGCAAAGGCAGCTAGGTCCCGCCCCGGAGCACCCCACCAAGCTGACCCAGGGTACTCGCAAGGCACTTGGGAGATGGGAAGTTGCTTGGGAGGGAGATGTGTCCCCAGAAGCCTGCAGGGGACTGTTTCACTCCAGGGGAAGCCTCCTGACAGCTCTTATCAAGCAGGAGCTGCTGCTGTTGCCTGTCCCCCCACTCCACAGCCCCCATGGCACCCCCAGGCTCCTGCAGTGGGGCGCTATCAAGGGGAAGCAGAAGAAACTGGTGAGAGTAAATTTAGTACAATGTAACAGCAAGTTCACAGAGGCCAGCGTTGGGGCCAAGGGTTACTGACCCCGGGGGAGGGAAGCTGCTGCCTCCACCCAGGAAGCCCCGCAGACCTCAGCCGGGCACACCTGCGCAAAGTGTCCACAGGCAGGGAAAGAGGTGCCCTGTCCAGACAGAAAGCTGGCAAAGGCAAAGAAGCCCCCGGGCACCTCTCACCCACCCCGGGCACGCTCACCCACCTCCTGGGTGGGCCACATCAAGGCTACCACCTCTCGGCTCAGCTCCCCCTCTAAACCCTCAGGCGAGGTCTGATCTTCTGCAGGGAGTTTCCCCAGACAGGATGGTTAAAACAAAGACATTAAGCTGTTATGCAGACTGTCATCTTTAACTAAAAACTTAAGCCCAGCAATAAATCTGAAACTGGCCCCAAGGGTTTAATGGCATGAGGGCTGAAAGGCCCCAGGGGCCAGGCTGCAGCAGCATGGGGATTCCCCCAAGGTCTTTCTCTGAACCACGGGGAGGGGGAGGAGGGCTGCAGCTCTGGCTTCTCTCTTCAGGTGAGCAGCACCCCAGTTACCTTCAACAGTTCAAGCCAGGAGAGGCAGAAGGGTGGAAGCCCGTGGGGTCCTCACACTTCAGAGCATAAGAGTCAACTCGTGGACTTGCTGAATGCAACCCTTTCTGTCCCCACCTTCAGCAGCCTGAACCAGAGGATCTGGGGTGTGGTCTGAACCCCAGCATTTTATGAAGACCTTGCCCACTTACTGGGGACACCTCAGAAAGGAGACTCAGGAAAATCCATTTTTAAACCTTAGAGTTAGGAGTTAGGAAGCCCAAACCCTCAGTGTAAAGACGCTGCAGTGAGACAGTGCCAGAAAGCAGAAAGGGCCTAAGCATGAGGGTCAAGTCTCAGCACGACGAAGCTGGCCACAGCCACCGCAGCGAGTTCCATCCCCGGCCAGGGAGTGACCCACAGGGCGCAGCAGGCCTCCCCTAACCCACCTGCTGCTCCCCTCAGCAGTGGATTTCAGTAGATCTGCCTGTTCTGCTCCCCACTCTCTCTCTGGGGAATCCTCTCACCCCCCACACCTCTGGCCTGTACCCCAGTTCTTGTACACATAAACAAATCTTTAAAAAAAAAATAAGCAGAAAGACCTACAGTAGAAGGTGCTGATGGGCAGTGAGGGGGCTCCCTGCAGCCAGGTCCAAATCAGAGGTCCAGCAGGGACAGATCCATTTTGGAGGGATCTGAAGTTTACACAAATTTGAGGTCCTCTTTAAGAAAAATAATTCTAAATGACAACAAAAACCCCACCCAGCTCCAGTACAGGGCTGCCCAGGATCACCTGGCCAGCTCTGCGTGTCTCCCACTGCTGGGCAGTAATGGCCCAACTGGCAGGGCTCACTTGTCCCCCATCAGGGGAGCGGACTTGAAACCTGGAAATCCTAAGGAAATCAGGCTCTTGGAGGCCAGGACCACAAGCATCCATGGGGTTCCGCTTCTCCCCCTTCTATCAGCAACCCCTTTCATGAAGCCAAAATCTACTGCCTCGAGAGAGATGCTCTGCACTGCGGTCCCAGTGTCTCTGGGATGTCACCTGTGCACATACACATGCAGACCACGGAAATCCCACCTTTGCAGCTGCGCTGTTTGGAAGACTTCAACCCAGAAGTGATTCAAGGCGGTGAATAACTCCGCAGTGATTCTAGGGAAAAGCTAACGGCTAACCTCTATCACCACTTATGATGTGCCAGGCACTGTACTAGTATCTTCCTACAATCCGAGGAATTTAGCCCCACAACTCTTTGAACCCCACTTTATAGATGAGAAAATGGACACAGAGATGCATTAGTAAACCAGCCTGGGGGGGGAGGAGAACTTGGTTTTAATGCTTGCTGATTTCCAGGGTATAAATATCTGGCAGCCCAATTCAACCTATCTGTGGTTTAGCGGCCACTTCCCAAGTATCCTGATAATTTAGCAACTGGCTCAGAGGTCAAGCAACTTGCCCAAGGTCACTGAATATTCAAGTCTGAGTGGTAACCACTACAGGCCCAGGAACCCCCATAATAGGAAACAGCTAAACTAACACCCCAAGGCAATTCTTTGACTCACAGATAACACTGAGAGCTTTACGTGACCACAGAGTCACACACTCATATCAGTGCTTGACCAAAACTGTGAGTTTCAACTTTACCAGGGCTAAAACCCTACTCAGTCGGTTGGCCACGAGCATTCCATGCCCCGCTTAGTAGAGTTTTATGCTTGGGAGCCAGCTCCATGGAAGGGTCCAAAGACAGGTGCTGTTGCTTCCACTTTGCAGACCCTTATCCCACCAGCAGAGAGGAGGGACCGAGGTAGGGCTCCCACGGGCGCGCGCATCGGCTTGTATGCATCTTCTTAACGAATGTCCCTCATAAAAATCAAAAAAGATGCACTACATGGAGGTGGGAGCCGCAGCCCAGGTGCTGACTCTCAGTGCCATGCAGGAGTGGAGCAGGAGGAAAGGAAGCCTCCGAGCGAGCTCGAGTCAAGCTTCTCCATCACCTACTAAGTGTGACCTGAGTCAGTCACCTGAGCGTCTCCAGCTGTCGCTCACTCCTTGGTGAAGTACCCCAAGGGGAAGAGAGGACTCCCGGGAGGGAGAACACAGACCCACGCTCGGCGCTCGGCCTCAAAGGCCTGGTGATCGCGGTGAACAAAGAGCAAGGTGACCGAAATCAAGGGCAGGTTTCATCTTCCCGGTGGGTTCTGTCAAGCTGCCCCAAACTGTGGCTCTGGCTGGTCCAGAGTGACAGCCCCGCCGAAGCCTCGGGAATGTCAGCGCTTCCCAGGCGCTCCCTTCGGGTGTGCCCGTCCCCAAGCTGGGGTCTGCCCTTCTCTGGGCTCCGTGGGAGCAGATCCGAAGGAGCCTGTCAGCCCAGGCCCGGTTCCCCCGCAGACGCCCGGGGTCGAGCCTTGCACCCACGCCCGCCCGCGAGGGAGGCAGAAGCTTCCAGAAGGGGGGAGCCCGCCGGACGTTCTGCTTTCGGAATCTCGGGCCCCTACTATTTCCAAAGTTTGGGGGTGTTTTAGATCTCCTTTTTCTCCTAGACCATCACTCAAAAGAAAACTGCTGTTGTTCCGTCTTTCAGTCAAACTTCCTCTCCCGCTGCCCCGCAGGGCTCGGCACGCCGCCGCGGCAGGGACCGCAGAGCGCGGCACGCGCCGCAGGGAGAAGTGGGCTGCCGGCGGGGCTCCCGTCGAGGGGCAG
>NW_004567112.1:5658379-5703241 GCF_000260355.1 Condylura cristata | reverse complement strand
GGCGGGCGGGCGCCTGCTGCTTGGGCCAGGAGGCTCCGTGGGCGCACCTGGGGGGAGCTCTGCAGCAACCCTTGGGGTTCCTGCGCGGGGAACTGCCCCTGCCCGCGCCCTGGCTGTTCGGGGACACGTCTCCAACTTTGGGGACACGTGGCGCACCTTCTGGCAGGCCTTGGCGCGGGCCGCTCAGAACCACTCGGGTCACGCGGCTCTCGTGGAGCCTGCTCCTCTCCCACCAGTCACCTGCTCAGAGCCGCGTGGCCGCTCTATTGTCTCCTTTCTTCTGAAAAGCAGCCCAAGGGGGTATCAGCCCCATTTTCTTGAGCAATTGGTTTGCGAGGAATTGTCTTTCTGGCGAGTCTTATTTTTCTCCTTGTGTATCTGGTTTTGTCTCTAAATTGGTCTTTATTTTTAGCTGTGCTAATTGTTATTTTTCTCCACTGTTCCCCAGTTGCCAGCCCCCCTCCCATCCTTTGCCGTGTTTTCACTAGTCAGCACTTTCCTTCATATCTTCTGCTAATTTTTCCCTCCTTCTCCCCGCCCCTCAGTCCCAATTGCACCCCATCCGCAGCCTCTTGTGGGTGCTCCTCGCCCAGTTCTTCCCCTCTCAAAGGATTTCTAAGCACTCTCCCCCTCTGCTGTAGGGAGAGATTTTTCCAGCTACAGGGATTTCAGTTGCAACTTGAGGAGACCTTGGTGACCAGGGAAAGGGAAGTGAGAAGTGCCAGTCTGAAAAACACCTCTGGGTCCATGGCCTCCTGGGGGTAGGCGGAGGGTGGGGGGGCCCTTCCACTCCCGTGTGGGATGGAGCTGTGCTTCCTCCAGGGCAGGCAGGACTTTCCCCTCTGTAAAGACCTAGAAACTCTGGCGGAGTCATCGCCCATACCCAGTCACTTTCTCAGAACCAGGGGATGCCGGCCTGCAGCTCATCAGAGAAACTCCCAGACCCAGTCGCAGGATTCCCAGCGCAGAAGATGGGAATTGCCTGGCGCCAAGAGTAAGTTAGGCCCGCTAACGGTCACGTTATTCTGGATGCCAGGGCCACCGCCCAGAGTCCCAGAAAACCTTGGCCTGGCCTAGGACCAGCTTCTGACTCCCCACCCCCAGCTAAGGTGGCCAGGCCTTTCTGAAATAAAAGGAAATAGAGAAGCTTGAAATGCTTGCACTGTCCTGTTAGCAAAACACACAGTTAAGTACAAAAATAAAAGCCCGTGGTTAAGACGTAAGGCACGCCGTTTTTTTTTTTCTTTTAGGACATTAAAAGACTATGCTCAAGGCCCTCCCTGGTGGCACAGCAGGTTAAAGCACAGCACTAAGAAGCTAAAGCCACTTCCGCAGGAGTTCGATTCCCGCCTGCCCCGGAGATGACCACATGGTGCGGCAGACCTCTCCTGGCCCGCCGGCTGCTCCCCTCAGCAGTGTGCTTCGTCCATCTGCCTGTTCTGCTCCTCACTCTGTCTCTGGTGAAGCCTCTCACCACCCCTGAGCCTCTGGCCTGTACCCCAGTTCTGTATGCACAAATAAATCTTAAAAAATAAAAAAAAAAAAGACTATGCTCACATTGCTATACCTGTTTCGAGTGTCTAAAAAGGTCCCGTTTTCAGCATGCACTGTGTAGGAGACCAAAGCATCGGGCCTTACAGTTCCTAAAACCCACAAAGGAAACACAACAGCCAGCTTGGCAGCTGTGCCTGCTGCTTTGTCTCACTTTGCTGCAACAACTTTCATTCAGACCAAGCAGGGGCCGGCGCCGGCGCCCAGGGCATCTTCCAGCCAGACCTGCAGGATTTCTGTGATGAGTGACTTTATGGTCCAGTGCTTGTTATTTTACTCAGACCCTTGAAGACCTTGGTGGGCTGGGCATAGTCTCTTAAAATATGTTTTAGAGTTTCTTAGAATTTTTCAGGCCATCCGAGGCAGGTGAGGCTGAGTGAAAGTCAGTAGATAAGGAGCTGGCTGGGAGTCCAGAGGCCTGGGCACCAGTTTGGTTCTGGCCGTGGAGTGGACCTCAGCTGTGTGTCCTCAAACGCAGCCTCAGCCCAGTGGAGGGAGGAGGGAGGAGAGAGGAGGCTGTGTTCTGGAGTCTGTGGCAGCCTAGGCACACCAATCTGCAGCAATCTGAGCTCCTCTTACTCCCCCTACTTCATTATCTATGAAAGTGCAGCTTTCATAGATAATAAACTTCAGGCTGTAAGCAGTGAAAAGCAATATTAAAAAAAAAATATAGGAAGCTGGCAGGATGACTAACAGCTTCAAGCAGCTGACACACCATGGAAATTGGGAGGCAAGGAGGGGGCAGAGTGTCAAGATGCTTATTTGGCAACATGTATAAGAGTTTTCAAAATATTGACACCCCATGGACCAGTGTATAATTTTACGGCTGGTAATTTATGCCAAAAAAGAAAAAAAAAGATGCAGATTTCTGAGCAAAGTTGAACATAAGAACACTTGTTATAGTGCTATTTATGGAAGCTATAAGTGCCCATTCATGGACTGACTAATTCCTAGGATGTAATATTTAACAGTTGTAGGAAGTGAACAAGGAATATTTATGGTGATGGAGGAATATACTTAGGATGATGTCTTCATTGGGGGGAAAAAAAAACAGAAACAACTGTAGAGAAAATTTCCACCGGAGAGGGAATGCAGTTGCTTTATAGAGAAAATTATAGAAAAGCATTACCCAAAATGTTATCAGTGTTTCTCTCTAGATGACGGGACTATGGGTGACTTAAGTTTTCATTATTAGGTTTCCTGTTTTGCAAGATTTCTGCAGAGTGCTTGCTTTTAAATGTATGTGTCAGGGGTAGGGAGGGAGGGTGCCGGGGTGCGGAAAGGAATCAGTAGCTGCCAGCTAGTCAAAGTCACTACTGGCTTTAACCTACAAATATTTGAGCCCACATTTTTACAAGACTCACTTTGAGTTCTTTAAACTCTTATTTTCCCAGGAAAGGCGCAAGCAGACACTGCCTGCTTTTCCCATCTTTGATCTCCCTTGCATTTCAAGCTGGAGGCAGCCTTGGGGGCCAGCACTGGAGGCTGCGGACTGCAGCCCTGAGGCCCGCTGCTCGCCTGGGGTGCGGTGCTGAGTGCCTCCCCCCGAACGTGTGGATCGTGATCGTGGATCGAAAGGAAAGAGTTTCCTGTCTGTTTGCAGTTCTAATAGGGATTCCCGCTCCTCCGCAGGTCCTATCAGCAAGCAGCCGCATTTGCATTTCCCCAAACTTGACCGAAACAGAATTCCACCGCTCCATTTCACCTCAGTACTTCTCAGCTTTGTGCCTCAGATGAACTGGCTGAAACCCTCCGGGTCCCTGCGTCCCTCTCCCCTCACCGGCTGCGCTGGGCACCCGCCCCTGCCCTCCCGCCCTCTCCCTTGGCCACTGTCAGTCCGCCCTGGACCTCTTCCGCCCTCTTAGAGAACCTTCTTCCGGCGACCTCGTCTGCCACCCTCTCGGGTCCTGCTGCTGCAGCTCCCACTGCTTCTCCTGGCCACACACTCACCTCACCTTTGCGTCTCCGGCACACTGATCCCTTGACCAGCTCATCAAGTCTGGTGGCTTTACACCTTTTCATACCATTAGAACAGACTGTGGGGTCCCTCCTCCGTGGCGCAGCAGGTTAAAACAGAGCACCGAGAAGCTAACGCCACTTCAGCACCAGTTCGATTCCCACCTGCCCCGGAGGTGACCCACACGCCGGGGCAGACCTCTCCTGACCAGCCCGCTGCTCCCCTCAGCAGTGTATTTTGTCGATCAGCTTGCCTACTCCCCACTCTGTCTCTGGTGAATCCTCTCACTGCCCCACACCTCTGGCCTGTACCCCAGCTCTGTATGCACAAATAAATAAATCTTTGGGGAAAAAAAAAAAAAGACTGTGTTCTATAGTTTCAGTTCCACAAAGTTCATGCCCAGAAAGCATCACATTCCCAGGGACCCCTGTTCCTGAGCCCCCACAGCCTCCCCCAAGATCACCTTTCCCCACTCGAACATCCATGAGTTACAGCCTATGACCCTGCACTGGCATGTTAGGGGCCAGTTTTACACCACACACTCCCACAGTCTCTCTCCAGCCTGGACCCAGGCTCGCCTTCCCGTAAAAGCCTCTCAAAGCCTGTAGCGTCTCTCCTGAACACAGCCTCCACGCGCACTTCCATCTCCATTAGCAGCCACACAGCTTCAGTTGTTCAGACCAGTTATCTTGAGTAATGTCTCACCCTTCACTTCTAAACCTGCCACGCGTCCTGCTCCAGAATGAACCCAGAAGCCCACTCTGGCTGCAGCCCCGCCTCCACCACCCTGGCCTCATCCAAGCCACCTCTACACCTGGCTCTAGCAACAAGCGCCTCCCAGTCTCCCACAGCAGCCAGAGGGGAGCCCCCATGTCCACCCTCAACTCAGAGCTGCAGCAGCTCCCCACAATGCCCCAAGATCAAGCCCAAGACCCTGCGGAGAACAGCAGGGCCACCCCTGGTCAGGCCTCCGCTGCCTCCATCTGCGCCTCCCTCACCCCAGCCTCTGCACTCACCTCTCCTGGGCTCTGTGCAGGCCAAGCTGCAGCGTCTTCATTTTATCGAAATGTCACTCGTTGGTGTTTCCCATTTCCCATGCCCCCCCCCCCAGGCCCTGAGCCCTGACCCCCGGCCCTGGGTTTCTGCTTCACTTTCCCGCCCGCTGTCACTTACCTGTGTGTGCTGCCGGTGCCAGCGGCCTGTCCTCCCAGTCACCTGACATGGCGTGCACCGGGAGAGGGCCTGTCACGCCAGGAGCACTCAACAAGAGTGTGCTGCTGAATGGAGAGAAGAAATGCTTATCTCCTCTCTCCCCAAACTCCACCACAGTGGCGCAACCAGATCTGTTTCTATAATAAGCCAGAAGCCCACCTGGACAAGGTGTAGGGGAAGGAGGTGTGCACAGAAGAGAGTTCAATCAATCTGAAGGCAGATGGAGAAGCAGATGGATGGTTTAACTGGAGGAAGCAGCTACCACCCCAGCGCAGGCTGCCAGGGCAGGGCGCTGAGGAGAGGCCGGCTGCCTGCAGAGCCGCAGATGAGCTCCCAGTGCAAAAGGCACAGGCTTTGGACAGCAGAGCCTCGGGGCTGCAAACCGGGAAGGATAAAAGCCTCTGAAGAGGCCGCAGGCACTCCCACCCCAGTGGGAGGTCAGAGCTGTTGGGGGAAGAGCTGGCTTCCTGGGCTGGGTGTGGGAAGACTGTGGGCTTGGGGCGCACTGGCTAAGAGCTGAGGGTGCAGACGGAGCCCCAGCTGTCACAGGAGAGGAGAGTCTGCGTCCAGAATTGTGAGGGCCTTCCCTCCCCCGCCCAGAGGCCAGCAGTCTGGTGTCCTAGAAAAGCATATCATCTGGTTCCAGTAATAAAGTAAAACAGTAGACATTAACATCTCCAGAGCCTCGAAGTTGTCATGCGAAGGGAAAATGGAGAGTTGACGGATACAGACTTTCATCTGGGGGTGAAGAGAAGTTCTACCATTAGATTAGGGAGATGGTTGCATGAATCCATAAAAATACTAAAATCGGCCCTCCCTGGTGGCGCAGCGGGTTAAAGCACAGCACTGAGAATCTAAAGCCACTTCCGCATGAGTTCGATCCCCGCCTGCCCCGGAGGTGACCACATGGTGTGGCAGACCTCTCCTGACCCGCCCGCTGCTCCCCTCAGCAGTGTACTTCGTCGATCTGCCTGTTCTGTTCCCCACTCTGTCTCTGGTGAAGCCTCTCACCGCCCCTGAGCCTCTGGCCTGTACCCCAGTTCTGTATGCACAAATAAAAAAATAAATCTTAAAAAAAAAATACTAAAATCTCTCTTGGACTTGAAACAGGTGAACAGTCTATGTTATAGCAACAAAATTTGAAACATTTAATGCACAAAAGTCAAAAGTAGGTCGTATACAAAGGTCCAGAGATGAGATTATCCCTGGGCTTTCTGGAAGGGTAGCGGAGGCCGTGCTGTAACAAAAATGAGAAAATACAAAAAGACAAGGTCACACACACGGGCCCCAAGAACGGGGTGCCCGGGTGCCGACAGCAGAGAGGCAGGCGGGTGGGGTGAAAGGCTGGGCTTGCTGGGCAGAATGCTGAAGAGTGGTTTTGCAAGCTGGTTTTGCATCTGTTGCTGTGTGTGGTTAATATTAGTGACAAGTATATAAAACCAAACAGAGACCAATCAGACAACTGACTCTAGGAAAAAAAGAAAATTTCAAGAAAGGAAACAATCTGAATATATACCTGTGATCAGTGTTGACGTAGTCCTAGTTAGTAAATACACTAGTAGCTGAAATATATGTGTGTTGTGTGTGGCGGGGGGAGGACTGAAGAAAACGAAAAGATGACTACTGTCTTATGGAACATAATGGTCAACGGAAACATTCTAAAATTGCTCCAGTAAGAAATAGCAGTCAGGCCTCCCTGGTGGCGCAGGGGTTAAGTCTCAGCACTATGAAGCTATCGCCAGCCACTGTGGCTTGAGTTCAATCCCCAGCCAGTGAGCTGACTCACATGATGCAGCAGACCTCTCCTGTCTCCCCAGGAGACAGTTTCTAGCTGTTCCCCACACTGTTCTGTTCCCCACACTGACTCTGGTGAATCCTCTCAACCCCTCCACCCCCCCAACCCCCCTCCACCCCTCTTTCCTTGTATGCATAAATCAATTTTAAAAAATGTAACAAATTTTAAAAATAAGGATTTGGCATTTTCCAACAGCTTCATTTGGACCTTCCTTTAAATCTAGATACAAAAATATCACCTGAAAAAGCTGCCTGCCTTCACACTCCCGTTACAAACACCACTGTTAAGAGCTTTTCCGTCAAGTCTCACAGCAGGACACCGGCCCCAGCCATTCCCACCGTGTGCAATCACATGTGCAATCACGCCAGGTCCCAGCCAGGTCCCCGAGACGCCTGGCGGCTGCCCCCACTCACACATCCAGAACCTTCTCCTTTGGAAAGTCACATTCTCCTGGGTGTTTGTGAGTAGTGAGAGCACTATGTGGCAACCTAACCAGAGTTGGGGAAACTACCAAGAGCTATTTGGTGCACAGAGGTGGGATGAGGTGGGTAACACAGCAGTGTGATGCTGGCGGTGGTGACGTTACTAGTGCGGCTGATGAACGGTGACCAAAAGCGACTTCCAAAGAACCAGCATTTGGGAGAGGGCCGGTATGGGACTACTTTGAGATAAACACACATCTCACGTGTTGAATGTGTATGAATCTGCATGAAAACGAGATCCACTATATAAAAGGAACAAGTTTACTTAGGTTTATGGCCACCACTTAAAATATCCACAAATGCTCCTTATTACCTAATGGTGACAATGGACATTTTGAAACTAACCCCGAGGTAGAATTAAAAGTCATTTTTTTTTAATGGTTATCCACATTTATTGAATCACAACTTGATATATTGCTTATTCTCATTGCAGTGAAAACTGCATTGATTTCTTCCTATTGCTACTTACTGGTAATTTCATTTAAGTTGTTGGCAAAGGAACTTTTTTTTTAATTATTTAAAATAATTTTATTAGAACCGTGCTTAGGAGATAATATGACTAGTTTAAAAAATAAAATAGGGCCCTCCCTGGTGGTGCAGCGGGTTAAAGCACTGCACTGAGAAGCTAAAGCCACTTCTGCATGAGTCCAATTCCTGCCTGCCCCGGAGATGACCACATGGCACGGCAGACCTCTCCTGACCCGCCCGCTGCTCCCCTCAGCAGTGTACTTAGTCAGTTGGCCTGTTCTGCTCCCCACTCTGTCTCTGGTGAAGCCTCTTGCTGCCCCTGAGCCTCTGGCCTGTACCCCAGTTCTGTATGTACAAATAAAAAAATAAATCTTTATAAAAAAAATAAAATAGTCCTAACTCTAGTACTAAAACATGGTGGTCATTATGATGATGATAATGGACATTATTTTTGTGTAAAAGAGAATAGGATACTTTTTTTTCCTTTTTTTTAATAAGTTTATTTTTACATCATTTTGTACATTTTTTTTTCATCTCAATTGTAATCCCCACGGGTTTCCCATCACCAAGTCACCCATGTGCCATCACCATAGTCCTGTGCACTTCCCTCCTCACCCCCTCCCACCCATTTTTTATCCCATTCCCCACTCCACCTCCACAAAATGTCTCTGGTATATGGCTGTTCATTATTCTTAAATAATTTTTTTATAAAAATAATTTTTTAACCCAAGTCTCCCTGATGTTGAAAAATTCAAGTCTCAATTTTTTTTAAAAAGGTTTATTTATTTATGCAAACAAGAACTGAGGTGCAGGCCAGAGGTTGGGGGGGTTGGGTGGGTAGGTGAAAGACATAGTGGGGAGCAGAACTGGCAGGTCTATAGAAATATATTGCTGAAGGGAGCAGCAGGGAGACAGGAGAGGTCTGCTGCACCATGTGGGTCAGCTGGGGATCAAACTCAAGTTACAGTGACTGACAGATGATAGCTTGATAGTGCTGTTGTTTTTAACCCCTGTGCCATGAGGGAGGCCCTAATTGCATTTCAGAGACAATCTGTGCTGCCTGTATCTCTCAAGAGTAGCCATTAATTCCATGCAGGCCTCTGGCAATCATCAGATCCAAAGTTTTAATACCAAAGCTATTTCCATGAAAAGGAGTTACCTTTATGGAAAAGCAAATACCATAAATGTCTATCTATCAAGATCAGATGATGTCTACTGATAAAGGAAGGAGAATGCACTAATAGTACTTAGGTTTTATGCTTCCAGTCCTAAATTCCAAAATACGTTCTTTAGTAACTGTAAATCCCACACATTAACATAATAGGTTATAAAGTACCACTTTGGAACCCAGCCATATTTTGAAGGGATTTATAGATACAGGTAAATTTTGATGCCAGAAACTATTTACCATCTCAATGTTTCTAGCTGAGGCAGAGTCTGTTCCCAGCCACTACTCTCAACCTTTTTTATTTATGCAGACAGAACTGGGGTAGTACAGGCCAGAGGTGTGGGGGCGGGGGTGAGAGGATTCACCAGAGACAGAGTGGGGGGCAGAACAGGCAGACTGACCAAGTGCACTGCTGAGGGGGGCGCGGGGAGACAGAAGCCTGCTCCATCACGTGGGCTCCGCTGCTCCCCTCCCCTGGCCAGGGATGGAACTCCTGCTAAAGAGGTTGCAGCCAGCTTCCTAGTTATGCCCCCAGGGAGGGGCCCATCGTATGGCTACTGCGACACTGACGCTGGACACCACCTGGAAGCAGAATCTTGCAGCGGGTCTTCCCGGGCCTGACCCCTCCCCCAGCCCCCAGCATCGCGTGCTCCAGCCACGCAGCCCATGACCTTCCCCTCTGGAGGAGAATACTGTACACGCAGACATTCATTTAGCCACTCATCTGCTGGACGTGAGTTGTTTCCACTTCTCAGATGTTGTAAATGCCAAGAACATGGGTGTACAAATCTCTCTGTGAGAATCTGCTTTCAGGCTTTTGGCCATAAACCCAGATGTGGAATTATTAAACATCTAATTCCTTATTTAAAATTTTCCAAAGTAGTAGTAGTACCATCGTGCTATCCCACCATAGTATACAAAAGATCCTAATTTCTCCCCACCCTCACCAAGTTATTTAAAACACAAAAACATTCTATAAAACCTCTGTGCTTCACAGTACCACTGGATGCAGGATACTAACGACCTAATCAAATGAAGAACATAGGGTCTCTGACACACCCTCATGACAGGAGAGACCCATCCAGATTTTAAGTGTACTGTTTTAATCGTGCATTCACGTCATCAAAGACCACTAGAGCAATTGCTTTCCTACAACGGCTGCGGGCCTTTAAGAGACTTCTAACATTGATCAACAATATGCCCAGGCACACAATGACATGTGTGTTAAGTTACTTCAAGAATCCCGACTGCATCACTGCACACGGTCATTCCCAAGTTGTCCATTAGACTTAAGTGCTGCCAGTCCAAGAACCCTGATTCTAAAAATAACCCTCCCTGCACTATGTGGCACCACGGCCTAAAACCACTCCTTGTGGGAAGTCGGAAGGGCACGCATGGTTTTCCTACGCCAGCTGTCACCACTGGGAATGCATCCTAGTCGCCTCTGAAGGATGCCTGACAAACTGGGTCCAAGCTGCTGAGGTGATGACTCTCAAATTTTCTGGGAAATGTGTGACCATAACCATTACTGTCTTCCTTCCCCGAAAAGAGCTGTAAGAGGGAAAAAGGAATCCACACAGCCAACTTGGCTTCAGATTACCTTCACCCACATCAGTGCTTGGGATGCACATTTTAACAAGCTCCAAGTTGACGCAGATCTCGTTCTGCTGGTTGGGTTTGGATTTAAGGAGACTAAAGTACTTTTACCTCTCAGGCGCATTCATGTATTCAGCATTTATAGAACACCATAGTCAAGGTGTTATCGAATTCCCTGCACCCCACCGCAGCCCCCCCCCCCCCAATTTGGGCATCCCTGGTGGCACAGGGGTTAAGTCTCAGTGCTAACAAGCTACCAGCAGCCACTGTAGCAGCTTGATCCCCAGCCATGGAGCAGACCCACAAGGCCGGCAGACTACTCCAGGCTCCCCTCAGCAGTGCACTGCAGTAGATCTGCCTGATCTGCTCCCCACTATCTCTGGTGAATCCTGTCACCTCTGACCTGTGCCCCAGCCTTGTATGCAAACTTAAAAAAAAAAAAAAGGAATTCTCTGCCTTTAAGGAGTTTATATTCTAATGGAGGGAGGGAGACATAATCAGACATCAAAATAGCCAAGCAACTAGGAATTGAAATTAAAGATAACTTCATTGTTAAAGATTCCTGTTTATTACAAACTAAATGTGGATTCTGAAGGGTAGCCTAATCCTTTACTGAAATGCACAAAGGCAGTATTTGAAACATTTGCCAGCATCCTAATACACGTGGAGAGATATTTCTAATTAAAAACATACCTTGAAGGAAATTGAATTATTGTGGCAATAAGTGATGCTGATATTTTCAGTAACTTGATACTCTACTCTTATTGCTAAATTAGTAGAATCTTAGGAAGCAACAGAGAAGCCCTGATTAGCCTGCCTGGTTTCCCAATCTGCCCAAGACACTCTTCCACATCAAAGACTTCTCTCCCTCCCCAAACAAATCCTCAAACAGAGAACCCAGCGTAAACTGGATTATATGCTAAAATATACACTAACCAAAGGTGATTAAAATGATTTACAAGTTAAAACATTTCTCAAAACAGCAGCACACTAAGGTCATTAAATGGACATTCTCAATTTTGTTTAGCTACATTAATGCCCATTGAGTTAACTTTTATCATTGTGAGCAAAAGAAATCCCGTAAACCCAAAATGGAACAATTCAATGCTTAACCAGTGAAATCAACTGTGAGAAACTCAAGCGTACAGTTATCGATTCTCACAACAGGCACAGCTGCATATATGCCCATAATGTCCAGATGGGACTGACTTCTCACTGATGAACCCAAACCCAGGGCTTAGAAACAAACAGAAAAACAAACCACCAGCCCAGCTGAGCAGGTTATGGCATTGACTCACTGTACACAGCAAAGCCTGGTTTACCTCAAAAATGCAGTTCTCCCGAGCCCAGTGACAACCAGCCAGGCTCCTGGCCTCATGAGTCCCTAAGAATGAAAGAGGGCAACAAGCAAGCTGCGCCTGGCCACACGGCCAAACGTACAACCTAACCATGGGAGTACTTCTCGCAGAAGTACCCTGGTCTTTCTCTAATACCTATCCAATAGCACTCCAGTTTTACTAAGAGTTGGCCTATTTTCCAAGCTGACTTCAAGGTATTGGAGGACCTTCCCTGAGGAACATTGCAGAGAAATAATGGTTAATGAACAACAACAAAAATTCAACAATTGAGTAAGTTAAAATTTGGCAAATCTTTTAGAACCGGGCTGGAATATTTAAGAAATTGCTTATCGGACTCATAGGTTAATCAACTGTAATTGACATTCTTGTTTAAAAATCAAACTGTGAAACATTATGTGGATTAATCTCCTTGCGTGAAGAAAAGCCAAACTCTACAAAAGGGCGAATTATGGTAGCACACCCCTTCCCCTAGTTTATTTTCCTAAGGTAAAAAACAGTATCTGGATGAACACAGTGCCCTCCACCTGTTCCTACATACAGGTAAACCTCATCACCACTCAGGCAATTCTTAAACCAAGTCATCCTCGCTCCTAAGGAGACAGTCATGTCAACCTTGTGGTGCATAGTATTCTAGCTTACCTGAACTATTTTTCAAAACAGACCCAATTTAGGTAGCTAGGAGACCAACTTTCAGATTAATATAGCATTTAAATACCACACTACTTAACCACAGTAACTGGGACATTTTATTGCTACACATAGAATTCATATTTAATAAAATCCATTTATTTCAATCATTTGAGGTGTATATAAACTAGTGAAAGTCTAAATCAGATTTGCATCTTTAATACATATTAAAAATACAAACTCAATGTTTACAATATATTAAGTGGAAGCCCAAAGACTGACTTTCAATTAATGAGTAAGATTTAATTTGGGTCACCTGCTGGAAAAAAAATGTCTAGCTTGCTTACTAAATTTTTCTACTGTTGAGAGGGACAGTCTGGTAGTATGGTAAAATAATGGTTTCTACTTTGGAGGACTCCAATTTAATGAGGTTTTACTATATTGGTAATCAACAGAGCAGACAGTTTTAGAACGATGCATAAAATTCTACTTTATATCCAAAGTTAAATTTTGACTCAACAAAGCTAATGGACTTTAAAACTGATGCAGAAAACAGAAGTCTGTCCTGAAGACACACTGTACACTCCACATACCTTAACAATAACTTGACAGAAAATCACATTGCTTATTTCAAGGCAGCCTGGAAGGTACAAAAGTGTAATAAACGACAATGAGAAAAAGCCACTTATCATATAGTCTAGTCTTTATTGAAAGACTTAACTTCAACTGTGGTTTACAGCTTTGGCTTTAGTTGGCCAGTCATGTTAGCCTCTCACTGCCAGCAGACATAAAAATCAAGTGGGAATGGCATGGTGGGAAAGACTAATAGAGAAGATCACTAGAGCATAAAGATGGCAGTCAGAAACACATCACCAAAATAATTATGAAATATGAGACATTTTCTTGTGTCTAAGAACCTCTGCTGCTGTTTCTAACGAACGGGAAAAAGGCAACGGTCCTTGGACTTAAACTGGATCAAGATAGCACAGACTTCACTGTGTTCTAATAAAACAGCCTTGAGTTTCTGTCAGCTTGACGGCTGTGTTTGGAGGTGCTGCATCTCATTTGGGCACACAGCTTCAGATCTTCAAGACCATGTGATATGAAATAGCTTCTGTTAACTGAGCTCATCGTGAAATCTTGTTCTCTTTCAGATTAAGACGAAGGACACTTCAGTCACATGTTTATTATGGCACTATGACTAGTCTGGATAATTTCATTAAATTATAGAATACACATCTAGGAAACACTGCAGCTGTGTTTAGGTGTTATTTATCTCAATAAGCTACTTAATATACTGGCAGACCAAAAAAGGCAAACTGAGAATTTAATAGGCTTTCAACAATATATAAAAAAAGGCTTTAGTTGTTCAAGTTTCACATAGATTCAAGAAATGTTTAACCAGGAGGCATAATTGATATAATTTCAGTGTTCTCCTTATAAAATATAAAGTAACTTTTCCTTAATATCCCCCAATGACACTAACCATGACCAAAGGAAGGGTAAATCTTATAATAGGAAAGTGGAAGTAGGTGATCATCATGGTTGAAACTAAAATGCCATAAAAATTTTGGCCCAAAGATGAAGAGCTTGAGACTCCGTAAATTTTCATGTTGAGTACATTTAGCTACATTTCTAAATGGGGGCAGAAGGAAAATAATACCAAAATTATAGTGGTCACCAATTTATAAAACCATCATTATCTTAAAGCTAATTTTAAGACTTGAGAAGTTTAAAAAAATAGTGATTTGTACGTGCTAGTTGCACTGCACCCTTCATGGGAAAGGGCGATTCTTCTCACTCTGGTGCCCAGGTCGCAAACACGTCAGCGCACTGCCTGAACCTCTGCACCCCCCAGCTGACGTAATTCAGATACATAGGACTTTATCTATTTTACATTCCTGTTAAGATAGAAATGTGAGGCAGGTCTTTATCCACATAGCCTGAAAAACACCTCAGAAGCAAACGGAACCTTTTACATCTTCCCCATCACTTCATTTACAAACTGCACACATCCAGCTCAGCCTCTACTCAGGCCACCCCATGCGCTCTACCCCACACGGAAAGGAAATTAATTAAAAATAAGAGTTGTAACTCGTGTGCTGTTTAATAAGCTGACTATCCAATTATAAACTGGTTCATCAAACTGTCTAAATAGGATGTCTTAGCAATCTTGTTTAAAAAACTCCAGGGCAAAATATATCTAATTTTTAAAAACACCCCAAGATTTTTAAAAAACACTGTACTATACAACTTATAGGAACCTTGAAATAGGTTTACAAGGTTTTCATGAAGGTATTTACATACCAAGTGATGTAAAGGGAAAAAAAAAGGAAAAAAATATAATTTCCAATGACACTTTAAAATGTATTAATGCGTCAAGAGTTGTATGAAATTAAAATTAAGGCTTTCTCTGTAATTTGTTAATTTAATTTTTACATGGTAGCCAACCTTGGAAATGTGTCTTTTAAAAACATCTTTATCAATCCATTGCACTGGATGCATGGCATGTGTTAAGTGTTACTTCAAATAATTACATTGCTGCTACTTCTAGGTTGAAGCATGCTCTTTAAACGCTGTAGTTATTCAATATTTACAATGTATATCATTTAAACTTCATGTAAAAGCACAAGTATGACTGTCTGACCTTAATACAAACACCATACTTGGAAATTTGCCCCCACAAATGAAATGTAAATTACTACAGTTTTAATAATAACATTTTTTTTTAAGTTTTAAAAATATGTCTTACTGTGGACCACCAGTATTCATTCGCTCAAGTATGTCACACAATGTTGTTCCTTATTTAAGTTGCAAAATTTCTTTATCAGTCTGGCTTCAGTTTCTTTAGGCATAGAGAAAGTAAATATTTCCTCCAAAGCGACTCCAAAATCATGCACTTCTTCCGAATATCACACTTTTTTCGGCTGACTTCGAATGTGGTCCACTTTGGGGTAGGGGTGGGGAGTATCAAGGTTCAGGATGAACTTATATGATTCCCAGTTTTTCACGATCCTCCCTTTTTTGCGCTTTAAAAACACAGTGGGTTAAAATACTGAACAGCAAGATAAAAATGGGATAGTATCTAAGAATCAAA
Source organism: Condylura cristata (assembly GCF_000260355.1). Taxonomy (NCBI): domain Eukaryota; kingdom Metazoa; phylum Chordata; class Mammalia; order Eulipotyphla; family Talpidae; genus Condylura; species Condylura cristata. The sequence continues at coordinate 5,687,930 of NW_004567112.1, read as the reverse complement.
ATGTATTACCCATTTCTCCTATTATATCAAAATTTGTAGTCAGAATTGTCTTTATTGACTTTATTTTAGTTTTTGTACACAAAGAAAAATCATGTTCATATCCATCATGAACAAAAACTTAAAAAGGCAGAACTAGAAGACATGTGTCCTTCACCAAAGCAAAGCTGTGCTAAAGGTTCCAAACATTTCAATTTTTAAAATAAATATTTCCATTTTTCGATGTCTACTTTCATGTCTTCAGAGTGTCACAGGAAACTGAAGCTATCATGAATTACAACTGTGTTTAGAGTCCCAGCTCACTGTGTTTGGTAACTTGCCATACCATATCCAGCTTGGTTAGGAGGAGGTATTACAGGGGGGGGAGCTTGTCCTTGGGGAGGCTGAGCACCAAATCCACCCATCCAGGCAGCAGAAGGTGATTGACTTGCAAGGGGGAAAAAAAAAAAAAAGAAATCTTAAGCACAAGAACAAATTACCTCTACATTCATACAAAACAACAAATCAAGGAGAGATTGCCACACACTACACAGTAAGACACCATAAAGTGTACAGGAAGCAAAGGAACTCATGATACATATCCACATCTGCAGAATGTAGTCCAACATTAGCCTTCACTTTTCCAGATAAGCACAACTTAATGCAATGACTACTCTGGAGTATTTCAAAACTAACTTAAAAAAATGGTTTGACACATTACCTACCCAGCATATACTGCACACATGGGATATCCATTTATAAGAAATTTTTGAATCATAAGTGATTTGTTGGAACCAGAAAGGACATGCACTGGCTCAAGGGATAAAAAAATGCAAGCAGCCACCCCCTTCTTCCAACAAAGTAAAAAAAGCAAGCTACTTTGTATCAGATAAATATGAGCCTTCTCACACAAGTCAACAGGAACATATGATTACATTTCTGAAGCTATCTCAAAGTCTTTCCCATACAAACATAAGCAAGGACATAAAGTAGTAAATCAAATTCTACCAACTGCTTATTTTAGTCCAACTGCCCTTTTCACTTAAGCAACGAAAGCCAATTTTTAGCATTATGTAAAATTTTTGTAAGGTTTCCACAGTGTTTACGATGCCAAATAGTTCCAGCTTACATAGTACAAGTATGCAAATGGACAGGTTCTGAGAAAAGAAGGTAAGTGTCATTTCTAGGGAGAATCGTCACTGCATTTCTTCTTTCCGCGCCTGCTTCCGCACGGAAACCCAGACTTACTCTACTCCAAAGCCCTGCTGGTTCCACGGCTGGCCGTACACTCCATACGGCGGTACCTGCCACCCATTCGCCATGTACTGTCCGTACTGCTGAGGGTTTCCGTAAACCTGGCTCCACTGGCCCCACTGACTGTAGTCCACCTAGGAAAAAGCAAATTACCACTTTAGGGAACAAATAAGAAACACAGTATTTGAAGAAAGTGGGAGTCAAGGAAGAGAAAAACTAAGTAAGCACCCTTATGTGAATAGGATTCTGTTATTTATCATTGTCTAAGTTTATTGGGTGGTGACACCTGTGAAAAGAAAGTATTAAGATTCAGTTAATACCACAAAATAATCATTTTTGAAATAGCATTAATAAAATCAACTGAAAGCAGTTCTATGCTTTATCTTTGTTGTTATTTTATAGTTTCTAAACCTTCTATGCAGATATGTAAGATGGAAACTTTAAGAAGTTCTATGAAAAATCGAATTACCTGTTGAAAGTTTTTAGTCATATCAGGAGATTCTTTACCCCAATAGCATTTAACAACATGTCCTTCAATTGTAGTGCCATTAACTGAAACAATGGCATGGGCCGCGCTTTCATGGGTTGAGAATCTGGGAGGAAGATAATGAGAACTTAACAGAGTAAAGAATACAGATATTTAGTTTATAACTGTCTGCTTAGTGTTTTGCTAAAGGACATTATGCAGGCAGTTAAACGTTTTCCATTGTAAGAAGGACTAAAACACAAACTCTGATATGTAGGGGGGTGCGGGGTGGGGGGGGGCGCGCACACATAACTGAAAGCAGTGGATAAAATCTACAGTAATAACGTTAACACATAGAATTTTACCTGACAAATGAATAGCCCTTCTCTGGAAACACTCTTATTTCCATAATTTGTCCAAATGGTGAGAAAGTCTGTCTCATAAGCTGATCTTTAAAACAATATAAAAAAAATATTTAAGGTATGCCATGTATACCATGAAAGGGATGCTAGTAGTGATGGAACGGACAAAGACGGGGAATTAGAAAGCCAGACACTGTACCTGTTAACCCAGAAGCAATTCCTCCACAGTACACAGTACAATTTTTTGGACTTGACTGGTTTACTACATCTTCAAATCTCAACTGCTTAGTGTTATCTATATGCATGAAGACAAAATACAAAAATGCTGTGGGTGTACTGTAATATGAAACGGAATACTGTACACTACTAAAATATACCTTAAAAATGGGAGTGAGAAAACGGAATTTTTTTTCTTGATGCTATGATTTAATCTGCAAAATAAGCTGGGCTCACTACACCTATTTCTTATACCAAAGACCAATTATTTTCAATTAAAATTCAAGATGATGAGTCTTGCAATGCTAAATGGCATATTTTGAGAAATTAGGACTAATACTGGTACATTATTTTGTGAAAAAAGACCTAATTTTAACATACATAGTAGACACAGGACATATACATGTCTTACTTTCTTGTGTACTTTTCGGTGCAGGTGGTTTACGTGTGGCCCAATTGGTTCTGATCTGACGACCACCCAACCACTGACCGCCCATATGCACAATTGCATTTTCTGCATCCTATGGAGAAAAAAAGAGAAAGAGCAATTACAAGCCAGAAAACAGTGATATGTAAAATCCAGTATGATGAAATAAGAAGTTGGCGCTGCTGGACCCAATAAAATCATACCAGTAAATTAATTCACTAGACACCCTCAGTAAGTATTGCCAAAAAAAATTTGAACTCAAGTGGTTTAAAATCTACTTTTAATCAATGTTTCAAAATGCCAAGATATTTAAGCAAAAGGGGAAATTTACCATAGTTCAAAATATACAAGGAAACATATTCACAATCACTGATCACAAAAAAAAAGAAGAAAAAAAGCAGAAATCCCAAGTTGTTTTCGGATATCATAATTATATGCTTGATTTGTAATGTAACTTTTACTGAGACTGTATTAAAAACCTCAGTATTATACTCTAAATCATCAACTCCCCTAGGCCCAAAAATCTATCTTCTAATAGCAATGGATTATGACTGTGACACAAGATTAAAAACTCATTTTAAGATAGCTTTAAGAATTATGATTTAGAAATGCTGTAATCTGGCTATCAGTGAAAATGAGCTTAGATGATAAAAACTTATGTGAATTTCAATGAATCAAAAGCAAAGAAAGAATACCCTTTAATAAAATATTGGTGATTAAGTTGCAGACTATTCTCAGTTGCTAACATCAAAGCCTACTTTATTATTTACTGTTATAACTCATGCAAACTGCTTATATTTTGGCACCTCTTTCTTAAAGAATATATGTATCAAGGAGTTGTTTAGATTTTCATTTACATTATTTGCTAGTCGTTAACATCCCAGCTACAAAAGTATGGATAATTAAAAAACTGAAATGAAATTTTAACATCAAGCCCAAACAGAATTTAACTTCCCTCCAAATTCTTCAATTAGTTTGTATCCTATTCTTAAAGAAGATTTATTTATTTATGCATACAAGTGCTGGGGTGTAGGCTAGAGGTGCAGGAGAAAGGATTCGCCAGAGACAGAGTGGGGAGCAGAACACGTGGATCCACTGAAATACACTGCTGAGGGGGAGTAGTGGGTGGGACAGGAGAGGTCTGCTGCGCCATATGGGTCACTCCCTGAACTCATAGTGCAGTGGCTGCTGATAGCTTCACAGCGCTGAGACTTAACCCCTTGTGCCACCAGGGAAGCCCCTGTTCTACTCAAGCTTTGCTGTTAAGACATCTCACTTTCATCAGTGTCAAATCTAATTTTAATACTCTCCTCTGTAGTAAACTATCTTTTCTCAGCTTTTTATTTCCAAGCTTATGAAAAGAGAACGAATTACACGCTATTATTAAAATACATGAAATTACATAAAGCTATTTTTGTAGGCAACATCTATGAATATTTAAGATTAATGAGTAAATTGTGTATTTAATTCAAATTGAGTTGAAAAAACTTACCAGTTTGTTATAAAAAGATACAAAACCATAGCCTTTAGATTTTCCAGTTGCCATGTCTTTAACTACTCGGGCATCCCTGTGAAAAGAAGCACAGCTAAATGAGGGAAGTAAAAGTCATCTTCAAAATAAAAACTAAAAGGAACCACACACACTGTATTGTGAGCATTTTTTTAAATAAAATTCCAGTTAGCCCTAATTAACTACAGCCATCCTGAACTCTCCCTAACGCTTCTTTACCTGTTAGAAAAAAGCAGTAGGACAAAAACATGTAATAAACATGCAACCTAGTCAAATAGCCTGTGCTTTCTAAACTAAATGCTCAAGTCTGTAGATTAATAGGAACAATAGTTTCCTTTTCTAATAATCTACTGGCTAGTGTCCGCTAAGGTTTACTGGTTCTATAAATTACTGTAACATTGCTAACTACTTTACCATGCAATCACTAAATAGTTAAATGTCTTCTGCCTAGTGATACAAAATATATGAAATATTAAAAAATTGAAAAAGAGGAAAAAATAGGAATTAAAAAGGCATACATGGCCTGTTAACAGATTTCTTTATTTTTCTTGGTCAATTCTCTATCATCATTTTGGAGTTTGGGCAGCTGTAAATTTTGAAAAATTGACATTTTCAGAAATTTAAGAAAGGAGAATAAAAAACTAACAACAATGCTAAGCACACCAGTACGAAAACAACAAATTTACACAGAAATTTTAGTGAGTAAGTTAAAATGATTGGAAATATAGAACTCCACTGAATATAGAATGTTAAAATGTAAATACTAAAATATGTATATATAAATAATGTATAATAAGAATAAATAGAAATGAGAAAAAAATCTACAACTGAGTTCCAGTGTGCACAGTTCCTTGCAGTTAGCCTTCAAGATCCTGTCCATTCTTATGAGCAATTCTGCAAAATAACCAGAATGCTATTACTTTTAATTGTGACTTGGACTTTAGAAAAACTGCAGGTCTCAGGTATAAATAAAGATTGAAAAACAGCAACCTGTATCATTTTTATACTGATTTTTAAAACAGTACTACTTACCACACTTAAGAGATTAAAAAGCAAAGCAAATATCGAAATAGAAAATTAAGAATTAAATCTTTCTTTCACATAAATTAAGTCTATAGAACAACAAATTGTACAGAGAAAAGGAATTGTTGTTCTCAGTTGAAACATATTCCTGTAAAGTAGTACTTTAATTCTACAGGAAATAAATACATAAAATAAACTGACTTTAATCACAAAGATAATTGTGATAAACACTTTATAACAATTTATAACCACTTTTAATTTCCCAACATATCTGATCAACATACAAGGTAATTTCATCATAAATTTTATTAAACATTTGGCCTCTATCTAGCAGAATCAAATACCAGCAAAAAAAAAAAAATCTACTAATTAACCCCACATTTATGGTTCAGACACTGAAACATTTTAATAGTATAATACTACTACTTTTCAGCTAAAATATCAAAACACTTTTTATCATTATAATTAAACATGTACATTTCCACAAAATACCAAGTATTCATCTACTTCCCATTTACAAACTCCTTATATAAAAGTTTAAGATACAGTAAAAATCACATTTTTGGTTAACCCATTATCTTTATCACCAAATATTTAAAACATTTGACAGAGTTATATTTTATAATAGTTTTATCACCCAAACATCTGCTTCAAATATAACAAACAGAATCACTTAAAATCTTTTTAACATATTATACACAAGTTAGATTAAAACAAGACCCCAAAACATTGAAATGACATTAACATTTTCAACAACATCTACTAATCAAAAAAACAAAAGAAACAAACAATAAATAAAATCACACTAACTAGGGAAAGAAAATCTTAATTCTGATACAAGTTAACCATATACAATTCTGCCTGTCACTACAGAGTATAGTATTGATTATGATACTTACGATATTTTACCAAAGGGGGCAAATGCTGATTTGATATCTTCTGTTGTGATTTCTGGACTCAAATCCCCAACAAACACATGGAAGTGATCTGAAATCAAAGCATTTAGTAATCAAATATTTAAGAAGTCAGCTACTAAACTTTGTGCAGGCAACACTAAGGGAAGAAAAAACCCTGTAAGCTGGAAATGCTGCCAAGGTAATTTCAGAATTCTTCCAGAGTAAAATGCAGCAGGAGTACTTACTGGAAGTATCTTTTTTCTGGCTACTTGGTGTTGTTGCCCAGTTTACTTTGACCTCCTAAAAATAAAGATTATATTTAATGCCATTATTAGGATGTCATTATGAATCACAACATTTGCCACTTATTAAATTATTGATTGAGCAGGATTATTTTGTAAAACCACTAGGCTGAATAACGCAAACCATCACTTGGCAGAGTTGCATATTCGCTAACAATTTGCTATGAAAGCACAAGAACTAGTGTGCCATGCAAACATATATAAGCATAAGGTGCCGTCCGTCCATTATCTTACCTTTCCCAAAATTTTTCTCCCATTCATAGCAGCTAATGCAGCAGCTGCATCTCTGTGTTCATAAAATTCCACAAAGCAATATGGGTCATTGCTTGTATGCTGCAAAACAGAAAATCCAACAGAAGAGTTGACCCTTCTGCTATCGGGTTGCTGAGAAGAAAATCCAGGAAAAAACATTACTGATAGCTAGGAATGTACAAAGTGAGATTGCAAAAGCTTATGAAAGCCTAACACTTTAAAAATAAGATTTATAGCTTCACCTGACTTTGTGCCTCAGACTACTGTAGAACTCAAACAGAACTATAAAAGCAGTATAAAAGCAAAACTGTAAGTATTAAATCAAAATACAGAATTCTGGTGAAGTATGTTAAATATAAAATAGAAGATTAGGTCAAACAAAACCTCAAGTTCAGATCTGAGCGGTAAGGACCACCACTCTTCTTTCCAACATTATTTTCAAAAGGATGACATCCACCTATGCATCTTAACCCTTCATAAACTGTATCCACTACCATGAGAAATACAGAAAAGAGCCAACTCTACAGACTTTACTCCCGGTGGAAACTAGGGTTAGTGCTACATTTGCTGGTGCTGCCGCAAAGACAAGAAGACTATGTGCCTCCTTTCTGAAGAAAGAAGGAATGAGAAGAAAAACAGACATTCAGACTTACAACCAGCTACTGAGAAGCATTTCCTTCCTTTCAAAATATTCTGAATTACTGGAGATTCTAATACTTTCATTTGGTCTTCCAAAGACCAGAAAAAAATCACTCATAATCAAGGAAGTAATTTCTGAAACTATGTCTTCCTGAAACATGCCAGGAGAAAGCTAAAATTCTGTATCACAAAAACATCAATATAAGAAATATTTATTAAAAGTACCCTACAACACTGCCTGACAGCAGTTAGCAAATAAATATTTAATAAGATGAGAGAGTAGGATTAAATTATACCTTTATCACCTAATCACCAATATGGAAATAAATTTTATAAAATTGCAACCTATACTGAATAGCTGTGCACTGTAGAAATACATTTTTATATATACTGCTAAAAACATTCATCACTGTTCAATGTAAAATATCCTAGAAAATATTTAAAATGTGGAATTCTAGTTGCACTTACAAGGGATAAAAATACCAGATAAAATAAAGATCTGTTCAACACCACTGTTTTTTCATCCCAGGAAAGTTTTAGAAGAAAAATCCCAAATAAGCGTCTAAAACAATAGTGGCGAAGCAACCAGAAGGCATTTCCTTGAGGGAAAAAAAAGTGTGATCATTAATACTGACGAGAAACTACAGGCTCACATACAAAACCTTACTGTCCTGGTCATGTGAACACTGTTCTTAAAAGAAAGGGGAAATGTGGGAAAAGACTCCAAATAGGCACTTTAAGAGTTCACATTTACCAAGAGTTAACATTCACTGAACAAGAATTTAAAGGTAAATAAAAAGCAGAAACTGCTAGTCAAATTTTCCCTTTTACTTCTACCTCTTCTGTCCTGATAGTATCACTGATAATCATCACAAAACATACAGGGGTACACACAGACTTTGATAAACTAGTCTACTCATGCAATACTGACTTCAAGTCCACCTAGCAGGGGCAGGCCAGATCTCATACAATGTACAAACCCACACAGCCCCTTAAACAGACACCTCATACTCATCATTTCATCTCACTTAAGGCAATGTCGATTCTTATCACATTCCAACTGTTAGAGATGTTGAAATGTCTTTAGCATTTACTTAACAATACATTTACTATAGTATATATAGAGGGCTAGAATCTAAGATCAAAAAAAATGTTTTAAAAATCATGAAGCTAAGTATATTTTCATACACTAAAACTTAAATAGTCTATACCAGAACTCATGTCCTTCTTGTTTACACCAAGTGACACTCAAAACTCAATTGGATCCTTACCTTAATTAGTGTCACAAATTTTTGTTGGATCACATAAGTGTCAAGACAGAGAAATGGGACTTTACAACTACTTACAAGTTCAAATGTAGAAGTTGTAGTATATAGATAAATAATAATGAAAAGTCATTTCAAATCCTTTACCCCTCAAGTTGCTGTATATACACATGGGTTAAAAAAACAAAACAAAACACTGTTAAATCTTTGACAATATTTCTCAAAAAATCTAGTGGTTGTTTTCATTCTCACAATCCATTCTCTCCTGAATCTACTTTAGTCAGCTTCCAACCAAGCCACCTGAAAACTTCAATTTCTGCGTTCATAACACAGAAAATCAGCTGATTAACCACCTCTCTGATCACTTTTCTGTCATTATCCTAACTTTCAAGCAGGACTCAAATGTCTAACGCACATCTTACCTCTACCACCACCGAAACAGAACTCCTGATTCACCATTGCCCCCCATCAGCCCTGTGCCTCCCCCCGTCATGCCCATTTTAGTAAGCAGCACTACCTTCCACACAATGCACAAACAAAAATCGTAGGGTCTTTCCTGATGCCTTCCTTTCTTTTACATCCCACAGCCAACTGAGTCCAACTGACTGCTAAAAAGGCAAATCAGAGTATCCGCTTCCTCTGCTTAAAACCCTACTATGGCGCCACAGTACAATCAATCCAAACTGTCATGGCCCTTACTTGCTCTACCTGTCTCGTCCACTACCACGTACGTCCCAGGCTACAGCCAGGTTGGTCTTTATTTCCACAAACACAACAGGTTCGTTATCAACACAAGCCCTGTATCTGTGGTTCCCTCTTCCTCTGGCTCTTTTTTCTTAAAAAAGATTTATTTATTTATCCATACTGCTCTGGGGTACAGGCCAGAGATGCAAGGGCAGTGAGAGGACCCACCAGAGTGAGAGTGGGGAGCAGAGCAGGCAGGCTGACAAAGTCCACTGCTGAGGGGAGCAGCGGGCGGGTCAGGAGAGGTCTGCCGCGCCATGTGGGTCACTTCTGGGGCAGGGACTGAACTCACACTCAAGTGCTGCCACCTTCGCAGTGCTGCGCTTTAACTTTGCGCCACCAGGAGGAACCCCTCTGGCTGTTAACATAGATGACACCCTCTAGTTATTCTGGTTTCGGCTCAACGAAATAACAACTCTCTAATCAATACCACAGAACTGCTTTATTCACTTGATATAGCACCTATCTCTATCTAGAACCATCTTGTTTACTTGTTTATTAACAATATTCACTGCTATGTAAATTTATGGGAAACTTATTTGTCTGGCTCTTCATTATATCATATCACAAGTATTCTGATTAGTGCCTAGCAAAAAGCAATTTTTTGATGAATGCATGAATGAATGATTGATAAAAGGCAGGAAGGAAAAGAGAGAAATATACAAAAGCAGAATGATGATTATCATTAGTTATGGGGGGAAAAAAATCAAAAGGTCAATTTGCTTTACAGGTTCTTAATAGTTCTCCTGTGTCAGATCTACAACACAAACTCCTCAGCACGCTGCTCCCTGCCCCAACACCCATGCCTCACTGCCTTGCATCTCTTAAAGCTGACCCCATGTACTAGGCTATGGTCTCGATCTTTCCCTCTAAACTTTATCAAACTGGATCAACATTCTCTCTACCTGAAATCTCTTCTTCAGATTCTTTCCGAGCCAGTTCCTAGTACTGTTCTCTTGGGTTTCAGCCTGGACACTGCATCCTCCAAGATGCCTCCTCAACCCAGGACTGTGTGGGACTTACACGCTCTCATAGCACTTGAAATCGTCTGCTTCCGTAGCGGCTGTTGCCCTGTAACTCCTCCACCCGCCTAATCAGACTATAAAATTCTACGGAACTAGGAACTGTCTCAGTCCCCACTGTATCTCTAGCACTTACCGTAGTGCTGGCACACAGTAAACAGTCCAAAAAATGTGTTGGTGAATAACAAGAAGAGAACTGAAACACCAATCACTGGGCACTGCCAGAGTCTTAACCAAGGAAGTATAAAAAGTTAAGTTTTCTTTGAAAAACAGGAAAACAAAATTATTACCTTAACAATTTAAATCCCTACCTATATAAACTGGTCAGTCAACAGAGTTTACAAAAAACGGACACAATGCTTGGTGATGTACTATGTATATAATAACCTAATGTTCTTTTACAGACACCAGTTCCTAAATTTTAAGTGTCTACTATTTGAATTGGTAACATTCTTATTAGAATTTAAAAAGTTACCATCTAGTCTTTCAGCACTCTGAGATAAGCTCTAACAACCTTCCATAAGCAGAATCACTTGAAGCAAACTACATCACATGAAGAATGCCCATTTGAGAATAATAGCACAGAACATTTGTTCTCTCAAAATTCCATTCCAAACCTAGTTTATAGCCAAATGAAATAAAGCAACACAACAAACATAAACCACTACCCCCCTCCCAAATTATAAAACTTGAGGCTCAAAGTGAAAATTTAAAGTGATCCTCATAAAGTGGTATATCTCAAGTTGGTAAAATAGCATGGTAGTTGTCAGCACATGAAACCTGGGAGATCTTACCTCTGTTATCATTTTACAGCTTTTACAGGGTCCAATCTGACTGAATAACTGAAGTATAAGGACTTCTGTCACATCTCTGGAGAGGTTACCTACGTATCTGAGGAAGAAGAAAACACATTATCAGTTTTCCCTTCAGCTCTGGCTCTATGTGTTATCATTTAACTCATCACAATTTATTTCACTTTAACTTTCTTTGCCTTCAATAAAATCTTTCCTCATTTTATTTATTTAAGCCTAATTCCATAAAAGATTAACCCTTGTTTAAGGCAGCAATACTTGTTCTTAGGCCACTGAAGTACCACTTCAAAAGATTTCATAAAGCACAAATCAGTATGACTGCATACCCCAAAGCATATTATTCTGGACCCTGTTCCATTTCTCTTTTTATTTGTTGAACAAAAGTAATAAAATTTAAACAAATCTCAAGATAACAACTATAATTTCTAAATGTGAAACACAATTCAAAATAATGTATAACATACACAAATAAGACAAACACTGACTCATTAAAACATTTGATCACAAAGGAATAGGAGACATAAAGTAAGGTTATCTTAGGCCCCAACCAAAGCTATAACATGAACAAAGAACAGAATTAGGGTAAGGTTATCAGTAAACACAGAGATTAGGGAATTTTGTTCTGCTCTGCTTCGTAAACTTATCTGAAATTACCATTTATATGTTTTTCTTATAAAGTACAGATTAAGTTAAAAAAGAGAGAGAACATCACTACTAAGAGATGACCACTTTAGTTTTGTCTTGTATCATGGATTTACCTTTATTTAACTTTTAAGTTTTTTGGGTACTCCCAAACACACCTGTTATGAACCACCTTGTGAAACAAACATCCATAAAATTTAACCCAGTTTCTTCTGGAAAGGGATATAAGTTTTATTTTCCTAACTATAATATGTAACGTCTGGAAACTGAGCACTGAAACCAAAATCAGCCTAGTATCTCTGGTTACCATATTAAAAACATAGCTGCTTTAAGACAGAATACTCTGAAAAGGAAAAATAAGACCAAGAAAGGTAAGGTTAATGAAAAATAAACAACTTATGGAGAATAAGTAGCCATTTTCCAGTTCAGTTAAGAATTTAAGTGCAGTTGGTACCAGTAATTCAAAGTCACAAGTTCTAAAACTGAAACACAAGTTTCACGGTACTGAAATAGAAGACTAAACCAGCGGAAACTCAGGTCCACTATGCCATCTTTACTTATAATTAAAGTATAACAAACCCATCAGTAGGCTACGCAGTGACATACTTTTTCCAGGAGAAATGAAAGGCTATAGGGTTGGGAGCAGCCAAGCAGGCTGCGGGCTGCCTGCACTCCTTGGCATTCAGAGCCGGCATTCACGCAATCATTTCTTTTTGCACAATGCAGACCTATCTATAAAGAAAATGGACCAGTGACTTTGGTGCTCTCGGTATTGTACTTACATAACCTAAAGAGCTCTCGGGCTCTCGGCTAATAGGAATGGTTTTCACATAGTGAAGCTAATGAGTAACAAAGTTAGAATTAGCATTTTACCATAACAAATTTTAGATGAGTACAATTTAAATCTGCATTCCTGTTAAAACATCACTTTGCTCAGAAAAAACTGCACGGGCTGATTACCTTGCATCCCTAACAGCCACAACGGACACCGGGTTACTGGGTTATTTCAAGGGAGTATTTCTAATCGTCTGTAGATTCTGAAGAAGTTTAAGAGGCATATCTATTTAGATAAGTTAATTTAAATTTCAAGTTCTGATACCAAAGAACAAAATGTTAATTTAAGTTTTAAAATGTCATGAAATATTTATAGAAAATCCAGTTTTAAGGTTTTCTAGCTTTCCAATAATCTCCACTAAAAGTTCACTGGTAAAACAGCAATTAAATTACAAAAGTGAATATTAGAAAAGGCCTTTCATAATAAGACATGGCACATCAATTTACCAGGATTAAAAGTATAATTCATTTAAATTTCAGATTGCTTTCTCTTTCCCTCAGAGTTCTGTATTCACGTGCCTTCAACCATCATAATACTTAGTAATGCCTTTACAGCCTCATAAGTACTAGGCAGTTTTAAGTACCTTTATATAATGTGAAATTATCTGTTCAAAATAAAGACTAACAAAAGCATTTAAGACAAATGTTCAACACCTAACCAGGTAAGAAACTCCTGTCTTGGCAGTGACTGAAATGACATCCGTTTCTTATTAAATTATAGTTTCTACACTCACTGTTTACTCAGGTTATAAAGAAGTCATAATCTAAAATTCTAAAGTTTAAATATAAAATTTCTATTTGAAGAACATACACATAACAAGAGAAAAAGAAATACTTTAAATTCTTTTTCTGTTGCATTGAGAGGCCAAATCAAGAGTAAACAATTTGAAAGTTCCAAAAATAAGAAAAAGAAAATGCAGCACATCATAGGTCTATTCTGTCTACTAAGAATAGAAATGGTAGGAACTAAAGCATTAAAACAGAAAATGATGCCTTTATTCCTACATCTGAGTTAAAAATCCATCTTGAGTCTACAAAGTTGGAAGTTTCACAGTAGGCAAAAGTTCACAGTGCCAAACTACTTCCTATGTCCAACTGGGCTGAATTTGAAGTTAAGAATATCATGCTTTTAGAAGACTAATCACAGTTTTTCAACACACTTGTATGCTGAAGAGTCATAAGCCCTCCCAAGACTGGAATTACCAAAACTCTTAAGAGTTCTATAAAGTAAACATTTTACTTTTGTTCTTAACAAGTTCCTTTGTAAGAGGAGATTTTTCAACAATAACCCTCAATGGCCTCTAATCAACAGGTCGGTTTTGTCAACAGGTTTTGTCAACAGTTCATTTAGGAAAGAGGGAGGGTAGAGGAAAGGTACAAATGGTGTGACCAGACACAGGGCTACTGACGCACAAACACTTTTGCAGAAACAGTGACTGAGCTGAATGAGGGCATGAACTACAGTCACAACACAGCCAAGTCAATGGTACAGCTACTCAATTTTATAGTGAGAGAGAACAGTAGTTTCTTCTGCTATTGTCCTTAAATCTTTAAACTATAATAACTTATTGGCTTATTTCTTCCTCTGACTGAATTACAGGAAGTACAGAAGAACCTTAAAGGATGGCACTGCATAACATGATATAATCCCAGACCCACAATTCCTACTCATTTCTGTGCCCTGGATAGATGAACATAAAATAAGCTGCAGTAGAATTTATATAATTTAAGGTCATAGTATAGACTCAGACATACACCATGGATCAAATCACTGCACTTAAAGATACCCACACATGTCTGAAATGAGGCAGGTGTTAGGCAGTCTAGTTCCAACACCAGTATTACACAGCATGGGCCCATTTGTGCTTTCAGGTCACAAGTTAATCAATAACCCCCCCCCCCATAAATGTGAAATGAGAATGGACATCACAAGTTCAGAAAACAGAACTTTAAAGCATTGTATGACAAATAAACTTTAGGATCGACATCAAAGCAATTCTATGCTACTTTGAATACCATCAAATAAATTAGTAATACTGTAGATAATGAATATTTAAAGACCTACCTAGGCTATAAACACCATATTGTTTTCTGATGATAGAACCATATGTCTTAGCTTGTGTGTGTCTGCAGGGAAAAAACCTCACTAGTAACACACAGGCATTTTAAGGAAACAGTTTAAGGTAAGTTTTGTTAAGAGTACATTGTTTTAAAACATACTAGTCATTTGAAAATCTAATCCAAAATGTAAAGTAAAAGATTCTCCATAAATAAACAAAACAAACCCCTATTAGACATCAACCTCTAAAGTCATCACAAAGTTTTCACCATATTACTTGTATCTGAAAGAACCCTCAGAGGAGAGATATGTAATATGAACACTTAAAAAACAACTGTTATGCATTAATTTTATTAAATTCTGACAAGAACGTGAATTGTAAAACATTTGCCTTATCTGAAAATTTTACATTTTAAAGCTTTAAGAAACATAAAAAATCTACAGACTGCACCATGACAGTCATGCCTGCCTATAACTTTAAATCAAGACTTAAGAAAAAAAAAATAAGGATAATCGTGGTAAAATAGCAAGAGTACCTCTCACATCCCAGGCAACGAGCTGACTGCTGAGGCAGGCAAGACCTAGGAGGGTGGAGGAGTCCCGTCTACTAAATACCCCTTCCCATGTAGAGGACGGGAGAGGGAGAAAGAAGACAGCAGTAGTGAAGGTGACTGACAACAGGAACAACTAAGCTCAAGATGCTTTTATTTTTATGCCTAAATGTCACATTTCCAGACAGCTGCAAACATAAAACAACTTGTATGCAGGTAAGAAGTTACAAGGAAGTTAGCGTGTAAGTCTACTGGAGGAAGGTGGATGGAAATGAAGACAGGGCAGATGCAAAGATAGTTATACAGCAAAACCAGAATTCTACTTCATAGGGAACAGATACAGTTAATGAGAAAAGTGGCTTGAGAATCTACCAATTATTCAGTAGCTATTATGATGCAATGATGACACTTCAGATTTTTAGATACAATTTAACTTTTATCTTTGTTAAATACAACCCAGCTAGGCCTAAATACAGCTTTCCCAGGTGCTTCCATCAAAGTACACATCTCTAACCAAATACCAAGCCTTGGCTTCGGCAGGACAAATTTCAAGTGTGTCCCAATTCTCTTTTCTGGGAAGAGAAGGCAGAAATGAAAGACAACACATAAACACAAATATGAAAGTTCTGCTCATCAGGCTTTCCATACTAGAGCATGTTATGCGTACACTGACCTCACAATCTTAATACAGGATGGCAAATACTCTGGAGACATTAGAGAAATTGGAATAAAATGACTGCAAGTCCACACACACACACACACACACACACACACAAATCAAATCCTGTATAGATAGTGAACATTAACACTATCTTCTTTACTGAGGACCGTCTTTGGTAGGAGTGAGGAGATGAGGAGCTGGTTAAACTTCCTGAGAACCCATTCACCTTCATCTATTCCCCAAAAGTGATGTCCCCATCAGAGAGCAGAGCCAGATGAACTATGATCTCATCAATACCAGGCAGAGGCAGAAGAAAACAAAGCAGCGATCTGACTCCTACTACTCGAGGTGGGAATGCTGAGCTTCCAGTGAGGCTAGGAAGTCCCAAGATGCCCAGCTCATGCATTTAATTAGAAATTACTCGTCTTTTTTTTTTTTTAACGCAGGAAAAAGAAGGGAATGCCACACTATCCAGAAAGGAATGCAAGTGCTGAGTCATCACTCCTCATGGGGAAAAGAAGGACACTCGAACGAGCGGTTGGAAGATGAAATTCATTCATTAGACTGGGCTCCAGGTAAAAAGGCACAGCAAGACAGAAGAAAAAGCGCGCAGAAGACACACATCGTGCAGCAGGTAAAGCCATCATTTTAATCCCACGCTGAAGGTCTCGACGCACACACACCGTGGGGAGAGGCGATCACCAACAGAGCAAAGGCGGTTTAACAAGCGGCTGTCAGTGCGGCGCAAAGAGCGCTCAAAGGAAACTTCGTTATCCAAGAGGGGAAGGATGCTCCGGCCGCCAGAGACGTCCTTTCGCACTTCAAAAGTAGCGGGCGCCGGGATAGTGTTTCTGACAGCGTGGGCGGGGGCACGTGGGGCAGAAAGAGTAGGGGCTTGAGTGGCGGAAGTGTCCGGCTTCCTCACAGCTTGGCCGGGGACAGGCGCGGGGAGCCACTGCAGCTGGGACCCGGAGGGCTCGAGCGCGCCTTTCTCCCGGCCCGCAGGGGAGGTAGCCGCGGTCCCACCCCCGTGCCCCCCCCCCCCCCGCAGGCCCGGCCCCCGGGGGGATCCGCAGCGCACGGCCCAGCCCAGAGCCCCCCGGGCTGAGGGAGATCCGGGGCTCCCCCGGCTCTGACAGCCCCTGCTGGGCAGAAACCCCGCCGAGGCAAGGTGTGCGAAGAAAGGCGCGAGAGCAGAAGGTCGACACCAGCCCCGACCCCGGGAAGCGAAGTGATTGTGTTTGGGGGAAGGGAGGGCTTCCTTCCCCAGGAAAGGGGGGCAGAGGAGGAATGCGCTCTGCGCCCGCGCCACCCCGACCCCGGAGCTGCCGAGGGCCCAGGCTTTGGCCCGAGCTCCGGCTCCCTCCCTCTGCGTCCCGCGGTGTCCGGGCCTCTCGGCGCCGGCACTCCACGTCTCGGGTACTCACAGAGTCCGGGGCTGCCCGTCGTCTTCCATCATGGTGGGTGCGACGGAGCGATCCCGGGACAAGGGGGAGGGCAGGGCTGGGGAGGGGAGGGGGTGGGGAGGAAGGGGAGGGGGGCTCCGGGCACCGGCTGGGGACAGAGGAAAAGGCACCGAACCCGGCTCTAGGGCTCTCTCCCCCCAGCCCGCTCCGGACACTGCGCTCCAACCAGGAGGAGCAGGAGGAGGAGGAGGATGAACAAAATGGCCGCCGCCACCAGCCAGGCAGGAAACGGGGCAGAGCGCAGGCGCGGCCCGCCAGGTCACCGCTCAGGCCAAGCGCGACGGCCTGCAAGGGGGATAACCGAGGGGGCGAGCAAGACGGGCCGCTGGAGAGATCCCGTGCCCGGCCACGACTGGTCACGTCGCCGCTGTGCTTCTGCTGGCCGATCGAAACCCAAGCAACTCAAGAGACAGAGTAACAAGAGAACCGCGGCGAAACTGAAGTCTCTGGGAATTGTGCTCCTGGAAGCGAGAGAGGGAAGCACTTATCCAGACGACCTCTGGGAACTGTAGTTCAAAGTAGACGGCTGGAGCCCGCGCCGCACTGAGACACGAAGAAGAGACTTCTGGGTAGTGTAGTCGTACGTGGGGTCGTGCGGCGACCAGGAAGTCGGCGTGCTGGGAAGGGAGGAGGCGAGTGAAAGCGACGTTAAAAGGCGGGGAAACGCGGTGGGAAAATACGCTGTCCGGGAAGGAAACTACAAGTCCCAGTGTGCCTCGCGCAGTAGGCTGTCTCAGGGCCGCTCCAGGCATCTTAAGGCTTTTCTGTTGGCTCTGTCCGAGCTGCTGCTCCGCCTCCGTCCAGGCGGAGAGCGGTTTCTTCAACTGCGGCTGAGACAGTACTTGGCTCCGCGTGGTGTCGGCGCCGGCAGGCTTTCCCCACCCTGCTCTGTTCATCAAAACGGCCGGCCCGCGGTCATCAACCGCCACCCCGCGCGATGGACCGCAGGACTGGGGTCCCAGCCGAGTGGGGGAGCTGCGCTCTCCAGGGTCCTTGGGGTTTCGCGAGGGCTGGCAGCGTCCTTTGAGTGCGATTTTCCGCAAATAAGTATTCCCGGCCTAGGTAGGTTGCTCGTAGATTGCTTTACAAGTTTCAAAGGTTCCCCAACCGTTATCGGACAAGGGGGGGGGGGGACACGGAAGAAATGCAGTCCTCCGTTCAAATGACTCATCTCGTCAGCGGCGATACGTCTCCCCACCCCCTTAATTTTAGAGTGGAAAAAACAACCTATAGAGACGCGCACCAACTTACGTTTCTGTTTACAGACGTCCACCACGTGGGCGGGAAATGGACGTCTGGCTGCAAGATGTGGGAAGCCATGTTCAAACCGGCTCTCCTTTCCTGTAAGATCTGTGCCTTCCACCCTGATTACTGGAGGATCTGTTCCTCGCACCACCGGCGACCCCTCCCCCGGACCCACAACAGATCGTGGTGCACTTCGCAGCCCTCCACCAAGCATCTTTTGAGGAATGTTCCTGATCTCTTCCACGCTGTAGTAATTTAGTGTAAGAAGAAAGACTTTTCAACCTATTGCCAGAGCTGAAAGATTCCAGTTAAGCAGCACCCTAAGAGTTGGTTCTACATTCTTTGATGTGCCATTCTGCTAGGCGCTGGTCACTGCACTGAATCCTAATCCTGAACCCTCTGTCTGAGCCGAGTGAGCCTGGCAGCAAAAGCGCTATAATGTCCTAAGGAGAGGGAGGTTTATAATATGTTTTGAAAGATTTACATTAAACTGAGGAGTTTGAACTTTGTCTTCCAATTAATGAAGAATCATTCAGGTTTTTTTCTTTTATTGGATGTAGGTATAGAACTGAATTTATAGTCCAGTTCATTATTGATCCATGTCTGGCCCACTGTTTGAGCTTTCTATAGCTTAGTGGTTGAAAGACAATAGGAATATATTATGTCCCAGCTCTTGGAGGTCAGAAGTCCGAAATCCCTTCACTGGATATTGGCAACACTATTCCCTTCTGAAGACTCTAGGGGAGAACAGCTTTCTTCAGCTTCTAGAGGCTGCTGCTCTCGTTGGCTCTTCACCCCTTCTCTGTGTAGCGCCTCCTTTCCCCTCTATACCTGTGCTTCTGCCCTTCTTTCTAACTGATCCTTCTGGGCCTTTACTTATGAGGACTCTTAATCACACCAGTGAAGTCTCTTTTACATACTATAACGTTTTCGCTGGTCCTGGGGGTTAAAATGCAGGCATCCCTGGTGAGCCATGATTCAATCTACCATGTCTGCCTTATTAACTTAGTTACTTTTAATAAAATAATAACGACTGTGAAACTTCTGCCCAAAAAAGTTACAATGATAGTATTGTACCAGTAAATGTATGGTTTCCTTCTTATACACACTAACTCATCCTCCTTCCTCCCTTCACCTGGAATAACCACCATTCTGTGTCCTGTCTTTACCATGCCTTGTTTTCCTCTTTACAAAGCTTTATTCCCTCTCTATACATGTATATAACATCTTATTTAAAATACATATTATGTAAAATATGTTTATATACAGATATGAATACATATCTATATACATATATATATATATACCTAAAAAGTATTGTGTAGGTATATGTTTTTTGAATTATTTTTAACTTACTGTGCTCTGAAAGTGGCTAAAATCCAGGCTATTGACAAACCCAAATGCTGACAAGGATGTAAAGCAACAGGAATTCTTGCTGTTTGCTAGTGTGAATGCAAAATGGTACAGCCACTTTGGAAGACATTTTGACAGTTGTTTAGGAAGCTAAAATTAGCTCCGGTACTTTCCCACATTAATTAAATAGGTTTGTCCACATGGCAATCTGCACATATTTATAGTAGGTTTATCAAAATTGGCCCAAATTGGAAACACTCAAGGTGACCTTCAATAAATGAATAGGTAGGCTGTGGTACATCCTTGCAATGGAATATTACTCAATGACAGAAAGAAGCTCTCAGGCCACAAAAAGACATGGAGAAGTCTTAAATGCAAATTGCAAAGGAGCCAGTCAAAAGGTTATGTAGTATATGAGTCCCAACTGTGACATTCTGAAGTCAGAGGTTGCCATGAGGAGGGAGGGAGTTGACAAAGTGGAGCGTGGGGCTTGATGACAGTGTTGTCACTGTTCTGTACTTTACTACAATAGTGGACCCCACAGGACTGCAGCTAATCCTATTGCAAACTATGGGCTTTAATAATGTATCCAGGTTGCTTCATCAGTGGCAACAAATGTGCTACATCAATACAAGAAAGGTAGTCACAGGGGGAGTAATGTGTGCTGAATATATTTTCCCTCTTAAAGTTACATGTACTTGTTGATTTTTTTTTAAAGATTTATTTATTTGTGCATACAGAACTGGGGTACAGGCCAGAGGCTCAGGGGCGGCGAGAGGCTTCACCAGAGACAGAGTGGGGAGCAGAACAGGCAGATCGACGAAGTCCACTGCTAAGGGGAGCAGTGGGCGGGTCAGGAGAGGTCTGTCGCGCCATGTGGTCACCTCCGGGGCAGCCGGGATCGAACTCATGCGGAAAGGGCTCCAGATTCTCAGTGCTGTGCTTTAACCTGCTGCGCCACCAGGGGGGCCGCTTGTTGATTTTTAAGTGTTCTTAATGCTAATTCTTCCCCAGTTTGTTGTAAATATCCTCTCCCATTTTATTACTTGTTTTCCTTTTTTAAATGCCTTTAGTGAACAAAAAGTCTGAATTTTTTAAAGAGGGTGAGGGTTATGTGTGAGGGTGTCTTATTTAGAAATACTAACCCCTACCTCAGGGTATAAATTATAGAAACTTTATGTTTGGTATTTGCCTACCTGGAAGTAAATTTTGTATATGAAAAGGATGGAGATTTCATAGTTTTTCACATGGAGAACCATTATTTTTTTCACTCCATTTATTGAAGAGCTACACCCACTGTTGGAGACCCCTAAGGCTTAAAGTGCTGAAGCAAGGGAAGTCTCAACTGAAAACTCACACATTCTGGGCCTGCAGGCATTTTACCAAGCTGATAAAATGTTTTCACTTTGTCCCATTGTTACCCAGAGAGTTCCGAAGAGGCCCCTAAGCCACCAGCTGGGATCAGGACTCTTTTCCCACAAGTTCCCCCACCAGGTGTGTGGAAATTATCCTCCCTCAGGTCCCCGTTCAGGGGCCACTTGCCCAGAGCCAGCTCTAGTGATCAGGGTTGAGGAAGAATCCGAAAGAACCAAGGAATAAGAAGTGATAGAGAGGGGGACACGGGAGACACAAGGCCTCTCAGTCCAAGCTCAAGCATCCACCAGTGCTACTCTTTGTTGAGACAGCTGCCTCCCTCCCCTTCAGGTTAGTTACAAGATAAGAATGTGTTCTCTTGGTATCAACATTAATCTGTGTTATCAGGTTGTCTTGTTCCCACACCTGTTTCATCTTTAAACTTAGCTCTGCTGGTACAAGGAAGACATCACAGTCGAGATGGGGCAGACTTCCAGCCCATGTTGACCAGTCTTCCAGTCATGACCTTGAGACTTTCCTTGCTTCAGCACTTTGAGCCTTAGGGGTCTCCAACATCCAACTTTTCCCAGTTGGTCTGGCATGTCCCGTCTGCCACTAGGCAGCTTGGGTTCTCACAGAGTGGATATCAAAATGCAATTAGAGGGGCCTCCCTGGTGGCACGGGGTTAAGTCTCAGCAATAAGAAGCTGTCGGTAGCCAGTGCAACATGAGTTTGATCCCCGGCCAGGGAGCTGATCCACATGGCGCAGCAGACCCCTCCTGTCTCCCCACTGCCCCTCTCAGCAGTGTACTTCATCAGTCTGCCTATCCTGCTCCCCGCTCTGTCTCTGGTGAAGCCTCTCGCGCCCCTGAGCCTCTGGCCTATAACCCAGTTCTGTATGCATACATAAATAACATACAGAACGGGTACAGGCAGAGGCTCAGGGGCAGCGAGAGGCTTCACCAGAGACAGAGTGGGGAGCAGAACAGGCAGATAGACGAAGGGGAGCAGCGGGCGGATCAGGAGAGGTCTGCCGCGCCATGTGGATCACCTCCGGGGCAGGCAGGAATCGAACTCATGCAGAAGTGGCTTTAGCTTCTCAGTGCTGTGCTTTAACCCACTGCGCCACCAGGGAGGGCCAATAAATCTTTTTTTAAAGGATGCAATTAGATGTGTAAGAGATGTGCTGAGGGAAATTCTTACGAAGGATGAAAAGAGGAAGGGTCCTGGCAATATAAGTTGGGCTCCTATTAAAGGAGGGAGAAGGATGGTTGCAAATTGACACTTGGTGTGACTCTAAGAAAGTCTTGCCTAGGCCCTCCCTAGTGGTGCAACAGGTTAAAGTGCAGCACTTCAAGCTAGCTGCCAACTCAGCCACTGCAGCATGAGCTCTATCCCTGGCCAGGAAGGTGACCCACATAGCACAGCAGACATCCTCTGTCTCGCCTGCTGCTCCCCTCAGCAGTGTGTTTCAGTCCATCTTCCTGTTCTGCTCCCCACACTATCTCTGGTGAACCCTCTCACTGCCCCTGCCCCTGTACCTCTGGCCTATACCCCAGTTCTGCATGCAAAAATAAATCTTTACAAAAAGTCTTACCTAGGCGACTTTGCCCCACAGCAAAGAGTCACATGTTGGGCAGAAATGGGTCAGCTTGCAGTGAGTAACCCTCATCACTGGTTAACAACAGCCCTGGGAGAGGGCACGTATTCTGCAGAGGCTGTGAGGGTGCTGTTTCTCACCTGGAAGAGACCAGGAGGCTGGCCACTAGCTACACGCCTGCAAAGGTTCTCCTGGAGCAAGGTGTGAGCCACGCACCTCATGGCCACCAGAGTCTCATGCTCGACGCAAAGGTCTGTTGCTGAGCTCTCTTTCCCTGACCAGCTTTTCTGTGCCTGTGCCAGTACCAAACTGCACCTTCATAGTAAATTCTAATGGCTGGCGTCTCCTTCCTACTCTTCTTCAGAAGTGTCCTGGTCATTCTTGGTGTCTTTACCCTTCCATGTTTTTGGAGGTTTTAAGCAGAGATGTAATCTGATAGGTATTGCTACAGAATAACAAGCAGTTATGTGGATTATTATGGGGTGAGAGAACTTCTGGGACATAATTTCAGTAGCCCAGGCTAGAGAAAAGGAAGTATAGGTTGAGTGACCAAAGGCAACCGCAATGCAAAAGACTGAAGGTAGTGGCTTTAAGAGGGAAGATGAAAGATGGGGAGAGCGGGAAAGCTGAGATAAAAATCCCATGTTAATTAGGCTTGGCTAATTGCCCAGACTGTAGGGCCTTTCACTAGAGGAAATACAGGAGGGAGAACTTTTAGGGAAAGCCAGTTTGATTTCGTATTTGCTGAGGGGATATATATTTAAAGACGTCCAGGGTACAAATGGATATAGAAGTCTGGAGTTCATAGAGAGGCCCAGACGGGCTTTGGGAATAATATGTGGGTGTAATAGAAGATATACTGTTAGAGGAAGTACCGTAGGAGAGGGCTGAAAACAGGAGAGAGCACTAACATACAGGAATCAGGACTCGCGCCACATAAAAGAACTGATAAGGAAAAATCAAAAGGGTAGACTACTGTTTGTGAGAAGGTAAAGAAAGTGAGAAACTGGAGCCCTTATGTTCTGTTGATGGGAATGTGAAATGGTGCAGGTGTAGTGGAAAACAGTGTAGCAGTTCCTCAGAATTTAGAAGGGTCATGTAATCCAGCAATTACGTTCTGATTATATACAAAAGAATTGAAACCAGGGTCTGGAGGTACTTACATACCCATTTTGGCATTATTTACAATAGCCAAAAGGTGGAGGCAACCCTACTGTTTATCAGTGTATAAATGAGTAAACTAGGGCCTCCCTGGTGGCGCAGCAAGTTAAAGCACAGCACAAAGAAGCTAAAGCTACTTCAGCATGAGTTTGATCCCTGCCCAGAGGTGACCCACATGGCACAGCAGACCTCTCCTGACTGCTCCTCTCGGTAGTGTACTTCGTCGGTCAGCTTCTTCTGCTCCTACTCTGTCTCTGGTGAACCCTCTTGCTGTCTGCCCCGGCACCTCTGGCCTGTACCCCAGTTCTGTATGCATAAATGAATAAATCTTTTTTTAAAAATGAATAAACAGAATGTACCCAATGGTGGAATATTATTCAGTCTTTAAAAAGGAGAAGCATGCTACCACATGGAGGAACGTTGAAGACATTATGCTAATTGAAATAAGCCAGTCACCAAGAACAAATATTGTATAATGCCACACATAAAAGGTACCTACAGTCGTCAAACTCAGACACAAACTAGAACAGTGAACAGTGAATGGGAGCTTGTTTTTTAGTGGGTACAGAGTTTCAGGTTGGGATGATGGGGAATGTCCTGGAGATGGATAGTGGTGGTGGTTGCACAACAATGTAAATGTTCTTTAATGCCACTGAAACACACACTGAAGGATGATTAAAATGATCAAGCTTTAGGGCCCTCCCTGGTGGTGCAGCAGGTTAAAGCACAGCACTAAGAAGCTTAAGCCACTTCCACATGAGTTCGATTCCCGCCTGCCCTGGAGGAGATCCACATGGCGCGGCAGACCTCTCCTGACCCGCCCACTGCTCCCCTCAGCAGTGTACTTCTTCGATCTGCCTGTTCTGCTCCCCACTCTGTCTCTGGTGAATCCTCTCACCCTCTGCATCTCTGGCCTGTACCCCAGTTCTATATGAATAAATAAATAAATCTTTAAAAAAATGATAAAGCTTTATGTTGTGTATATTTTAATCACAGTTTTCTTAAAGGCTCAGAGATTTCCTTAAGATGAAATGTGGTGGATACCTACTTTATTTGATCTTACTGAAGGAGCAAAGAGCTGGGGAAGAATTGGGAGAATGTGCTAATTTCATACAGAGAGAATGAGTGACCAAAAAGACATTTACCAATTCCTTGACAAGATAGTTGTATAGGAAAGGAAGAACGTGGTTCAACTGTGTGTAGCCTTTTTAGGGTCATAATAACAAAAACTAAATATTACAAAATATGAGAGTGGGTGGTGAGAAGTGAAAGAAAATCTTATCTCCTGCAGTGGAAGGTCAGTGGGTAATAACTGAGACGGGAAACCAGACATTGGCAATAGAATTAAGTTGTCTAAAGATAGGGAGAAAAACACTAAAACACAATCAGCAGTTGAAAGTAGGTGATTCCTGGAAACAGCACGCGAGGGAGGCTCCAGGAGTGTCATTTCTGTCCTTCCTAATTAGCCCTAGAGATCAACTTAATTCTTTATACTACATGTGCATAAACCTGATAAAAATAAAAATTGGTCTTAAAAAAAACACCAAACATGGGGCCCTCCCTGGTGGCGCAGCAGGTTAAAGCACAGCACTGAGAATCTAAAGCCGCTTCCGCATGAGTTCGATCCCGGCCTGCCCCGGAGGTGACCACATGGCGCGGCAGACCTCTCCTGACCTGCCCGCTGCTCCCCTCAGCCGTGGACTTCGTCGATCTGCCTGTTCTGCTCCCCACTCTGTCTCTGGTGAAGCCTCTCGCCGCCCCTGAGCCTCTGGCCTGTACCCCAGTTCTGTATGCACAAATAAATAAATCTTTAAAAAAAAAAAAAACACCAAACATGGCTGCACCAGTGAGAACACTAGCTCCCTCCCCAAAACTGGGCTTCGGGACAGAATGTGGCCTGCTGTTGATGAAGGGCCCTATTTCTAAATCCAGGCAGCTGGAACAAAGGACAAGGGGTCTGTTACAGTGGAAACTGGACAAAGAGAAACACATGGGAGCGCAGCCCCTGCAGTCTCCGCCTCTACTGTTGCCAGAGGCTATAATGTAAGTCACCGAGAAACAATTTGGAAAAAAATCACAAAGCTCTGATCTACTGGAATGGGATTGGGGACTGCAAGCCGTCAATCTGCCAAAGAGCTTAACATGCTCCGCCCATGGTGGTGCAGACCCTTGATCTCAATTTCTTAGATCAGGTCCTTAGTCTGTGCGTCTCCATCTATTTTTTTTTAATATTTATTTTATTTATTTATGAACTGGGGTACAGGCCAGAGGTGCAGGGATGGTGAGAGGATTCACCAGAGACAGAGTGGGGAGCAGAACAGGCCAACTGAGGAGTCCACTGCTGAGGGGAGCAGCGGGCAGGTCAGGAGAGGTCTGCTGCGCCATGTGGGTCACCTCCGGGTGGGGATTGAACTCAGCTAAAGTGGCTTTAGCCTCTTGGTGCTGTGCTTCAACCGCTGCACCACCAGGGAGGGCCCAGTGTCTCCATCTTCACTTCTCATCCCCTGATCCTTCTCCAGGAATTCCTGACTAGTTTTCTTTTATGGACTTCTTTTCACCAGCTGGCAAGGACTGCCAGAGCAAATATTGGATGGCCTTGCAAGTGGGCACCATTACACTTAGTTTCTGATCTCAGCGAGGTCCTCAGAGCTGCTCAGCATTCCTCTGGCCCCTCAGCCTTCTCCTTGGGCAAGTACATGGAGCGCTCACCAGAGGGCTGTCAGAAAGGGTCAGTGGGATAGTCATTTGGCCCAGGCGCTGGCACAGGCACTGAGTAGAAATGAAGATATGTAAAATTTCCCCATCCATTTCCTGAGCTCCATACGTGAATTTTAAATAATCTGGGCTCTTTGCCTCTCAAAACTGCACTCTGGCATTCTCTATCTTTATGAATGTCATCACTCTCCAAGCTAGAAACATCAGCTGTCCACTGCAGCCCTCCGATCCTCTGCAGTCATTGGCTCTGCAGAGTCCTGTCCGTTTTCCGCGATTGTCATTGAAATCATCGAAACCTGTTTCTTCATCTTTACCATCTTCTTCTATAAATTTCATACCGTTCCCACCTGGTTTTAATTCTCTTTCCATCTGAATATGCTATATCCCTTTTGCCACTGATCTTTTTGTGTTTTGTTTTGTTTTTTATTTCAGGTATTATTCAAATTGGCTAGGAGTGAGTGCCTGCACTATCACTGACTTACTCTCTAGACACAGGGGAGTTTTCCCTTTAAAAAAAAAGTCAGACCTTGAGCATGGAATTGGAGTTGTCATAATCTTTGGTTTGTAACACACTATTGCTACTTGTCTTTTTTTTTAAGGTTTATTTTATTTATTTATACAGACAAAAGCTGGCATGCAGGCCAGAGGTTCAGGATAGGGGGTAAGGAGAGACATTGGGAACAGAACAGGTTGATTGAGGGGAGCAGCGGGGAGACAGGAGAGGTCTGCTGTGCCATGTAGGGAGCTCCCAGAGTGGCTGAGATGGAACTCGTGCTACAATGACTGCTAATAGCTTCACAGCACTGAGACTTAACCCCTGTGCCACCAGGGAGGCCACTTTATTCATGTTTTATGAGATAATGAATCATGATCTCACCATCCAACCTAGGAACTTGTACACTGCTAATAACTTAGAGGTACAGGTTTCTTTTATTTCCTATTTCTCTCCTCCTCGATACTATATGTAAGTCCTATCCTGAATTGTGAATTTACCATTCATTACTTCCTAAAATGGAATTTTTATGTATACAGTATTTCATTTTTATCTTTGTAACTACAAAAAAGTGTCTACAATGCTATGTGTACGTTTGCTTTTTTAACTCTGTCATGTAGGATACCTTTGCTAAAATTTCTTCTTTAAAATATGGTGTGCCCAATGGAGGGTAGTGTGGGTAGCCTCCCAAGTGAATGAAAAACTTGTGTCTACATAAAACCCCTACAGGAATGTTTATACGTTTATACCTATTCCTCAAAATTTGGAAATACCTTGTGATGGTTAATTTTATGTGCCGATCATTTGGTCAAACATCACTGCAAATGTTGCCGTAGTTATGATCACTAGTTATAGCAGGTTGGCTTTAAGATGACCCTCAGTAATGTCGATGGGTCAAAGGTCTGAAGAGCAAAAACTGAAGTTTCCTGGGGAAGGAATTCTGCTTTCTGCATACCAGAGTTTCTAGCCTGCTCATATACCCTACAGATTTTAGACACTACCAGCCCCCACAACACATGAACCAGTTCCTTTCTGTATATAAAATGGGGTTATTTATTTGAAAGCTTCTGAATGGATAAGAGGTACATTATCCATATAATGGCTAGCAATGAAATAAGCATTCACAGCAAAAACTATTCTTGAATACATTATGCTAAATAAAAGATGCCAGGTTCAAAGGCCACATATTCTCTGACCCCATTTATATGAAATTCTGAAAAAGATGAAACTGTAGGGATGGAAAACATGAGGGAGGGCTGGAGGAGGAGTTGACAACAAAGGAGGGTAAGGGGAGTTTTTGGGTGGTTTTATAGCTTGAATTTTGTGATGTTTACATGACTATATTAAATTACGTCTTCATAAAATATGCCCAAAAATGAACAGAACACAATCATGTAAACAAAAATTGTTCTCTTGAAAAGGAGCTATGTTGACACAGAAGTTGCCTACTTAAAGATATTAATGATACATCATGATTGAGAATAATTCTGCAATGTAATAATTCTCTTAAAAATGACAAAATGACACTTGTGGGCACCCTCCCTGAAGGCACAGTGGGTTGAAATGCAGCACTATGAAGCTGGCCACAGCTGCTTCAGCATGAGTTCAATCCCGGACCAGGGAGCTGACCCACTTGAGACAGTAGCCCTCTTCTGTCTTCCCGCTGCTCCCCTCAGCAGTGTCTTTCAGTAGCTTGGCCTGTTCCGCTCCCCACTCTGTCTCTGGTGAATCTTCTCACCACCCCTGCACCTCTGGCCTATACCCCAATTCTGTGAGCATAAATAAATCTTTTTACCAAAAAAATGATACATCTTACATGGATGGAACTGGAGAGGATTATGCTGAGAGAAATGAAAAAGATAAAGACTGGATGATTTCACTAAGATGTTGAATAAAAAAGAAACAAGACAAAAGAACAGACAAAATTAAAACAAACCCAAGAAATCTGACTGCAGAATTGAGGCTCTTGGAGGGCCAGGGAGGAGTGGGGAGCCAAGTGGGGAGGGATTATGGGTGCTTTGGTGCTGGCGTGGTTTGGTAACATATCTGAAGAGGTGTAAACATATACCCCTAAACCACACAGAGTGTCGTAAACCAATACTACCTTAATAAAAACATAATTTAAAAATAGATAAAATAGGGGTAATAATGTGTCATATATATTAAATTTAATTAAGAAATGTACTCTACATCAACTAAAATATGGTTTATTTTTTAATTTAAATATCATTTAAGAATTTTTTTTTAATTTT
>NW_004567112.1:5631187-5657753 GCF_000260355.1 Condylura cristata | reverse complement strand
ACAGCGGGGAGCAGAACAGGCAGATCAACGAAGTACACTGCTGAGGGGAGCAGTGGGCCGGTCAGGAGAGGTCTGCCGCACCGTGTGGGTCACCTGCTGGCCGGGGATCCAACTCATGTTGCAGTGGCTGTGGTAGCTTCATAGTGCTGCGCTTTAACCCACTGTGCCACCAGGGAGGGCCCAGGACTTGTTTATTGTTATATGAAAATGTGTCTTTTAACCACTTTTATCCACTTTTGTCCACTCTTACTCCCTGTCTCTAGTAGCCAAAAAATTGCTAGACTCCTACAGTTACATAACTATCACAAAAATCAAGCTCTGAAAGTCCCATCATACCCCCAAACCAAAATTCTCTATAAATTTGTGTTATTTTTAAAGTTCTACGTATAAATGAGATCACGTGGTATTTGTCTTTCTTATTTCACAATCCTCACGATCCATCCATGTTGGAGCAACTGGCAAGATTTCATTCTTTTTATGGCTGAGGAATATTCCATTACATGTATCTAAACCACATTTTCTTTATCTATTTATCAGTGGACACTGAGTTTGCTTCCGTGCCTTGGGCGTTATAAGTCATGTTGCAGGGAACGTGGATTGCCAATATCTTTCCCAAGTACTCTTGTTTCCTTCACGTGAAAACTCGTAAGTGGGATTTGCTGGATCACATGGTAGTTCTATTTTTAATTTTAGATGGCGCCACCTTATTGCTTTCCATAGTGGCTGTACCAACAGTGCGTGCAGCTTCCTTTTTCCCCACATTCTTGCCAACATTTTGTATTTGTCTTTTTAATAACAGCCAGTCTCAGCAGACATAGGGTGATAGCTCATTGTGATTTTGACTTACATTTTCCCCATAATAAATGATGGTGAACAGTTTTCATGGAGCTACTGGCCACCTCTGTGTTTCCTTTGGGGAAGTGTCTATTCAGATTCTCTGCCCACTTTTAATTGGTTTGTTTTGATATTGAGTTGTATGATTGCTTTATATATTTTGGAAATTAACCACTTATCAGAAAAATAATTTGCCAATATATTCTACTCACTTGGCAGGTTGCCGTTTCACTTTGCTTTGCTTCATTGCTCTATAGAAGCGTTTGGTCCGTCTTCCACTTACTCATCTTTGCTTTTGCTTTTGCTTTTGGTGTCAACTGTAAAAAAAAAAAAAATCTCCAAGACCTAAATCTATGTGCTTAGTTTTCTTCTAGGAGTTTTATGGTTTTGGGTCTTACGTGCAAGCTTTAATCTACTTGGAGTTAATCTTTGCACATGGTATTCGATAGTGGCCCTGTCTCATTCTTTAGTGCAGAGCTGTCCAGTTTTCCCAGCACCATTTGCTGAAGACACTGTCCTTTCTCCACTGTATATTCTTTTTTTTTTTTAAAGATTTATTTATTTGTACATACAGAACTGGGGTACAGGCCAGAGGCTCAGGGGCGGCGAGAGGCTTCACCAGAGACAGAGTGGGGAGCAGAACAGGCAGATCGACGAAGTACACTGCTGAGGGGAGCAGCGGGCGGGTCAGGAGGGGTCTGCCAGCCCTGTGGTCACCTCCGGGGCAGGCGGGAATCGAACTCATGCGGAAGTGGCTTTAGCTTCTCAGTGCAGTGCTTTAACCCGCTGTGCCACCAGGGAGGGCCTCTCCACTGTATATTCTTGACTCCTTTGTTTTACATTACCTTACCATATAGGCGTGGGTTTATTTCAGTACTCTCTATTCTGTTCCATTGATCCATATGTCTGTTTTTATGCCAATACCATACTTTGATTATTATAGCTTTGTAAGAAATATTTTTTTAGCATAAGTATTCACCATGTGATCTGGCAGCCTTCATACTGGGGGGGAGAGAGAGAATAGCATTCATTTCCCCAATGTCCTGCCTGCGGGTTTGCTACAGTGCATGGGCTGTGTGCCCCATCACAGCTCCTGCCAGGCTTCCCTCCCCGTACCCCACTCTCTGGGTTCTAGTAACTGGTTCTTTCCCTGCTCCTGCTAGTCTAAGGGTGGCAGTTAACAGCTCCCAGCTGTTAGCACCAGAGCCTCACCCTGCCCACATATATTGTAGTTAGATCTTCGATTAAATTCTTTATAGTTCCCCAGTTGAGATTGTCCTGCTGGACATAGATGAAGCTGTTCTTGAC
This sequence comes from Condylura cristata, assembly GCF_000260355.1. Taxonomy (NCBI): domain Eukaryota; kingdom Metazoa; phylum Chordata; class Mammalia; order Eulipotyphla; family Talpidae; genus Condylura; species Condylura cristata. The sequence goes on along the minus strand of NW_004567112.1, from coordinate 5,655,611 downwards.
TCTGAGGGAGAGCATAACTCTTTCTTTCATCTGCATCTACCTCGTAACTCATGGAGAAGGCCAGAGCATGGTTCTCCTCCCCCGCCCCTCCCCAATACAGCGTCTCCAACTAATCCTGCCACTTGGTCCCTATTTTCTCCTTTGAGGCAGGAGAACTGTTCCTGGGCCCTTGTATTTCCTCTTTGCTTTGCACTTTTAGCATGGGCTCTGTGCTCTGAGTGGCCCAGGCCCTTCGTCTGTGAAGCAGGAAACCTTTCCTCTCTCAATATGCCCAGCTCTTCTGATTACCAAGTACAGATTTCAAACTCACTGTCTCATGCAAATGTTTGAAAGATCCTCTCAGGAGCTCTGTGGCTGTGTCCGACAGCCCTCACCCCTAACTCAGGCTCCTCCTGAGATGACCAATGTTACTGTCTTCATCAGTAGAGGCCACTGAACAATAAGAAATGACTGGGATGGAATCAAGTTTCAATTCTCTCCTCAGTTTATCTCACACACGGCATTTAGTTATGTCAGAGTTCAGTGCAATTACAGATTGCAGTTACAGATTGAGTTAATAATAGCAAAGGTAGTCATCTTGCAATAGAACGTGGCTCGTCTGCGCCGAGCGCTGCCCAGCAACGCCTGGAAGGCCATGGGGTTCTGCACCAGCTCACGCCTGACCACACGGTGCTCTGTGAGGCCAGGCTCCCGTCTGCAAATACCTCTCTCTTGCCAGTTGGTCAAAAAGGGGCCACTAGGGGGCGTTCGGAAGGCAGAAGGGGAGAGAAGGGTACTTCCTCCTTGCTTGCTGATTCCTACCCAGCAGCAGATGGTTCCACTTTCCAACTTCTTGCCACCTTCCCAGCACACCCGGTGTCTCCCACTCTTCAGATGTCTGAGCTCTGCTCTGTGAGACCCCACCCCCAGCTGCCGAGGGGACAGCGGTAGCTGGGAACCCTTGTTCTCAACATGTAGGTTCTTGAGGTGGGTTGTTGCTCCAAGGACCCTGATGGAGCCTGCCCCCAAAGTCTCTCCATCATGACTCGGCGAGGCCACGAGACCCGCCTGGAGCATCAGGGTGTCGGTAAACAGGACACAGAGGCTGCGAGCACCCTTGTGCTGTGGGCTTGTTTCTTGAACAGCCACTCCCACATCCCGCCGAGGAGGCCCAGTTGAGCTTTCTTATGGACAGAGAGAGGCCAAGTCACCCAGCTGTCCCAAGTGACCTTCCAAGGGATAGCTGCAGCCTGAACAAGCCCCGGGCGCGAGCAGGAGAACTTTGCCAGGCCTGAAGGCCGAGCACCAAGCTTTGGGATGACCGGTTGCACAGCCATAGATGATCGATAGGTTCTGACGACCCCTTCCCCGGCCAAGACATGGTCATGGCTTCCTTGAGTTATTCTTTTTCTCAACATAACTGTTTTGTTGTTTTCAGTTCTCCAACACCTGTTTAACGACATTTCCATGTTCTCTCAGTTAAATCCACTGGATTAATCTATGTTTCCCTGCCTGGACACCCAGCTGACACAACATTATTATATCCACTTTACAGATGTGAAGACGAGACTGAGATTCAACGAGATTGAGAAATAAGCCAAAGGTCACTGTTGATGGGGCCCAGGCCGATCCCAGAGTCCTTGTGATAGCTCCTACTAACATCATGAGCCTGCAGTCATAGATACTCGTACTCTGTAATAAACTGATTGTGTGGATTATGATGACGGCAATTATTGAAGTTCTTGTCGCCAGAGGAGCCATAGGAAGGTTCTAGTTGGTGAGCCAGTAGAGGGAGCTCTGTCCCAAAGGACCCAGTTTGCACCTGGTGGGCTCAGTGGGGAATAAGGGGCAAAAATACCTGCCAAGATGCAAAGGACCCCTCTGACAAGAGGGGGGGTCCTCCCCCTCACTAAGATCCAGCCCTATGCTGCCCTCAGTTCCTAGACTCCCCGAGAGCTCTTTCCCGCCCTGGGGCCTTTGCGTTGATCTTCCTCTTGCCCAGATGGTCTTTCTTAGCTCTCTGGAGTGGAGCCTCATTCAACTACCAAGTCTCAGCTCACAGATCCCTTCCTAGCCACCGCGGGAACGCGGTTCCTTTCATTGTGTTGGTTTCTTTCCTTCTTGGAGCTAATCGTAAGCTTGAGTCTTCGGTTTGCCTGCTTGTTTATGTGTGTCCCCGAGTAAAATCCAAATGGACAGGGATTCCGTCTCACTCCCTTGCCCTGGGTGGCCCCCAGCACAGTGCCCAGTGACGCCTCTGGACCGCTTGGCAGAGGGCTTCCCTTCCAAGGGACCCAAGGTCAGCAGAACCACTGAGTTGTACCTCGGGAGGCCCAACGCAGCTCAGTTCTCAGCCTCCCCGGCCATCCTCAGAATGTAAATTGACTCCAGGGGCCAAAAGTATTTGAAATGCAAAGCCGGCAACCGTTTACCTCCATAAATTCGACTCCCTGTTGCTCTAGGTATTAGCTCTGGTTTCAGGCACTTCCATTTCAATTAAGAGTTGGCACACTTCGAAATACCTTAGAACAGCAGGACACTGATTGAATTTGAGGAACTGGTAAACCAAGTGGAAAAATAATAGTAAAACTGTTGGTCTTGATATTGTAGTTTAAGGCTTAAACTTACAATGAATACAACTCCTTTAACATTCTATTCTGTTCTAAATTAATCTGGAATCAGTATAGTCATAGTATAGTCATTCTCCCTGCTTTAACCAGCCCGGGGATGTCCAGTCTGGTTCCTGGCACTCCTGAACTGAGGTATGTGTCGCAGCAGCTCTGATGGCAAATTTTGTAAAGGATGTTTGAATTCCTCCAGTGGTGGTTTGCATGTATTTGCAAATATAAAACTCTGGGGACAAATATGTAATCATAGATTTTATATGCCCACTTCTGGGTATTTAAATTGCAGAGCACTGAGTTCTCCTCAGTCATTTTAAAAGAATGTGGGAAACCAACATGTATTGATGTAGAAACATACCCAAGATTACTGATTTTTTTTTAAACAACAATCAGGTTTATTTTTATTTATGCATACATGAACTGGGGTGTAGACCAGAGTTACAGGCAGTGAGAGGATTCACTAGAGTGGAGAACAGAAGAGGTGGATCAACTGAAATACACTGCTGAGGGGAGCAGCGGGCAAGACAGGAAAATCTGCTGCACCCTGTCGGTCACTTCCATGACTAGGGATTGAACTCGAGCTGCAGTGGCTGCTGGTAGACTCATAGTGCTGAGACTTAGCCCTGTGGCACCAGGGAGGTCCCCAAGATTATCGTTAAGTGAAAACAGCAAGCTGCAGACATGAGGTATAGTATCTCTCTGTGTGCTGGAATCAGTATATGTGTTTTCTTGTGAGCATGGAATATTTCCTGAGGAGACCCAAGGTCATCTCTGGATATACAGTGGCAAGGATGATCACTGCCACCCTGTCAGGTGCCAGGCTTCCCTGTCAGGCATTTTCAAATGCCCCCATCTCTGAGAGGAAGGGATGACTAGTGCCAACCATGTGCAGATGAGGAAACAGGTCAGAAGTCAAGTAATTTAACTTCAGCGTCCTGTATTATTTGAGGGGGGGCTCAAACAGCTAACAAACAAAACCCTGAGTGTGCATTATTTCTGTCATAAAACACACACACACACACACACACTCATAATAATTTAAAACCTTAGAGGAACACTAGAAATACTCCGTCTCAGCGAGCTGTTATGACGGTGAATTAAAACTGAGGCTGCAGCCCTTCTGGCCAGGTGCCCTTTTTCCCACAAGAAGAGGGTCAGAAGCTGCTGGAATCATAAGAGGAGCTCAACCGAAGCAGGACTGCAGGAAGGGGGGAGGCCAGTTGGGGGCCACTACCAGGAGCAACTGACTCTGGTTCCCTAAGCGAGTGGGTATGCACAGCTGACCCCGCCCCCCTCCCTTCCCGTCGCCCCTGCCCCTCCTGGCACCCCCTTCCTCCCCACCCCCCAGGTTTCCCAACGGAAGCGCAGCCCCCCAAGGAGCCTCTTCACACGGACACCCCATTGACCCCGCTCCCCCTTGCCCCCCACCACAGCCTCTGAGCTCCCTCAGCCCTGGCGCACAGGCGCCTGAGCCGGCTTGTTGCTCTGTCCGGGGTGACGCGCTCAGCCTCAGGGCGGTGTCTCCACTGTGGGCTGGTTCCCTCAGTGCCGGGCTTGCTCCCTTGCAGCTTATCCCAGATTCATCAGCAAGAAGCTGTAATTGAAACAGCTTCCAGGATGGAAAAATCACTTCTTGAATTTAATTTCCAAGTTGCAGCCTGGATGGTTCAAGTGATTACAGGAAACGGTTGGGGCACTAATAATAAGCCCTTGCGGGAGCCAGATGGGTGTGTTTACTAGGCGGAGAAATGTTAATCCTGTCTCTGGCCCAGAAATGTCTGGGCAGTCGGTTTGGAGAACAATAGAAAAATCAGTTGTAGAGCCCACTGCATGTATCTTGAGGAGTTTTGTTTTTATTTATCTTAAAGAAATTCAGTTGTGTTATTTTAAATAATTTTTTTTCCCTATAAAAGAACACCTACAGTGTAGGAGAAAATGTTTACACATAACATATCTGAAGAGGAGCTAACACTCAGGACTTACAAAGAACTCATGTAATTCAGTAAAAAGAAAACAAACAAAAACAATCAAAAAGGAGTAGAAAAGCTAAATAGCTACTTCCTGAGGAAGACAAACAGATGAACCAAAAGACATGGAAAAAAAAAAATGTTCAGGCCCTCCCTGGTGGTGCAGCGGGTTAAAGAGCAGCACTGCTAGGGAGCTGCATTCCCTTCAGCTCGAGTTCTAGTTCTAGTTCGATCCCCGCCCGGGAGGTGACCCCCCAGGGCACGGCAGACCTCTCCAGTCTCCAAGCTGCTCCCCTCAGCAGTGTCCTTCGTCCATCTGCCTGTCCTGCTCCCCACTCTGTCTCTGGTGAAGCCTCTCACCGCCCCTACACCTCTGGCCTGTACCGCAGTTCTGTATGCACAAATAAATAAATCTTTAAAAAAATGTTCAACATCGCTTGTCATCGGGGAATTCCAAATCAAAACCACAAATCACCTCACTCTGACGAGAATGGCCCATTTCAAGCAGACCAAAAGCAACAAGCATTGGCTAAGGTATGGAGGAAAGGAGCCCTGGTACACTGTTGGTGAAAATGTAGATTGGTCTTGCCCTATGGAAAACAGTATGGAGGGGCCTCAATTATTAAAAATAGATCTACTCTGGGATCCAGCGGTTCCACTCCTAGGTTGCTATCCAAAGAAAACTAGTCCCTAATTCAAAAGGATATGTGCACACCTCTGCTCACTGCAGCACTGTTTACAACAGACAAGTCATGGGAAGAACCTAAATGTCCAATGGCAGAATAGCAGATTAATAAGATGTTGCATGTATATACGTATGCGTGGAATACTACTCAGCCACAAAAAAGACAAACGCCTATCCTTTGCAACATGGGTGGAGCCAGAAGGAAAAATCTAAGTGAAATAATTCAGCAGAAAAAAAACAACTATCCAATGATTTCACTTATATATGAATAATGTAAAGAAACAAAAGAAATGGGGCCTTCCCTCATTGCACAATAGGTTAATACGTAGCACTATGAAGCTATCTGTAGCTATGGCACCATGAGTTCGATCCCTGGTCAGGGAGCTGACCCACGTGGTGCAGCAGACCTCCCCTGTCTCCCCGCTGCTCCCCTCAGCAGTATATTTCAGGAGATCCACCTGTTCTGCTCCCCACTTTGTCTCTGGGGAATCCTCTCACCCCCTTGTACCTCTGGCCTGTACCCCAACTTCTGTATGCATAAATAAATAAATCTTAAAAGAAAAGAAATAAACTGACAAATCATACCATAGAAATATGACTGCAGAACTGAGATTACTAGAGAAGGAAGGGAGAATAAGGGGGTTAGAACAAAATGGGGAATGGGCCCAAGGGCCTGGGGTAAAGTGCTTTGATGGTGATATAGTGACTTACATCTGAAGAGGCACAAGCCCTTTCCCCTAGCCACACAAAGTGTTGTAAACCAGTTATCTCAATAAACAATCTCTCTCTCTAAACAGAGTGTGTGTGTGTGTGTGTGTGTGTGGGGAGGCAGCCGGTTCTAGCCCCTACCTGTAAGGTGTCTTTGCTGGTCAGGAAACAACGTGTCATCACAGTCTTAGAGTTTAAAAGCTCAGAGAAAGGATTTTGAGTAGTTTTCTATCACAAGGCTGGCCAAAGACAGGGACCCTGAAGGCTGACAGGAGGAACGAGTGAGGGAAGGAGCGGTCTGGCCCTGCCTCCGCTCCCCTCAGGCCTGTGGTTGATGACAAGAAGAGCAGCGTGCTGGTATGGGGCCCTGGGTCCTTGATTAGGCCACACCTGACATCTTCGTGTCATTTGCTCCAGGAGCCCCTCATGGTGAACACCAACTGATCTGATTTATGTGGAGGAAACCAAGATGCAGACCTCAGCAATGCCACTGGCCCTGCCTCGGGGTGTCCACCCCATCCTGGGCAGTGAGACTCACCCCCTTTGCCCCGTGCCAAGGCTGGCAGGTGCTCCCAGGCCACAGGACAGCAGGCGCCCTTCTGCTCCTAGTAAACATTCTTCCACACACGCACAGGCAGCCGTCACCAGACTCATTCATGGAATGGTGACGGGCCACACGCCTGCCTGTCGGGTCCCAGCTCCCCGATTCTGCTTCCGTTCCTGCCTGAAGCCCAGTGACCCGGCATGAAGTCTCCCTGGGTCGCTCTCAGCATCTTCCCACAGGTGCTTGGGAGTCCTCAAGGCAGGGAAGAGTTTTTCTTTGTTGCTCCAACATGCCTCCGACCCCCCCCCCCATACTGGCGCCAGAAGAGCTCACCCAACGCCGCCTGGCTCCGAGCTGGGTGACTCAGCCGCAGGCCTGCCTCACAGAGCTGTTCGCTGTGTGCTGTAATTAGTTAATGAACAATCTGAATGACATTTCTCCAGTCATTCAACCAGCCCCATCCTCAGGGCAGTAATTGTATTTCAGGTTATTTTAAAGACATTGTTGTATCTAAATAGCGTTTACATCAGCAGACAGGTGATTAGCAATCCTACTATCCCTGGTGTTTCTAGACTGTTCTATAAACTGTCTGGGGAACTGTGCAAAAACAGCTCTTTGTCTTCCCCCCACTGGAGTGGGGTTTCTCTGCCAGAAACAGCCAGTCGTCTGTGAGGGGATGTAATAAAAGCCACCTGTGGCCAGAAGCCAGTTGACCTTGGTTTAGGACACTTTTCAGAAGAGGCTCTGCTCTCATCACCACCCTTGGACGTGAACAAACTTGCCCTTATCTTCACAGGAGCTACCCTGGCCCTGGACTTGGTCTGCCACCCGTTACCCCCTTTCAGGGACTTAGTAGAGTAAGGCAGTTAAAAGCAAGGGTGCCATCTCCATTTGCAACTGTAAAATGGCATCTTCGTGGTGACAGTACAAGGCTCCACATGTCAGTGCTTACTAGGTGGCAGGCTCTGTCCCAAGTGTTTTACATGACATATGTCTCATGGTGTGTGACACCATATCAGGTTCTGTGACCAGGTACCTATTGTCATCTGCCCTTTACATGTGAGGAAACCGAGTCACAGCGAGGGTTAGTCACTTACCACGATCCCTTCTCTCAGGGTCCAAAGGCAGGAGACTGATTCTAGAATCTTCAAACTGACCACTCTGCTACTCTGTTTTTTTCATTTAGTGGATTCTGTGAGATCCACTAAATAAATCTCCACACTATGTGTTCCTGCATATTACTCAGCAGGCCAGTGCTCAGTTCTCAGTGGAAGGGACTTAGAAGACTCTGCATCATACTTTAGTTTGATCCTGTTCTAATGTCCTAAGGCCCCTACTAGATTATACATTCCCAGGAGGTAAGATTAATTTTTGCCTCTTTTCTATATGGCTTCTAACTCCTTGTCCATATGGGAAGTCAGTAAATATTTGTTGAGTAAGCAAATCTACAGACCCTAAGTGAAGGGCCTGCAAAATGGGCTTTATCCTTGTCTTAATGCAGACATTCTCAATGTAAAGTTAATCTGGAGCTGTAAGTATAATGGAGATGTACAATTATGTATTTATGTCAATTGTCGGAGGACCAAATTGAAATATATGTGAAAAATGCCTCAGAAATTCTAATTGATCAAACTTTTGGTGTATGTTAGTAAGATGCTAACCCCCAGGCATAAGCTGTCCCTTCTTATGAGTGGGACCCCCCCCCAATCAACCATGGGAGGCAACAGTGAATAAATAGCAAGTATTCACAAATGCCAACACAAGGAATTTTTATAATAAAAACACAATAAGTATATCAGTTACCTAATGTTGCATAATACATATCCCAAAATTCAGTGGCTTGAAACAACAGCAAATGTTTCTTATCTCACACAGTTGCTATGGGTGGGAAATGGCCTGCTGGGTGGTTTTTGCTCAGGTCTGCAGTTGGCCAAAGGTTTGACAACATCCATTTTGACAGGAGCATCCATTTCCCAGGTGTCCCCAAGTTGTGCTGGTTGGGGTGGGAAGGGTACAAGCTCCTCTTCCATGGGTGTCTCCGCGAGGCTACCTGGAGTCTTCCCATCGGTGACTGGTTCCCCTTGGGGGAAGGAGTCAAAAAAATACAAGGCAGAATCTGTCATGTCTTTATGTCCCATCTTGGGAGCAAAGCTCCCTCCTTCTGAAATCCTTCTGGTCACGTGAGTCAGCCTGATTTCAGGGGTGTGTGTGTGTGGGGGGACTCGACCAGGGTAAGAGCCAGGAGCCTGTGATCATGGAGGCCTCTGGAGACTCCACAGGGCTCAGAAATCAAGGAAAAAGGCCACACCCAGACAGGCGTCCCAGAAACAAGATAGTGTTCCAGTGCCGAGACAGCGCTGGGCACATCTTCTTCCAATTCACTCTGGGTTTTCTCCAAGCCTCTGGGTTGGTTTCTGGGGACCCACTCCTCGCTCAGAACTTTTGGGGATGCAAGGTCTGCATGGTCCAAAACATAGACACTTTCACCCAAGACTGCAGTCAGGACTGTGTCCCTAAGATGAGACAGTGGTGGGCACCGTGATAGGAGGGGGGGCCACAGGTGGAGGCAGGAGACAGGTGATGAGGACTTAGTTGACACTGGCCTGTCTGTTCTGAGAAGAAGGCATCTGTAAGCAAGCAAGTATAACTTGTGTAATGCGGTCAGATGGTTCTGGGGGAACACGAGGTGGGGATGACCCTTTGCTCTGGGCGATATGGAGAAGACTCCTGAGGAACACTGCCGGTCTGAGGTGAGCGAAGCCAGAGGAAGGGAGAGTGGCATTTTCTGCAGGAAGCCTATTTGGTGAGATGCTGCGGAATGGGAGGCATGGGAGATGGGAGAAAAGCTGGCAGACTCAGCAGAGAGCTTGGACTCTGAGAGTGGTGAGTTCTTGAAGGATCTGAAACAGGAAGGGGGACTGTGGTCGGCTCCAGGCCCTACCTGACAGCAAGCCCAGGAAGGAAGCCTCTCTGCTCTTCAGGTTCTACCTCTTGAGGGCTGGGGTGGTGTGACGAAGGCTCTATTCTCCAGCACACACAAAGCCCCGCTTGCAAGCAGCTAATGATATTCCTCCTTGGGGTCCCTTTAACAGTTATCACCATAGATATAACTCCAAATGAAGCAAGCTTTACTAAGCACCAGAAGCCCATCTCTAGAGTGAAAAGATTTCATCGGAAGCCCAAGAAAAGTCTCTGTCTTGCAGGTCATGTCACAGACCACGTGGGAGACAGAAGCTCCTGGGCTTCCACTTGGCAAACCAGGTTGCTTTGGAGCCATTGTGTTGCAGTAGCTTCTGGAAGCTGCTCACCTATGGCTAAGAGCCTGCCTTCTGCAGTCCTCCTGCCTGGGCTAATAGCCTGGATCTGATGTCTTTTGCTGTGTGACCCTGGGTAAGTCACTTGACCTCTCTGTTCTTCTGGTTTTCATCTGTGAAACGGGGACTGGTTAGTCTCTTCTGGCTGCTGTAACAATATCACAGAGGGCCCTTCCTGGGGGCACAATGGGTTCAAGCACAACACAAAGAAGCTATCTGCAGCTACTGAAGCATAAACTCAATCTCCGCCTTGGAAGTGACCTACATGGTGTGGCAGACCTCTCCTGTCTTGCCCGCTGCTCCCCTCAGCAGTGTACTTTGTTGATCTGCCTGTTCTGCTCTCCACTCTGTCTTTGGTGAATCCTCTCAGCCCCTGCACCTGTGACCTGTACCCCAGTTCTGATATGTATAAATAAATCTTTAAAAAAAAAAGTCACAGAGTGATATTACAGAAATGCCAACAGAAATGTACTTCTCCCAGTTTTGGAGGTTAGAAGTTCAAGATCAAGGTGCCAGCATGGTCAGACCTGGTGGAAGCATCTTCCTGGTGGCAGCTGGCCCCTACTCACTGAGGATGAGGTGTCTCTGGAGTCTCGCATAAGGCCACCCCCAGGATTAAGCTCCTCCCAAGGGCCCCACCTACTAATACCACCACCTTTGGTGCTAGGATTTCAGCGTATGAATAATGGGGGACACAGACATTTCCACGGACCAAGGCCGGATGATAGCACCGTCACCTTCTGAAGGTTCTTGTGCAGATTAAGTGAATTAGTACACATACAGGTTTTAGAAGATCCCCGAGCATACAGAAAGCTCCATGTAAGTGTTTGGTCCTAATGTTATTACTTTATTATAAACTAATTTATCTGCACTGCTTCTCCCACAAACTTTACTTATGACACATTTTTATCTCGAGCTTGCTGTCCCAGTCATTACAGTCGCATCATTTAGTTGGGATCACGGAAGAAACCACTCAGGGGCCAAGTTCTGAATCTATCTACTTCTCTCCAGTATAGATGGTGACTTAGCATGCAGGTCCCAGAGCTGGAGTGCTCGGGCTCAAACCCTGCTCTCCATGCACTAGCTGTGTGCCATTGGGCAACTTTCTCTTCTTTTAAAAGCTGTATTTATTTATGCATACAAAACTGGGGTACGGGCCAGAGGTGCAGGGGCGGTGAGAGGATTCACTAGAGACAGAGTGGGGAGCAGAACAGGCCGACTGATGAAGTACACTGCTGAGGGGAGTGGTGGGTGAGACAGGAGAGGTCTGCTGTGCCATGTGGATCACCTGCAGGGCTGGGGATCGAACTCACACTGAAGCGGCTGTGGCTAGTTTTGTAGTTCTGTGCTTTAACCCACTGAGCCACCGGGGCCCTACCACGCTTGCCTTTCTGTGGGGCATTCTCCACAGGGCAGTCAGATGATTTCCTGAAAACACAACTCTGATTATGTCACTCCTCTGTTTAAAATTCTGCCACTGATTCCCTTTGCTCTTGGGATAAGCTCCCACCCGCTTAGGGGCCCCAGGGCCCTGCGTGACCAGGGCCTTCCCCGCTCACCTCCTCACCTTCAGCCTCCTTGACCTAACAGTCACATATGCTGGGCTGCTTCCTCCCCACACGCTCTGCCCAGCTGACTCAATTCACCCAAAATTCAGCTGACTTCCCTCAAAGATACCCTCCCTGGCTTCTGGACCTGGGCTATTTATTCTTCTTGGTGTTACAAGTGGGATTCAGTTCTTATTTGCCTAACTTCAGCTTCCCCATAGGATTCTAGAGTTTGGGTTGTTCACAAACATCCTGCAGTCCACAGTAGTCACTCAAGAAAAAGTTAAAGGACTGTGGATGAATGAACAAGTGAGCAGGCAGATGTGGTATTCCCTCCAGGACCCAGCCTTTCTCTGCGGGAGTACAGCCCTCTTCAGCCCTCTTCACTTCGCCCTCGCCCGCGTGGGAGCAGAGGTTGGCCCAGATGAGCAGGCAGAGCTGTCCAGTCCGGCCAGCGCGGGGAGGTCTTCCGGTGGCTGGTCCTCCCGTTCCCTGCTCTGTGAATTCTGCGGTGGCCAGGAGCTGACCATTGGCAAGCTCTTCCCCACCTCCACTTTAAGGTCATCTCCTCAAAGCTCCCACCCACTTGTGAAATTTTTATGTTCTCCTGTGCTTTCTGTATTTTCCAACTTTTCTAGAGTATATATCCCTTGCTTTTATAATTAAAAAGAAGATAATATTTAAAAAAAATTCTGGCCACAGGGCCCTCCCTGGTGGCTCAACAGGTTAAAATGTAGCGCTATGAAGCTGGCCACAGCGACACAGCATGAGTTCTATCCCAGACCAGGGAGTCACCCACATGGTGACTCTCCATTATTCCCCTCAGTGTGTCTCAGTACATCTTCCTGTTCTGCTCCCCATTCTGTCTTTAGTGAATCCCCTCACACCCCCACCCCACCCCTGCACCCCTAGCCTGTACCCCAGTTCTTGTACGCATAGATAAATAATTTTAAAAAATTAAAACAACGTTTGCAAGCAAGGACATACTCTATATACTATTTGTGCACTTAAAAAAATTACTAGTTTTTAAAATAAAATTCAAATTTACCAGGCGCTAATAATTCCTCTCAATTGATTAAGAATAGTGCTCCTTTCTGTTGGTGAAAAGTGATAAAAATGAAACCAGGTTAGCCAGTCAGGGTGCAGAGCTGCTACCCAGGAAAAGAATGTGATCTTTAAATACAAACAACAACCCAAAATAAAATCGCTAAATGGAGGAGGCTGAATTTCCAGAGGGTCCAAGGAAAGAAATGGAAAGTGCCCTTCAAATTTAAAAAACTGCTTGTATAAAATGGAGAAATACACCGAGAGGGTTGTTCAACTGCCTTAGAAGACGAAAGGAAAACACAACAAAGAACATGTATCCAGCAGCCAGCACAGCTGGGAAAGTTGTCCCTTAAAGACTCCCTCACAAGAGCTAGACCTTCCCAGGAGGCAGGAGACCTCCGTGTCTAACTTACCATGGCATCGCCGTCCCTAACACACAGGAATAGTCGCTCCACGAATGTGAAAAAGGAAAGATCTGGTCACGTGGCAATAAGCATCCCATCGTACAGCTAATGGTGATGTCACCTCATTCATTCCCGTCTCTGGCAAAGCTGTTCTATTTTATATTGTTCTGCCTTGTCTCGGTTGTCCCCAAGTAGGCTTTCTTTTTCAACCCTTCAAGCAGAACTCTATTTTACTTGGAGTTTTGAGGCAATCTGTAGTAAAAATCTATGTTTGACTCAACTTCCCCACCAGGAATGACAGAGGGTGAATATCTGTAGGGCCCCATCGTCAGGAGCTCTGCAAGGCCTCCTAAATAATGATTTTTAAAGCAAATAGTACCCCCGCCCTGTTTCTTGTGCACATGATGCTGGCATGATAAATCACACATACCTGATTTTATTGGCTTCTGCGTAGAAGTCACCCACATGTGACGATGTCTCCCAGAGCCAGAAGAGGCGAGGTAGACAAGATAGTGCCGAGAGTGTTCGGGTCATGTGTCCTCCTCTGATGATGGGCTTGGAAATCCCACCTTTAGGTTGTTTTCCTCCAGGCAAACTCTTCAATGTGACATTCACAGATTGGAAAGTTCTAGAGGAAACCCCATCTGTTTGCATCCTCAGCAAACTTATCCTCTCTGAATTGGACTGATTTTTATGGAGCTTCATCTCCAACAGGCTGCAGCTATAATTGGATTTATAAGAATATTCCCTTTCCCCTTCATCTTGTTTATGAAAGGTATGCTCGGTGTGAGGGAAAACACTTGATTGTGCTTTCTGACCTGTGCCTGCAGCTGAACACTTTATATGACAACCACTTACTGCTCAGTTCCTTTGAAGATTCCCTTGGCAGATGAAGGGTTGGTGAGTGGGTGGCTTCAGTTGTTACATATTTTGAATTGAATTTCACCTACGGCTATGGCATCAATGGCAATACAAGCATTTAGGAGAAGAAGCAAGTGAGATGACAAGCCAGTGAATGCCGTGGAAATGAGGTGGGAATGTCAGTCTGAGAGGATTTGGAAGGTTTGGAGGTCCCCGTCCCCACCCCTGTGTCCCCAGGTCCTCGCTCTTCCTGGTAACCCAGGGTCCTCAGGGTGCTTGTTGACATCCAGTAGTTTTTGGTCGAATGTCTCTTTAGAAAAGTCTAATACACTAAGCTAAAGCTCTGACTTGCTTTGCTGCAGTTTTTCCAGCTCTCCGTTTTGTTGAAAATGGCTGCATTTCTCCTTCCCCGTGGCGGGTGACACTCCACGGTCCGCGCACCACATCGTTGGGATCCATTGTGCCTGTTGAGGTGATGTAGGTGGCTTCCATGTCCTTGCTAATGAGCATGTTTTGAAATGGAAAGTAAAGCAATTATTGCCCCACTGGGAAAAAAGTAATTCTCATAACCATCATTGCCAATTTCTTGACCCCTTTTGCAACAAGGTAGGAAATTAATTCTGCCCTAGATTATAATTCAATAGAAGTGCAAAGTGAATTCGTTCATTCCATAATTATTCGACACCTTAATGTCAGCCGATCTGACGAATGCATATGTCCCCCGACCTCCAAACACCAGCTTTGTAGCCTGAAGAGGGGAAAGGTGTCAAGCACATACTTCCCGCTAACCAATGTCCTTTTGCAACTGTGACAGCAGCTGTGGCATGTCTCTGAGTCCCTACAATCATGTGCTGCTTGGGCCAAGCTCTCTACCTTTGCTCTCCCTGTTTCCTGCCTAAAGGCACGCCTCCTTCTGCCCACTCAAACTTGACCTTGCTTCAGAATCCCCCTCACAGGACTCCAGTCCCTGCTCCGAGCCTTCCTGATTTCTGGGCCCTCACGTCCCTCTCCCCTCAGCATCCTGCTTGTCCTTTGCTAAGTCAGATGCTGCTGTGAGGGTCACACAACCTGCGGTTGGACTAGCCAGGGTGTGCACTGTAGAGACAGAACCAACAGTGTCTGCTTGTGGATAGAATGCTCTTTCTCTCTCTCCATATACTAAATCTATAATACACAATATTCTTTCTGTATACACACACACGTTCTATTTTTTCTGTGTGTGTATATATATATATATGTGTATATATATATATGTGTGTGTGTGTGTGTGTAGAGATTTGAGATTTATGTGGTCAATCCCTTAAAATCTCTCGATACCTGTATACACACATACATGTTCTCTCTATTTTTTCTGTGTGTGTGTGTGTATATATATATATATATATATATATATATATATATATACACACACACACATATATATATGTGTAGAGATTTGAGATTTATGTGGTCAATCCCTTAAAATCTCTCGATACCTATATACATATGTATACCTGCATACATACATATAAATATTTAGAGAGGTTTTTAGGAATTGACATGTACAAATCTCAAATCTGCAAGCCAGCTGGATGGGAACTTAGGGAAGAGTTGTAGTCTGAGTCCAGAGCAGTCTACTGGCAGAATTTTTTCTTTCACCAAGGGATAAGAGTTTTTGTTCTATTAAGACCTTCAACTGGGCCCTCCATGGTGATGCAACAGGTTAAAGCATTGCAATCCACAATCACTGCAACATCAGTTCGATCCCCACCCCAGAGTTGACCCACATGGTGCAATAGGCCTCTCCTGTCTCGCCCTCTGGTCCCCTCAGCAGTGTACTTCGTCATTCTGCCTGTTCTGCTCCCCACTCTGTCTCTGATGAATCCTATCACACCTTGCACCTCTGGTCTACACCCCAACTCTTCTATGTATAAATAAAGAAATTAAAAAAAAAAAGACCACCAATGTGGAAGGTCCAAGATGGATATGGCCCACCCACATGATGGTGGATTCTCTGCTGTGCTCAGAGTCCACAGATTTAGCCTTTAACATCATCCTCAAACCATCTTTACAGGAACAGCCGGGAGAACGTTTGACGAACTATCTGAGCACTGTGACCCAACCTAGTGAAAACATAATTAACCATCGCAGTGGTGAATTGTGTTCTTCCTCCTTAACCAGAGTCTATCACGTGGGAAGACACCAGTCATCTCTTACCTACATGTCAGAATCCTTCTATAGAGTCTAGCTTGTGGGTTAACACCAGGAGGTGTTCAGAAACTTAGAAGAATGGGTCAGCAAGATTTCACAGATCCAACTCCATGGACCTTCTAGAAACAGCAGTCTGTGAAGTCCTATCTGCCTATCCTCAGAGTAAATCACATCGCAGAAGAGCCCCGAAAGCATCACCCTGGTTCTCTCTCTGTTCTGAAAACTCTGTAGCCATCCTCTTGGAAGTCACCTTCCAAGACAGAGGCAGATTTAGACAGAAACGTTTCTTCATTTGAATCACAGCCCTGGCCAGTGATAAAAAAAACAAAAGGCCAACACGAAAGCATGGTGTGTCCTAGGGAGACACGTCTGACCCTGGTCTCTTAGCATTTATGGCTTATGTGTCTGTTTCAGGCTTCATCCTTCTCGCAAGTCTAATACCAGATCTCACAAAGAGCTCCAATTCGTATATCCCCGCCCCCAACTTCACTTAACAGCACCCTGCACTAGGGAGCTGGATCCGGCCTCAGAGGAGAGGCCTACTGCAACTGATGTTGCATAGTGCAAGCTCAAATTTTAGTGCTGAACCCAGAATCAAATTTCCAGGCTTCTTCCTGGTTCCAGAGCCTGGCGGCTGCTTAGGCTGGAGGAACAGAGGGGACTGGGCAAGAAATCTCCAGCAACTAGAGAAGTGGAAGATCCCACGCCACTTTTCAACACCAGTTCCCATGTTCACGTGCCCTGCAATTACCTGGTACCCTTTTAAAAATTCCTTCTGCATCTGCAAAAGTCCTTTTCATTCTTCCTCAGTTGCAGAAGAAAATGGGGAAAGAAGTACAGAATGTTCCAAGAGGAGGGATTCCAAATGTCTCTTAAACACATGCAAAGATGCTCAATTATGCTCATGATGGAAATGCAAATTAAATTAAAAGTACATGGGGAAATATAAGATTGGCAAAAACCAGAAAGTTAGCTAACTCGGTTTGACGAGGCTGTGGGGAAACACTGGCTGTGAGGCAGCTGGGGCCAGGCTGACCTTCCCCGACCTCCTTGGCAAGATACGTGGCTCTGAGCGCTTCCACTTCCAGGTATTAATAGATGAATTTAAGCTTCCTGCAAAATGATGTGTGCCCAAGAATATACATTGTGGCATTGTTTGTAATAGCAGAAGACTAGGGACTATCTGTCTATTAATAGGGGCCAGGTAAATAAATAATAGACCAGTGTACAACCACTTAAAGGAACAAGGAGTGTCTGTAAGGGCTGATATGGGAAATTCTGCAGGAATGTTGTGAGGAGAGCAGGGAGGGAGGGGCCCAGGGTGGACCAGGCTCGTGCCAGGAAGAACGTGGGCACTTATATTGGTGAATGCAGAGGGAACCCTGAAAAACACCCAGTAACCCAGGGGTGCTGATCGCCTTGAGAGGCTTGGGAGGACCCAAGAGGGAAGGAGATTTATTTTTCACTGAGTAACTGTCAGGGGTTGAATCCTCCCTCCAGTATCTCAAAACGCGACCTTATTTGGAAACAAGGTCATGGATGTTGAAATTAGTTAAGATGAGGTCATACCATAGCATGGGCTCCTAACGCCACATGACATATGTCCTCACGCAGAGGGGAAGCTTGGGCATGGGCAAGCACATCAGGGGATGATCACAAAATCCTTCCTCCCTGCAGGGAGGCCCATGTGACACAATCCGTTGATTAAGCGCCCCAGGTGGCTGTTCTGATGGGTCACAGAAGCAACCTCTGGGTGGGACCACAGTGTGTGGGCAGTACTTGCTGGAGCCCATCTTGGAGACCCTGCAGGTTGGGTTCCAGGCCACCACGATACCTGAACTTCACAATAAAGCAATGCCGTTACATCTGAAGAGGAAACAACACACATACCTCAACTTAAAATACTTTATGCTAGAGGGAAGGGGATCATGCTTAGTGAAATAAGCCAGAAGGAAAAGGAAAAGTACTGGGTGGTTTCACTCATAGCAGGAGCATAAAGGACCAGGGGGAAAAAAGAAATAATAATGAACAACTATATCCCAGAGACATTTTATGGGGGTGGAGTGGGGAATGGGATCAAAAATGGAGAAGTTCACGGGACTATGGTGAATGCACATGGGTGATGTGGTGATGGGAAATCCACAGGGATTACAACTGAGATGGAAAAAGGCACAAAAGTGATGTAAACATAAACTGTTATAATATATATATATATATATATATATATAATTCTTTATATATGAAACAGCTCACCTGAAACGTCAGTGGACTGTATGGTAAATTCTCCCTTCCAGTGGCCAGTAGATTCTTAGAAACTGCAATTTTAAGTGAAACAATGTATAAAGAAACCATGTCCACATTAGCTGGGATTTTTTTTTTTCTGTATCAATGTTTGGACAAAGCCACATTCAGTAAACCACATTATTTGAGGGCCTAGCGACCTACTATTTGCTGGTGGATGGTCTCGCCTTCATGGTGAGGACTGCTGACTGATAGGAGCGGTGGTGGTGAGCATAGGGGTGCTTAGCAACTTCTTAAAATAAGACAAAAATGAAATTGGCCACTCTTGACTTCCTTTCAGGAAAGATTTCTCTGTATTACATGATGTTGTTTGATAACACGATAAAACTTCTTTCAAAAGAAGAATCCAGCCTCTCCAACCCTGCCACCTGCTAAATCAGCTGAGTTTACATCTTCTAAATCCTTTATTGTCATTTCAGCAATTTTCACAGAATCTTCACCAGCAGCAGATTCCACCTCCACTTTCTGTGCACCCACAAAGATCTGCTCCTCATCCTTCAGGCTTTGCATCCAAGTTCTTGCCCTATTTTCACTTCATCAGCAGTGATTTCCAGAACAATCACAACAGTAACCTCAAGGCTGGCTGAATACAGATACAATAGTCATGAAGAAGTTGGAAAATTTTCAAGAATTGCCAAAATGTGACACAGAGACATGAAGTGACCACCTGTTGCTGGACAAATGGTGACCAGGGTGGCCACGAAGCTTCCATTTGTAAAAAAAATGCATGATCCTTGAATCTCTGTAACGCGAAGCACCATAGAACAAGGTATGTCCCTCTCCAAACAGGCAGGCTCTGAGCAATAGCCATGCACTATTTTCACCGTGGTGGAGGTTAAAGTTGGAAATTAATGGATGGGCAAGGCTGTGCTCTCTGGGAGACTCTCAGGGGAGGTTCCTTCCCAGGCTCTGCCTGCTCGTGGTGATTGGTTGCCAGCCACCCTTGGCTTGTAGGCACAGCGATCCAATCCCTGCCTCCTCTATCACGTGGCTTCTCCCTATGGACACACGTCTCTGTATCCAAGTTTTCCTCTTACTCCTAGAAGGACAACAGTGATTGGTTTAGGACCTGCCTCCATCCTGTATGACCTCACTCAACTTGATTCCATCTGCAAAGTCAAGTCAATTTCTGAGGTTCTGGGTAGATATGAGTTTTGGGGGAACATTAGTCAACCCAGAACTGCTGCTCAGCTAGTATTCACTGAGGACAGAAAAGCAGCAAAAGACAAAATATCTCGTTGTTCAGCACAGATTGTAGAATCAGACTGAATGGGTTTCAAAGCCTGGTGCTACCTGCTGGTCAGCTATGTGAATTTCAGCAAGTTACTAACCTCTGAGTCTGTTTGCTAATCTGTGCGTCTCAGTAATTGGGTGGAATCAATAAAATCAGGTCCTTATGTGCTTAGCACAGTGCTTGATATTTTAAAATATAGCTTTTAACACTACATAGTCCATTTCTGTGGCTCCTGCCAAGCTTCCAGGGAAGAACATAGACAGATAAATAGCAAGATAGCATAGTTTACAATTAAAAACCTAGAGGCCTGATACAGAATGTACCTGTCACACCAGGTCAGAGAGCATGGGTCTCTGGGCTGGAGCAGGCACAGAGTTTAACTTTTTTTTTTTTTTTAAAGATTTATTTATTTATTCATACAGAACTGGGGTACAGGCCAGAGGCTCAGGGGCGGTGAGAGGCTTCACCAGAGACAGAGTGGGGAGCAGAACAGGCAGATCGACGAAGTACACTGCTGAGGGGAGCAGCGGGCGGGTCAGGAGAGGTCTGGCTCGCCATGTGGTCTCCTCCAGGGCAGGCGGCAGGCGGGAATCGAACTCATGCGGAAGTGGCTTCAGATTCTCAGTGCTGTGCTTTAACCCGCTGCGCCACCAGGGAGGGCCACAGAGTTTAACTTTTAATAACAAACAGATGCAAAGTTAGTGCTGGAATCTGAACCTCTGCACTAAGCCTTATTGATTTCCCACCTCCCCCTCCACCAGGGTGTATCTCCAGTTTATCCTCCAGGTCTCTGTAGCATAACCTGACCAGACATCTGTCGCCTTATTTGCTCTAAGACCTGCTGTCACTTGACCTTCAGATATTAAAGAGGCCAGAACTTCCATCCAAGTGGCCCAGGCCTCCCCCTGATTACACTGTCTGTAGTGGACGGTCCCCTCTAGAGCAGGTGGCTGGTGCAAGTGTACATGACCCCAGGTGTCCTCTCCAGGAATGTCCCACAGTCAAACACAAGTGACTTGGGATCATGGAACATGTTCTATGCCAGGTCATGTGTTCCATTAGAAAAGGATGAAATCAACTAGACCCTGACATTGGCACTTAAAACTCCCCATTATGGGGCCCTCCTTGGAGGTTCAACGGGTTAAAGTACAGCACTATGAAGCTATCAGCAGCCTCTGCAGCCCGAGTTCGATCCCTGGCCTGGAGGTGACCCATAGGGCACAGCAGAGGTCTCCTGTCTTGCACACTGCTCCCATCAGCAGTGTATTTCAGCAGCCAACCCCAGAGGGCGCTCTGAAGCTGGGCTAGCAGGTTAGCCTTATCCTGAGATAGACCAATATCTAGAGTAGTCGCTGGCTGCAGAGTGCTTGGCAAGGAGGTATGACCTTGGACAACGCAGCTTCCTTCAGCTGAGTTAACTGGAAAGAACCCTGAGATTGGCCTTCCTGCAGCATTCCTGGCAGCTGGAGGAATAAAGTCCCCAGAATCACAACCCTCCACCACAAAGATGGAAGGAACAATCCACAGACAGCCCACCGCGGGGTACCTGGCATGCTTGGGTACTTAGTAAGTGGCAGCCATCCCAATTACTGTTGTTTTCGTAACCTCCTTGTCAAGCATTGTTCTAGATGCTGAAGACAGTGTCAATCAAGATTCTGCTCCTCTCCTTGAGAAACTCAACCCACAAATAGATCAGACCATCAGGCAAGCAATTACAATGCAGTGCCTGTGATGGAGGAGCAGATGACTCAGCCAGCCTGGTGAGGAGAGTGAACCCAAAGGTGATCCCTGAAGAGCAAAAGGTGTTAGCCAGGCCTAAGGAGTGGAAGATATTGGGATGGGAGAGTGGAGGAGCAACATGCACAGACAAGAGAAGGTTCGGGGTACCTGTGATGTGGTTCGCCTCGGCCAGCACAAAGTGTGCATGCACCCTTGAGAGCGGGGGCAGGGTCTGGGGCACCCCAGGCTAAGGCAGGTGCACTTGGATATAGAGGGGCGATAGGAGCCATTGTAACCAGAGAAAGGACATGGCCCATTTGTGCTCGCCAAAGGAGGTCTGGCTGCCATGTGGGTAATGGGCATGGACAGAGACCGCTGCCAGATTCCAAATAAAGACAAGGTGGGATCAGTCTTCCTGGCTCGCTTGCATGCATACAGGAAGTACTTGTTACTAAACTTCTGTTTGTTATTCTCCTGCTGATCTGACTTTTATGACAGGGAGACAGTCAAGAACCTAAAAGGGCAAAGGAACGTCAGTCTTCCTATAATATCTTCAGAATTGTACACCTGAAATGGCTGCATTATCTAGTATGTGAGTTATATCTCAGAAGAGCTAAAATTATTTAAAAGTTAATCATATCTTCACAGAATTCAACAAAAAAGACTCATTTAGAAAGGAAATACGGGTGGCTTGGGCCTGCTGGGCAACAGAAGAAACAAGCACAGAGCCAAGGAGTATGGGATTGTGGAGCAGGCAGAGATGGTGACCACGGCAAGGTAGAGAGAATCCAGGATCCTGTTTAGGCTTCTGACCTGGGCAAAGAACTCCTGTGTCTTAGCCGGTTCAGGTTGCTATAAAAGAATATCATAGACTGGGTGGCTTATAACAGATTTATTCCTTACAGTTTTGGAGGTTACAGAATCTAAGCTCGAGGTACCGGAGAATTCGGTAGAATTCCTATCTTCTCACTGTGTCTTTACCTGGAGGCAGGGGGAGGGAGGGGCGTTCTCAAGGATCTTCTTTTATAAGGACATCAACCCCATTTATGAGGATTTCAACCTCCCTCCCCTGACTCCATCACCTCCCACCTCCAAACTGCATGACATTGGATAACAGGTTTCAACATATGAATTTTGAGGGGACACAGCTTTAACCTACAGCACCTGGGGAACAGGCAGCCTAAGACCTGGAGGGAAAAAGAGTCACTAAGGGCACACAAGCTCTTTCTCAGTGTGCGTCAAAGGAGCTTCTTCCAGCCAGCTCTCCGTGCAATATGTCTCCACCTGAAACAAACCTGTGTGAAGACCCCAAGGGAGTACGACTCTCAGTTGGGGCTATGTCAACCCCAGAAGATTTGCTTTGGTCAAGCAAAAGGGCAACATCAGCTAGCACAGAAAGCAAAGAATGTTCTCAATTATAAATTGGAGTTGTAGTGGGAAGCAAAGTGAGCAAAGGAAGAAGATAGAAATAAAAACTCACTTTGGACTCCAACTTCAATAAATGCCCATATTTATTGAATATGGAATCTAGGGCCTGTCTTGGGCTCAGGGCTTTGGATATAAGAAAGAATAAACTAGACACTGACCATTGAACTTGAGGGCCCTGGGCTTTCTTTCTTTCTTTCTTTTTTTTTTAAGATTTTTTTGTTTATGCATACAAAACTGGGTACAGGCCAGAGGTGCAGGGGCGGTGAGAGGATTCACCAGAGACAGAGTGGGGAGCAGAACAGGCAGATCGATGAAGTCCACTGCTGAGGGGAGCAGTGGACGGGTCAGGAGAGGTCTGCCGCACCATGTGAGTCACCTCCCGGGCGGGGATCGAACTCACACGGAAGCAGCTGTGGCCAGCTTGCAGTGCTGCACGCCAACCCTTTGTGCCACCAGGGAGGCCCTCGACAGTACCATTTCTTGTGGTAAATTAGCATGTCAGCACTGGGGCTTATACATCAGTCTCTTGGGTGTTTGGCAACCTGGCCAGTCCATGGGCTTTCAAAACCTCTGAGTTTTGACTTTAAAGCTGATAAGCAGATCTATGCAAGTAAGAATCTTCATTGGACATGATGCAAAGTCCTTTTTAGCCTCAAAAGTAATTTGAGGGGAGGAAGAGATGAAGGTGTTGTTGTCTTTGAGATTTTCAAGTATAATCTTAATCCAAGTTGAAAACTGAGCCCAATAAAAGCACAAGGCAATTTCTCAAAGATGTTTCTGGCTAAGGGCTATAGAAACTTTCACTACAATGAACAGTTTTAAAGAAAAATCACTCTGCACACCTAGAGATCTAAAGTGGCCCCTCCCAAACATTCTCTCTTTTCAGAGGAATGGTGGGACTTGTTTGAGTTTACAAGCCACCACCTTGGAATCAACAACAAAAAGAAACTTGATGATTCATTCAGTTCAGTATCCATTTCCCAAGTGGAGCTTAGTAACAATTAAGATGGCAAGAATTAGCCTCTAGGGGCCTCTCCAGTGGCCAAGGGGTTAAAGCAAGGCACTATAAAGTTATCAGCAGCCACTGAAGATGAGTTCCATCCCTGGCCAGGGAGTGACCTACATGGCACAGCAGACCTCTCCTGTCTCGCCCGCTGCTCCCCTCAGCCGTGGACTTCGTCCATCTGCCTCCTCTCACCCCCACACCTCTGGCCCGTATGCATAAAATTCTTGTATGCATAAATCAATCAGTAAAAACAGCCTCTTCCACACACACACACACAAAATACCAAAGCCCAAAAGAATGCCTTTTCTTTGAAACAGTTCACGGCAGTGAAAGTTTCTGTATCCGAGCTACAAGTTCGGGAGGACAAACCCGCAGGCTCAGGCAATCTTTCCCTGCGTTTTTGAAGGGCAGCAGGTGGGTTTTCCTTTCTCCTGGTTACCTGAGGGTGTCCCACCGACGCGGGCTCCAGAGCTGCTCCGAGGCCCTTTATCCAGTGATTAAAACGAAACTGAGGGAGGTCCTCGTCCCCAAGCATTCATCATATGGGGTGTTAGGGTGGTGGCGGCGGCGGTGGGCGAGACTCCTTGAGCTGAAAACCAAAGCTTTAAAGGCTAGCGATGACTTTTGTTTTTATACGAAGGAGCGGCGGCAGGCACCGCGCTCCGACTCGCAGTCCCGGGAACACCCACAAGCTGGAAGAAGTGGGAGTGAGTCTGACACCGAAACCGGCCTAGGGCGCACAGAGGACGCCCCCCGGCTCACGGCCCCCCCAAGGCAGTCCGCACGGGCGCCTCCCTTCCCGGGGGTGGATCCCCACCCGCCGACGCCCACTCGCCCCTTCTGCGCGGAGGGAGGTGGCGCGGGGG
>NW_004567112.1:5573611-5630117 GCF_000260355.1 Condylura cristata | reverse complement strand
TCCCGGTTCCACTCCGCGGCTTGGGCTCGCGCTGGGGCAGATGCCAGGGCCCCGGCGGGTGGTGGTCTCCGGAATTCGCCCCGGTGAAATCCTTCCATTGGGTGATCGGTCCCTCTCCCCCCAGAGTGCTCGGGAAGCCTAGGGGAGTGCTTCCCTCCCCCCTCGTCCTATTTGAAATTACAATTGCATTGTTTTGAAACTTTTCAATAAGAATCAATCCTAGTATGACTCGTTAAAAACCAGCTGTTCTTCTCCCAGGCAGCTTCTAAACTGAAGACGTGAGCCCTAGTGCTTCACTCTGGCTAGGGAGAATGATTTGTTTTACTGGTACACATTCCCTTCTTTGTTATGGTATTAAAATACCTCGGATTTGTTTCTAATACACAAATAACCGTGTAGTAATACTTGTGCAAACGCAGCAGATGCGTGCCTAATATACTCCTTTACCCTTACGCAGGCCCATTTGGAAATGCAAATGTGGGATCATTCTCTTAATTTTAAAAAAGTAATTGTACTACTCTTGCGGTTTGCTACAAAATTTCTTCTTCACAAGAAAAAGGTTGCCAAAAAAGATAAGCTCAGAGAAAGGGGAATATGCCAAGTAGACAAAATAAAAACAAAAGCCATAAAGAGCTGGTACATTATTTTGAAGATTCAAAAATCCACAGAATGAAAGATGGCCTGAGCATCATTATTTTAGAAGAAAGGCCTGAAGGACCACCACCTTTCTGTGCGCGTTTTTTTCTTAAAAATATCGAGACTTTGGTGCCCACCTGTGAGATGTACGTTCTGCAACTTAGCATGTATACAAAACTAATTGTATGATTGTTTCTGAAAATTAGTGTGATGTGAATTAGCTGACGGGCACACACACTGTGTCTTGCTACTATCTGTTCAGGCAGTTATGGGGGAAACTGATGTTCATCTCAAAACTGCTGGGTGCCTGTGGTCTCGGTGAAAGTGGATTGTTATGAAGTTATCTGCTGTCACCCTTCTGGGGAATGAAGCTCATACCCCCCCAGCGCAGGGTGAGAGCCAGGTTGTCAGCTCTTTGTTTTCAATGTGAAACTCACCCAGCAAGTTGCGCTCTTCCTGAACCCTTCCTGTGGATGGGTTTGGCCCTGGTTAGGGTTTCGTAAACCTTTTCACCAGGGGAAAAAACAGGTTGAGTTACTACTAAAGTTGCTCTCCATAAGTACAAGTTCTGAGCTAGCTACCAAATCAGAAATCCAATACTCGAAAAACTGATTTGAAGATTCAGCAGAATTTTGAAAGTTCCTTCAGGATCTTTTAGCTCAGCCTCTGTATTTTATGGGTAAAGAAAGCCTCGAGTGTGTTTCCAAAGCTCACTCAGCTGGAGCGAGAACTACACGGGAAAGGCCTGGCGAGCGGCAGTGTATTGCTCAGTAGAAGGTAGAGGGCTTGGGTTTTTCTGAAATGAGAGGTATGCAGGCTGACATGCTGGCTTAGTTGTGGGTCCTGCCAGCACTGGGTGGCTGACCTCTGCGGACTGCTTGGATGGCGGTCACTGGGCATCATCAGCTCAAGAAATGAGTTCTCTTTACCAAATTAACTACTTGAGGGCACTTGGACTGGCACCAAGACTTAAGAAGACTGACATGCAGCTCCTTGCTCTCTGGGCTGGCTTCATTGCTGTGATGCCACAGAACATCGGGGCGACTAATTCACTTTCACTTCTTTAAATTATATCAGTTCCAGACTAAAGGCCATAGGAAATCCTTCAGAATTATTTGGTTAGAAATCGGTTTCTTAATGCATAATGAAAAAAAGACCCTGATAAAAAATAAAGGGCAGTTTGGGGAAGCCGAGCTCCGAGGATCCTCAGAGCATCGCCCCTTAGAGAAGAGGTGCCCTCAGTCACTGTTGAGCATGGAAAGCACGTGGGGGGACCACTTTGGGGTGTTTACAGTCTGACCGAGCTGCTAAAGGAAAGACTTGCAGGGACAGAAGGAAGGAAAACACCAGAATTTTGTGTTTTATACTCGCACTCACCCGTGAGCCTCCCAGAGTCCCCGAAGTAGTTGGAGTGACTGTCTCCATTTGTGGGGGGGCGGGGGCGGGAGGCATCGAGTGAAAACAAGTGTCTTGCCCCTTGTTGCAGGTGAGGGCTGGTGGAGGCAGAGCATTGGACTTTACCCAGGTCTGCTCTGAGCTGTGGACCTCCCCTGCAGTCTCCAGGTAGTCCAGTTCTTTGCGCACTTGGGCATCCCGTTAATTTCCTGGCAAGTTCATACCAGTCTAGGCCCCTTCCCTGGCAGGGAGGCTGCTGTTAGGGAGGCTGCTGTTCTCTTTGGAGCTGGGAGATGCACGGTTCCCAGGCAGCCACTCACCCTGCTCTGCTTGTGGGATAAACAGGTCAGATAGGAGCAGCGCGCTAGGCCACACCCTAACCAACCTCCCTGGGACCAGGCTACCCTCCTCTGTAGAGGAGAGAGAGTCCCAGGCCTGGGAGGCTCCGGAAGAGCCTTTCAGGGACACTGATTGCTGGTCGACTCACCCCCATGCCACCACCCCTACCGCCCCCCAAGTTGAATCTGTTTGCCAGAGCAGCACGCAGCAATCTGTAAGTCAGAGCAGCTTGCCTGATGCTTCTGATTCTACCACACTGTTGTCTGGGAGCCACTGGTGGACTCTCTGGTTGTGGGGGAGCTGTGACTCGGTGTTTGCTACACGAGGGCTCTGGCATCCCTCAAATAGCACCTGCCTAGCGCCTGACCCTCAGGGGCACTGCTGGGCCTCCACCTTCCTTCTGAGTGCCGCTGGCTTCTGGAGTATAAATGCAGGGGTGGGCGTGAGGAGGGATGGGGACTGCAGGCCGGTGTGGGGAGGCGGGGAGACCCTCCTGTACTGGGAAGAAGTGAGCCAGAGTGTTTCCTGCCCAGCTGCCCTGCCCCCCTGCGCAAGCTCACTGTAGTCATTTGACAGATTACACTCGGCCTGTGGGAGAGGCAGGACAGCTTTCAGAGGAAATTGAAAATGCTTTGAGTTATGATAGAAGGAGAGAGGCCCATTTATTCTGCTTCAGGTTCAGCAGAGCCTCCTGAATTTTCCTAAAGATGAGCTCATTCTGCTCTTGGGGGATCGATTGCAAGCTCTTGTGCCTCTTAGCAGAGCCAGAGCACAGCCAGGAGGTGAGCGAGTGGCCATGGTTTCCTCATATTTCGAGCCAGTTGGAGTCTGCGCCGAAAATTCCTTCGAGATGAACAGTGATTCGCTGGGGAGGATAAAGCCGGTGGCCCGATGCCGTGGGGTCCAGCTCATCCGGGACCTTTATGTGGCCCTTTAACGAAGGCTGCGCTTGGCGAGGCGTGTGCCGACAGGTCCCCTGCTTTGTCCTTCTTGGGGGCTGCGCAGCACACGGGGAGGTGGTGGTGGTTGACGTTAGCCAGGGCCCAGGAAGGCTCAGCTGTCTGATGCTCAGGGCTGGGGGTGCTGGTGGTGAGTCAGAAAGCCTCACACCACCCGTGGGGCTGGATTAGTGCTTCCTCGTTTCTGGAATGACACGTGGCTGCTTACATAAACCACTCTACATGTTCGGTGCTTCCTATTGACATTTAAAAATACCCGATGTTGATCATCAAAAATAGGAAGCCAGGCATCATCCAAACCTACTCTTTTGTCCTTCAAACTTTCACTGTTTCCTTGTAGCTCTTGAATATTCAAGGCATTTTTACGTGGAAACACTGGGAGCATCCATCAACACAGGGCTTTGCTGTCAGGAGCTCTGAGACCCTGCCGCTGACAAAGACCAGGGATCCCGCTGTCACACAGACGAGGGTGTCCTCAGCCCTTCCTGGCCCCCCAGGGCTGGCGAATCCCGCCTGCACCACCCAGCTCACCCAGGTCTCAGAGTCACAGCGGACTCTTGAAGCTGAGCTCCATCCAATTCCCCTCCTCCTGCAGGCGTGGAAGGTGCCCTAACCTCCAGAGTCCTTCCTACCCGGAGCTCGCCAGGCACAGCCCCAGCGATAAACAGCCTTGAGTTCACCTCTGTGTAGCCGGTCAGAAAAGCTGGCTCTCTGCCTGAGCCTGGGTCTGAACCCAGGAGGTGGCCGAGCCCTCGCTCCTCATGCATCCCTGTGAGCCCTGTGGCCGGCCACTGCCTCCCTGTCAATGCCAGCCAGAGCCCAGTGCTGCTTCTCTGCTCTTTCCACAAAGACTTTCCTGCATCCCCTGGGGGGAGGCAAGCTGTCCTGCTCCACTGGGCTTGACCTGGAGGCTTCCTTCCTAAAGGTGCCGCTGGGCTGCCTGGCCTGGGGGTCACGTCCCTGTGGGCTGAGCTGTGGCCGTCTCATTTTTCACCCAGCGGTACCTGGCAGGCCACAGGCCCAGTGAGAATCCAGTGAGCGGGTGTGGAGAAGAGTAAAGCATGGGCCGGGTGCTGGCGAGGCCAGGCTGGTCGATGGCCATGTAGACCACTGTGTGTGGCTGGTGTCCCTCTGGGGTCCCCGTGCTTCAGGGTGGCCCCGGCTCCACGCACTTCCAGGGGACTGCTTCTTTTTCCTTGAATTTCTGAATGGCTTTTTGTCCACCGAGGACGTGGGTGTCGGTTCTGTTGGGTTTGGGGAAGCTCTTGCGCCCCCAGCAGTGACACAGTGCTGGAGCCGGCCTGCTGCTCTGGGGCCGCTGACCACAGACTCGCTGACCACAGCTGCGCATGAGCTGCGGGGTGCTGGGAGCAGAGTCTCTTGTCATTTTTGTCCCCGTGCGGCTGGCAGTGGGCTCACTCACTGTCAGTTCAGAAAAGCCCAGGATTGCTCGCTGCCAACATCAGGGCCTGGAAGGGGCCGCCCCCCCACCCAAGCTCCCCCAGCGCCCCCCAGCACCCCCAGCCCATGCTGTGTTCACAGTGAAGGGAGATGAGCCTCCCTCAGGGGACTCCTTGCCAGTCTGCTGGGGAGCAAACATGTCCACTTTCAAAATAACTTCTTCGGAGCTGCAGGATTGGGTGGGCTTTCCCCTTTCTTCGGTTTCTTGGTAGGCTCAGGACTGTACGTGAATGGGTTTAAATGTTGGGCCGGGGGGCGGGGACAAGCCCCCTCGCCTCTGGCTCCTGCCGGTGGGCCTACCATGGGCGCATGGCGCAGACCCGCGCCCCTGCCGGTGAACCCAGGACCCCCCGCCCCGCTGGGCGCGTGTGGAGGCCTGGCCGCGGTGACTCAGAGCTGGCTGCTGCCTCCGCTCTCCCTGACGGCCGGCCTGGCCAGGCAGTGACTCAGCAGGGAGCACTGGCTCCCTGACACAGAGCTCGAACTGAATGTTCCAGCCTGCGCCGTGGCCGGCCGGGCGAAACGCAGCGCTTCCCTCCCTCGGCCTCTTCCCCGAAGATGTCTGAGGACATTACCGCAGGAATAGTGAGCGGCGGCAGGCCCCTGGGCTCTAGTGGGCTCAGACACACAGCCCACCCTCCTGCGCCTCGGTCTCCCCGTTTGTAAACAGGCTGGGGTGGGAGACGTGGCGTGAGGGTGTGAGGCCACGTGAGGTGCTACCCGGGGACACGCTCGAGCCTCGGCCGAGCAGAGGGACAGACAGACAGGCGCTCGGCCTTCCCCAGGGAAGACGGTTCTTGGTCTTGGGTGTGTCTGCGCGCAGTCCGGCCTGAAGTCTGTTTCTCAGCAGCAAGGCCTCCTCTCCCATCTGCCTGTACCGCTTCGGTGGTCTCCTCTGACCCCCATCCCCCGGGTCCTGTGGATATTTGGGCAGGGATTCAGCCCAGGGTGCCCACCCGGAGGTTGATGAAAGCTCCTGGGCCTTCTGCAGCCTCCACCAGACAAGCAGCCCACGGCTGCATCGGCCTGTAGATGCCCCCAGCCACCACCCCCCGCCCCCCGCCCCTAAACAGGCCTGGGGTGTGGCTTCTGCACTGTTCACGCCCCACCCTGACTCCTTGAGAGGGGGAGGGGGTCTTCGTGATGCCCCTCCGCAGGCCTAGGGCTGTGCCCAGAGAGCTAAGCGGGACCAGCCCTTGCTGCTGCTGTTGCTTTCGGCCCAGTTCTGACTGCAGGTGGAAGGCGAGGGAGGGGTCTTCTCGTGGCCACTCCCCCCACCCCATGCCCATGTGGCTGCTGGGGCAGGGGAGGGGAGCTTTGAAAAGCTGTCCCCATCACCCCCTCCCAGTCCAGGACTCCCCTCAAGGTTCCCACCCCTGGTCAGAGAAGGCCACCTCTTCCTCAGGCTGCGGCTGGTGGAGGGAGATTTCTTTCTTTGGGGAACTGTGCTTTGTACAGAATGCATGTCTAACGAAGCCCTGCAACCCTGACGCCAGGAAAGACCCCCGTGGCTGGTGTCTGGCAGACAGAGGCTGGGGACAGACCAGGGCTCCCCTTGAGTGTGAGGCAAGCCCTAGAGGAACTGAATTGTACCCTGAGGAGTCTCTGTCTCGGCTCAGACAGTTCGCTTCCTGCTCTGTAAATTGCAGGTACTTTTCCACTGCGATTTCCATCCATTGATTAAAGCAGGTGTCGCCTCCTCTTTTCTGAAGTGCAGGGAAGTAGGTAGTTGGTAATTCCCCAGGTTCTCGGCCTATTTCTGCAGCAACTTCCCTGGAGTCCTTGGCCACGTCTGCTCCGTGGGACTTTGAGGGGCTGCAGGGGTGGGAGGCTGTGTGCTGACGGAGCCTCCTGTGCACTGTTAGGCAGCCTGTGGCCCATGCGGGGGCGGGTTGGCTTGGGGGAGGCCCCAGCAGCCGTCTGCTCTCGGCTGGGGGCTGCTCTCTGCCCCTCTGGGCTTGGCTTTTCTACCAAGTCGCAGGGGCTGTGTGCCAGGAGCAGTCTGCAGATTGGGCACGGTGCTTGGCCCCGAGGTTGCCAGGAGTGCCGGCGTGATCGGGGCCTGTTGACGAGAGGCGCGAGAGGACCTGGAATTGGTTTTGGCCGTGTTTACTAACAGGTTATGAAACGTCAGCTACGGTCCTCAGCAGAGAAAATGGCATCGTGGCCAAGCTGTGCTCTTAAGGTTCTCAGATAAAGAGGTTTCTCATTCTACCAGGGGAACGTTCTGATGCAATGTGGAGAGAGCACAGAGGGGTCAGCCTTTGTAAGCAACAGGACACGTCCACTGCTGCAGAGCAAAACCAGGTCCATCAATAACTATTTGTGGAAGAGAGGGGGGTGATCATATAGGGGCGTGGCCGTTCTTCTGGAGAAGTTTTATGGAAACTTCCTCCTGCCTTATTTCACTTAGATCTCAAAGATTTTTACACCTGGGGAAACTGAGTCTTACTGGCCAGGAGCCTTGTCGAGCGCTCACAGCTACTAAGCAGCAGGGTGGGATGGGAGCCCCGGGTGGCAGCTGGTCCGGCCTTTTGTTTGGACACAGATGCAGTGTTGAGCTTCATCTTCCAAAATCAGGCTCCCCTGCAGAGACCCATCTGGGCTTGGTCTCATTAATCCTGCGATAAAGTAGCAGATAAGCACCCAATCCCCTGGGACAGATTGCTTAGGTTGTGGTTGGCAGACTGGTCTAACCAGAAGTGCTGGAAGTGGACTTTGGCGGGTGTGACCCCGCCTGTTACTCAGAATCCTCCTGGTGTCCACTCCGTGCCCCACACAGCACCGGGCCAGTGAGACAGACCCCTTAGCACAACCCAGTGGGAACGGAAGGAATTCCAAGTTGGCCGTGGGGGTGCCATGGCCGTTTTATACATCAAATTAGAGCCGTGCTGAAGTCACTTCCACGGCCCCCCATCCCACGGGGAAAGTCGGGGGAGGAGGTGGAAGCTCACCCAGGATTTGCCCTATAGAAGGAAGTTTTCTGTGTTTGCTGCCTGATAGAGGTGTCCCAAGCAGTTAATTTTGAGCCAAGTCCTAGATATGAGGGGAGTTCCAGGATTCCTCAGCTTTTTTTCTGTTTTAGAAATAACCAGCAAAAGTCAACACTGAACCTGTGTGACGGCTCTTCTGGCCTAAAAACCCAGATACAGGCTCGTGTCCCACTTAAGGCTCCAGGGCTTCGGGTGGCCCTGGCGGCTGCCGTTGCTCTTGAGTCGGACCCTGGTGGGGGCAGCTGCGGAAGGTGCCGGGCCTGCCCTGTGTGGAGAGCGCCACGCTGGCATGGAGGCTGGGCCGGGCAGGGGGCCGGGCAGGGGGCCGTGCCTGGAGCTGAGAGGCTGGAGCAACCCCGGCCCCGGCCCCGGGGCGGTGCCCTCCCCACAGGGGCTGGAGGACTCTTGTCCCTCCTGCTTTTACGACACAAGGAAGAGTCCCCAGGGTGCCTGTGCAGGGGCTGCCGCCCCTTCATTTGGGACCTAAAACTCTGGGGGTCACTCTGGTAATTAACCGACTGCAGCTAAAAGTGGTCCCTTTTGACGTCGGTGCCAGCTTGTGCTGGGCTTGAGATTTATGTAGATGGGAATCAGAGGTCCCAGGAAGGGGGGAGAGCCGGGAGGACCTGACCAGGTGTTGTGGGGGTGGGCGTGGGGGGTGTCCTGCTGGGTCTCTCCACCCCCCCCACCCCCCCACCCCCACCCCCGCTGAAGTGGGCTCCCTGCATGCTGCCTGCACTGCTGGCCCCCTGGACTTGGAGAACCGCCGCCTCACAGAGCATTTCTTCTCCACAGTCTCCCACCCCCACCGCCATTTTGCGGTTGAGGAAACAGGCCCTGGGAAGGAATGTGAGTGGAGAACATGTTTAGGGACAGGCCTGGAGGATAGGATCAGCCTCCTTCCACCTTCTCTCCCTTCCTGCCCACGCTGCCGGGGTGAAGTTTAACTGTAAGCTCAAAGCCCCACCAAGCCCAGACCTGGCCCCAGGCTTCTCTGTTAGTAATATCTGGTACTTCAGAAGGCAGATTACAGCTTTCTGGAGTAAATTTTTCCTGGCTTTCATCCCACGGAGTGGTTTAGTGCCCCGAGACTCACCGCAGGGGGATTTTAATCCTTGCACAGGAATGGAGACTCACCCAGTTCTCAGATGAGTGCAGTGAGGTCAGTAGTGCAGGCCCGAGGCGCCTCTTGTCCCCTGAAGGATCTGGTCTGTGTGTGCCCGCCCGCTGCTCTGCCAGGGAGAAGGGTGAGTAGCGGAGCTGCGGGGAGAAGGAGCTGGCACGCCATCAGCACCCCTGAGACGCGTCAGGCAGGCCATGAGGGGCGGCGGGCCTTGCTTGGTCCCTACCCCAGGGCCACACACTAGTGTAACTCCCAGAGTGCCGCCTCCGGTGGGATCAGAAGGGGACAGTAGCGAGCCCGCTGGAAGGTGCTCTTGTGGCCCAGGGGCTCTTCCTGGACTTGTGCTTGAATGTGGACACTTCGCGGGACTGAAGAGGCCTGACCTCAGAGGACATAAGCTCTGTACCTTTACGTTTTCTTTTTAAAGATTTACTTATTTTTGAAGATTTATTTATTTATGCATACAGAGCTGGGGTGCAGGCCAGAGGTGTGGGGGCGGTGAGAGGCTTCACCAGAGACAGAGTGGGGAGCAGAACAGGCCAACTGATGAATTGCACTGCTGAGGGGAGCAGCGGGTGGGTCAGGAGAGGTCTGCCGCGCCATGTGGGTCAGCTCGGGGGCTGGAGATCCAACTCGCACTGAAGCGGCTGCAGTGAACTTGCACAGTGCCATTGCACCACCAGGGAGGGCCTCTTACTTTTTCATTTAAAATTTACCTTTAAGAAACTAGATTGTTGGGCTCTCCCTGGTGGTGCAGTGGGTTAAAGCACTGCATTATGAAGCTTTGCGGAGCCACTGCCCACTGTAGCATGACTCCAATCCCTGGCCAGGGAGATGACCCACATGGCGCGGCAGACCTCTCCTGACCCTCCCGCTGCTCCCCTCAGTAGTGCAATTCATCAGTGGGCCTGTTCTGCTCCCCACTCTGTCTCTGGTGAACTCTCACCCATCACACCTCTGGCCTGTACCCCAGTTCTGTAAGCATAAATAAATAAATCTTAAAAACAAAACAAAACACTAGACCATCATAGGAACACCACAGAAGAGGCCAAGGACCAGCGGAGTCCTCCGGGCAGTGCCTGTCAGATGGTAGACCCTGGGCTTTGCCTTGGGCAGGACTAATGCGAGAAGAATCCTGAGGGTTCCCTGGGTGGAGACCTTCTGGGGAGAAGGTGTGAGTTTCACTTGTGCTTTGGTGAATCTGGTAGAAATATTTGCTTTTCTGGCCTGTCTGGCCTGTGAGGTTGATGTGGATCTTGTTTTGTTTCTTATGTACTACCCAATGCAGCGTTTTTCTAAGCAACGCCCGCCAGAGTGGAAGGTGGGGAGCCTGCCTTCTCATGGAAACTCATGAGGAGACGTGAGTTTTTATTCAGTGGGGCTTTACTCACAGGGAGTTCAGGACTGGAGGAACACACACACACACACCCCTTCCAGTCTGTGCCCCTGGGCACACCTTTTCTTAGTCAACCCCAGGCTCAGCCCTCACGCCGCCAGTGGCCCCTTCCCTCCTGCCAGCCAGCCAGCCGGGCTCCCTCACCCTGCTTCTCTCCCCTGACTTCCCTAACTTCTGGCTGTCCTCTCTGTCCTCCTCCCCGCCTCCAGGCGTCTCTCAGCAGCTCTCAGGGCAGCGAATGGGGCCTCCCTTGCAGCCCCGCCCTCTGGGCCTCAGCCTTATCTTTCCTGCAGCGCCCTCCCCACCCCCTTTCACTGCCCTGACCCCTCCTCCCCTGTGGTCAGCTTGCTTTTCCCTGCTGTCCCCTAGCCGGTTCAGACCCAGGTCCACACTCCACCGGAGATTGGCTCCCAGGAAATGCGGCCGGACCCTCCCCCCCTTCCCTTCCCTTTTCTCTTTTAATGGAGGTGCAGACTCTCCAGTGAGAGGCACAAGCTGCCCAGCTGTTGGTGGGCCACCCCGGTGCCTTCTGGACCAGGGCTTCCCCCGGAGGGGCGGGCTCAGCCAGCCCTTCTGAGGCCCAGGCCAAATGCCCGGGTGGTGGCGTCAAACCTGGATAGTACGGGTGGAACGAGGTGGGGGGAGGCAGTGTGGGGGCTCCCAGGAGCTATGTAGTCCCCTGAATTTGTTCAGGGGTACCTGCCCTCGTGCCACCCCTCAGCAGGGACTTTGAGGACTCCCAGTGTCCACTGCCTCCTTCAGGGCTACTCCCAGCCTGACTGCTGCCCCTGTCGGTTATCTCTACCCTTTAGTTTCCATTCCTTTGCCATCAGGGGTCTGAGTACCAACTGTGTTGGGGGAGGGGACTGGCGTAGGGTGCCGGGCTCCAGGGCCCCACAGCAGTGCTGCGGGTGGTGCTGCCTTGGGGAGGGAATGGAGGCTCACCGAGGTTGAGAGAATTAGCCAGACCAGAATAAACCAGGCCCGGCCTGAGGGCACCCCACCCTAGCAGGGCCACCTGCACTTCCGGGTGGCTTTGCCGCCTCTTGGGCCTCCTGAAGCTGCCTTGAGGGGTCACGCCTTGCTGGTTGGGGGTCACGCCTTGCTGGTTGCTCAGTAGTAGGACTCCCAGCAGGAGCTCATCACTGAGGCCGGCTCCCTGCTCAGCTCCTGGGGCGTGTAGGGATGGTGCCCTGAGGTGGCCACAGAGAAGGGTCCCAGGACTCATCCAGGACCCTCTTCGGGCTGGACGGGAGGGTGCCGGCGTGTGGCTAGAAGGCCCTGCCTGGCTTCTGCAGTGTCCTGAGCTGCCTCCCTTTTGCAGCCCGTTTCACAGCAGCATTTCAGATCTGACTGGAAGCCTGGACCCTCCCCCTGCTCTTAAGTGCCCTGGGAGTTCAGCAGGCAAAAATAAGGCCGTGGCCTGAGCACGTGGCGGTCTAATCTGAGAGTACTGGTCTGCTGGTGTCCGCAAGGACACGGTGTCACCCTGCCTCTCCCGGGAGCGGGAGGCCCTCCTCGGGCAGGGTCTCGGCAGGAGGGGAGCCGCCTGCCGTGCTGAGAGGCTTCAGTGCCGGGCTCAGCCTGGTGTCCACACCT
Organism: Condylura cristata; assembly: GCF_000260355.1. Taxonomy (NCBI): domain Eukaryota; kingdom Metazoa; phylum Chordata; class Mammalia; order Eulipotyphla; family Talpidae; genus Condylura; species Condylura cristata. Next base: position 5,618,216 of record NW_004567112.1, on the reverse strand, counting down.
GCACACCAACACGGAAGCAATGTCCAGCGCTCAAAGCACGAACCAGCCCCCACATTCCCTGCTGGTGGCCGGTGCTGTGGCCGCAGGGTCGCTCGCTGCCCGCCCCCAGACCGCAGCCTCTGCCTGGTGAGGAGAGCTGCCTTCTCACCCAAGCCTTGCTCTCCTCCAGCGTCCCCCCTGGGATGTGTGTAAATGGCACAACCCCTAGTCCTGAGGAGACCGGCCCCAGAGCCTCGGGGGTCCGGTGCCCAGCTGCCAGCCTCTGCCCCTGCCAGTGGCATCACCGGAGAGCGGTCGGCCCCGTTGTCTGAAACAAGCGCTCTCTGTGGTTCAGCAGGAACTTGGCCTTCCCAGGGGCCACGGAGGGCACGCCCTGAGGGGGGCCCCGCCACAGCTTGCCCAGCGGGCTTGGCTGCACCCCGGGAGCCACCTCACTGATCCCGGTGTAGTTCTCCCTGCGGCTCCTGCATTCCCTGTGTCTCTCCCTTCCTTGCTGCTGCTTCTGAAAATACTCCTGAGGGGGCAGCCTCCCCTGGCTGCCCCTTCTCTGCAGAACTTTCTGAACTGAGGCCTGGGTTCTGGCCCAGACGGCTAGCGCTGGGCAGTGTGAGGGCCTCCTAGGGGCCGGGGCTGGCTGTACCCAGTGTCCGGAAGTGCATCTTCCTCTGACCCTGGGGCCGCTGGGCCGCTGGGCCTGTCTCTTCAGTTCCTGAACTCGGGGCTTCTCTTGTGCTCAGCAGGTACCTTGGCCCCCTGCTTTCTTTTGGTGCCCCTAATTCTTCGAGTGCTGGCCAACCCGAAGCCTGGGAGGGGAGGGCTGTCCGGCAGAAGCCGGGCTGTGGCAGCCACGTGCTCGGTGCTCAACCTGCCTGTGTTTTACCTCTGGCTTTAGGAAACGCCATCCTCTTCAAATGGCCCTTCCCGGGAGGGCCCCAGGCCACTGTCCACCAGAGAGGGCCAGGCGGTGTACCCCCAGCTCCGACCAGGCTACATCCCCATCCCTGTGCTCCACGAAGGTGCCGAGGGCCGACAGCCACATCCTTTCCACGCCTATGCCTCGCCTGCGACGCAGAGATTCCGAACCGAGGCAGCCACCGCAGCTCCCCAGAGGTCCCAGTCCCCGCTGCGGGGTGCGGCGGATGCCACCCAGCCAGATAAACACTGTGGACCCGCGGCGGCAGCAGCCCCGCCCCCGGCCGCCCTCGGACCCGAGGTAAGGCGAGGCCCTGCCGCGCCCGTGCGGTGCCACCCGGAAGCCGGGCCGCGTCCTCGGCTGTCCCCAGGCCCTGCTCCAGTGCCCAGGGCCAGGCCCCTGATAAACATAAGGCCTCTGAACCTGGCCTGCTGTGTGGAGGTCACTGGGCAAGGACGGCGACGCTGTCCCTGCACGGTCCCCTGGCGTGTCGCAGGAGTGTTTTCCGGGGTGGCTGCAGGGATCCCTGGCTTACTTTTGTCCAAAAAGAACTGGGTGCAAGGTGCATAAAAAGCAAGCTGCCCGGCTTGCCCTGGTCCGGCTCTGATCAGGTCTGGAGTCCCACGGGGCTTTCTGTGTCAGAAGCACAGAGGGCTGGGGGGCTGCTGGGAGCTGTGGAAATGAGACGCACCTGCCCGCCCAGGGAGGCCTCCGAGACGAGGGGTGGGACAGCAGCTGCTTCCTGAGAGGGCTGTGAGCCCGAAGCCAGCCGAGCCGGTGTCTGGGGGCCGAGGGTGAGGCCCCTGGCCCTGTGGGGTTCCGTACAGCAGCCCCTCCCCCTCGGCTTACCCTTCTGCTGGCCTTGCCCTGGGTCCCCTGGCACTGCCCTTGAACACCTGTTCCACGCCCCTCTGCACCCAGAGTTGGGGTCGTCTGCCCCCCATCTGCTGGTCTCCACTGCCAACCTGGTGGTGAAAACTCAGCGGCATCGTGGGGTTGCTGGAGGCTCTTTGCCTTTGTTGGAGAAGCAGTACCCCGAGTATGTGGGTGATGCTTCCACTGCAAAACTCAAAAGTGACACATTGATCAGAGAAATCTTACCAAGCTTGAGCTAGTGGGACCCTCAGAAGCCAGCTGGGGAAACACCCTCCCGATGTGCCTGGTGGGTAGAAGGGCTCTGGCAGGGAAGGGGCCTGGCCTGTCTGGGCCACCCAGGGGGACCCAGCTCCCAGGGCCCAGCCGATGGGCCAGGACGGGACGGAGGGAGAGGGCAGGGAGTGAGCAGTGGTCGCCCAGGGATGGAGTCCTCTCTTGCGTGGCCCGAGGGCTCAGGTGCATCACCAGGGGTGTCATTGCCTCTTCAGGCTGGCCTGGGGTCGGAGGCCGAGGGGCAGCTCTTCCGTGTTGGAGCCGAGACCCTGCCAGCTCTGCACCCAGGCCCCTTGGACTCCAGGGCTCCCAGGCTTAACCCCACATTTTGAAAATGGAAAGGTTGACAGGAGGCCCACGGTGACCCTGAGCCGCACACACAGGATCGAGGTCGTAGTGCCAGGCTCGGGTCATTCACGGCGGCCTCCTCCACCCTTGTGTCTTGCAGCGGTCCCAGTCTCCAGCTGCCTCCGACTGCTCATCCTCGTCGTCCTCGGCCAGCCTGCCCTCCTCCGGCAGGGGCAGCCTAGGCAGTCACCAGCTCCCCCGGGGCTACATCCCCATCCCCGTGATACACGAGCAGAACGTCACCCGGCCGGCAGCCCAGCCCTCCTTCCACCAAGCCCAGAAGACGCACTACCCAGCCCCGCAGGGTGAATACCAGACCCACCAGCCTGTGTACCACAAGATCCAGGGCGACGACTGGGAGCCCCGGCCCCTGCGGGCCACGTCGCCGTTCCGCCCGCCCGCCCGGGGGGCGTCCAGCCGAGAGGGCTCCCCAGCCAGGAGCACCACGCCGGTGCCCTCGCCGGTGCCCTTCCGTGTGCACACCATGGTGGACAGGCCTCAGGTATGCGAGGTGGTGTCCTGCCTGGCCGGGACAGCGAATCTGGGGGCGGGGGGTGGGGGGAGCTCTGTGCAGGTGCCTGGGTCCCCGCCAGCCCTGATTGTAACTGGAGGGCAGGGGAGCCTGGCAATGGCTGGTCAGCTGCAGGATTGCAGGGCGAGGGTAGGAGCCCTCAGCAGGCCCTCTCTGCAGCTCTGGCTCACAGTCTGTTGCAACTTCCTTACACTTCCAGCTGCCCTGGTGGGAAACTGCAGTAGGCAGTAGGGGTCAGTGCCACAGCCGGGGTGCAGGCTCCCTAGTGCCCGTGCCCTCTCAGGGCGCACACGCTCCCCCACCGCCCGGCCTCAGCCTCGACTCAGTCTTCCGGCTGCTTGCGCCCTTCCTCACTGTTACCCTGTTGCACTCCGCACCCCCATTCTGCTCTTGCCCCACTCTGTGCCTTTGCTTGCGCTCAGCCCACCCCAGGGACGGCAGCCCAGCCCCTGTCCCGCCCGGGGGAGCCTGCTCCTCTGCGCTGTCCGGCGCCTCCCGAGCCCCCAGGTCCTGGGTGTGCGCTTCTTAGTGCCTCAGCTGAGCCCCGAGCTGGGTGCTGGGCCTGGCTCACGGCCTCCCCTCCGCCATGGAGGGCGGGCGCTTGCTCAGGAGCTGCTCACTGCTCGAGGTTGCGGTCCGGTCTGCTCCCTTCTTTGGAAACTTTCGGGGGGCATCGTGGAGAAGAGGGGTGTCTTCTGATTTCAGCAACTTGTAGTGGCCTTAGTGACAGAGCAGGCAGCAGCCCTGAGCCGCCCCTGGCTGGCGCGGTTTTGGAAGGAAGACCTAGAGACAAGTGTGGGTGTCTCTTCACTCTAAATGGTGATACTGTCCAGCACCCTGTAACGAAGCACCTCCTTTTTTTGAGCTATTTTATTTGTAGCTATTTAACTCTTACAGACTCTACAAGCATGGTCCAGAGACAGCAGTGCCCCTACCCATCGTCACTGGACATTTTGCTGCTCTGCTTTGTCATTTCTTCACTCTCTAAATTGTTTCTATAACTGAGACAGACTTGTGGGCGTCACGCCCGCTCACCCCTGGCTCCTTCAGCAGAGAGCGCCCCAAGAAACAGGCATTCTCATTCATAATCCGATTCGATGCAGGATGTCTCACATCCTTCCGGCGCTGTTACCTGACACAGCGGCCGCTTCCTGACCTCTGCAGCGTCTCCCGCTCGGGGGCCAGTCCGGGCACCTGAGCAGGATGCTGCGAGGTCGCGTCTTTCATTCCCTTCGGTCTGGCACAGTTCCTCGGCCTGTCTTTGCTCTCACGACCTTGACATGTTTGAGGTGTACAGCTGGAGGCCGCCCCTTCGGAAGTGTGTCTAAAGTCAGTTACTCAGCCCTCACTTCAAGACCCAAGGAGGGGGCTTGTGGCCCACTCGTGAGTGCTAAGGGCCAAAGCTGAGGCCGTCTGCGTTGACAAAAGAGGTTTGAGGGATGGAGGTTGCTGTCCAAACGGCCAGGTGAGCCCAGAGCTCACCTGAGCCCAGCCATCCTGGTGCCCGTCTGCAGGGCAGCTCACCTCACCCCTGTATTCCCAGAGCACTGAGCAGCGTTTACTCTGATTTTCACCTCCTTCTCCTTATCCTTATTTATTGAACCTCCCTCTTACAGCTCGTTCAAGGAACCCTTTTTGGAGACTTGACCAGTATTTGACCTTACCAGTGGAATTTGATATTTGGAATTGAGAATACTGTAAAAAAAACTAATAATGTAGCCCCACTCTTACCTCCCAGTGGATGGAGTGGGCGTGTATGTGATTTCTAAAATCGCGTTAATGTCCGGCGCCTTAGACACACGTGGTAGTGTCAGAGAGCCCAGGTGTTTCTCTTCTGGCTGGGCTCCTTTCAGAGTCTCTTGCAGTGGCTTTGTCACATGAAAGAGTGTCTCAGCCCGGGCAGCCTCATCAGGGCAGGGAGGCTGCCCGGCTAGTGTTAGCTCTGGCACACCGTGCCCAGGAAAAAGCTTCCAGGGTTAACTATTTTGGGCATCTCACTTATCCTCAAAAAATGCATCAGTCTGGGAAGGAACCACTGGGCTGTCATGAGATTGAAAAGGTTATAACTGTTCTGAAGCAGGAGAGGGGAAGGTCACACCCTGAACAGGACTGTGCCCACCGCGGGAAGGAGGGGCGCGGGATCAGCTCTCGGGGCTGCACCTGACAACCGAACCCCAGGGCTTGCCTGGAGTTCGGGTAGCCCACAGCCCACGGAGCTTCTGGCATTTCTGAAATTCTTTTTACCTTTTCACTGCCAAAGGAAAACCAGCTACAGGAAAATTCACCCGTAGACACGTGAACGGAAGCATGACAAATGGCCAGGTCTCCTGTCTGATTAGTACCATTTTTTTTTTGTTCTTTATCAGCTGTTGGGTGACTTGGGAAATCTCCTTTATACTGTTAAACTTTTTTTTTTTTTAATATACTGTTAAACTTTTAAAAAGCCAAACCCTAGTTCTCTCTAGTCGGTGCTAGCTGCGACAGGCTGTGACTTTCAGCTATTAAAAATGCCTCTGTGTCCTTGCCTCTCCTCAGCAGCCCATGGCCCAGCGGGGGCCTTCACCTGTTCCCCAACCTGAAAGCAAGCCAGAAAGCAAGCCGGGCCCAGCTGGACCTGATCTCCCCCCTGGACACATCCCCATTCAAGTGATCCGCAAGGAGGTGGATTCCCAGCCTGTTTCCCAGAAGCCCCCACCTCCCTCCGAGAAAGTGGAGGTGAAGGTGCCCTCTGCGCCTGCTCCTGGTCCCCCCAGCCCCGCCGCTCCTGCCGCGCCTGCCTCCCCCAAGAACGTGGCTGCAGAAGAGAAAGCAGCCCCCAGCCCTGCCCCTGCCGAGACCACACCCCCCAAGCCAGGAGGGGCTGAGGCACCGCCAAAACACCCAGGTGTGCTGAAAGTAGAAGCCATCCTGGAGAAGGTTCAGGGGCTGGAGCAGGCCGTGGACAACTTCGAAGGCAAGAAGACCGACAAAAAGTACCTGATGATAGAAGAGTACTTGACCAAAGAGCTACTGGCCCTGGATTCCGTAGACCCCGAGGGACGAGCCGACGTCCGTCAGGCCCGGAGAGACGGCGTCAGGAAGGTCCAGACCATCTTGGAAAAACTGGAACAGAAAGCAGTGGATGTCCCAGGGCAGGTCCAGGTCTACGAACTCCAGCCCAGCGGCCTCGAGTCCGACCGGCCGCTGCAGGAAATCATAGAGATGGGAGCCGTGGCAGCAGGCAAGAGTCAGAAGAGTGCTGGGAGCGGAGAAGAGCCCCACCCCCAGCCCCAGCCGCCAGAGGCCAAAGAAGGGGCAACGCCAAACCCCAGCAGCACGACAGACCCGGCCGGAAACCCGGCTGCGCCCTAGTCCCGCTGCGCCCGGCTTGGGCCTGGGGACCGGCGCTGGCGTGTGCTCTAGGCGATTTGAAGTTGCATGCATTTCAGAGACTCCAGATCAGTCGGTTTTTACTACTCGTAGCTGCTTGATCCGTAGTAACCCGGGTGGAGGTGAAACACGCTGATTAAAGGGCTAAGAGGAAAGTGACGCTTTTCTTCTGTCTTCTCACCCTGGACCGTAAAGAAGTTGCTAGTTTCGAAAGTTGAACCCCATCGCTTGTTGTTTGGGGTCCCTGTCTGTGCCGGGGCACCATGTATAGGCCATGGCTGTGAGCGCTGGACTGAAGGAGTTTGGGGGACAGATGGGGAATCGAATTCCCATCACATAAGTAAAAAACCCATTTTTCAGAAACGTTGCCGTTTCAATGGGATGAGTCTCTTCATCTCATAGCTGAAATACTTAGCTAGGACGAAATGTGTAAGGAGCATAGGGATATCTGTATGTTGAGTGACTTTAAATGCTACATTTTAAGAAAAGAAAATAAAATAATGTAACGCAATGTGTCTGGTTTCTAAAACTCTGAAAAGAGCAAAGTCTCTTCCCGACTTCAGTAAATTGAATGGCAGAGGTGTGACAAGCCGGGCCTGGGCCTTGTCGCACTCCACCTGCCCAGCTCGGAGGGACAAGTGGCGGTCACGTTCCAGTCTCCAGTTGCAGCTAGACCAGGAGACGCGGCTGTGGACCAGGACATGAGTGCGCCTAACACCTCCCCAGACTGGCCCAGGCGCGTGGGGCCTGTGGACAGTGGCTCTGCCCGCCCAGACGCAGATGCCTGCCGGCCTCGCCTCCCCCAGGGTGGCACTGGCCCTGCCTGCCACAGGGATGCCCGCGCCTAGTATTGCCCAGGGTGGGGTCTAGGTCGCCAGCAATGCGAATGTGCCCGCGAGTCTGGGGGCCCCTCTCTGACACCTCGGAGAGCCCCACACCAGTCCAGGACTGGGTGTCTCCCCAGGTTGGATTCCTAGAAGCCTCGGGTGAGGGGTCAGATGTCCCCAGCAGCCTCCAGGTGGAAGGAGATCCTCCCTTCTGCACCAGTGTTTTGTCAAAAGCGTGGGGAGGCCCACAGCCCCCTCGTGGCCTGGGGGTTTTGGTTTTTAACTGCTCATCCTGTGAACCTGAAAATATAAAGGAAGAAGAAGCGAGGCCTGACATCTTGGAGCTCCCAGGGAGCCTGCTGCCTTCAGAGCCCCCTGGCTGAATTCTGCATGACTGGATTGAGTTTAGTCGTGGCGCCTGGCGAGGCCACACACAACACACACTGTGGTGTTTGCGGAGGGAGCTCGAGGTCATTCCGACGGAAACCGCCACCACCACTCCTGGGTGAACTCGCTGGGGGGCTTCAAGCCGACGGCCTCAGACTTCAGTGACACAAACTCAGGTGTGTACATAGGGGGAAAAAAGCCTATTTTTTGGTAAATGGACAAAGATGAAGCACGTGATCATTTCCTTCTGTGATCTGAGCATCTCTTCCCAGCTGATCTCAATGGGAAGCCGCCTTGGGTTGTTACCGAGTGCAGTTGGTGTTACCTTCATCGCTAAGCACCATCATCTACTGTCTTTACTGTAGAGTATTTTCAATCCTCCAGGCGAGGCGGTGCCTGGATATCAGGGGCAGAGTTTTCAGACCCGTGTGGGTGGTCGCTGGGCCTCATGGGGGTCAATGGCAGGGTCAAGAACTGCACAGGCTCTTCCTAACCAAGCGACATGGCCCCGAGGGAGTCAGCCGCATCCGCTGAGCACTTGCCAAGAAGGAGCTTCCTTCGTCATCACCACGCCCTAATTCCAGATAGCATCGTCCCTCAGAACGCAGGCCTCAGTCAGACCTGGATTCAAACCACAGCTTCACGTATCAGCTCAGGGACAATGGACATGTCACCTCGTGCGTCCCTGTCTGCTTTCCTCGGGTAAAGGGTGGGGAGTGAGTTCAGACAGGAGGGGCTGCTGGGCCCTGTCAGCATTAGCTGCTGTTGGCATCCTCACAGGGCGGGTGAGGAAACACGGGTGACTGACCACACCCACAGAATCCAAGTCCCTGGACCCATGTTAGCCGCCCCCCCCATGGCAGCAAGTGGGGGGCCATGAGGAAGGGATGACACCCTGGAAATGTGAGAGTAACCTCACGCCTCTTAGCACGTTTTTAAAAATGTGTGAAAATGCTAGGAGAGTGTCCCCTTCCCAGGGGAAGCAGGTGACTTGAGTGAGCAGGTCATGGCGCCCACGCTGGAAGCCGTTTGCAGCCCTGGCTGGTGCCCAGAGGCCTGGGTCTGCTTCCCACCACACCCTCCCTCCCCCCTCAGCTCAGCCCCCTCTCCCCACCTTTGCCATCAGCCTCACCCTCTCCACTTTTCCCAGGTTTTGCCCACCCGAGTGCACCTTTGTGTGACTGCCTCTGTCACAGGAGGCCTCTCCTCAGATTTTCCTGGGCCTTTGGTGTGTTGTGTTCTAACTGTTCTAACATCATTCCCAAAGCGAGAACCATAGACCCCCGAGGGCAGGCCCATTCTGAAACCCCTTAATTCTGTCTATGTCCACCCTGGGGCCCACAGGAACCCCGTCAGGCCATAAAGCCCGTTCTCCAAGGTTAATCGGGCATTTATTCAGAAATAACACCGGTGATGGAACATAGGGCCAGCTCTGCCACTGACCTCTTGTAACCCCCAGCCGTGTGAATCTGGGCAAATTGTTTGCTGTCCGGACCTTCTCCTCCCCATCTATGAAAGTGACCGTGGCCCGGGCCTCAGTGGTGTCCGGGAGGCCAAGCTCCCGGAGCGTGGCGGGTGTGCCTGCTGTTCTGTAACATTATACGGAGGCTGTCACATGCCAGGGGACCGGATCCAGGCTTGCAGTTATTTTGGGATGTGCAGGAGCCTGTGGGAAAATGCTGGAACATGTCTGAGTCACTCAGGCAAATACCTTTCTTTCCATGTTCCAGCGTGTTTTGAACACTCAGGCCGCACACTCACATACACAGCGCGAGCCGGCACAGCTCCCTCTGCATCTCGGCTGCCCTTCCCGAGCAGAGCTCTGTTTATCAGTGGTGGCCGCACACCTCACAGCTCTGAGCAGTCTGATTCAGAGGGCTGAGGGGCAAGGCAGGTTGAGTCCTTGGAGGTAGTAAGCATGGGTTTAACCATGGTGCCCTTTCTGGTACTGCTCACAAAAGCCAGTCCCCAGAGCAGGTGAATGGAATTTCCTGTGTTCTAGCTGGCATTTTAATGTTTGTATTCTCGTGAAGGAATTGGGTTTTACTCAGGTATGACTAAGGAGGGGCAGCTCGGAGGCCCCTGTGAGCACAGGGCCCACCATTTGTCCAGGGGCCGTGATTCGGGTGTACTTGGCCACATGGCCATCTGGGACAAGTAGTTCAGTCACCGCATCTTCACATTCGTCGTATTAAACTTGGCAAAGCCCTCTCCTCGGAAATAATGGATTTTCTTGCAGCCTGAGAATAATGGATTTTCTTGAGCTCTCAAGGCCCCATGGTCCCCCTCAACCACATGCTCCTTGTCCTGCAGCTCAGTGCAGATGGACATGACCACGTGAAGGGTGTGGCCCTGGCTACTGTGTGGCTCTTTGAAAAACTAAAAATTAAAGCCCCCAGTTGTGTGTGTGCATGTGCTGGGGTGTGTCACTGCTTCCCAGGCACTGAACTGTCTGCCATCCAGCTCTGCCTAGTACAAGCCAGTACAGTCCCTTGGGGACATACTGTGCGGGCAGGGAGGGTCCAGGAGAGAGCCGAGAGGCCAGCAATGCGGCCCTCTGCTCTCCCAGAGAAAGGAACAGCCCCAAGCCCCAGGCTCTTCTGAGACAGAAAGAGCCTACCACACAGGAACCAGGGCTCAGGCGCACCTGGAAGGAAGTCTGGACATGGTGGTGGGGGGTGGGGGGGCTGGAAAAAGTCCTCCAGGGAGGGGCCTTTTTCTAGAACATTCCCTTTCCGGTCCTTGTTTGCTCTATCCAGAGCTTTGCCCTATTGTCTAGGGCCCACGTGGAGACTGATTTCTCCACAGCCCTGTTGCTGAGGAGGACGGCCTCTCATCCAAGACGCTGGCCACTGGCCTCACTCCCTTCCACTTAACATCTCTCCCTCTCACCTGGGCTCCTGCCTTGGCCCAGAGCCAGAATGAAGTTTCTCCTCAGCCCTCAGGCGACCCCCTTTCTTGTCAAACATCCTGAAAACACCAGCTGGAGTCACCCCTGGGCTCCCATGAACTGCTCTGCCTCTTGGGGGCTCCCCAGACCAAGCCTGCACTGCTCAGTGGGCCAGTGCTGTGGGGACACAGTGACCAGGGTGTGCCTCGCCTGTCACAAGGCCCAGGACCCGCTGCCGGTGCTCAGCTGGCCAGGCTGCCCACTACCGCTGTTCTTGCGCTGGTTGGTTTTCTCTGTCAGCCTGGCGAGGGGAGAGCACCCAGCTACGTGAGCAAACACTGGGAGTGGCCACGTGGCACTTCGCAGACGCAGTTAACACCCACGACCTTTGGACGGTCCATAAAGGAGAGCGCCCTCCCTAATACGGGCCTCATCCAGTCGGGAAGGCCAAGTGCAAAACCAGGCTTCCTGAAAAAGTAGCATTTCTGCCTCAAGATTGAAGTGTCTGCTCCTGCCTGAGTTTCCAGCCTGCTCACCTGACCCGTGGATTTCAGACGTGCCTGTGTAAGGTCATTCCTCAACAGTCTTCACACACACACACATGCATACACGCGCGCGCACACACACTCGCAAGTTTCTCTGGAGAACCCTGGCTGAGACTCCCGGCTGGCAGACACTGGGCCCCCGACCCAGCACCCCCCCTTCTGTGGTTCTAGCACCTCGTTCTCCTCAGCACAGGAACCTAGAATCCCGTTCCCGAGGCTCCCTGAGCCGTCAGCTCTGTCACCACCCAGGTCTGCCTTGTTCCTGTGTCAGGTGCTCACCCAGGCTGCGGGTGGAGGAGGAGGGAGCCAGCTGCCCCTGTGTGGACTGGGCAGGGCACAGGGGCGGACACCGGTCCCCACCTGTGCCCAGACGTTACTCCCATCCAACGCCGTAAGGACTTTCCAGTTTCCAAACAGGGCAGAAATCTCTTTATGTGAAACCGCTCCATTTAAACAATATTTTCCAATATGTTAAAAAACTCAGGCCCAACCGAAGCCATCTGCAGGCCAGATCTGACCGTGGGCTGCCAACGAGCAAGTTGCAGGTAGCGCTGTGCTGGAAATGCTTCGTTCAGTCTCAGGCTCCTGCCCGTTCCCAGCGGCGAGCTGAGAGAATGAGACTGAGGCCCAGGCTGCTTCAACTCGCTGTGCCCAGTTGGGATGGAGAAAATGAGCAGGAGACCTCCTGCTGCCACTCTCCACCCCCATTCAAGGTCTTCATCCTGTTGCTCAGACTACCTAGTCCCTACTGTGCCCAGCTCAGAGCTGACCTAAACCATTTATATTACTCGTGCAGTCATCACGGCGAGTTTGAGAACATGTTTATCATGCCCAAAAGAAACCCCATATCACTAGCATTTATGCCCCCTTCCCCCCACATCCCAGCCCATTGCCACCCCTTGCCCTCTATGGAGTTGCCTGTGCTGGGGGTACCATGTAAATGGACACACACAGGGTGTGTGTGTATGTGTTTTAAGATTTGTTTATGTATGCATCCAAGAACTGGGGTACAGGCCAGAGGTGCGGGTGGGTGTGGATGGTGAGAGGATTCACTACAGGCGGAGTGGGAGCAGAACAGGTGGATCTACTGAAATACACTGCTGAGGGGAGCGGCGGGGAGACAGGAGAGGTCTGCTGCGCCCTGTGGGTCCCTCCCTGGCAGGAGAGTGAACTCTGTGCTGGCGGCAGTGGCTGCTGACAGCTTGATAGCGCTGTGCTTTAACCCCTCTGCCACCAGGGAGGACCCAGTGTGTGCACTGTATATCTGTGCAGGTTTCTTTCATTCAGTCTCAAGTTTTCAAGGTTCGTCCATTGCTTCATCCCTTTTTATTGCTGAATAGTATCTATTGTTGGCTATAGTTGTTATATACTTTATGCTTTATTTATATACTTTAACTACTCATCAGTTGAAGGACATTTGGGTGGTTTCCACTTTTTGGTTATTGTGAATCATGCTACTATGAACATTTGTGTACAAATTCATATGTGCATGGAGGATGTTTGGATCATATGAAACTTTTTTTTGGAAGAACTTCCAGGCTGTTTTCCAGAGTGTCTGTGTCATTTGACACTCCCACTGATAGTGTAAGAAGATTCCCGTGTCTCTACATCTCATTATGTATATATCTTAGTTAAGATGTTTAAGAGCACAGGGCTCTCCCTGGTGCTCAAGGGGTTAAGCTTCAGCACTATAAAGCTGTCGCCAGCAATTGCAGCAGTTCAATCCCCTGCCAGGGAGTGACCCACGTAGCACAGCAGACCTCTCCTGACCCGCCCAATGCTCCCCTCAGCAGTGTATTTAAATCCACCTGTTCTGTCCCCGCCCTGTCTCTGGTGAATCCTCTTACCACCCCCCTCCTCACCTCTGCTCTTGTATGCATCAATAAAATAAATCTTAAAGAGTTTAAAGAAAAATGTTTAAGAGCATGGATTTGACCAAAGTCATCTCCTGCAGTGGTGCAGCTAGTGTGTTGACTTGCCCGTGGGTTGTGGAGCCAGGTTCAACCCTCTCCACCAACCCTCCCGTGCAAACCAGGCCCAGAGAAGCCTGGTTCAGAGCAGCTGCTGAATGCTCATCCCTCTGACAGAGGCTCTGGGGAAGAGAAGAGATCAGGACAGCCTGACTTCCTGCAGGCAGACCATTTGAGAATGATAGCAGCTTCATCTCAGGGCCCCATGCGCAAAGAAGGCAGCTGGCTAGAGTAAGCTGCTCTTATTCGGACTCTAAGAAAGGCAAATGGGGCAGTCTTAAAGTAGTTTGCTCAGCTTCAGTCAACACTTGGGAGGCCACACACAATCAGGTCTCTAACGCTTCCATTAGTTGCTGGAACAAGAAATCCAGCATCTCCCGGCTAACGCTGTCAAGGAGGTGTAGGACTCTCTTGCTCGGGTCAGTGGACATCAACCCTACTGCAGGCAGAGCCAGAGAACAGAAGGTCTGACTCGGTCCCTTGCCAGTGCCTGGGCGGCACCCTGAGTTGCTGTGGAAAGTGCCTCCCATGACGGAGGGACACTTGCTCCTTTGCAGAGACCCAGCCCAGACCCCAGAGGCCACCCGCCCCAGCTCCATTTCTAGCTCTGGGTTCAAAGTCTCTTGGGTCGCACAGATACATCCAGCCGCTGGATCCAGAACCGCTTCTTCTGCTGAATGCCATGTAGTGACCAGAATGTGAGCCTCAGGAGGACCCAGCCCGGCCTGAGGCCCCTGCAGTGGCATGGGGCTCTCAGTTCACTGGGTTGTACAGACACACATCTGTTCGTATAAGCAGGTAAGCAGTTTACTTAGCATAACCCTGAGCGAGGCAGTAAGAGGATGTGCAAAATATATCCTGCTAGCAGGCCTCCCTGGTGGCTCCAGGGGTTAAGTCTCAGCACTATGAAGCTCTCAGCAGCCACTGCAGCACAAGTTCGATCCCCAGCCAGGGAGTGACCCACATGGTACAGCAGACCCCGCCTGTCTCCCCACTGCTCCCCTCAGCAGCGTATTTCAGTAGATCCGCCTGCTTTCCACTCTGTCACCCCCACCTCTGGCCTGTGCCCCAGCTCTTGTATGCATAAATAAATAAATCTTTAAAAAATATATATGTTCTGCTGACAGGAGTCAGTGAATTCACAGACCTTGTCAAGTGACAAAACCAGGAGGGGCCCTGAGAGGGGATGCCAGGTGTTCCATCACCTTGGCAAGACTCTTGGGGACACGTTCACTTGAACAAAAGTCTTAGTCCCCTGGAGCCCAGTGCAACTGGTCAGCTAGTTTACCTGTGGACATGAGCCCTCACTTGTCCTGTGCACCCTCACTGGCTCCTGACACCTCCCTCATCTCCACCCTCGTCCCCACACCCTCATTTCCAGTTCAGGTTTCTCTCACAGAGGCCTTGACTTCTGCCAGGCAGCCTTCATTCCATCAGGTGTTGCTGCCTTTGAATCTCAGAGAGGAAGAGCTGAGAGCTGGAGATTCTGCCCCCAGGAGGTTCCGGCAAGTTTATAGTCTTTCTCCGTGACAACCAGGTGTGTACATCTGGAGGCGCTGAGGGAGGGGCAGTTTCCTCAGCCTTAACCAAGGCTTCCCACTCAGGGCAACGAGTACCTGCTTGCCCTACATTTTTGTAACTAAAAGAATCCACACAAAGACTCTTGCTTGAATAATGAACATTCTAAGATGATTCTGGTCCGCCCTTTGACACAGAAGCAGCTGACATAATTGAGAAATTCCTCCCCATAGGTGCTCAGAATTGTTTCAAGATAATTTTCACACATTATTGGGTCACAAGGATCTTTCAGACAAAAAGGGCAGACATCTCTACTCCAAATAGTGAATTGCTAAGCTGTCAGGATTTAAAAATACTAAAATCTGGTAACTCCATTTTGTTCATTATATTCTATTCTAAAGATCAAATACCAGAAAATATAGTTTAAAAATAAATGATATATTCATTTCATGTTTTTTTAAAAAAAAGATTTATTTACTTATGCATACAGAAGTGGGGTACAGGCCAGAGGTGCCAGAGGGTGGTGAGAGGCTTCACCAGAGACAGAGTGGGGAGCAGAATAGGCCGACTGACAAGTCCACTGCTGAGAGAAGCAGCAGGCGGTCAGGAGGCAGGTGTGCAGCACCATGTGGTCACCTCGGGGTAGGTGGGGATCGAACTCATGCAGAAGCAGCTTTAGATTCTCAGTGCAGTGCTTTAACCCGCTGCGCCATCAGGGAGGGCCCAGTTTTATTTTTAAGGATAAAGTTTCTTAGGATGGCAAGAAAAAAGGGAGGATGAGGGGAAGAAAAAAGGAAAGAGAGAGAAAAGGAAATTAGAAGAATGTGGGAGGAAAAAAGGATGCGGAGGAAGGCAGCAATGGAGCGGGAGGAGCTCCCGAGAGTAAGTTATTATTGATTAGAGTGATATATGTGGCTGACGTGGTTAATTTGAGGTAAATGTGCTATACTTGGTGTTGCTGATACCCTGGTTATAAAACTCAAAATCTCTAGGGCCATGGCTTTTTTTTTTTATTTGATGGCTTGACATCAACCCCGGAGTGCTGGCTGAGGCCGGCAGCTCCGCCCTCAGTGGACTGTGGCTCTGAACCCTGGAATTCTGGAGCCCGGCTCTTCCTCCCAGCACCCCAATAGACCCCCTGGGTGCTTCAGCAAGCAGCTGCCTTTTGGACGGACGACATTCTGCGTCACACCCCGACGGGAAGGAGTTAACCCCGGAGAGGAGAGATTCGCCTCACTGCCAGCAGGGGGCGACTGGCCACCGGCCCTTGCGCTTTTACCCCGCCGGAGAAGCCCCTTTCTCTGGGAGGCGGCGCCTGGCTTTGGGGGCCGCTTGGGGGTGAGTGGCCGCTCTTGCCCCTTTTTGTTTCTCTAATGCGGGTGATACACTGACAAACACTGATCTGAAAGCCCTAGGAAAGGAAATGTTCCCGGTCTCAGGTGAGAATTCAGCGGCCCTCCTGCTCTCACTCGGTGGATAATGCCACACCTCCGTTTTCTAAAACTGGGGGGATTTGTGAACCAGAAATCATCAGATTCTCAGCCTGACGAGAATTCCACTTCCAGGGCAACCGCACCTACGGCAGCCACATCCTGGCTGGCTTGGTAGCTACATACGCCAGACGCTGGCAGATGCTCGCAGCATGTTAAACGCCAGGCTTATTCTTTCAAAAGAAGCAGGGTCAAAATAATGTTGCCAAGAAGAACAGATTTTTTTTCGCGGAGACTGGGCTATGTGCAAAAATTCTGCGTCATGAGAATACATGATATGGTTGAGAATGAGAATGCAAAAATTTATGGTGAGACATATTTGTTTCTTAGCTAACTAGTAAGAAGCCCAGCTCTCATCACCGCCCCCCCCCCCCCCCACACACACACAGCTCCTGCTGGTGACAGTAATTATAAGAAATTAGAGCACTTCTCTGGGGACTGGCGTGGCCTCTCTCCAAGCAAACAGGGAAAGAACTGGCAGAGTCGAGCTTCCTCAACATCGCAGTGAATGAAGCCTGAAACCTGCATTTGGAGGCCTCAGGCCAAGAGTGAGCGGAAGCTCTTCAGCAAAGGCAGGTAACGGTCCCTCCTATCAGCAACACCGGACCGGCTGAATCAGACATCTAAGATGTGTTAGTTACTGGGCAGGCACCCTGCCTGGCGTTTGGGCCAGCTAATCTCTGCTGGGGTTGTCTTCCACGTGGGTGTACAGCAGCAGCCTGGCTCTGCCCCCAGAGGCCAGCAGCACCCCCTCTCCCCAGTTCTGCCAACCAGAATGGTCTTCGGTGCTACCAAGTATCCTCTGGTGGGCAAAACCAGTCTCCTTGAAACCCCTGAACCACAAGTGTCTGCCCAGACCGTCACTGCCTGCCAGAAGCAGAATTAAATCTTAGCACCTCCCACAGCCTCAGTTTACAGTCATAATTTTTCACACATGATCCCTTACCTAATTTAAAAAAGAACTTAAAAATAAGTGACAATAAATGACAAAGTCCTTAAGAGAAATAGGCACATCCACAACCATAGGAAATTTTAGGACTCATTTCTCAGGAATTGAGATTAAAAAAATAACACACACATTAGATATTAAATAAACTGTGAAAAGGGGAGAGTTGTGGAAGGAAAGAGTAGGGGGTCAGCTGGACTTGGCCAGGCAAGGAGGCTGGGGGGCTAGAGCCCTGAGGGGGGCTGGGTGGAGACGAGGAGGCGTCCCTTTCTCTAGACAGCTCTTTGCAATTACCTGCACCCTCAGGTCCACCACTGTGGCGCCTGTCTGAGTCAGTTCTCACTTAACACTGTCAATAGATTCTTGGGAGCTGTGATTTTAGGGGAATTGGACATAGCATGGAGCCAACTGAACTATGGGCTAATTGATATAAAGGAGAGTTAAGGCCCTGCCTGGTGGCACAACAGGTTAAAGCACAGCTCTGTGAAGCTCTCCACAGCCGCTGCAGTGCAAGTTCCATCCCCGCCCCGGAGGTGACCCACATGGCGCGGCAGAACTCTCCTGACCCCCCAGTGCTCCCCTCAGCAGTGTGCTTCCTCAGTCGGCTTGTTCTGGTCCCCTTTCTGTCTGGTGAATCCTCGCACCCTCGCACGTTGGGCCTGTACCCCAGTTCTTGTATGTGTAAATAAATAAATCTTTACAAAAATAAAAACAAGAGTTTGGTTCCTGCAGCACATTTCTAGTTACAAAAACATCACCTGTGCAGTGTCTCGTGTGCCCAGACCCCTGCAGGCAGCTCAGGGCACGAGGCAGGGTCCAGCTGAGGACAGACACCCTTCCACGCAGGGCGTGTCACTCACACACTCACACACTCCAACTGGGACAACGGCGACGCACCAATGAAGCTCCAGAGCACCTCTTTGGGATGTGGGAGCAACCGGACACCCTAGAGCAAACCCCCACAGTCGCGGCCACTCCCCACGGTGGATCCACTGGGCCTTGGCTTTTTTTCTCCACAACTTTATAACAAAACAACACTGAAGGATGGTATTTGAGGCCCTGCTGTAGCTCGTGATGTTGGGATAGCCAAGACGAATACAACAGGCAAAGGACAGAGGATGGCTTTCTGACCCACTGGGGGCCGTCTGACAGCTGCATTATCCCCACCTCCCTCACCCCTGCCTCCGGGGAGACGCCCCCCAGGGCCACCAGCCTCCAGAGTCCTGTTGTCCCAGGGCAGTTTCCAAATTGGGAGACAGTAGTATTCAATCTTTAATTCTTGTCCCTATGTCCCCTCCATACTTTGCAAGAAGTAGAACAGTACACAGGGGGGCCGTGGCTCCCACAGTAGGCCGATAGCAGCGATACCCGATCACGACAGAGATTATCCTAATTGCTGCCAAGACACAGACAGTGTAAGACCAGAGTCCAGAGGTGGGAGCAGCCTAGGCTTTGCCACGGTCCCAGGCAAAGGATGTGGGGGCTGTTCAGGCACTAAGACAAACCAGCAGTGTGAACGCAGTGTGCTGGGGAACGTGCAACAGAGCACACTTTGTTCCTAAGATGCAAATGTTGTTGGGGCTTTTACGAGCGGCCCAGAGCGAGGGGATAGATTTGGGGAATCCAGTTACGACAGTGAGGCTCTTCTAAGGAGCAGGAATAACACGAATAAAAGCTTGCAGGGGAACACGCAGGAAGTGCAGGCAAACAAAATGCTCCTGTAAGTTAGGGACCCTGCTCTGTCCAGGCACCATGCAGGAAGAGATGTTCACCAGCGAACAAGACTTACTCCTTCCCCACAGCTGCTGAGGGTCAGTCTGGCAGGGTAGACCACAGAGGAAACAGGCGCTTTTAGGGCCTTGTGGGGAGAAGTCCTGGAGGAAGGGCTGGAATAGGGGAGCACAGAGCATAAGCAGAGAAGTGGTGGGAGCTTGTCAGGTAAAGTGGGGCCATCTTGCGCCCCGGAGAGCTGGAGCTAGCGCCATGGTGCTAGAGAGTACTGAAGGCTGTTCATGGGGAAGCGGCAGTTTGTCCGTATAAACAAGCGACAAGATCCAGCCTTGTCCCCGGGTCCTCTCCTCGCCAGGGTCAAAGCAGCGATGACCAGGACGTAGAACGGACAGTGGCTCGCATGTGAGATCTGCGTTCAAGCTGGTGGGACTCGGAGTCCCCTGCTAGCATCTGTCCTTGTTTCGGCCCCACCGCCTGGCCGACAGATGGCCAGGGCTCGGCAGCTGACTCCGGCAGAGCTGGGCATTTTCTTAGTGGTGACGTGCTACGCTACTTTCCTTGGATGGCCAGGGCCCCCTTTTCAGTCTTTGAAATCATTTTTTTTTTTAAGATTTATTTATTTGTGCATACAGAACTGGGGTACAGGCCAGAGGCTCAGGGGCAGTGAGAGGCTTCACCAGAGACAAAGTGGGAAGCAGGAAAGGCAGATGGATGAAGGACACTGCTGAGGGGAGCAGCGGGCGGGCCAGGAGAGGTCTGCCTCGCCATGTGGTCACCTCCGGGGCAGGCGGGGATCAAACTCATGTGGAAGTGGCTTTAGCTTCTCAGTGCTGTGCTTTAACCCGGTGCGCCACCAGGGAGGGCCCTTTAAAACCATTTTTAAGAGCATGGTCAGTATAGAGATCAGCTTTGGGAGGTGAGCAGACATGGGCTTCTTATAGCTGGGAAGGACGTTAAACATAAGGATGGCGCTCTCGTTTTCAGATGTGGGAAGTCGAGGTAGGTGACTTTCCCCAGGGGACGATATATCAGCGCTGTGAGGAACCCTGTGCTCCTCCTCACCACCTCCCCTGCAGGAACAGATGAACTCAGTTTTCGCTTTGGGGAAGACACTGACTTCCACTGTCAGCCCATGGGGCTCAGAGAGGGGAACTCCCCCTCCAACTTTTTCTCAGATTTTGCTAACCAGAGCCTCAGCATTGGTTCTGTGGCCTTTGCTGAAGCTATGGCAATCTGTCTTTCTGGAAAACCTGGAATTTCCAGCGACCAGTTTGCAGAAAGAACATGCCCCGAAACAATATCAACCAGAGGAAACAGAATTGTAAGGTGGAGAGACGGAAGCCACTTTCTGATCACATGATGTAAAGTCTTGGGTCCAACCCACCAGATCTTCCCAGTACGTGAACCAACATGGTTCCTTATTTGTGTGCATTGCATTTCACTTGTGACTCTATCTCATAAGTTCCTGCCTTGCATTCCTTTCTCTAGCTGGCCCACAGATGTCAGTCCTTGAGCTTGTCCAGCAAAGTCACATGGGTCTGTAACACAATCTTCTTTCCAATCTCTTGCTGTCTTCTGCTTGTGATGGCAATGATGGCGGCCAGGTGTGAGGCAGGCAGTGGGCCTTGGTTCAGCAGCAAAGAAAGGAGGCGAGGTCTCTGTAGACTCAGGCCTGTACTTCATATTTTGCCATAAATCTCAAGGGATTGCTGTGGTGACAGCAATGTTCTTAGAAATACAAACAATGCATTCTAATGAGAAACTAACCAGGATACACATAATTCATCATTTCTCCTCATTTGCAAATACACACACATGTGTGTATGATACATTCCTTGTTTAATATATATGCAGATAGACAGGTATCTCCCTTAATTCACCTGTTAAAATCTGTGCTTATAGGTCCCTCCCTGGTGGCGCAACAGGTTAGGACACAGCACTGAAAGCTAGCTGCAGCCACTTCATTGCGAGTTTGATCCCCAGGCCTGGAGGTGACCCACATGGTGCTGCAGACCTCTCCCAACTCACCCGCTCTTCCCCTGAGCAGTGTACTTTGTTGATCTGCTTGTTCTGCTCCCTACTCTGTCTCTAGTGAACCCTCTCATCACCCCTGCACCTCTGGCCTGTACCCCAGTTCTGTATGTCTAAATAAATAAATCTCAAAAAAAAAAAATCTGAGCTTATAATGTTTTGAGTGTAGCTATTCAAATGATAAGACCAGAAACAGCCTGTCTGTAACCAACTCTGTCTTTGCAGCCCTGTATCTGAGCTGGGTGCTGTTGACATACGATATAAGTGATCCCACAGAACCATCAAGTGCCTCCAGGGAAGGGCTTAGTCTGAGGCATTCAAACCCAATCTGCTAACGGCCTAACAGAATTGCATGGAAGCTAAGGTAGAGCAGAGTCACCAGCTCTGCTCTCTTACCAGGAGGTGTGACCAGCCGGTAGCTGAGGAGACTCAGTCTGTCCTGGGGAGCAGAGTCTGGGGCATCCGTGCCAAGGACAGTGGGCTCAGGAGCTCTGGGCATGGCCCCCAGTCTGCCTCTTCTGAGGCTTTGCTTTATCTGTTATCTTCGTTTGCTCTGTTTCTGTGACCAGCTTGCTCTTTCCTCCTGCAGGCATTAAGATATCTCATCATGCATGAACGCAGAGAAAGGAAACTGAAGCACGTTGGGTCACAGGAGCCTGGAATGCAGGCAGAGCTGCAACTCTACCGGGAAAGTGACTGCTCTCCCTTTCTCCTTCCTCCTGCCTTCCTCTGTTTCTCTCTGCTGCTCTCCTCCACTCTCCCCTTTCTCTGCTTCTCATCTAGCACCATCCCATAACGACCTCTCTAACTCGAGTCCCCTTTGGGATATTAGCCCAAATCCCACTGTCGACAGAGATGACCAAAGGCAACGGAACTGAATCAGCTTGGTCACTTCTTCAATTGATGAGTTAAGTCTTTGTGGTACGGGGTCACTGACTTCCTGTTACAGGATATGGCTATTTAGGGCCACAAGATCATAGAAGGGGCAGTGCCCCTTTGCAGGGGCTATGGAGTGAGAGCACAGGCCATGAGAAGCATCTTTGTTTTCCTCCCATTCATTCCTCAGCCCAAGGCAATTAGCTTATGTGCCCAGGAGCCCGGAAGCCGCTCTTACTGAGGTCAGGAGCAATGGTGTCGTTGTCGTTGACTCCAGTGGCTAGGATTCCTTTCTCTCCGTCAGTTTCATTGACTTTTGAAACAGTTGACTCTTTCCTGCTCATTTTCTATAACTTCCATGTTATTTACACTCGTGGTTACTCCTTCCAGCTTGTCTTGTGGGATCTCCTTTCAAAGCTGGGCTTCCTCTGGGCCTGGATCTTCTTTCTCATCCCTCTCTAGGCAATCTTGTTCTCACACATGGCCACACCCGCTCAAGTCTTATAGACTTGATGGATCGCTCCACCTTCCAGATTCCAACCTGCCTCTCTCCATCCAGTCATCTCTTTGTGGATTGTGTTCTTTTCTTTTCTTCTTTTTATTTTATTTTTATTCTTTACATCTTTTAGTGTTTTCCTCCTTCACCTTTTTAAAAGAAATGTAGTCTTGTATGTACACAAAGACTCATATTTTCCTGGTCTCCTCCCAGACCCCTTGGCCAACTGGACAGTGCCCTGGATGCCCCACAGATGACTACCTTCTCTAATTTACTCCTCCCCTGATGTCGTCATTTCAGCATTTGGTGACATCTACTTGCCCACGTCAAATCTGGGCATCATACTACTCAATGTCTTTCCCTCTGAGACTCTCTACACCCAACCAAATACCAAACATTAAAGAATTGACAGTAACCCCTCAATGCATCAAATGCTCAGTGATCCACTTTCTAAGTATTTGTCCACCTCTTCTGTCTCCATCCTGCTAATACCATCATTCCTGGGGGGTTTCAAAGCCTCTGACTTGACCGCTCCACCTTCCAGATTCCAACCTGCCTCTCTCCATCCAGTCATCTCTTTGTGGATTCTGTTCTTTTCTTTTCTCCTTTTTATTTATTTATTTATTTATTTATTTATTTTAAAGATTTATTTATTTATTTATACAGAGCTGGGGTACAGGTCAGAGATGCGGAAGGTGAGAGGATTCACCAGAGACAGAGTGGGGAGCAGAACAGGCAAACAGACGAAGTACACTGCTGAGGGGAGCAGCGGGCGGGTCAGGAGAGGTCTGCCACGCCATGTGGATCTCCTCCCGGGCAGGCGGGAATCGAACTCATACGGAAGTGGCTTTAGCTTCTTAGTGCAGTGCTTTAACCCGCTGCGCCACCAGGGAGGGCCCTCTCCTTTTTATTTTATTTTTATTCTTTACATCTTTTAGTGTTTTCCTCCTTCACCTTTTTAAAAGAAATGTAGTCTTGTATGTACACAAAGACTCAAACTGTTATAAAAAATGGAGACAGGACTGTAATTAGTGCATAACTGAGGGATACCCAAGGACCCCCCAAATGGTGTGCATTTTGCAAAATGGGGTCAACTTCCCACTACTTAAAGACAAAGGAAGCAGACTCTTAAGTGTGACAGATTTAAAAAAATGTATTTATTTATTTGTGCATACAGAACTGGAGTACAGACCAGAGGTGAGGGGTGGTGAGAGGATTCACCAGAGACAGAGTGGGGAGCAGAACAGGCAGATCCACTGAAATACACTGCTGGGGGGAGCGTGGGCGGGTCAGGAGAGGTCTGCTGCACTATATGGGTCACCTTCGGTGCTGGGGATTAAACTCATGCTGAAGTGGCTTTAGTTTCATAGTGCTGTGCTTCAACCCATTGTGCTACCGGGGTTGGGGGGGGGCAGTATGACAGATTTTTAATAGAGTTTATGTGCAAACAGAGAGCGAGACAGGAGAAACAAAGGATGTTCCTACTAAAAATTTCTCTTGGGCCAACAGCGTAGGCCTGAAAAGGTGGATGTCAGGATAACAGCTGCCATTCACAGCCTCCTCACGTGACTCCATGTTTCACTGTCCTCCATGTTTCTCCTTCCAATTTCTCCCAAGCCCCTGGGTGAAAGTTAAAGCTGGAAAGTAAGAGTCGCAGCCTACCTGGCCTTGTATTCTATGGCTTCACCTGGCTGCTGGCTCCACCCGCAGTTGCCAGCAGTTTTCCCACCATGAAGTCTGACTCAAGCACACTGGGCCCTGTAGCCCGAGGCACCTCATTGTCATAGCACTTTTATGGAAATATCTGCTGTATTACTTTTATACTTTTTTTTTTTATGATGCAGCATTTTTAAAATAACTTAAAGAAGACAGAATATTATAATGTTCTTGGTTTCCCATCCTGCAACCCAACAGCCATCAACCCAAGCCAGGTCTGCCAATTCATTCCTTCTTCACCTATATTTGGAACAAATCTCATTTACTCTAACATTTCATTTATAAATATTTCAGTATGGATATCTAAAATGTAAAGTTGTTTTTTTTTTTTTAAATATTATTACTACATCAAAGAGCATTAAAAGCAATTCCCTGAGCTCTCCATGGTAGTGCAGCGGGTTAAAGCACAGCACTAAGTAGCTAAAACCACTTCAGCGTGAGTTCAATCCCCCCTCCTGTGCTGACCCACATGGTGTGGCAGACCTCTCCTGACCCGCCCGCTGCTCCCCTCGGCAGTGTACTTCAGCAGTCAGCCTGTTCTGCTCCCCAATCTGTCTCTGGTGAATCCTTTCACCACCCCTGCACCTCTGGCCTGGACCCCATTTCTGTATGCATAAATAAATACATCTTTGAAAAAAAGAAAGTAATTCCTTAATGTCATAAAATAGCTACTATCCAAGTTTCCAACTGTCCCATAAATGTCTTAAGTTTTAAAAAAAGACTAGGATACATATATGGTCTATACTCTGATTGATGGCTGTGTCTTTAAAAGTCTTTTAAGCCATAGATTCTCCTTCTATCTGCTCGATCTCTTTCATTTCCTGGCACTTTATATTTATTGAAAGAAAAAAAGCAGCATGCTGTCTCTCCCAGAGAGTTCTTCACAGTCTGGGTTTTGTTGATTGCATCCCTGTGGTGTCATTTAACAAGATCTCCGTCTTCTGTATTTCCTATATGCTGGTAATTGGACTGAGAGAGAATTTTGGTCGTCAACATACCAGGGACCGGATGGCTTAAAAAAGAACTTTATTGATCACAGTTCTGGGGCTGAGATGTCCAAAATCAGTGTGCCAGCACTGCCGCGGTCTGATGAGGACCCTGTTTCCAGGCCTCTGGGTGACCCCTTCTTACAATGTTCTCACATGGGGGGACAAAGACATGTTGGTATCTTCTTCGTCTTGTAAAGGTCTCCTGGACCATCATCCAAAGACCTCAACTAAACCTAATTAGCTCCCAAAGGCCCCATTTCCAAATGCTATCACATTGGGGAGTTTCTGCTTCAGTATCTGAGTTGGAATTGGGGTGGGGTAGGGGAGGACCCACAAACATCTAGTCCATAAAACATAAAATATCTTTTTCTTTTATAGTGGCATCATTGCATCAGACACTTAATAAGCTGTGTCTTAATGCTAACTGGTTCCCTTAGCAGCTTATAATTTCTAGACAAGTAAATGTTTTTAAGTCTGATAGTAGTATTCCTC
This sequence comes from Condylura cristata, assembly GCF_000260355.1. Lineage (NCBI taxonomy): Eukaryota > Metazoa > Chordata > Mammalia > Eulipotyphla > Talpidae > Condylura > Condylura cristata. Next base: position 5,593,001 of record NW_004567112.1, on the reverse strand, counting down.
TTTGCCAATATCCTTCAGCAATTCTTTTTCTTAGACGAAAGTTTAAAGGAGTGAGCGTGTGATTATTCCCTGGCCACGCTGATTGGCCAAAGGGTGAACACGTGACTCAAACTGGGCCAATCAGAGCTCTTCATCCGCTTTACCTAGCAGAACTATGAAAAAATCTCTTTCACTCTGGACTGACACTGGATGGAGCTCAGAGAAGTTCCTCTGGACGTTCTCCTTTTGAAGAGACTTCGCTAGCACAGTGGCTCTTAACTCTGGCTGCATAGACAGAGAGAATTTTAAAAACACACAAACCCATGAAAGAATGAATGCCAGATACAAAAGACCATTTATACAAAATGCCCGGAATAGGCGAACCCATAAAGAAAGGAACTTGGTGGACGCCAGAGGTTGGGGGTCAGGGAGAATAGGGAGTGACTACAAGTGGGGTTTTCTTTTGGGGTGACGAAAATGTTCAGGAATTTGTTCGTGATGATAGCACAACTCTGTGAATATATTAAAAACTACTGTGCTTTTAAAAAGTGCTTTTAAGTATGTGAAGTATATCTGGATTTAAAAACGGGCTAGATTCCCCCAGACCAATAACTGAATAATTTTGTGGTGGGGCCCAGAAATTTCTGTTAAGTTCTCCATGTTCATTTAATTCTGATGATCAGCCAGGAATGAGGACCACGCTATAAACGTTCCTGTTTCTTCCCAACCCCCCACACTCCTCAGGTTGGACAGGTGGAGACACTGGGGGCAGATAGCGACTCACCTCTGTCTCTGCCTCTCTCAGGGGACATTTCCAGAAGCTCAATGTGGCCATAGGTCTTAGCCTCTGACAGGGGCGTAACTGCACCTCTCCCACAGCCCTTGGTGAGGTCCTGATTCCCACTGTGACTATACTCGGGTACAGGAGCTTCAGAAAGGTAAGGTTAAGTGGGGCCTTGAGGGTGCGCTTTGCCCTCCTAAGAAGAGGCAGAGACCCAGGGATGAGCTCCACAGAGAGAGTCACGCGAGACAGGAAGACAGCCACCTGCACAGCCCAAGGGGAGGCCTGGGAGAATCCAAACCAGCAGACACCTTGATCTTGGACATCCAGCCTCCTGAACTGCGAGAGGCGAATTCCGTCGTTCAGGCCACACAGTCTGTAGCACTTTGCTGCCGGAGCCCCAGCAGAACAACAATCATAGCTTCTGTAAATGATGACAATTTGGTCTTGTCTTTTCTAATTGTTATGCCTCCTGATCTTTTTGGACCAAGTGATTGCATTGTCTCAAGCCTCCAGAAAATGCCTGATCATATTAGGGTAACAGATTTGCTTGTCCCCTTTCTTCACTTAATGAGAAGGCCTCTAGTAGTTCCATGGGGAACGATGTTTGCTTCTCATTTCTGATTTCTGTCTCAGTCTGTTCCGGCTGCTACCACAAAACACCACAGACTGGGTAGCTGTTGTCAACAGAAATTTATTTATCTCAATTCTAGAGGCTGAAAGTCCAAAGTCAGGGTGACAGCATGTTAGATGAGCGCTCACTTCTGGGTCAAGGGCTTGTTGTTGTGTCATCACAAGGCAGAGTTTGTTCCCTGGAGCCTATTTGATAAAAAGGAGACTAACCCCATTTTTGAGGACTACCCCCTCATGACTAAGCACCTCTCAAAGGCCCTACCTACTCAGGCCCTCTCCCTTGGGGGGATGTTAACATAAAAGCTTGGGAACGGGGTCAGAAAACTCAGCTCCATAGCAGACACTTCAGATGAATCAGTCTTGACGAACGGTCAAGAGTGTCTTCTGCGGTTACCTCCACACACTCACTGTGTGACAAGCCCATGAGCTACAGACTATTTTCTGGACTTGCCACACCCCTTTGTGGGTTCATGTCTTTGGACCTCCTTTTCTTCATCTCAGGATCACCCTCCCCAGCCTTCAAACATCTGGCAGTCTAAAGAGATCCAGAGGAACCATTTTTAATTCCTCTTTAGAACCAGAGACTCTCTTTAGACTTAGAAAAGGACATTCCCCCTTCTCTCCCCACTTTGGAGAACCACAGAGGAAACAGTCCCATAATCCTCTGTCCTTTTTTTTTTTTTTTTGCATAAAATTAAGGTGTAAGCCAGAAGTGGGGGTGGGGGGAGGGTTGCAAGAGTCAGAGTGGGGAGCAGAACAGGCAGATGCACTGAAATGCACGGCTGAGGGGAGAGTGGGTGAGACAGGAGAGGTCCTCTGTCCTGTAACTGCTCTCTCCCAGGGAAGAAGTGGAGGCTCTGAGGTTACCTCTTTCATCAGAGGGTGGGCTAACGGGGCTGGAAGGTAGGGCCTGGGCTCCATCCCTCTTTCACTTCTGTTGTGGTTAGCACCCTGCAGGGGGCCAGCCCCTTCTCCCAGGGGTGGGCTAGCAGGGCCTGTCACCCCTTCTCCCCACTCCACGGTGACTGCACAGGTAGGTCGAGTGGGCCTGTGCACCCTGCCCGTTCGGCTCAGTGGAGAAAGAGGAAAGCTGTGTCACCCTTAGATCTAGGGATCAGCCTTGTTCAAACCCTGCTTGTAGGGGCTGGAGCTTCCCACGAGGGCTGGTGCTCAGTTTCCCAGTGGATGCTGTTGTTTGACATAATTTAAAATGCCTGCACACAGCGGGTGAAGAAAGGGAGAAAGGCTGTTCGGGTCTCTGAACCCCACTCTCCGCAGTGGTAGTTCTGCAGGGCGTGCCTTGCTGAGCCTGAGGGCTCTGCTCCTGGGGCTCTGCCTGCCCCAATCACAGCAGGGGCTGGAGGTGCCAGGCCTCTCCTGCAGTCCCCATTTAGAGACCACAAATGGACATTTGACCCAAGCGAAGCTCGTACATTCTCTCTTTGAGGGATTTAGAATTGGACTTGTCGGAACTTGTCTTTCGAATGGAGGAAAAATGAATGTTACGGTTGGAAGGTAGTTAGTTACTGTCTGTATGTCATGTTGGGGGAGAAGCAGCGAGCACTGGCCTCTACATAGGGAGGCGTAAAACAGACTTTCAAAGCGAAGGCGAGACGTGAGCCTGACAGGGCATCTGGAGGGTTCTCCTTCTTGGGCCCAAGGCTGCTGGGAAGCTTGCTTGCGTGGGTGCCCTCAGGTGACAGATAGTTCTAGCAGCCTACTGCGTGATCAGCCTGGCCAGCGCTTCCCCTCTGTCATGTGGGAGTGGGCCAGGGTCCTGAACTCTAGTTTCTGCCGTGTGTCAGTGGCTTAAATTGCACATTTCTGGCTTTGCACAATGCCTGGTTTATTTGAGTAACTAATGAATTCATTAATTGTAGGAAAGAGCTAGAAAGTTTCCAACTCAGTTTCCAAAGCAAGGTCCATTCAAATAAACTCAGTGAACAGTAGTAGTGTCCCATCTATTCCCTCCTTTCTATTAACAATGAACAAGTTACATCTATATGTTTTCTAAGTATAAGCAGTTGTGTACATTGATTCTGCTTTCTCCTTGTTTAATACCACCCAAATTTTCTCTACCTTTCTTTTCAATTTTTCTGTTTTTTTTTTTTTTAATTTCTTGTAGTAAAACATAGATTGCAAAATGTACCACCTGAGCCTGGTATTCAGGACACGCCTATCATTGTTTCCTCATCACCTCCCTCATCTGCAGACCTTTTCCATCTTCCCAAAGTGAGACTCCAAAAAACCGTAACTCCCCATTCTCCCTTCCCCCACCCCGGCCAGCCACCATGCTACTTTCTGTCTCTCTGAATTTGACTACTGTTTGTAGTCAATAAGCGGAATCAGATACTATCTGCAGCTGGCTTATTTCACATAACATAATGTTTTCAGGGACTTGTCATGACTCATAACTGCCAGAGCCCAGAAGGGACACCTGTCACAGAGTCCACATCACAGGACCCCATGCAAGCTTCAAGGCAGGCTGGGAGCTGAAGAGGAGCACATGTAGCAGAGCACATATGTGGTGAGCTCGAGGCTCCCAGGGACACACTCGTGTCACATGACAGATTCTCTTTTGTGCTTAAGCTAATTTGAGCTGGCTGCTGTCATTTGCAAGGAAGGAATTAAATCATAGCCAGTCTATACATGTGTCTCAACAGCTGGTAAATGGAAGAAGCTCAAGACTGGGAGTTCTCTAGTGCTAACTGGTCACATTTTTGTGCTGCTTTACAAAATTAGAATTATAGGAAGCTGGTGTTAAAAGAACCAGGGATCCAGAGTGGCGACAATCTCCTTGTGTAACTTCCTGCAGACCCACATCGACTTCAGTGTATAGACAATGTGCAGTGAGCCCTTAAGATGCATCGAGAACTGTAAGCACAGTGGCCCCCAATCATGAATGAAATCTGGTCTGGTTCCAGCTGGCAGAGCATATAGTGTCTCACCCGTGCTGATTGTAGTCATTCATTTGACCTCTGGCCTACATGTTTTATTATTAGCTTATGTCATGAGGGAATCTGAGTCTACCATGAGTATATTTTGAGTTGTATAATTTCACTTCCTTTTTCTTTCTCAACACTTTTACTGTTGGCAACCCTGTATGAAAATTTCCCCTTCTTTTCCTTCTTACTACACTGATCTGGAAAGTTAAATAATAAGGAGGCCACATTTCACAAACATTCATGACATTTTCTGCCATCTAACCAGGAATAACTCCTCCAAGGTTTTAAGCAGCAAATCATCTTTGTACACCAGTACTTGAAAAATCCAGCCTGTGATCTGATATTATTATACAGTCAAAATAGCCAGCGCAGGGAATTTTCTTACATGAATGTGGGAGTAGGAATCAGTGTGAGGAGAACTAGGACCCCTGGCTACAGTGCTGCTTTGCTTTGGATTAATTTCTTCAATTCGCTTGACCTTAGTCCTTCATCTGTAAAACATGCTGTCAAATTAACTGAACATCCTTTCCCCACTGAAAGTTCTATGCTTTTATGATTCTAAAGAGCACCAAAGTAAGAAAGTAGAGCAGCTGTGACAATTAGGAAATGCCTGGAGAAAGAAAAAAGCAAATGAGGGAAAAGGAAAATTCCAAGGTCACAGAAGTCAGTGTAAAATGATTCCGAATAGCCAAAAGAGAAGGAATAAGATGAAAGAAGGCAAAAAACTAAAAAGGAGGAAATGGAAGACTCAACTTTTTTTTAATTATACAGACAAGAATGATATGACATTTCATAAATCTGAAGAGAATGAAGAAATCTAGTTCTCTGTATTTCACTTGCATGACGAGAATATTTTCAAATACCACGAGTGCCTGTCTCTGGCGGGGGGAAGCAGCAATTCTAGAGGGAAGGAGAGAACTGATATCTAATTACTTCAAGCTATGAGCTTGTTAAAACCAGCACACAGTAGTTGTTCAGTAAATACATGTTGGGAGAAAGCAGACAAAGGGGGGAGGGGTAAGCGACACCTTGCTGGTGACTCAGAAGAGTCACCTGTGTTTCTGCTGCTCCTCCAGATGAGAAAGAATGATACAGGTTGTGACTCCCGCCAGTTTGCAATGAAGCAAGTTCCAGCTGCAGCGGAGAATGCTTAGCTCACAGCCACCAGACTCACAGGACAATGGGTCCCTCTAGTAGGGTGTTGTATGAGGGGCCTGTTTGGATTCTGTGGTTCAGTCAGGGGCAGCATGCACGAGCAGAAACAGCAGCTACAACCCCTTGGCCGCTCAGGAGGGAGAAGGGGAGGGCGCTTCTCTGGGGCCTTCCCACCTCACTGTGTCTCCCCTCCGCTCTCTTCTCAGTTCTCTTGTCTTTGGGGTTGAAAGTGGGACTTGTCTGTCTGCAACTTACCCTTGGGCCCCAGAGATCTGGGTAGTTCCTGGGGTGCCCTGCCTCTCGTTTGCCAACAGGGGTGATGGTGACATCTGAGCTGGTGGGCTGATGGCTGTTGACAGTTCCATAAGATGGGGGCTCATAAAAGTTCGCTAGTTTTACGATCTATTTTTCCCTCCATGAACATTCTTTTCCTTTTGATCTAAATAGTAGATGAATCATTTGAAAACAAAAATTCCTCTCCTATGCTGCTACTTGTTTTAGGGCTAGGAAAGTAAAAGTTTTGTTATGGAAAAGTTACATAAGCCATTGATAGATTTCATGGAACAGTAAGTTCCAAGTTATAGAACCATGAACCTTAGGAATGGAAAAAAACCTGTGGGAGATTGCTCAGAACAAGATTCTGAACTATTTCTCCTGTAAACATGGCATGGTCTCTCTTTTTTGCCTGGAGAGCCGTGGCTTTTGGTGGGTTTGGGAACATCTATCCCTAGGTAGTAATAGCTGTTCTTAAGCTACCTTTGGGGGTTGAATTGGAGGAACCTGGCCCTGTGATCCCTTGATTTTGAACTTGCAGCCCCACAATGGTGAAAGATTAATCTCTGTTGTTTTAAGCAGCCCTGTCTGTGGGCCGGTGTTACGGAAGCTCTAAGAAAACACTTGCTGGCTGAAGACCACCTTTCTGACTTTTATTTTAATCTGCAAAATAAAACTGTTTTTGTTTTCAACACCTTTGAGCTGTGGATGAAATTTTTAATGTAACAATTAACATAATATTTTGCGTATTTAGCTAATAGACATTGGATTGGGGAAATTCTCTGATTACTGAGTTGATAAGTCCCTGGAAAAAAGATACTCACTCCAGGGGCCCTTCCTGCTGGTCAAGGGGTTAAAGCACAGGTCTATGAAGCTGTCCACAGCCATGGTGGCATGAGTTCAATCCCTGGCCAGGGAGGTGACTCCCATGGCACAGCAGACCTCTCCTGTCCTGCCTGCGCTCCCCTCAGCAGTGTATTTCCGTGGATCTGCCTGTTTTGCTCCCCACTCTGTCTCTGGTGATCTTCTCACTCTCTCACCCCTTCACCTCTGGCCTGCACCCCAGCTCTTGTATGCATAAATAAATAAAACTTAAAAAAAAAAAAACCATTCATTCCAGGGATCCTCCCAGTGGTGCTCTACCCTAGCTGGAGATCCCACTGGGAGGTCCCACGCATCACAAGAACCACGTGTCAGCTCTGCTCAGATTTACCTGTGCTAAAAATACAGTTTTTAGGTGTTTTGAGCTCTATGGAGGCTGCCATGGAAAAATTGGAGGTTTTGATCTTCTTTCACCTCCTGTTTTATTTTTTTGTTTGTTTTAACTGGCTTTCTCCTCTGGTCTTGCAATTTGTTTCTTTTCCCTCAAGAAGTCTGCTCCTTGGTCGCTGATAGTCACTCTTGTTCTGATGTCATCGGTGACCCCACACCTAAGCCAAGGTGCTGTTTTCCTATCAGGAACTCAGCTATTTATTTCAATCCATTCAGAGACTTGTAGCAGAGGTGGTTATTTTTGGTTGACAATTTCTCTTGACTTGTTAGGTTGTAAAGATAAGTGTAAATGGAAGCCTCCCTAGCACTGTGGGCTTTTTGTTAAATGTGTGAAATTGATATAAACCCTATTGACCTCATGTACTTTTTATATCTCCCACTGCTCAGTGAGTCACCTGGAACCTGGGTCTGATGCCCAGCCCATGACCTGAGAAGGCATCATGGCTTCATTACCTCATCAGTGATAAACTCTGTGCTCAGACAACTCCAAAAAAGGTTTTGTTTAGCCAGTCGAAAGAGAAATCCTTTATGCTGGAGCTAGGGGAATTTTCATGTACTTCATTTTTTGGTATTAACCCTTCTTTAGCATATTATCAATGATCCTTTTCCTCACGGCGTAAGGAAACATTAACTGCTGTTTGGTTTTATTTTTTCCTATGCACACAACCCTTTAGCTCTCATTGGTCTAAAATGCAGACTTTGGTGTTAGCCATTAAGTGCTTTCTCACATTATGTGTTGCTTATGATTGTGGTTATTCTCAGTCATCTCACTCAGCTCTTGGGTGCTAGTTTTAGCACATAGTAACCTGTTACTGTGCTTAATAAAGGATCTAAATTTTTCGGCTCTGTTCTTTTCCATTTTCTCAGTAAATAAAATATTAGTATGTCTTTGAAATGATCATTTTTAGTTGATACGCTCATCTAGCCAAAAACTTCACAGAGTATCGATCACTGGTAAATCTGTGCAAGTCTTTCGTTTCTATGTGTCTATATTATTTCATATTCTTAGTAGTGTGCTTAGAGAAAGCCACAGATTCTTTCAGGGTGATGGATGAACCTCAAGAAGGGCAGTAGGTGATGGGAAGAAGAGAGAAGAGCAAGTAAACTGATCTTTGGCTGGTGTTTTGGGGTGAATTGTGTCTCCTTTCCCGCCCAATTCTTTTTTTTTATTTTTATTTTTTTTAGTTTTAACTTTTTTTTTTATTACAGAGTTTATTTTTACATCATTTTGCACATTTTTTTTCCATCTCGATTGTAATCCCCGCGGGTTTCCCATCACCAGATCACCCCTGTGCCACCACCATAGTCCCATGCATTTCCCTCCCTCCCCCCCCTTTTGATCCCATTCCCCACTCCGCCCCCACAGAATGTCTCTGGTATATGGTTGTTCATTATTTTTGTTATTTTCTCGCCTGGTCCATTATACTCCTGCTATGATTGAAACCATCCGGTATTTTTCTTTCTCTTTCTGGCTTATCTCACTAAGCATGATCTTTTCCAGCTCCATCCAAGTGCTGCAAAAGACATGTGTTTCTCTTTTTTGGTTGCTGAGTAATATTCCATTGTATATATGTACCACATCTTTTTTATCCAGTCATCTACTTTTGGGCATTTGGGCTGCTTCCATGTTTTTCCAATTGTAAATAAAGCAGCAATAAACATGGGGGTACAGGTATCTTTTTCAATCAGTGTTTTTGTGTCTTCTGGGTAGATACCTAGGAGTGGGATTGCTGGGTCGTCCCTCCCAATTCTTATGTTGACATGTCAACCCCCAGAACACTAGATTGTGGGTATATTTGGAGATAAGGTCTATGCAGAGGTAATTAAGGTAAGCAGAGGTCATATGTGATCCTAATTCCACAGGGCAGATGTCCTCACCAGGAAAGCAAATTAGGACGCCTATGACACAGTGGTTGGGACAGTCATGTGAAGGTACAGCCAGAGGCAGCCAACTGCAGGTCAAGAGTGAGGCCTCAGAAGAAATGAATGCTGACCACAACTTCTCTGCACTTTGAGGCTCCAGCACTGGAGCCATCTGGTCCCTGGCTACGGCAGCCCAGGCTGCTCATGTGGGTGGGTCCCCCATTCCTTCCTGTGGAGCTCAGCTCAGAGGCCAGAGGAGGGGCGCGGAGGAGTAGGAGGGCGGCAGAATCATAGACTTGGAGAACCCGTTGGCGTGACTTTGAAAGCTCTGCTGTCATCACCAAGGCTGACTGGCAGGGACGAAATGCTCCTTGAGGGCAGGGAAGGAAGCAGAGGTGGCTGGTCACAACACACCCTCAAAGGGGGCGGGGTGGTGGCTGTGAACAGGGGGCAGGGTGGTGGCTGTGAACGCTCATACTTGATTAATTAGGTTGCTGTCCTACTAGATCCGGGATGGCTGATTTTCTTTTTTCACCTTTCCTCAAGAGGAAAAAAAAAAGATACTCTCTAGAAACAGAGAGAAACAAACAATCTGAGTAGACTTCTACTACTCTTGTTTGACTTTTTCTTTCTGAGTGACATGAGGGATTGATGCAGTAAAGTAAAATCAGGGCATCCAAAGGGATTTACGAATCGCCTTTGGGGACATGTCCTTAGTTGGACAGTGTCTCCCTCTAACCCCTACTCAATTCATGTCCATGAGAAACCTGTGAATGAGCAGATGTGACTTGGGGGCAGGTGTAATTTGTTAAGACGAAGCTGTACCAGACTATGCCAGAACCTAATCTGAAGTGACGGTGTCTGTCATCAAGAGAGAGCTGATGGCGACACACAGACATGAGGGGGGTGGCTGTGGGTGGACGTGAGCTGGAGTCATGCAGAACCAGCACTAGGGATGCTGGAGGTCAGCAGAAGCGAGGACGTGGCAAAGAATCTTCTCCCACAGCCCAGCTGACACCTGAACTTCAGACTTTTAGGCTCCAGGACTGACAGAAAGATTCCTGTGATTTTAAGACACCTCGTTTGTGGGAGGTGGTACCAGGAAATTGACCCAGGAAGTGAGCAGGGCAGGACAGACACGCTTGGCTGGTGCTGGGTGGCTCATCAGCGTCGCTTAGGAGTTCCAAGTCTGGACAAGATTTCAAACAGTTGGTAAGTGTCCTGTAAGTGAGGAAGCATCCAGCATAGACCCTCAGAAATAGCTCCCCCTTCCTTTCAGATGAGCCACATGGTGGATGGAAACAGCTGAGTGAAGTCCAGTGAGGACATGAGGGCAACTGTCTCCAATAAGAGACCACGTATAAGACACTTACGCCTGGAGGCTGCCTTGGACACCAGAGGTGATTACTGTCCCGTCCATATTCTGAAACATCCTAGCAGGTGCTTTGGGGTATAAAATCAACCAACATTTGAGAAATATTCCTTTACAGAACAGATTATCAGGCTCTCCCTGGTGGTGCAATGGGTTAAAATGCAGCACTATGAAGCTGTCTGCAGCCAACGCAGCACAAGTTTGATCCCCTGCCAGGGAGCTGACCCACAAGGTGCTGCAGACCTTTCCTGGCCCTCCTACTTCTCCCCTCAGCAGTCAATATGCTCCCCACTCTGTCTCTGGTGAATTTCTTCACTGCTCCTGCTTCTCTGGCCTGTACCCCAGTTCTGTATGCATAAATAATAAATAAATCTTTATAAAAATCCATTGTTTTAAGCCGCTAGGTTTTTCCTGTGTAAGGCATCCCTGGTGAACTAATACAGCCCCCTCCAGGTGAGTAGGACCCCGGCACCACAGTTACCAGCATCTCTGCCAACTGCGGCTTGCGTTGGCTGGATCAAGCGCCTGGAGCATTATCCCACGGTGGTAGTTTTCCATAGGGACCTAAAACAGCACACTTTGATATCATGGTTCTCGAGCTCAGACACCCCAAACCATCTTCACTGTGTCTGTGTTAGCAAACCCTGCCCGCTCACATCCTCTAGAGCAAATTCAGCTCTTTGCTTGTCTGGTTTCTGGTGGCTGCCAGCAGTGTTGGGCTGGCGGCCATTCATCACCTCCTGAAGTCCAAGTCTGCTCGCTTCATATCACCTTGTACCCGGTATGTGTGTGTGTGTGTGTGTGTGTGTGTGTTAGATACCCCTCAGCCTCCTTTTTTGAAAAAAATTGACATGACATGATATTAGTTTTAGATATATAATGATTTGATATGTGTATATATCATGAAGTGATTACCACATGTTTAGTAAACGTTCCCCACCACACACAGTGACAGTGTTTTTTCTTGTCATGAGAAATGTTAAGCTATACCTGAGCCTCCTTATAAGGAAACATGTGATTGCATTTAGGGCAAGCCTGGGTAATACGGTTGTGCTTCTTAATTGCATCTCCAGATCATTAGTCATATTTGCAAAGCCACTTTTCCACTATAAAATAAATCTTATTTGATTTGATTTGAGGAACCAGGAGTTGATTTTTTGAAGGTTGTTAGTCAATTGTCTGCTGGACTTAGATTATTCTTCTATTGATTTGCCAGACCAGCAACCCAAAGCAGCCCAGAAAAGGACTGGAAGCTTTGCCTTTATCTAAACTACTCTTTTCATGCCACTCTGTATGGGAGTGGGGTGGGACAATGCCTTAGTTTAGGCCTTCAGAGAATATTCTGAGTGGATTCTTCCTGTTTCATTAATTCTTTTTATTTTTTGAAGGCTTATTTACTTATTTATGCATACAAAAACTGGGGTACAGGCCAGAGGTGTGGGGATGAGAGGATTCACCAGAGACAGAATGGGGAGCAGAACAGGTGGATGGACTGAAATACACTGCTGAAGGGAGCAGCGGGGAGACAGGAGAGGTCTGCTGTGCCATGTGGGTCACACCCTGGCTGGGGATCGAACTTGGGCTTCAGTGGCTATGGTAGCTTGGTAGCCCTGTGTCTTTAACCCTGCACCACCAGGGAAGTCCTATTTCATTAATTCTAGCTCTCTAGTACTTCAGTGTCTGTCTTCTGTCTCCTGTATCCCCTCACAGTCTGCTCTCTTATCTTGAAAATGCCCTGACCACACGCTGGCATTTGCCAACTTCCTCCCTAAATATTTATGTAGACTTTAGCCTGTTGGTCTGGCGTGGGGGGGGGGGCAGGGGAGTGAGCCAGTGCTCCTGAAGATTGGGGTTGAGGGGAGCCCCTTGCTTGCTTCCAGGGAGTTCTTGCCTGGGAATATTGTAGCAGGTTCCTTCTAAATCACCTAAAGCCAAGTCCATCTTGCCACAGTATTCAATTTCTTCCTAAGACAACAACCTCATCTGACTTCAAAGGATGAAAATACTTCCCTCCTATTCATTGTACTTTTGACTCTATTCCCGGAAAAATCTATAACCCCTGCATTATTGAATCAAAGAACTTTTCCTCGCTCTATTTTCACTCTCAGCGTTCCCCAGTTACCGGGAATAGCTCCAGCTGAGTCGTTTGGGATAACCGGTGCTCTCCTTGAACATGCGATTTCCGGTCTCTAAATTTATCTCCACAGAAGAATGTACGTGAGCGTGCGTGTGAGCGTGCGTGTGTGTGCGTGCGTGCGTGTGTGTGCGCGTGCGTGTGTGTATGTTCATTCAGCTACATAATTGCTAACGGATCGGAGAATCAGAGACTCTCTCTTGGCACACACTCCTGTTTACCAGGGCTGGGGCCATGGGCTGGGACAAGAGCAGGCAGCAACGGGGGTTATCCAACTTCCTGTCTCTCTACACTGATCCTCTTACTTGTCTCTCTTCAGCCCCCTTGGATTTCTCAGCTCAAGCTTGACAAGTTGAATGGTAAATACTTTGCGGCTGCCGGGTAGTTCAGGTTAGCAGAACACCAGAGACTTTGCCAATCACATGGAGCTCCTTGCTCCTCCCAGAAGCGTCCCCTTGCTCACCCAGGCTGGAGCAGACTAAACACCCTGACCCCTCCCCCAGCAGTAGGGGTGGGGGATGGAGCAGGTCTAGGAAACTGGGTTTTAGGAAAACCAGAACTCTTTATTTCACGGTCACTTAGTACTACTGTTAGGAAATGGTGAGGTGTCATTATTTTTCATTAACCAGGAAAAGAAACAAGGGGTTCAAAATCCACCAGGGAGCTTTTCCAATTTCTACAAGAGTAATCCCCACCTCCTCCAGCCCTTCCCTGTTGTTCTCTGGTGCAATAAAAAGCCTCCTGCAAGAAAATGCTTCCCTGATTACCTAACAGAAAGCATTTTTGACAGTTGTTATTGACTTACCGTGGTACAGGACCTGACAGGCCTGAGAATTGCAATCGACAGAAAGAAAGAACAAATCACAGCAATTGCCATAGTTTAGCAAAGGCGATAAAGAAAAGACTATGTTCTTTATACTCCATTTAAAAGAGTAAAAGAAAAGCAGAAAAATGGCTTCTGCTCTTTATCTCATTTGGTGACACTTATGGTATTAGAAAAGCTCAACAGTATAAAGCAACATATGAAGAATGAATAAAAACTCTGCCTTGGACTCGTTTGTCAAGGTGGAAGTTTCTAGTTCTTGAGTTAATAAGTTAATTAAAAATATTTAGTTGTTTTAACCCCATCAAAAAATGGGCAGAAGAGCTAAAGACACATCTCCAAAGAGGAAATGCAGATGGCCAACAGGCATATGAAAAAATGTTCAACATCACTTGTAATAAGGGAGATGCAAATTTAAACCACAATGAGATACCACCTCACCCCGGTGAGAATGGCACATCTTCAAACAACTAGCACCAACAAATGTTGGTGAGAATGTGGAGAAAAAGGAACTCTCCTGCACAGCTGGTGGGAATGCAAAGTAGGGCAACCACTATGGAAAGCTGTGTGGAGGTTCCTCAAATTGCTTAACATGGAGCTTCCATATGACCCAGCAATCCCACTCCTAGGTATCCACCCAAAAGACACAAAAACACTGATTCAAAAAGATACCTGCACTCCCATGTTTATTGCTGCTTTATTCACAGTTGGAAAGACATGGAAATAGCCCAAATGCCCAAAAGTAGATGACCAGATGAAAAAGATGTGGTACATATACACAATGGAATATTACTCAGCAACCAAAAAAGATAAACTCATGCCTTTTGTAGCAACATGGATGGAGCTGGAAAAGATCATGCTTAGTGAAATAAGCCAGAAAGAAAAAGAAAAATACTGGATGGTTTCACTAATAGCCAGAGCATAAAGGATGGGGGGGTCAGGAATAATAATGAACAATTAAACTATATGCCAGAGACATTTTATGGGGGTGGAGTGGGGAATGGGATCAAAAATGGGGGGAGGAGAGAAGTGCACTGGACTATGGTGATGGCACACGGATGATTTGGTGATGGGAAGCCCATGGGGTTACAACTGAGATGGAAAAATGTACAAAATGATGTAAAAATAAACATATTATTTTAAAAATATTTAGGTGTTTTATTATCCAGACTACCTAAAAATTTTGTATGTGTGGTGGAGGAATGGATTTTATGTGTACACATACATAATTAACTAGGTTTCAAAAAATCTTTAAATATAAAATGTACATGGTTAAGGTTAAGTAAATCAAGGCAGTGATTTTTAATATGAAAGTGAGAAGGAAAAAGTTCCTACCCTCTTCTTTCAGTCCTGATACCCCCAACCCAGTCCCCCAGTTTCCATTTCTCAGAGGTAACCTTCTCCTCTTTAAAAAAAACCCAAATGGAAAACTCAAAAATACTGTGCAATCACTTTGACTTTTTCTCTTAACAGCATACCCTGGGGTGTTTTTTGTTTTTTTCTCAAATTAATTTATTTGGAAATACCTAACTTTTCAAACTATCTTTTTTAATTAAAAATAACTACATAAGAAAAAGGAAGTGAGAGACAGATGGCTTTAGACAAATAGGAAATTACCACTATAAAAGGCTAATCATCTTTCTGGGAAGACAAAGATTAGAAGCAGAAAACATTTTACTCTCTCTCATATACACTCCTGGAAGAATTATTATAGCAGGTTTAAACAATAACTTGGTTCCTGTGTAACTTTATCTGAGCATACAATTTAAAAGCCAGTATTTATTGAACCCCCCAAAATAGAAATGAAGGAGCAACTGTCTTCTCTATTAAACAAAGCGCTCTCTGTGTTACACCAATGTGATGTTCTCATAAAGTACTGTTCCCTATTGTGTGTCTTCTCAAATGACCAAATTTATATGTGTCCAAGCACTCCAAAATGGGAATTCCCATCTCCAGTGATCCTCCTAGGTCAGGAGGTAAAAGGAATAGCAGAGAAATCCATGAGAAATTGGCTGATGGTTAGTGAAAGGTAAAAAATTGGCTTGTGAGCTGTTTGGACTTTTACCCCTAACCTTAGCCACTTGACTGCTGACTGGAGAAACGAAAAGCCTCACAGCAGGTGAGATTATTTCAAATCTCTCTTTTGGGACAATTTTCATCAGCAGACAAAATGAAGAAAGTTCTCATTTTTGTACACAGGACTGTGAACAAATAGGACGCAGCATTGCAAGCTAGCCACAGCCACTTCAGTGCTAGCTCGATCCCTGGCCCCAGAGGTGACCCACACAGCACAGCAGACCTGTCCTGTCTGGCCTGCTGCTCCCCTCAGTAGTGTACTCTATCTGCCTGTTCTGCTCCCCACTGTCTCTGGTGAATCCTTTCACCACCCCATTGCACCTCTGGCCTGTACCCACCCCAGTTCTGTATGCATAAATAAATACATCGTAATAAATAAATAAAACAGGGGTTCTCATTTAGAATCCTCTGGGGCAGCTTAGACAAAAACATAACCACCCTGTTTCCTCCCTCCAGTAGGGACAGTCAGAGGGTGAGTGACAGCCTCCTCATCCAGGAGGTGAGTCTTGGCATTCAAAATGACCAAGGACGAACCTCTTCCCTGAAAGCTTTGACTGACTGAAACAGACTTCAAACTCATGGCAGGAGATGAGTTAATTCCAAGATGGAAGCAAGTGTGCAAGTTTTGGGAGGCAAGTTCATAGGTCTTTAATGATCTACTGGTTTAAGGAAGCCTGAAGAAAAACCAAAGCAGCGACAACAGCAAGACTGCATGCAGAGAAAATGTTCCTGTTATTGACTAGCAAGCAAGGAGTCAGCCGTGAAGGCGGGTCCAGCTCAAGCCTAGCACCTCCAGCAAGTCCACAGCCCAGAGGAGCCCACTGCGATCCACAGTGTAGACAGGTGATGGACCTGTTTGTCCTACAAATGAAAGATGAGCTGAAACCTACTATCAACAAATCAGAACTAGCCCCAGGTGAACTGATGGCTTGGAAGTTTACGCCAGATAGGTAAATAAATCACATTCCCCAGTCCAGACACACTGACAGTCCCACGAAGGGAAAACTGGCTGTGATGGCCAATTACTCATTTCGACATGGAGATTATTCAGACGTCTTCAGCCAAAAAAGCCACATTCGTAGGCCGCCCATGCATAATGGTTAATGTAAAACTCACCAGAGGACCTCGTGTTTCAGCTTTTTCTTGCCCTCTACCCTGTTTGAGATACCTGATGGTGTCAGATTATTTCAAATAAGTCCCCCCCCTCAAAAAAATCCCCTTCTAGAGCATGTAGACACTTGAGAAATGTTTCTGTTTGAAGAAAATAGAGGGAGAGATAGGAGTCTTAAATTTGTGGCATGCTGGAGGAGTGAAAACCTGGAGATTTAAACACGTGAATTGAAGATATGAAATTGTAGCAAAATGTAAAGTAGAACATACATTGCTCTTCACCTTAAGCCTAGTGATTTAAAGACATGGTGTATCAGTTTTGTTTTTTTTTTAAAGATTTTTATTTATTCGTACAGAACTGGGGTACAGGCCAGAGATGCGGAGGGTGAGAGGGTTCACCAGAGACAGAACGGGGAGCCGAACAGGCAGATCGACGAAATACACTGCTGAGGGGAGCAGCGGGCGGGTCAGGAGAGGTCTGCTGCGCTATGTGGTCACCTCCGGGGCAGGCGGGGATCGAACTCATGCGGAAGTGGCTTTAGTTTCTCAGTGCAGTGCTTTAACCTGCTGCGCCACCAGGGAGGGCCCAATGGTGTATCAGTTTTGCTAATAAGATTGTGACTTAGTGATTGTTGTTGAACTTCTGGGTCAAAGTCAAATGAGGTGAATTTTGCCTTTAAAGATTTATTTGCTAAGAGCTAACTTAATCAGTATGAGAGAATAAAATAATAAATATCAACACATAGTTTCAATATTTAACCATTTTGTTCAAGGCTTTGTATTACTTGACTGAGACTTAATTCAATGAGGATTTAGTCAGTGGTTCTTTGAATGGTTGTTAATACTGTATATATAAACTTACTGAAGACTGTATGAACATGAAGTGTGGTATCAAACTTGAGGTTTAAACTTGTGTGAAGGGCCTTCCTGGTGGCTCAAGGGGTTCAAGCACAGCATTAAGAAGCTGTCCTCAGCCACTGTAGCACAAGTTCGATCCCAGGCCAGGAAGGTGACCCACACGGCACAGCAGACCTCTCCTGACCCACCCGCTGCTCCCCTCAGCAGTGTATTTCAGTGGCTTAGCCTGTTGTGCTCCCCACTCTGTCTCTGGTGAATCCTCTCACCCTCTCACCCCTGCATCTCTGGCCTGCATCCAAGTTCTTATATGCATAAATAAATAAATCTTTAAAAAAATAAACTGTGTGAAGCATTATAGACATTCATTTCATAACCAGGTTGTAGAAGGACATTGGATGTGATGGGAATCATGGCCTTTTTTTCAGTAGTGAAACTTACGAAGTCCCCATTACATTCAACCTGCGTATGCTGGGGTAAATGTTGGGGTAATGCGTTCCTTTGTTGTATTTGGCCTTTTGTATTCCACTCTTGATGTTAAATGTGCCTTTACATAGAAAAACT
This sequence comes from Condylura cristata, assembly GCF_000260355.1. Classification (NCBI taxonomy): domain Eukaryota; kingdom Metazoa; phylum Chordata; class Mammalia; order Eulipotyphla; family Talpidae; genus Condylura; species Condylura cristata. The sequence goes on along the minus strand of NW_004567112.1, from coordinate 5,575,166 downwards.
AGTGAAGCCAAAGCCCACCCCAAGTGAATCCTGGTTTAACTGGTCTGAGGGCCAAGCCTTATTGTGGTTGAAAAACTTCTCAGGTGATTCTGATAGTTAGGTGGGGTTGAGGCCCAGATTTAAAACCTCAGGGCAAATTATCACCAACTAATCAATTGTTTTAAAAGTTATAACAGCATTGTTTCCTTCACATCTGGCCTGCAATGCATCAAAAAATAATGAAATAATTTGCAGAACATACTGCCTTTTAAGACTTTCTTGTTACTCAGTTTGCTAAGGAAAGGCAGCTCAGGGCTGAATTCGACCATTAATCAAAAACTGACACCACTGAATCCTACCACTTCATCTCACTATTTTCTTGATGCAAGTGACATCACACACACTTACAAAATCACTGTTTTTCTTGATCTTTATGTCCAGATGTCTGGGCTGTCCAAAAAGTGTAGTACTTGCCAGATATTCAAGTACATTTTGTCATCTTTGGACTTCTGTGCTATGGAAATTCCTAACAGAAATCAGTGTGGGCTGGGATAATTAGGAATGTGGGTGTAAGGTCTCCTTCCCTGTTTGGGGCCTTCTTGCTTTAATCTAAACAGAAGTTGAAAATGTTACCTTGCTTCTTTTGCCTCCTACTTCGTCTCCCCCCCACCCCCTCTTCACTCTAAGGCATTAGAGAAGGTAAGAAATTGAAGCAGAAAGACTGATTTATAAAACTGTAAGTGTAATTCAATGTTCACTTAGTTTAACTACTGAGACCAAGATGGTTCCTGGAGCACATCTGGGCTGGGGGCCTGCCTCTCTGTTCTGTTCTAAACAACACCTGGTCTTTGAACTGTCAAGAGAGACGATTCAAAGATGCTCCAAGTTCTCCAGTCATCTGATTCTCGTCAAGTTAGATCCTTTCTACTTGCACTGACTTTTTTTTTAACCGAATTTTAGCAGACGGGTTTTGCTTAATTGGGGGCACAGAACTTTACCCTTATCCTCTTCGCTGTTTAGAGCCGTATGTTGCTCATAATTCTGTAATTTTCATTGTTACACGATCCTCGCTGATGGGTATTTATTGAATACTTGCTGCTGTCAAACATCACATTTCCTAAGAGGAAATGCCCAAACGGGAAGCCTGGATGGGGACAGAACTCCCTCAGCCCTCCCCCCACACCCCCACCCCCAACGCTCCCCAGCTCTTTAGGTTGCATTTCCGGCTCCTCTCGTCTCAGTCTCTGCCGACAGCTCAAATCTGCGGGCTGAGAGGGTTTGGTGCTGGATTTAGGGATGGCTTTTCTAGGGTTGGGGAAATGACTGAATAGCTAGCGGGCGAGGGAGACCAAGCCTTGGCCACTCTCCAAAGGCCGCAGGGCGGGCTGGCGGGTAGCCTGACTCAGCCGTGCCCGGGTTCTGCCCGCGGTCACCAGCCGTGGGAAGGTGGGTCCCTCCGGGGGACGCCTGGAAGACCCGCGCAGAAGGAGGAAGCTGAGCGGGAGGAGAACTGGGAAGGCGAAGGGTCGGGTGGGAGGAGCCTGAAGAGAAGGCGGCGGGAAAGCGCAGGGAGGGC
>NW_004567112.1:5560077-5572981 GCF_000260355.1 Condylura cristata | reverse complement strand
CCGAGACGCCGCAGTCGGGGGCGGGCCGGCGCCCACCACAAAGTTCCAGCCGGCGCTCGGGGCGCCGCCGCCCTCTTCCTTCCCAAGGCCTCTGACGGGCCCCTTGCCACGGTGCTGGGTGCGAATCCGGTCTCAGGCCAGACGTGAGTGCGCCCCCAGAGAGCCGCCTCCCGCCCAGCCTCGCCCCCTGTTGACAGCGGGGCCTTTCTGGTCCCTGATTATTTTAAGGATTTATTTTTTTCTGCATACAAAACTGGGGTGCAGGCCGGAGGTGTGTGGGGGGAGGTGAGAGGATTCTCCAGAGACAGAGTGGGGAGCAGAACAGGCGGGTTGACTGAAGCACACTGCTGAGGTGGGTAGCAGGGAGACAGGAGAGGTCTGCTGCGCCCTGTGGGTCACTCCCTGGCCGGGGATCGAACTCATGGTGAAACGGCTGCGGCCATCTTCACAGTGCTGCGCGTTAGCCCGTTGAGCCACCGTGGGGGACTTCACCCTGGTTACCTCATCGGCACCCCGATTGAAAGCACCCATTCTTTGTGTACAGTTAAGCCGCACTGGAGTGTTGCTCTTCATATTTGTGTGTGACTCGATATTGTGTGATACAAAATTGATCATGGCCCCGCAGACCCCTACCTCTGTCTGCACAGACTAGTTTCCCTTAGGAAAGTAGTTTTCGGGGGTGGGGGGCGCGAGTTAAACAGAGCTGCTCCTGCCCTCAGCAAGCTGACAGTCCAGGGGGCGCTTCCTGTCGGAGGGGGACCAGAGAACCTCCGTATTTGAGGTCACAGTCCTTTCCCCTGATCACACCCCCCCCCCATCTTTCACTTGGGAAGTGAGAATATTTTAAAGGAGGAGACTATAGAGTTCATATTTACTTTGAATTCCTTCCCGTATGTAATCTAACAAATCTCACGTATGAGTTGAAAAGTATGAAAGGTCTAACTGAGCTTCGCACATCACAGCATTTACAATGTATAGGTGGTTTCCGAGGACCCCGTCCCTAAATCTACTACTCCCACCCGCCACTACAACTTTTCAAAGCCGGTGTTCAGATCTCCTTTTTCAGGTGGGAAAGGTTGAGTGACTTGCCAAGGGCCCAGAGTAGAATGGGCCCCAGAACACTCTGTGGCAGAGGTTATGAGAAGAAATCGAGACCTGCCAGTTGATTTGCTAGAGAAGTGACCATAGTATTTTCCCCTAGGCTCTGGGTGTATTTTCTTACTGTTCCCACTTATTTCCTCTTCAGAATGGAAGAGACACTGTCGTTCTTGACCTTGAGACAGAAGTTGTTGTAGAAAGGCAAGTTTAGGCCAGTCCCCAGTCTTTATTTTTCCTGAGTTGATTGTTTGCTGGGCTCTTTTCTCTCTACTTTACCCCCATCCCAAGTTAGCACAAGGCTTTAACTTGAAGAAAGGTAGAATGCAAAATCCCTAGACATCTTTTTCTTTTGATGATCAGCTCAGTTATTAGAGCTGGGTGAACTTAATCATCGTCACTTTAGGGTACTTTTTGGTGGTTCCTTTCTTCTTGGAGGACAAGAATTGACATATTTCATGAAAAGCTCCCAGGGGCTCCCTGGGTAGAGAGTGACTTCAGGCATATAAATAGGATGGAATTGTTTGTTTACCTTTCTAGGTTCACTCTCTTCTCTTTAACCCCAGAAGATTGACAGAGATGAACCAAGCTGGTGAAATTACTTGGAAAGAGGCTATGTCAGAATCCTTTGAATAGAAGGGATTTTAAGTAAATTATTTGTCATTCTCTTTGGTTTGTGTATTTTCTTGCACCGAGGAGATTCTGAAATCCTAGTGGCTGATTGGAGATAAATTACTTCCTTAAGTGAAGTCAGTCAACCTCTTCTAGAATGATGACTAATAAATTACCTTTCAGTGGACAGAAACTTAAACCCTTACTTCTGACCTAAAGCAGCTCAGATGAGCTACAGGCTTGTGCTTTTAAGGAAGATCCACACGGTAACTTGGGCCTAGATTTGAAGTAAGCCATGTGGTTTGAATTTCTGTTTATATAGCCAAAGCTGTAACAAAAGGCAAATTAAAAACCTATTTACAATTAAGTTTATCTAACTCAAGATATGGAAGACTACAGCCCGAAGTAGATCAAGAGTCTAGAGAAGGGAGAGGCCATTATGTTTCAGAAGTACTAGCTTGTTTTGATCTTCATATATTTAAGTATAGTTACTGAATAAAAGAATCCCACACACTTGACTTTACCAAATAGTTTCCATCTACCCAGACTCAAGCTCCTTGTGAAGAATGACTATTTAATAATGGTATTTTAATTGAATAAGTGTTTTTCAGATCTTTTTCTATATAAGGAATCATTTGAAATTCTTTTCACTTTATTGGACCTTTTCCCTTTGCTATTGTTTGTAGGGACAACATTTAAAATCTCTCCTTGTTCTTTGTGGTTAGTCACCTGAGTAGATTACTGACCAAATCCTTTTCTTTTCCAAAGGGCAGTACTGTAAGACTAGAGAAGAAAGGCTGCAGACATTGTGTCTTTACTGTTTGTGGCTATTGACATCAGAAGACTCAGGATCAGTATTGATAGTGAAGGTTAAGATGGCATCTCTTGACATGGGTGGTTTGTTAGGGCTGGCCTCTCTTTTCCTGTGTAGTTTATTCTGTGAAGATCTCAAATGCTGCTCCCACCAGGACTCCCCGAGCCCCTGGGGCAGAATTGTTGGTCACAGCCTCTATTGCATCTCCAGGTGCTTTATATACTCGTACACACTGACTATAACCCTTACTGCACAGAATAATACTTTGCTTTCTCCTTCTCCATTGTGTTCCCTAAGGCAAGAAGCACATTTTACTCTAAATTTTAGAGTGTTTAGGATGCAGAAGGCATTTTTGGTTGAATTGAACTGAATCAAATTTAAGTCCAAGTTTTCTCTCAGTAATATTATTGCCATAGAAATGGGATCTTATGTTTGTTACTCATTTTAAGCCTTGTTTTGAATATCTTCTAATTGGGGTGGAAAATTTCTGTCCAGCTGGGCGAGGAAATAAATCTGAGAAAAAGTGCACTTTCACTTGTGTGGTATTTTCTGTCCAATTTAGTATTACACTTGCCCTCACCCCAATCTTCATGGTAATTTTCCTTATTTTCTTTAGCACTGGAGTTCTTTTCACAGTTTATTTCTAGCTAAGCAGTACTGTTTTCTTTTGTTTCCATTTTTTAAGGATAGTGAGTACATAGCACTGCTTTTTGGGGAATGATTATGTCTATTGCAAGGTGTTGACCACTAGAGAAAAATATTTAGGTAATTTCATTTTATTGTCTACCAGGGAAAATGATAAAAGTCAGTGTCAACATTCAGTACTCTTTCCTGAGAGTTGAGTTTTGCTGTCTGAGAATAAGAATGGTAATGGAAAGACTTAACAAGGAATATAATACAGTTCGCTGTTGGGAAAGGGTGATAACAGTCTTCTCTTGTTAGTCATAAAGTTCCACGGCTCAGCCCTCCTTGGTGGTGTTTAAAGAGCAGCACTAAGAATCGAAAGCCACTTATGCATGAGTTCCATACCACCTGCCAGGGAGGTGATCCACATGGCGCTGCGGACCTCTCCTGACCCACTCACTGCTCCCCTCAGCAGTGTACTTGTCGATCTGCCTATTTTGCTCCCCACTCTGTCGCTGGTATATCCTCTCACTCCCCACACCTCTGGCCTATACTCCGGTTCTGTATACATAAATAAATAAATTTTTTAAAAAAAAAAAGAGGGAGAGCCAGACTTCTAAGCCATGGTATGACGCCAAAGCCAAACTTTCCATAATACTGACAAGAATGTTTTCTAAACCTTTTTACCTATTGGATACTTAGGTGTAGGGTTTATATTTTTATGGGTGATATTTGAAATATATCTTTAGCTGTCATATTCATTTTAGGGTAGCCTATGTAGAGAATAAAACTACCTGTCAAATGTCAAAGCACACACACTGAGGAAAGATCTGGACAGAATGAAAATGCTAATAACAGGATTACTGGTTTGTTCTTTGACCCTACATTTGCCCTGACTTCGGTCTTGCCAAATTACTTTATATAGTTACAGGGAGTGTTGTTATATAACAGATCAACTAATTGTTTTTCCAGTTACAGACAGTTTATCAGGTTTCTTTTCAGTTTTTAGGACATCTGCAGTTTGAGAAGGAAGAGATATAGGGTATATCTCTAAGCAGGAACGTTTTACATTGCTATATACTGCATGGGGCTATTTCAGCCAGTGATGAGCAACCTGAAGCCTTTCCTAGTCTAGTTTTGCAGGAGTCCTAGATCCAGTTTCACAGGTATCCTTTCAGAGTACATAAAGCAGAAAGAGGATGGAGGCGAAAAAGTATTTAGGTCAACTAACTTCGAAGCTGGAAGAAACCTTTGTAGAAACACAGGTTCCTAGATTCTTCTGTTCTGACCAGGCCATGGCGAGGACTTGCTAAAATCTAGCTTCAGTGGGGAAGCATTCTCAGGCCTTTAGGGTGGAGCATGCAAGTGCCAGAAACCAGGGTACCTGGACAGCCTGGTCTTCTGCGAGCCTGGCGGTATTGGTGCTGCTGATAGAGGCTTCGAGACTCCTGTGCTCTGCTTGCTGGTGATCTCAGCTGGAGTGAGAGGAGATGGAGAGGCACTGCTGTAGCCCCAGCACCTGGCCTGCAGCAGTTCTTCTATAAAAATGATAGTGAGTGAATTGAAATAACTCTAATCCTTGGTCAGTGCTGTGTGCCTTGAATAGCAAAGGGGTTGTTGGGAAGATTAAGTGGAGACTGTGAGATCAGAACACATAAAAAAGTCAGGCTCATTTCTCAGTGCTATTTTATTCAGTAAAGAGCAGGGTCTAACTTTCAAGTCTGTGGAATTTAATAAATCTTTTCACTTTTTGAATGAAAACAAATGGGACCCATAGACATTTTAATTTCAAAACGACTCTTATGCAAAGAACTGTTATTTATGTGTTGCTGGCTTTGGTCTTTCTGATTTATAGCAAAATTAGTTGCTGTATTTGCAGATAGATTCTTGGCTATATGGAAACCAAGCTAGTTTGGCCATGCTGTTGATTCAGTGCATTCTCGGAGCCATAGTCTAACCTTGGCATGTTTTTTTTTGGTAGGGGTGTTACCCACAAACTATATTACTGTCTCTTTTTTGTAAGTTGTCTGTTCGTTCAAATATTTTAAAATACTGCCTTTTATAATCTTGTCCCAAAAGCTTGAGTCTGAGGAGTAACAGCAGTGTCACAGGACCTCTAACAAATAACCACTCCTTACCTAATCTAAATCATAATCATTGTGTCAACTCACCACAATTGAGCTGAGAACATTTGAATCAGTATGTTTAACAAGATAGGGATATAATACATATTTTCATTATCAGTAGCTGTTACTAGTATATGATCATGTACAAATAATATTTTAAAAGAATTTGGGGCATAATAGTTCTATCACAAAACATACTGGTAGGACTTCAATTAAATCTCATACACTGTTAGGATAACTGATATTTCAGTTTCTGTGAAACCCTTAAGGGAAACTGCTCTCACTCACAAAACAGCATCCACTTATGCTTGCTTTCTTTGGTAAGGCTAGTTGGACAAAAATATAGGTTGATATTAGGTCATTATTCCTTGTTTTTTTTTATTTTTATTTTTAAGTGTTCATTTTTATTTTAGGTTCTTTCAAGTTTAACCTTGTATTTAAAAAATTTTGTTAGTAGAGTATTAATATTTACTTCATTTTCTTTATTAATCTTATTCTTTGAAATAACTTTTAACTTACCTTGAACTTGAAATTCCACAATCTCTGCAATAGTCAATATAAACAATTTGGAACAGTCATACTTCTAACTGAAATGATAGGTAATTTTAAATATGCTACAATGCAATGAATTTTAATAGTCTGCATGTACAGTGATTTTTCACAGCATTTTTATCCTTGGCTTTTATGCCACATGAAAACATTCTCCATATTTCCAGGATAATATACTTCATTCTCCCCAGGCACACCAGCTCTGTGGACAGACCAAAGAGTTTATTTAGTACAGTAGTAATAGTTTGCTAGTCTCCCTTTTGCGGCTGTGCTTCTTGAGTTCAGGATTCATCTCTAGTAGCTATTCCATCTGTCTCCTTTTGCACCTTTTTCAAAAAAGCCATTCCACTTCCCTCATCTAACTAACATATTTTTCTTCCAAATTGTATTGAGATTCTATGAAGTCATTTGTTCCTTCAACAAACATTTTTTTAAAAGATTTATTTATGCATGCAGAACTGGGATATAGGCCACAGGTGCAGGGATGGTGAGAGGATTCACCAGAGGCAGAGTAGGGAGCAGAACAGGCAGACCGAGAAAGCATACTGCTGAGGGGAGCAGCTGGTGAGACAGAAGTCTGCAGTGCCCTGTGGGTCACTCCCAGGCTGGATCAAACTCATGCTGCAGTGGTTGCAGCTAGCGTCATAGTGCTGTGCTTTAACCTGTTGCTCCACCAGGGAGGCCCTCAACAAACATTTTTGGAAGAGCTAACTATCTGGCATTTTTGCTAAAGAGCCAGGTGAGATGTGTCCCTGCTGTAAGCCAGGGTATGTGTTCCCCGGGGCATAGACTCACACAGATTATAGAGTGACAGTCCCAGTGAAAGAGCTGTAAGACAGGTCTGTTGGAGATTGGGGCTGAGTCTTGAAGTTTAAGGTCTCACGTTTTGCCCCAGGGTGAAAAGTGAAATCTGCTTTTCTTCCCAGTAAAGAAGTGGCAAGAGAGGTGCTCTTTTACTAGTTCTGTGAAGTTTCTCTCCATTGTAAATATTCTGTGATTGTTTCTCTGTAAGCATAGAAACTGGTTGTATGCACTAGTGAGCTTTATGATCTTTGTTTTGTTCTTACCACAAATAACTCTTGTGCCACCATTCTTTGTTCTAATTGGGCACTTCAGAAAATTTTAGGCGAATGAATAGTGCCTAACTGACCAGACTGAAACAGTATAGGTTCTCTCCATCGCCCCACCCACGGGACACTCTGTTGTGGTTATTGTTTGATCTGGGAGCAGGTCTTCATTTAAGGACTATTACAGTGGCAGATCTTAGACCTGATGGTGGGTTTGAAGGCAGATCTTCATGTTGGTGAGGACTTGTGGCAGCAGAGTGGCTATATAAGCAATTCTGGATGGGAGAGGTTTAGTTAGTTTTCAGGAAAAGTGAAGAAAGTATTTTGAACACCAGCTGGGAGAAAGATTGCATTTTTAAATTATTAAGGTGTTAATTTATATTCATCTTGCCTAAGAGCTCTAAAATGAGGGAAGGAAAACAATTTGTTAGTTCATCAGTGCTCTCATTGAGCTCTGAGATTCATTCCTATTTCTAAAAGTCACATTGCAGGGCAGTTTGGGGAAGAAAGGGAAAGGGAGGGATCCTATATTGCCATTTTTCTTGAGTGATGAATTATGAATTTGTTAGCCAAGGATTTATCTAATCTTTGTTTGAACTGGTTATATTTTTAGCTTCTTTAGGTTCTTGAGTCTGTAAAGTTATAATTTAAGTTGGACTTCCCTTCTTTTACTTTTAGCCATATCACTTAATTGTCTTTCCTATACTATTTTCCTGAATTTACCATAACATCCCCACCTCTAATAATTTTGTACATTTCTGTCAGGTGCACCCAGAATCTAGTTACATTCTCTGACCTTTCACCAAAGTTTTTTCTTGAGTTGTCCCTTTATTTTGAGTTGTATCATGTCTTTCTTAAAATGTAACAATCAGGACTTTATATTTCAGAAAGAAAATCAGAGCAATTCTAGTTTAAATATTGTAGTTTCAAAACAATTTTTGATATCCTTCATGATCATGATTAAAACTTTGTCACCCTCTTGCTGTAATGGAATTAGATACCTTTTTATATAGAAAAGTCTAGACAGCCTTCAGATTCCCTTTTAAGTAATCTTAGCATTTATGCCAATCTGCTGTAGGATATTTATGTGGTTTATGTTGTTATGTTGTTTTATTGCTTAAAAGAGTTTAAAGTTGTACATGGCACAGACACCATCTTTGATCAGACTGATAGGATAACTCTATTACTAACCACCCAGTAATCTATAGTCACTTAGACCAGTAATTCTCAACCTGGCTATATATTGTCATCTGGGGGAAATTTACAAGATATCTGTGCCAGGTACCCACTCTAATCACTTCAGTCAGACTTTCACAGGTGAAGCTCCGCCTTCCCGCCCCCCCCCAACCCCCATCAGTATTTTCTAAATATCCCAGATGAGGATAATGACCACCCTTGGATTGGAATTCACACTGGGAATGCACCAGCTGCTCTGACTGCACTGGATTCGCTGGCTGAATTCTGGAAAATAATTACCTTTAGAGAAACCTCAAACTCTGCATTTTTAGATGGTACCTGAAGCAAATTATTCTTTAGCTTGTTTTCCTGGCCTAAGTAAATTCTGAAAATTGCATGAATGAACTAGCAATGGGAATGTTTAGCTTCTCATTTTAGAATACTTTCCTCATCTGTTTGACTTGGTCTTTTCAGAGCAATAATATTCTTTGTTGTTGGAAGGAAATGAAACTTGGTTCTAATTACTTATGCATACCCCGTTTCTTGTTTGTTAAGGTTAGTGAAAATGCCATTAATTTTCAGTAGCTGTGCAAAAACCCTGGCTTGTTCTTAGGCTGTGGGAGTGCCGTCACTCTGGGCTCTTGGAATGAATGACTCATGCTCTCTGTGGACATACAGTACTTAATCACTTGTTTTCTATGTATCAGGAAGGGAGGGCATATGAAAATATAAGGCCTGTACTGCCAAATGGATTGGAAGTAAGACTGGATTTTGACCTAATGGGCCAAACAATTAAACTTGGACAAAATATGTACGTCTTTGGGTGTATGTTATTTTAGTGGTATCTCTAATTAAAAATTTGCATTATTTCTAAAATGCTACTTTTGTAATTTGTAAGCAACTCTACCTTTTGCTAGATAACTTTGATAATTGTAAATTTAAAAAAAATAATAGTGTCTTTTTTTTTTAAAGATTTATTTATTTCTGCATACAAAACTGGGGTACAGGTGCAGGAGTGGTGAGAGGATTCACCAGAGACAGAGCGGGGAACAGAACAGGCAGATGGACGAAGTACACTGCTGAGGGGAGCAGCGGGAGGGTCAGGAGAGGTCTGCTGCGCCATGTGGGTCACCTCGGGGGCCAGGGGTTAAACTCGCACTGAAGTGGCTCCCGCTAGCTTGCAGTGCTGCATCCTAACCCGTTGTATCCCCGCAAGGAGGGCCTGATAATCCAAATTTTAAAACCTATTTGCAAATTTCAAATGTTTTCCTTTGGAATTTGTATGCCACGTAGAATTTACCCTTTGAAGCAAGAATTAGAAAGCTGCATATTTGTTAGAACGGATCAACTATGTTCCTGTTTTTCTGGAAGGATTTTATAAGCTCAGTGGCCATTTTCTCTACTTTTCCAATACCTCTGCCTCCTGAATAGCCATTAGTATTCATGACAGTGTGTTTATTACTAAGTATATTTTCTACACAGGCCTCCACTAATGTACCCATATGTATCTCTACAGACTCTGCTAATGCCAACTTGTTTCCTTAGGACAGAGTAATAGATTTAAAAATGCAGAAACATATATTTTGAAGTTTGTTATGTGCCAGGCACTGCCTAGGTAGCAAAGTGACACTGTACTGCCCTTCTTGTGCCACCACCTAGCATTGCTTGCTTCATGCCGTCCTGTAGTGCCAGTTAGCTTTTGTTTGGCCATTTGGTATTAGGAGCCATGGGTACATGCTAGAGATTTTAAGATAAGGTTTTCCAGAACTTCTAGTCTTTTGTTGTGAAATCATATGATCATCTATTTATCAAATAATAAATGATTTTACTCTTAAAAGTGCCAGTATAGCAAAGACTGGTGTTTTGTGCCTCCCCTCCCCCTCCCCGTTTTTTTTTTTAAATAAAGATACTGTTAGCAAAATTCATTTTTCAGTTCACCTTTTTCATGCTTGATTTTACTCATTTTTCACTTGGTTCGTAACTGTTGAATGAGGCCTCTTACATTAGACATGCTAGGTTATAGGTAGTGAGCAAAAACAGGGATAGAATTAAATAAACTGACAGGATAAGACCAGTCTATTAATTGAAACCTGAATTTATTGTAATTCCTAATATGCTAGGAATTATTTCTACTTTTTAGTCATGTTTTCTACTTATTGTACTGTTTTTCTACTACCTTTTCCTGTCTTCCATTGGCTAAAGCGATATTTTGTCTGGTGTCTTTTTATTGCTGATTAAGTTACACATTTTGTTTGTATTTGTCTTCTTCTTTGGCACTCAAAATTTAGACTATAGTAGTACTTATTCTCGTGTATATAACTAAAGTCTACTCATATCCCGTCTTTTTTCATAAGCATATTTTTTACCCCCTTTAGATTGCCTCTTCTAGATTCTTCTATAAAATAGGAGGGCTTTAGGGTAGGGTGGAAGCCAGCAGTCACGCCTTATTTGCCTTTTGGACCTGAATTCAGTTGTTGGGACTGAGTTTGGGGTAAGTTTTTCAGCTGTATTAAAGCTATGGGTCACATGTTGAGGAAACCAGAGTTCTGGGCACATAGATAAGCACTGAGATGTTTTCAGGAGACAATTGTTACTCCAAGCAGGCTTTCAGGAATCATGACCCTACAGTAAGATTTAATAAGCAAACAAAGAGTTGAAGTTGCACTTTTTCCTTTCCTTTAACAAACAAAATCTGATGTAGATCCTTAAAATAAATATCTAGGGACTGACTTATTGAATGCTAGGAACCTGGAATGTTGATAGCTTTCTCTACATGTCCCAACTTGAGCTGAACATTATTGAACGTTTATGCACCATTGTGTTGTGCACCTTCCTTAATTCTATTATAATCTTAAGAAAAACCTGATAATTTATTTGGAATTGCTATTTTAAAAAGAACAAACCAAAGCAGAGAGGGTTCAGAGACTGCATTAAAGCTGCGTCTGTTCACCTGGACGTCGGGTGCAGGCTGTGTCACAGGATGCCTGCATCTCTGGACTCCATCCAGACTACCCTTGTGACCATTGTCACTTTGACCTGTGCTTGTCCTCTCTTGTCCATTCTCTACTGTGAACCCTGTTGTTCACTCTGAAAGACAAACCTGCCCTGCCTGGAGGAAATGGCTCCTGGCTAGTCTGTCCTATCCTGTTCTCTTGCACCCTTATAGTTCCCTGCCTTTACCTTGAGCACTGCAACGCCAAGCTGTAAGAGACTGCATTGTATTTGACAAGTATTTTAGTGCCTGCTATGTGCTAAGCAAGTTGCTAGATGCATGGTCAACAAGAGCTTTTTAAAGAGCCAGATTGGGAAGAATAGTGATCTTGGGGATGGCAGAAGTGCACCATCCATCACAGATCGAGGAAGTAGAATCAATAGTCTTGGTAAAGAAGAAAAGCATTCTCAGTGTCTTCCCAGGTTCTGGCTGGTACGGTTGGATTGATGGTGCTACTAGTTAAAAACCTCACACAAAAATAAAATAAGAGTAGCACATCTGAAAACGATTGGTAGAGAAACTTCTAGTGCTAGCAGTAAGTTTTGAAAGAGCCCTAGACTAAGAGAGGGAATTTGCATTTTGATTTTAACAAACTATAGTAGTGAACATTCACATTACCTCTGCTGGCCCTAATACCTTTATCTGAAACAGACCAGATGTTGCCACTTAAATAGTGAGTTCTTCTAATGTGATTAGGTGCAAAATTAACTGACTGCAGCCTGCTGCTCCATTTTGTGTCATATGTTCACTGGTCCATTTAGCATTTTGGAGCCTACTTGTATGTCATGCATTGAGGACCTAAAACTAAGTGAAACTAAGCCTCAGTGAGCTTCCTGTTCAGCCAGGGAAGCAGGTAATCAGTAATTAGCTGCGTTAAACCAAAATAAGTTGTCATGAAAGAATATGAGCAGGGCTTAGGGAGAGCCTGGTCATTTCTCCTGGGAGGGGGCAGTGGAGAATGTGTCAGGGAACACCAGTGGCTCTTGTTCAGACTCTGGAATGAAAAGCGGGCAGAAGTGGGTGGGGAGCAACATTCCAGGAACAGCTGTACACACTTCTGGAAGATTAGCGAGTGGGGAGGCTGGAGAGGATGAAGAGGACTAGCCTTAAAGAGTTTTACAAACCTTTGCAGGGAATTTGGACTTTATTACCAGGACTGGGGAGTAGGAGAAATAATATGACTGAATTATTCTTTTCATGTTTACCTCTTTTTAGTGTCTAATATATTTCTTTCACAATATTAATGCTAGTTAACCTAGAGTTAGGACAAAGGACATGGTTTGAAATATAATTATTATATCCTGATAAACAGGGAAAATGGGGAAAAATATATAAACTGAAAGATTTAAGTGAGGCCTTTTCCAGCAACTTTTGGGCTAAGCTGTCAAAAAATTAGCACAGAAGAGCCTTTACAGAATAATCGACAAATTTATATAATAAGCCCTTACCACAGTATTAGCTAATGTGTTCAAATGTTTCATGTCCTTAGTAAAAAATACTTTGAAAATCATGAAACACACACACACCAGAAGCAAAAGTTTCATAAAATAATTTCCCTTACCTACTGCAGTTTTTGTTTCCTGTTCTATTCTGTTTTGCTGCTGTCAGTGCTGATCTCACTGTACAACATTGATTTATAACCCACTAATGAGTCAATCAAAGTAATCAGTGTTTTCTTTCTTGAAAACATTGGGTTAAAAAATATATATGCTTTTCGGCCCTCCCTGGTGGCGCAGCGGGTTAAAGCACAGCACTGAGAAGCTAAAGCCGCTTCCGCATGAGTTCGATCCCCGCCTGCCCCGGAGGTGACCACAGGGCACGGCAGACCTCTCCTGACCCGCCCGCTGCT
>NW_004567112.1:5520278-5559192 GCF_000260355.1 Condylura cristata | reverse complement strand
CCCCCAAAACACACACACACACACACACACACACACACCAAACTAGCTCCATTCAAGCCAAGACTTTCTAGTTCCTTTCCCTATTCCCAGTCTCTGCTTCCTTTCAATGCTATCAGCTAATCCCTGGCTGCAATCTTGTTTTACTTATGTCATTATCAGCTTCCCTGGTCTCCAGGAAGCCAGGCTCATTAGTCTGTTATTCAAGTCTCTCCACCATTGGCATTGGTTTACTTTTTCCACTCTTATCAATTCAGATCTTTCCTATACTCATTGGTCTTCTGTTTTAGACTGTTTGCTCCTTTGTTTTTATATCTTTTAGCCCATACAGTGCCTGGTTCCTGGCAGGTACTTGATAAGTGTTTCTCCAATGACAGAAGAAAATTCCAAAACACATCTTAGACTTTCTTTACTCTGCATTATTTTTCTTGCTGCATTTTGCATGCTTGAATTTCTACTTATATGTAACAATCCCTAACTGCTTTAGCTCTACCTTTTTATTTTTCCTCCTTATTCCTAGGGCTCATCTCATACTCAAGGTAGGTGGGATGGGTAGAACCTTACAACTCTATGTGATCTGTTCATCTGCGATCAGGGTGAAAAGTTAAGGACATCCACTTGGGCAGATATTGAGACTTGCCCTGCCTGATACAGGGACCCTGGCTCACTATCTGTAAAGAATTCGGGGTGTTTTTAGTCTGCATGCCAACATAAATTACAGTGGAATTAGATTTTTTAAATTAACGAAGATAGTAAGTACTTAACTGACATTGGGTAAGTAACCATTTTTTTTTAAGCATAAAAGTGATGAATAATATTTGCGTAAAAATTAGAAACTGAAAATATTTGCAGATGTCAATGAATTAAAGTCCTTAATATAAAAGTACTTGTATGTCAATAAGAAATAGAAGAAATGGATAGATGATAAATATGAATTAAAAAAATTAGAATGTCAATAAAAATCACAGTAGAAGAAATATAAGTAGCCTACTGTATAATTGTTTAATCTTGCCAGCAATAATAACAAAAGAACCATCACGTTAGCAGTGGATATTATCAAATTAGCAAAAATTTAAAAAAGTTTTACATACTGACAGCAGTTCTTTAAAACAACCATTTTCACATGCTTCTGGCAGAAATGTATCTTGGTATATAACCTTTGTAAAAAGCAGTTTGACAATACTGGAAAATGTATTTTATCTTTTCACCTGTTAATTTCACCTATTAGGAATTGATCCTAAAGTTATTAATAAGGTCACACAGTGGTCATCTTTTTATCACAGTATTTTTTTAATGTTTATTTATTTTTTATATTCTTCATTTTGTGCATTTTTTTAATTTGAATTGTAATCCCCATGGGCTTCCCACCACCAATACACTTGCATGCCATCACAATAGTCTTGTGCATTCTTCTGACCCCAGTTTTGATCCCATTCCCCTTTCTACTCCCATAAAATATTTCTGGTTTATGTAGTTGTTTGTTTTTACTTTGTTATATTTGCTTCTCTCTCTTTTTTCCCCCCTGGTTCCTTACACTCCTGCTATGAGTGAAACCATCGATATTTTTCTTTTTCTTTCTGGCTTATTTCACTAAGTTTGATCTCTTCCAGATCCATCCGTGTTGCTGCAAAAGGCATATGGTTATCTTTTTTGACTGCTGAGTAATATTCCATTGGGTATATGTACCACATCTTTTATTTTATTTTATTTTTTTATTTTTTTAAAGATTTATTTATTTGTGCATACAGAACTGGGGTACTGGCCAGAGGCTCAGGGGCGGTGAGAGGCTTCACCAGAGACAGAGTGGGGAGCAGAACAGGCAGATCTACGAAATACACTGCTGAGGGGAGCAGCGGGCGGGTCAGGAGAGGTCTGCCACGCCATGTGGTCACCTCTGGGGCAGGCGGGAATCGAACTCATGTGGAAGTGGCTTTAGCTTCTTAGTGCAGTGCTTTAACCTACTGCGCCGCCAGGGAGGGCCTGTGCTACATCTTTTTAATCCAGTAATCTATTTTTCGATATTTGTGTTGATTCCTTGTCTTCCCTATTGTAAATAGAGCAGCAATAAACATGGTGGTGCAGGTGTCCTTTTGAATCAGTGTTGTTGTGTCCTTTGGGTAGATACCTAGGAGTGGGATTGCTGGGTCATATGGAAGCTCTATTTTTAACTATTTGAGAAACCTCCAAACAGCTTTCCATAGTGGTTATACTATTTTGCATTCCCAACAGCAGTGTAGGGGAGTTCATTTTTTTCCATATCCTTGCCAGCATTTGTTGTTGGTTGTTTTAATATGTATCACAGTATATTTTATGATAGGACTTAAACTTAAACTGGAAATCAGTGCCCCTGAGTGAAGAAGCTCTTCCTTAGATGGACAATTATGCAACTATAAAATCACTTTGAAGGATATTTTAAAAAGATTTGTTTATACATACGAGAGGCCAGAGGTGTGCAGAGTGAGAGGATTCACCAGAGACAGAGTGGGGAGCAGAACAGGCAGAGTGACTGAAATCCACTGCTGAGGGGAGCAGCAGGGAAACAGGAGAGGTCTGCTGGGCCCTCTGGGTCACCTCCCTGGCAGGGGATCCAGTGCATGCCAAGTGGCTTCATAGTGCTGAGACTTGTCTCTTTGCTCCACTAAGGAGGTCCCTGATTTTGAGAGAGATTTAAAAGATGTGAAGTATTAAAATATAAAAGTTAACATATATTGCTATATCCACAGTATTGTGATTTGGTATGCACACAAAAATGAGAACTGAAATGTGGCAAAGTAAGTTATCTCTGAGTAGTATGATGGGAGTGATAATTCCCCTCCCCCCCCAATTTTAGACAATGTTATTTTTTTATGGGGATGGCATTAAATCTGTATATTGCTTTTGGACACATTATTTTTCAGCTAAGAATACATGTTATTTAAAATGTAAGTCTTATTGACTAGAGGCACTTGGCAGAGTTTCAGAAAACAGGTGTTAGTCATGCAGGCCTGGACTTGGCTTACAGCTCTGACCTGGATTTATTGTCTGATAAAACACTCAGGTTACTCTTCTGAGGCTCTGTTTCCTCATCTGTAGAATGGGATGCCTAATACCTAACTCAGAGAATTGTCATGATTAGAAATGATAATGTGTATGACATCCTTTAAAAAATTAATTTCCGGGCCCTCCCTGGTAATGCAACAGGTTAAAGCACAACACTATGAAGTGATTTGCAGCCACTGCAGCATGAGTTCAATTCCTGGTCAGGGAGGTGACCCACATGACACGGCAGACCTCTCCTGGCCCGCCCGCTGCTCCCCTCAGCAGTGTACTTCATCAACCTGCCTGTACTGCTCCCTGCTCTCTGGTGGGTCTTCTTACCCTCCACACCTCTGGCCTGTACCCCAGTTCTTGTATGCATAAATCAATAAATCTTTAAAAAAATCAATCTCCGCTTTTATATTAAATCGGTCTTCTTTTGTTTCCCACTGAATGCTGTTAATAACAAAGACATTCTAGTAGTCAAAACTCAAATGAATTCAGATACCAAACTACTAAGTATGTAATTACTCTGTGAGTTGCAGATTGATCATAAATTTCACTAAAATAAAATTTGAATAATTAAAATGTAATTTAAATTTTCTGCCAAGAAAAATACTGCTTTCATTCTTGCCAATCTTTTCCAGTTGTTAGGCTACCACTATTGATGCTCTTATTCCATGGATATAACAGTCCTTTGTAATCTGGGTTTCATGAGAAAATTAAGCCCTACTGTCCTCAAGCATCCATTCAGTTCTTGTATGTCTCTACAACGGTACCAGTTATGTGCCATTCTTGGGGGGCATTGAGAATACAGCCCCCTAAATCAGTGTTCTGTGTTTCAGAGGAGGAACCCTGATTAGGGATGCCAGACACATAGCAGGCATTCAGTGAATGGTAGCTGCTTCTGTTGTCCTTGTAGATGTCGCATACAAGAGCAGTGGAATTCTGGATTTCTTTACTTGGCGTAAGCTTCTTTAGGAAGGATGTTTCCCAAAGTGTGAGCCAGGAAGTGGACATGCTATGGCTGTGTCTCAGGCTTGTCTTTGGATATGGGCTGACAATAGCTACAGGTCCCGGCAACTCCGGCAACTCCTTTGTGCCCACTTGTAGTGCACCAGCCTGTTTGTCCACTGCAGGGCGCCAGAGTACTGCCTCCCTCTGAATAGTGCTTCAGGATGTTAGTTCTTGCTCCTAACTATACTTATACCAGAAGACTTACTTATTCAGGACTTAGGTTTAATGCTTTTTCACAAATTGCTTTTTAGTAATGCACTCACTTCTGGGTGTTTGTAACTTCTCTTTTGGGATATAGGACATTTAAAAAATACTGTTAAAAATGTCTTAATATGTTTTCTATTAATATATTCTCATGATTGCTTTTTATATTTTTTAGCTACTGATCTACTTCTTGCCTGGAATCCCATTTGTTTGGGGTTGGTGGAAGGTGTTATTGGGAAAATTCAGCTTCACTCAGGTATGTTTCTATAGATTCTTTAAACTGGCCAATCTGTTGTAGTTTATCACCTTTTTGCATTCTGTTGCCATTCTATCACATTTTTTAAAGTAACATTGTTGTGTATCTTTGGAAATCAATGTATATAGTACATTAAGTTCACAATATGACGTTCTTCTTTGGAGATAAATATAGATTCTATTATGACTGATTTGTTTGCCTTAGTTTTGGGTCTGCCCCAAATAGGTGTATTTTCCATTAAGATTTACAAAATAAAACTAAAGCTTTAGAAAAAGAGTAGCATAATATTACAGTCCTTTCTTCCTTAAAAAAAAAAAAAAAAAAACCCACCATTTATTGACTACTTACTGTGTGTGGAGAATCGCACTAGTTGACAGAACACAGCAGTGAGCATAAACTGACCCCCTCCCCACCCTTGTGGAGCTCACAGTTTGGGAGGGAAGACAGACCCCATGCATAGTCATGGAAACGAACGTATTATTTGAAAAATGTTCTAGTGTTCTGATGGAAAGATACACCGCCTGACCGATTCCCAGGGAGAGAGTAGTGGGAATAAGCTAGAGAGGTGGGCAGGCGGCAGACCCTGACTGGGTGGCTCCAGGTCAGCTCTCTATCCCTGACACAGTCAGCCTGGCCAGGGGAGAGTATGGGTGCACAGTGTGTGTCCTTTCTGGGAACCCGCTCCAGAGCAGACAAAGAATGGAATGTCTAGGTCATTTCCCAGACCCTTGCTTGGAAGGACAGACAGCTATGTTCCGGTTTAGAGGAAATTTTGTTGGTGAGAAAACAGATGTTATACAGACAGGTCCCAGAAAGTCCTGAAAAGGACTAAATGAAATAGTTTAAATAGCTCTTTTCCCCTTGGTATCAATTTTACTGAGTTATGAACTCCAGTAGGCTGTGTTGTTATTGCTGTGTATAATCATGAGTATAACCATCTCTGCCGTGTACTCTTTTTTATTTTTTCAAAATGCAATTAGATGGATTTCTGTGTATTATGTTGGAGAAAATCTAATTTTTCTTTGCTAGAGTCTCAAGTTCTTAAAAATTTGTTTTTTTTCATGAAATATTTTACAGGCATAAAAATCTGTTTATCATAGATATGCACATAGGTTGCTGTAAAACAAGCACATAGCCCTCCAACCCAGGTTAAGGAGTAAAACGTGACCAGGGGCTTTGGTGCCTTGCTGTACCTGTTGCCAAGTGTATCCTCTTCCTTTCCTGCAAGAGAACCTGTGGTTTTGAAAACATTATATTTATTATAATTCCCTTGATTTTCATTTTGCTTTCATCTGTACCCCTAAACAATTAATGCTAAGATTTTGTGTCTTATACTTTTTTCCCCATTCAGTTTTATAATTTTAAGTCTTACCCATGTTGTCATATGAGGCTTTAGTTTCTTATTGTCAGAATTATATGACTATATAATAATTTGCCCCTTTTCCTGTCATTGGGCGATTATTTTGTTATTTTTTCCTATTAGAAATAACCATCTGTGAGCATTATTGTATGTTCTGTCGTTAGTAGTTTTTTAGTCTTTTAATACGAAGGAGAAAGCGTTTAGACATTGTGTAACCATGTTAAGTATTAGGTTAATATTCTTCTACCTGTCTACATTTACATACATATATTTGTAATTCATTTATATGCTGACAGGATAATTTCACTGCTGAGTGTTCTGAGCTGAAATTCATTTTCAGTTATTTAAATGAAATGTGAAACTTAGAGTTGTTTTTCTTCAATTTTGGGCACATCGTGGAGCAATGAATATTTCACTACAGTCAGTCATGAGACCTTGGATTTATTTATTAACTTTTAGATTCTGGGGAAGTTACTTAACTTGCTTTATGTATCTCTTGCTGTATAACCAGATCCCTCAAAGTTAACTCTTAAAACATCAACAAAGTGTAGATTGACCAGGCCATTCTGCTCTGCTCTGCTGTCAGCATGGTGATCTGTGTGCAGTGTCCAGCTGGGGGTTTGACTGACTCTTTTCCTTCATGTGGCTTCTCTCTCCACACAAGACCTCTTATGGGTTGGGTCCTCTCTGTCTTTCTCTCCTGGGTTTCTAGACATCCCCTTGGTTGGTGCCTTGGGGTCAAGAGACAAGTCCCAATGTGCAATGGCTTATCAGATCTCTGCTTGCATCACTGGTCTTGCTTCTATTCCATTGGCCAAAGAAAGCTGCATAACACTGCGTGTGAGTAGGGATGTTCTAAGTGTGTGCACTGCTTGAGCTGGTTGAATGGGGATCATAACACCCCTCAGCCTCTTCCTCATCAACTGTCAGGCAACTTCCCAAAGAGCGTGTTATGAGTCTCGAATGAGATAATTTACCAGAAGGTGCTCAGTAAATTATAAACCACTATTTAATCAAGATTGTTTTGGTTGTAAATACAAATCTGTCAGCTTGTGCAAAAACCAAATTTTTATCAGGAATCCAAGTTACCACCATCAGCAAGCAGATGTTATAGAGGACCCAAGATTAATCTTTTGGATGCAGGTGGCCTCTGACTCCCTGTCCCTTTACATCTCCTTTAGTCTTCTTCTGTCTTGGCTTTCTCTGTTTTGTGCTTGTAGGACAAGATTTCTGCCTGTAAATGGTACTTTCCCTTCCCCTCAAGCCAGTCAACATCTGGTCTTCCCTAACACCACTAGAAACTGGCCAACCATCAAGATTGAGGAAAAAAAAAAATGGCAAAAGTTACACAAAACTTAATAAACAATGTAATCGTAATTTCCTAAAAAAAAATCTTTCTTTGCTTGTATGGTAAGATAAATATCATGTAATCTCATGATTTTCCAGCTCTCGCTGGAATTAGAGATCTAGAAGGCAAGTTGCTGATCTGTTGGTAATTTTACATCCTAGAATACCGGTTCCAAGATAATACTTCGGAGGCAGATCAGCTTTGATACTTTCCAGATGGTGGCCTTGTCAGCTTTTACAAAACTTGAATAAATAAATTGCCAGTTAACCTGAAGAACTTTCCTTAAATTATCAAAGATCCCTACACACAAGATGCTCTGTTATCTGCAGAGTTTCTGTGAGACATTTTATTCTAGAGCAGCCAGGAGAGAGGACAGCAATTATATCACAGAGTATGGAAGGTAGAGTTGAATTCAGGAGTGAGTACAGCTAACCTTGACTTTCATTAGCTTTGATACAGTGTGTAATTTGATATTGCTATCATATGTGCTCTCACCAGATTTTGTTTCTTCATCCCTAAGTGAAGTACTGGGATGTACATTAGCCACAAAGGTCCTCTGGAGATCTTATGTATCCAGGTTAACGATTTTTAAAAAAGATTTATTTTTATTTATACAGAGAAGAGCTAGGGTATAGGCCAGAGAGGTGCAGGGGGTGAGAGGTTCACCAGAGACAGCGGGGAGCAGAACAGATGGAGCTACTTAGATACCCAGCAAGGGGAGCAGCTGTGAGACAGGAGAGGTCTGCTGGCCATGTGGATCACCTCCCAGGCTGGGATGGAGCTCAGGCTCAGTGGCTGGCAGTGGCTGGCCACAGCTTGATAGTAATGAGACTTAACCCCTGCACCACCAGGGAGATCCAGGTTACAATTTGAGTTGAATAGTAGCAGTGAGTCAGGGTCAGACCCTTATGATACACTTTTCATGGCCACCCTGGACCAACAACCTGTCCTGGTCAGGAAGTTCAGACACGCTTCAGAAGTCCGTTCTTTCAGGCTGGGGGCAGTGGGGGTTGGGGAGCAGTCAGAGCAGGAGGGTTATATAACCCCTTGGCAGAGAGCCCACAAGCTACCTACTGTGAGCAGTGCACAAACAGAATTAGTGGTTGAGTTTATTTGCACTGAAACCCTGGTCATTAGGAGGTGGAGATGGTGTGGTGGTCTCCTGTGGCCAGCCCTGTTTTCTTCCTTGCACTGTGTGCCTTTCTTTGGACCACACACAGCTGTTTAGTAGACAGTGTTGGAACCTGTTTATAGAATATTTGGAAGAGGGAAAGACAGAATAATATTTTTCCCAGTAATAATATTTTCTGAAATAATGTCCAGTCAACTAGAGAAAGAAAATACAAAAGGAAAAAAAGGTAGGGCAAATGTCTCAGTTTTTCTCTCTTCTGATCTCTATCTTTGTGGTTTTTTCTTCTAAGGTGTGCTCTTTAAAAAGGGAGCAGGAGGAAGCAAAGGACACTTTTCTGGGCCCTCTGCTGCTGCTCTTCCCTCACCTGGGAGAAAACTGCACCCCTGCCCTCTGCAAGTTCCTTGCCTCTTTGAGCATCTCTCTTACTCCTCTCTTCCTTCTCTTCATCCTACTACCAGGGGCCTCACCCTTTACCCTCCCTGTGCCCATTAAAGCTTTTGCTTTGGACGCCCTGTCAGCTGGCTGACTGAGGTGCTCTGGTGTGTGTTAGAGCTGGGATTGTTCACTCGGGGCACTCCCCATGGGAGCATCTTACCTTTCTGGTCTCTGTTTTCCTCCTACTTACTCTCTACATATTAATGCATGATTTTTGTTCTTGCCTAATGAGATGGGAACATAAATTTATTTGAATAGATGTCATTGACATCTGAAAAACGGCGTAGGTGAGTCATGCCTCTGTTCCTGACTGGCATTTCACGCTGAGCTCTTTGGAATGTAAGCTGTCGTGATTTAGTTTGCTGGGGTTACCACTGCAAAAAGACTTGACAGTAGAAACAATGGGAAGGTGTTTTTCATAATTCTGAAGGCTGTGTCTGCAGGGCAGTTTTTTCTGAGGTCTTTCTCCTTGACTTGGCTGTTTTCACATCCTCTTCGGATCTTTGTGACTCTGTCTCCAAATTTCCTCTTACCAGGCCAACCATCATAATAGATTAGGGTCCATCCTAATGACCTCATTTTAATTTTAGTTACCTTTTTAAAATAGGGTTACATTATGAGGCACAGGGGGTGGGGACCAATATATGTGTTTTAAGGAGATGTAATATAGCCCATAACTGGACTCTAATGTCCACTGGCACATCAGAGAGTCCCACCATTGCTCCTTAGCCCTTTATTTCCCGGTGAGATGGGCCACCCCTCAATATCATCAAATAGGCACCTGCTCCAGAGGTAGGTGGACCCCAGGAGCACTCACCTGTCGAAGCTCAGATCACTTCATGAAACCTCAAGATAAGGATGATAACACTGTGAGATTTAATAAAACTCAATAAAGTGCCTGTCATGGTTCTGGTGATAGGAAACATTTGGTAGAAGCTGACTGTTCTTTTTTTCCCTTAGTTTTAATAGTGACTTAAAGGTTTCAGATATTCCACTTGAGAACCATTTAAACTCTAGCTCTACAATTTTGGAACAAATTTTAACCTTGAAATGTTTTTTCCCCCAGAGTTGTTTGCAGAGCAATAATTTTAACATGTCACTGAAAGACTACATAATGATCTAGGGAAAGTCGTGTTTTTAATAATTAAATATTAGCATTACTGAAGGTTACATGGCATAATCTACATGTCCCTTTTTAAAAATGTGTGGTGGAAGAATTTTAAAGTATTGTTTAGTTGTAGTACTCTGCTAATAATTGCCCTTCATTTTAGTAAGCTCTGCCAAAAAATTGTCCTATTACCCTGGTGCTTAGAAAATACTTAATTAGAATTGTTAGCCTTTTCTTTAGTTTGATCAGTTAGGAACAGAAGGGATGCATATAATGTGCTAAATAGGCAACAGAAAAGTGAAGGTATGAGAAATCAACGTTTCATTTATCTGTGGTAGTGATCTTAAGGAAGTAAGAACTACAATCAGTTTCTTATCCAAATTGTAATTGCACAGGCATTACCTCCTGCATCTAGCTCCCCTCGGGAGGGAGGATAAGATCCAGCAAGACCGGGACTGTGTACAGTTTGCTTACAGCTGGGTCTCCCTCTCTGGCCCACAGCAAGGGCTATTCAGCAATATTCAGCAGATGTTAGTGAATGTTTGTGGAATGCCTGCTCTTAGTGCTGAGGGTGACCGGGAACAGAAGTTAAGCTTCCAGGATCCTCGAGTCCAAGAGATGGACATTAATTACCTGGTCACACAGTTTAGTACTCAGCTTAAACTTCTGAAGAAAAACATGGTGTGAAGCACATGACAGAGGAGCCTGAAATTTGCTGGGTAAGCAGATTTAGACAGGGCTGAGGGTGAGGCAAGAGGGGAGAGCTGGTCTTTGGTTGAGTGAGCCGCAGCTGTGGGAGAGACCCAGAGCTCCCCGGGCTCCCTTTGTAGCTGCGGTTTCCCCTGGGGAGATGGCTCTAGGATAAAGGCTTTAAGTGGCTCATAAACGCTCCTGAAATTAAAATCTATTTGAAGACAAAAGATGATAAACTCAGGGCAAGAAAAGTTTGAATTTATAAAGCAAGTGTAGATAGTCACAACATATACAGAAATAGTTTCAGGAGAAAATGGTCAGGAGTCTTGGTTAATTTGGCACTTAGTTTAGTAACTGAGTGAATTTTCACTCAGAAGTGAACAGTCACAGCGCATCTTGCTCAAGTGGCTCGTTCATCAACACTATTGGCCACCTTGGTTTCTCCACTTTTGAAATGAAGATGTCTCAGTCATTAAAATGGGAAAATGTATTATGTACATAATTTTAAACAGTGCCATTTTAGGCTTCTGCTATCTGTAGACATTGATATATTAATGGTATGAACTGGTTTATTGATTTTTGTGGTGAATGACTGGCCTGTCACTAGCATGGCTTTCCCTTTCCTAGAAACTCCACACCTGAGGAAACAAGGCTGACTAGACCCCTGCGGAGCTCTCTGCTGGAGACTGAGTCTGGGGCATGCCTTTTACTTACTTATTTTTGTTGTTAATATCCAAGGTGTTATTATTAAAGTAATAAATGCATTAAGGAATAAAGAAAACAAAACAATACTAAGGAATCATATAAAGGAGACAAACATTAGAAATTAAATTAATAGGTGAATTGGAAAGCACATTGATAGGAATACATAGAACAGCTACAACTGAATGAATTGGTGAATTGGTACTCCTGATTGAGCAACCCTTTAAAAGAAGGACAATAAATAGGAAATAGTAGAGAAAAGTCAAGAAACATGGGTAATTTTCTATAAAAGATTTTAGATATTGCCTCTGTTTATGTAGGAGTTTGTCTACCACTATTTTGTAAGAGAGGTATATTGTTTGCTGTCTGCTGGCAATTTACATAATTGAGAACATGTAAGGATTGTGATGATGGTTGTATAACTGAAAATTCAAAGTTGGATATTTACACTGGGTGAATTTTGTGTATGTTTTATCTCCATAAAGCCACTAAGACATTTAAGTCAGAAAACAGCATTTGCTGTTTTCTTTTGATTCTATCTTAATTAAAACTTAAATACATCTACCTTTGGGTAACTTACCAGTGATTTTTCATGTACTAAACTTGCTTGGAAATATTCTAAAGAAACAGTATTTATGACCTAACATTTCTACCAAAGTTGAAATGATTTAAAGTGTAATTCAAATATGGTCATTTTATTATTCATAAGGATCTTATTTTAGAACTAAGACTAGCTTTTAATTGTAATTTATCTAACTTATTAATAGCTTGGCATCAGGCAGCTAAGTGGTGTGAGAGATTGCCTTTGGCATCTTCTCAATGCTCTTTTTGGATTTCCTCTTCATGCTTTTACTCTCTTCCAGGGACCTAGGTACTGCATGGCCCTTCAGCCTGTTGCATCACTTTATGTTTTAGAATTTTCCACTACCTCCCTTATCCCTAATTTGAGTCCCAGTTTCTTGTATAGAGGTTCCCTGCAGGGAACAATGCTTGAACTGGACACATGGGTGTGAATCCAGGGTTCTGAACTCTTCCAGAGGTCACCAGACAAGTGTGCTTCTTATTTGTGAGCACATCTCTAACTGGCAGGTTTTTAGATTTTTAAGCAGAATGATTCTTTAGAGGCAGGGTAAGTTGTCTTTTAGGCTATCTCATGGTTATTCCATTTTAAGGTTATAAGCCTATTTGTTCTTAAACACCAGTTGTTTTCCTCAGTGATTCTTATGTCATTGATAATAAGATTTTAGCCTCACAAAGAGGAAGAGGATTGTTAAAGTAAGATTGACTGTATCCTTGCGCTATCTGTAAAGGTGCTTTCAATAACTAAGGTCCTTACCTAATGTGACAACTGGTTCTTAGAAATAGTCACTTTAAATAAAGAAACATATAACAAAACCAGTTTAGCACAGGCTAGTTAATATGAACAAGAGTTAAGTTCCTATACATTATTTCTTGTCACCAAACCATCACCAGATTTCTAAATTAAAACTCAGACAACAGGCCCTCCCTGGTGGCGCAGCGGGTTAAAACACTGCACTAAGAAGCTAAAGCCACTTCCGCATGAGTTTGATCCCCGCCTGCCCCGGAGGAGATCCACATGGCCTGGCAGACCCACCTGCTGTTCCCCTGAGCAGTGTACTTCATCGATCTGCCTGTTCTGTTCCCCACTCTGTCTCTGGTGAATCCTCTCACCCTCCGCATCTCTGGCCTGTACCCCATTTCTGTACAAATAAATAAATAAATCTTTAAAAAAAAAAAACTCAGATAACAAACAACTGTGCATTTTCTCATTCATTTTCCAATTTACTTATTCCAGTTCAGGGTTATGCGTGACCAAGGCCTCACCTGGGAGCTCAGGGCATCAGGCAGGATATTCTTAATATCACCCCTCAAAGCAGTAAATTATCTTCATGTTTATAAACCTGCATTGTGATAAAAAAATTTTTCAGTATGCTTTGTTTTAACAGATAGTTCATTTTCAGTGAACACACAGGAAACAGCATTTTAGGATAATCTGTAGTTACCTGGAAAATGCATTTTTATATGGTTATTTATTTTGCCCAATGATGATTTTATAAGCTACACTTTTCTAATCCGAGACTATTAAAAGGATTGCATATTTGTACGGAACCTCATAGATTATTTCGTTTTATGGCAGGTCATTACTAGGGATTTAAATGTTAAGCTTCATAGACTAAGCTGAATATGCCTCTAATTGCATTTGGTACTTCTGAAATAAAGCCTATTAAAAGTGCCTGGTGATCATGCTTAGTGAAATAAGCCAGAAAGAAGAAGAAAAAATGCCAGAAGGTTTCACTCATAGCAGGAGCATAAAGGACCAGGGGTAAAAAATAATAATAATGAACAACTATATACCAGAGAAATTTTACAGGGGTGAAGTGGGGAATGAGATAAAAAATGGGGGGTAGGGGAGAAGTGCTCTGGACTATGCTGATGGCATACGGGTGATTTGGTGATGGGAAGCCCATGGGGATTACAACTGAGATGGAAAAAGGCATAAAATGATGTAAAAAAAACTATTATATTAAAATTTTTTAAAGTAAAAAAGAAATAGTAAATTCTATAAAATGAAGGATGAATAATGGGGAGAAAAAAAAAAAGTGCCTTGTGAGTCCTTGTCACCTTATGAGTCCTTGTCACCTTGCTAAGCCCAGACAGAGGAAAACTTAGTAGGCAACAGAGCAACCACTGACTAATGAGAACGACCAAGAAACACTGGCTAGTTGATATATTTGGAAGATGAGCAAATTAATAACTAGCTGTCTATTCACTGAGAGCATGGAAACCAGCGTGGTCTCTTCGTCACCAGGTGGCTGGCCCCGTGACTGGCACAGTGCTGGGGTGGTGGTAGTGGTGCCTGGAAGTTATTTGGTGGGTGGTGCCCCCTGAATATATTCAGGGGTGGATTGTGCTCACTTCCATGAGAGGAAAAATGGAATTTCTTTTAATATAGTTAAAAAAAATAGAAACATAAACATAAAACATAAAACAAAAATTCTGTTAACCATATCACAAACTTAAATGTTTGGCAGAAATTCAAATGCATATATGGTAGGAATTTCATGGGGAACTCATACATTGTACAAAAATGAAAAATGATGTAATGAATACATTTAAAAAATCATTTATATTAAAAGAAATTATTCCTGTGAAGTAAAGATACCTGTGTAAATATTTCTTTTTATTCAACAAAATGTGTTCCATGCCATTGGTTTATATGTGCAATATACTTATTATGTGTTAGGTGCTTTGTATCTTACCAGATCCATTCTTAAAATACTTCTCAGCACAGGGTAAGCCCTTGGTTAATGTCTAATGATAGTGAATAGTGAAATTGTCTGTATAAGTTTTGAAACTTTGGAGTAAATTCTACCCTACTTTATAAAGAATTATGAAACACGTAATAGCTTCTGCGTTTATGAAATACATAAAGCATATTTCCCAAGTGCTATCCCTAAAATAAGTTGGTTAACACCTGGGGGGGAAATGGAAGAAATCAAAGTGCTATGTAATTCTAAAAAATACATAGTATTTCTCTTTCATAGACTGTTCTTTAATTAAAAATCTTATGTGGGTAGAAATTTGGATGGAAACCTATATATTGGGGCTTGGGTGTTTCTTTTCCATTTTTCTTGTATTTATCAAATATTCTTTCATTTGTTTGACCACCCCAACTCCCTAGTTCACCTCAGTGTAGCTGCTTATTTTCTCATAGTGTAATTGTCATTTTGAAATTGCTAACCCATACTCTCTGAAAAACAAATTCACTAACCAGAGTGTTGTTTGTAGTTCTTTTTGTCTTTTATCTTTTCTTTTTTTTTTTTTTTAAAGATCAATTTTTATTTGTGCTTACAGAACTGGGCAGAGGTTCAGGGGCGGCGAGAGGCTTCACCAGAGACAGAGTGGGGAGCAGAACAGGCAGATCGACGAAGTACACTGCTGAGGGGAGCAGTGGGCGGGTCAGGAGAGGTCTGCCGCGCCATGTGGTCACCTCCGGGGCAGGCAGGGATCGAACTCATGAGGAAGTGGCTTTAGCTTCTTAGTGCTGTGCTTTAACCCGCTGCGCCACCAGGGAGGGCCTGTCTTTTATCTTTTCAAAGCACTGTTTTCCAAAATTATTTAGGTTACAATTTTCTTACCTGTCTCCTATGTTGTGATTACATTTTCCATTTGTAACAGATTTAGGTCACATGACAGATTTAGGTTTGCGTTTCTCTTTGATTATCCAGTACATTCTGGTTGACTTGAAGTATTTATTTTTGACATGTGAGACATTACCATGGTTCTCACAGTCAGAACCATACAGAAGGAAATACTCAGAGACCTGACATGCCCTTCACCCTTCATCTTATTTCTCCCCCCCTTTTCCACTGTTTCCACCTATTCCTATGAATGACCAATCTCATTAATTTTTAATTTACATTTCTTTTGTACAAATGAAATGTACAATATACAACCATGTGGTGCTTAACAGTGTGTCAGTGGCAGACCCCACAAGTAGTATTGGTTCCAGCAGGCTACCCCGTCTAACCTAGGTGTGTAGTAGACTCATCATCTTGGCTTATGTACTTATACTCTGACTCTCTCACGCAGTAACAAAATTGCCTAATGCCATGTTATTCCCATCATTGAGTGACACACGATTGGGTCCATGCTTCTCATACCTTCTTTAAGGTAGCACACTCTAGATACTCTAGTGCTGTGGCCTAATGTATTTTATAATGTATAATGTATTTTATTCGATCACTATATTGTATATTTATTATACACATTAGCAACATATCCCGTTTATCCCCTCAGTGTATTCAGGAACCACTCCTTGTCAGTTTATAGAAAGCCCCTGATTCCTTTTTATGGTTGCATAGTACTCCACCCGTGGGTGTGTCATATTTTATCTAGGCCATTTTCTTATATCTGACAACTTAAAGTTTCCAGTATTTTGTAGTTAAAAACTGCTACAATGAATAGAGTTGAGTATGTAGTCTTTTGTATTGTTAAAATATATCTTCAGGATAAGTTAAGAAGATTGTGACTGCTAAGTTAAAAGCTAAGTGCATACTTGGTGATGGGAAACCCACAGGGATTATAATTGAGATGGAAAAAAAATGTACAAATTGATGTAAAAATAAACTATTATAAAGAAAAAAAAGGTAAGTGCATATATACACATTGGCATATGTCACTGAATGTGTCTTCAAAACAGCCGTATCTGTGTATATGCACAGCAGCTGCATGGGAGTGCTTGTTTCCCTGTAGTCTGGTCAGCAAATGAGTGGTCATGACATTATTCTCCTCAATCTGATGAGTGAGAATGGCATCACAGCATTTTGATTTCCATTGCTGTAATTATGAGAGAGATTGAACATCTTTTTATGTGCATTAAGGCCATTTTACATCTTTGTTGTATGTTTTAAATTGGTTATATTGAATGCACATTCCATTGTTACATTATTTACCTTCAGTTTGCCAACGCAGTAAGTAGTAACATTTTATAGTTAACCAGAGGTATTAATAAGACTTTTCTCTTTCAGATCTTCCATGGTGGCTTATTTTAATTCGGCAGAAAGCATTAGTGGGCAAACTACCAGGTGACCATGAGGTCTGTAAAGTTACCAAAATTGCTGTGCTATCACTTTCGGAAATGGAGCCTCAGGATCTTGAACTGGAGGTAAGGTGAAGTATCAGGAAACTGTGTGGAGACCTGATATAAAGAAATACGAGCAATTTGGTTTAATAGAACAGAGTCATATAACTTTAGAGCTGGATAATATCTTTAAAACAACTTAATCCTGTGGTAGTAGTGGAACCTTTATTGCAAAATCTGTGAAGTCTTTATATGACACATAAAAGCAGAGCTGTTTAGCTTGAGGTGGGAATGAAGTGAGAGAGAATCCTTGGGCCCTGCCCAATTGGCTCTAGAGTGAAGCTGTGGCATTACCCTACAACACAACACATTAATATTTCTGGAAGAATCAATTATTCATACTAAGCGAGGTGAGTGATGACTATCTGTAGTTTGATATCAGTTCTGGGAATACTTTACCAGTAAATGAGTTTGTAATGAGTTTAAAAAAAATAAACTTTGAGGTTTCAGTTTTTGGACTTTGGAATTGTTGATAAGTAAGTTAAGGGAAATTAGGGCCTATATCAACTCTCCCAAGTCCAGAGGGAGAAAAGAAAGAGTATAATAAATTAAGGGTGGGAGAGGGGGAAGAGAGACAGAAGACATTGCTAAACCTAGAATGAAAAGGAATTTTCATGGACTATAAATAGAACCAGTAGATCCAACGGAGGCTTGGTTCTGCACTCAAAAGCAAGCGTGTCAGTAAGGAAACCAAGAGGTGGCTAGTGGGAAATAGGGCCAGAGCCATACTCAGAACTTGAAGCCTGGTTCCAGAGTGGGACTTTCTAGCTCTTGAAAGCAAGCTGTTAGGTTGTCTGTTCTAAGTGCAATAATCAATGATCATGCATTAAGAATCCTCCTGTCTGTTAAAACCTAGCACCTCCTGTGAGAAACACTGGTTTGGGTAACAGATAAGGGTCTGAAATTAACCCCATAGTAATCAGCATGACATAGGTGAGGTTAATAGGGAACCTTTAGGAGAGGGATTAATGGGAGGCATTGGTTTCTTAAGTGATCATGATGTGGACACACCATTGCCTGAGATCGGGCATATCAGAGAAGGGACAAGATTGGGGAAACAGATGTGATCAGTTTTGAGGGTGCTAAGTTTGATGGAGTAGTGTGTGAATAAGAGGGAGATGTTAAATTTTGGGCACAGATAGTTGTAAAGTACTGCCCCGAATGCATGTTCGACAGTATTTTTAATCTTATATGCCAATTTTCAAAGCATTAAAGATCTCAATCAATGCATTTTTTCTTCAGTTGCTGTAAATAGAGTTTGTTATAATTATGATTCTAATTTGAACTTCTTACCTCTCTAGCATAAGGCTCTCCTGTCATGTAACCTTTGCTTATCCTCTGTTATAGTTTTGTAATCTTTGCCACCACAGCTGTGTTTCTAATATCTGTTGTCTCCTTGGTCATTTTATTAAATCTTGGAAGTTTACTTTTATCCACAGTGCATGAATTTCTACTTGACCATTTAGCAAGCAGATATTAATAACGATTCTCTTTCTCTTCCGAATTATTTAGCTCTGTAAGAAGCATCATTTTGGAATTAACAAACCAGAGAAGATTATACCATCTCCTGATGACTCGAAGTTTTTACTGAAGACTTTTACACACATTAAGTCCAATGTGTCAGCTCCTAATAAAAAGAAAGTAAGCGTTTGACATGGGGCTTGAAGTTTGTCTTTAGTTTTAAATCGAATTGTAATTTTTCTCCCAGTAAACTTATTTTCAAACTACTTATCGTAGTAAAGCACTGTCTTTGCATGTCCTTGGCAATTATTTTTACTTGTCCCCCTTAGAAAGTTGGGTATTAGCCACGTTAAGATTCACACTTAATTCCTGCAATAACAGATTCATTTCTTATAGGTTAAAGAAAGTAAAGAGAAAGAGAAGTTGGAGAGAAGATTACTTGAGGAGTTGCTAAAGATGTTCATGGACTCGGAATCCTTTTATTATAGCTTGACCTATGATCTGACCAATTCGGTGCAGAGGCAAAGCGCTGGGGAAAATGACCTCCGTCCCCTCTGGCAGAAGGTACTTTTGACAGCTCAGAACAGTGTTTCCCTCTGAGGGGACAACTTATGGGCCCCTTCAACTTCAATAGGAAAATTGAAACAACATATTTCTTTACTATTTATTTATTCTCTAACTTTTCCAGGTCGATGACCGATTTTTTTGGAATAAATACATGATACAGGATCTTACTGAGATTGGTGTGAGTAGTTGTTTCTAAAATATCCTAATGTATGTAATAGTTGTTGAGCAAGTATTTTTCAATTGTATTGCAATAAATTAAAATTTCACAGTAATATTTTTCCCAATGAAATTGGAACCATCGAGGGCTCTTCCTGGTGGTGCAGTAGGTTAAAGTGCAGCACTGTGGAGCTGGCCGCAGCTACTTCAGTGAGAGTTCGATCCCCGGGAGGGGAGGTGACTCACATGGCGTGACAGACCTCTCCCGACTGC
The DNA here is from genome assembly GCF_000260355.1 of Condylura cristata. Taxonomy (NCBI): domain Eukaryota; kingdom Metazoa; phylum Chordata; class Mammalia; order Eulipotyphla; family Talpidae; genus Condylura; species Condylura cristata. The sequence continues at coordinate 5,539,803 of NW_004567112.1, read as the reverse complement.
CCGTTGCTCCCCTAAGAAGTGTATTTTGTCAGTCCTCCTGTTCTGCTCCCCACTCTCTCTCTGGTGATTCCTCTCACCACCCCACACTTCTGGTCTGTACACCAGTTCTTGTGCACAAATAAAACTTCTTTAAAAAAAAAAAACATGTAGTGAGGGAAACCAAGACATTATTTTAAGACAGTTCACAATTCTACTTCATAGCCACAGGCTTAAATCTATTTAGTAGGTTCCCATAGAATGATAGTGATTTAAGACTATGGAACTAACATCCATAGAGTTTCTGTAAAAAGAACTATTTTGTTTACTAACTGGAAATGTTCCAATCCAGTTGTCTTTTAATTATACTACGTCATTAACCTGTGCTGTTTGCTTATCTGGGAGCTGGAGTAGACAGATCTGTAGGACAGCCCAGGACTTCTAGCAGTTGAACCAGAGAAGACAGGGAATATAATGATAGTATCACATGAGTTTCCTTCCAATCTGATGATACTTCCTTTCCTCTGTGGGAGAATTACTGTCTAGTGTGAACTCACTTATTCAGTCAGCAAATATTTACATAAGGCTTGTTATGTGCCAGTTATTGGTTGGATACAAAGTGTGCAAATAGCTAAATAGGGCCACATGTTTTCTTTTTCTAAATTCCAAAATTTTCTCTTTTTCTTCTGCTGGCGTTAGTCAGTATAAATTATCTTGACTTTTTCATGTGGCATCTAGATACCATATACTTCTATTGAGGATGAGGCATGAAAATAGTCTCACCTCTCTATGAATTTGATCAAGCTATGTCCATCAAAACTCAGTGATGGGGATAAATATTAGGGTGTCTATAATGAATATGTATCCTGTGTGCTGACATAGAGAGTTCTAGTCTTTGTCAGACACTGCATTTTCATTTAGAACTAGTGACTTATAATAAAGGTGACATTTTGCACAAACATTCTCTGTTCCTATGAAGAGCTTTGCATTTATTGGTAGAAGAGAAATACAGTCATGGATATGGTTGTAAGAACAATGAATGCAAATAGGCCCTTCACTGTTTCAAATCTACCTTCCTTCCTAACATCCTGTCCATGGGCTCCATAAAACAGAAATGTGGGGTAGGACCTGGAGCATATGGCTATGGAAGAAAAGGTGGACTTGAAGTTGATGAGATAAGGCTAAATCAGCTACGGAGGAAGGGAGAAAGGGCTGAAGAGCAACTCTCCGGCGCGCCCTTTTTTGTTGTTGTTCCATCATTGTCCCTGCTTGCAAACGATTGAGAAATTTTAGTATTCTTAGTCTAAAAGACACAGAGGAAGAAATCTAACTTGAATTAATAGTCTCTTAATTGTACTAGATGACTTTAAAATAAGATAATTTGCGGGTGGGGTTCATTTCTTGGATTTTGGCATGTGAACCAAATTTATTTCTAAACTTGGAAAACAGAGTAGACCTCTTTGTTTCATAATAGTGAACAGAGTTGTGTTTTATTTAAGGCTTAACACAATTAGTTGAAAATCAACCTTTAAACTTTTTTTTCTCTGACAGGCATAATCATAATAGCTACACTTGTTAAACACTTATATACAGTGGCAGTCATTATGTCAAGCACATTTTACTCGTTTAATGTTCACAGCAGTGTTACGAGGTTTTAGTTTCCCTATTTCATGAAACAGAACATCAAGCATAGTGAGGTTATGGATCATACCCCAGCAGTCTGGCTCTGATGTCCCTCTCAGACTGCTCTTCCTGAATAATGTCCGTGAAGAAAAGGATGGACCCTAGCCCCCCTACCATTCCTTGGTGTTTTCCAAAAAGCAGAAAATACAGTTAGACCCTGGAAGATTTCTGCTTTTAATAACTGTCAGATAATGTGCTAGCTACTGTATGAGCTTCAGAAAGTAGCTGTTCTGTCTGGTATAGAAACAACATGATGTCAATATTGGTTTCAGACACCAGATGTCGACTACTGGATTATCCCCATTATCCAAGGCTTTGTGCAGATTGAAGAATTGGTAGTTAATTACAATGAATCATCTGATGACGAGAAGAGCAGCCCAGAGACCCCTCCTCAGGATTCCACTTGTGTAGACGACGTTCACCCACGGTTTTTAGTGGCTCTCATTTCACGCCGAAGTAGGCACAGAGCTGGTAAGTAGAGGGCTCTAAGGTTGTACAAATCAAATCAATGTGGAACAGAAAACCTGCAGATGAGTAGAAATGTTAACAGTGAATTTGGAAATACAGTTGACCTCAGCTCAGTGACGCAATAGTTTGATGTAACTGGGAAATAGTTTTTGGAGAGGAGTGGCAAGAGCTAGTAAAAGGGTTGGGGCCTTCCTGGTGAAACAAGGGGTTAAGTTTCAGCACTGTGAAGCTGTCAGCAGCTACAGCAACATGAGTCCCATCCCTGGCCTGGGAGTGACCCACAGGGCACAGCAGACCTTTCCTGTCTCGCCTGCTGCTCCCCTCTACAGTATATCACAGTCTGCCTGCCTGTTGTGTTCCCCACTCTGTCTCTGGTGAGTACTCTCACCCTCTGCACCTCTGGCCTGCAGCCTACCTCTTGTATGCATGTAACTAAAATAAATCTTAAATTTAAATAAGTTAATAAAAGGAGGGGAAAAAAGGTATATATTTGGAGAAGAGAAGAAAGTCACCGGGGAGATATTGGTAAATACTGATGTTCCCACTGAGTAGCTTATCACACTGAAAAATCCTGGAATGCTTGCACGTTTGGGAAAAGCTGTCTCTTCCACTTCAGAAGAATTGTCTTAGCTTCAGCTTCAGAAGGCAGTGGCATATACACAATTATGATTTGGGGTGGGCGCGTGCTGTTCTGTCTCGCAGTTGCACATTTGGCCTCCAGGCTCACCTAAAAGACTAGATTTGGGTAAGAAGCATGTGCTAGTCAGGCTAAGCAAGTTTTTTAAAAAAGATGGTTTGCTGTTTTGATTTTCTTTCAGGAATGCGCTATAAACGAAGAGGAGTGGATAAAAATGGAAATGTTGCAAATTATGTGGAGACTGAGCAGCTAATTCATGTCCATAATCACACCTTGTCATTTATTCAAACGCGTGGTTCTGTGCCTGTCTTTTGGAGCCAGGTTGGGTATCGATACAATCCAAGACCTCGACTGGACAAAAGTAAGCTTGTTAATTTTTTTTGGTTTGCAAGTAGTGATTTCAGAGAGGACATTTTTTAAAATATTAGATAATGCAGAAATTTGATTTGTTTCACCAGTATGTCATTCAATGCTCATACAGTGAAATGTAACAGTAATACAATGGTAAGACGAATAGTGGCCATTGACAGTTTAATAAGAGTTTGGCAGTAAAAATATTCCCCCTAAAGGTAGACGTAGTTTGTCTCATAGATTTAAATTGTTGTTTCTTTGAGAATACTTTATCGAATGCTCAACTTTGGAAAAGGGTAAATGTATACAGTATTTGTAGACCCAGGAACTATCTTAAAACACGACATCTGCAAATAGTAGATTCCTTTAATCAGTGTCTCACTGTGCAAGGTTTGTTGTTTTAAATATGACGATTTAATCTTTTTCAGCACTGGAATAAGCTAGTCAATCTACTTAGACTGCTAAATGAGATTGATTTTTAAAATTAAGTTAACAGACTATTTTTCTCTCAATACTTAGTGAGCATTCAGGAAAACTAGCCTCTTTATACTTTACCTTGTTGTAGAGGGGGTTTTATTTTATTTATAAACTACATGAACCTTTATTTATAAATAATAAATGTCTCAATTTCAATTTGCACTTTCCATATGTTTCCATTTAATTGGAAAAAATCAGCTTTTGGCTTAGCCTTTCATTTTAAAATACTGTTTGTAGACTATTAGTTACATGCGGGTATCAGTAAATTAAGAGTAAAGATGGAATAGACACTAATTTCTGTCTTAAACATGGGAAGGAAAAATAGACTTTGTATCACTTCTTTGTAGGTGAAAAGGAAACTGTTCCCTATTTCTGTGCCCATTTCGAAGAACAACTGAAAATTTACAAAAAACAGGTGGGCTTTGATCTGTAGTAATAAAGTGTTCTTACATGCTTAGAAATGACTATGTATCTGTTTCTTTAAATTTCATGAAAATAACATGTAGTTAATAACTAAGCAAAATAGCATTTATCTTGACATTAAAGAATCACATTTAAACTATTGACTCAGCTACTTCAGACTGTTCTTGGATAGGAGGGAGGTTAGTCTACAATCAGTAATTAACAGTCTAAGAAGTATCTAGAGTAAGAAATGAAACTAACCACCACCACTCACCAAAATAGCTCACATTTAAAAAGGGGGGATCCCAAGTTTTGTCACAGATATGGAGTAACTGGCACTCTATTACAAAAAAGTTTAATCTACCTTAGAGAAAATGTGTTCAGTCAAGTAGGCATGTAGAAGAATATTTGTCGTGGCATAAAAGTAACATGTTCATCAGGTCAGTGGGTAAAATATGCACAGCTAAAATGATAAAATGCAAATGCTTAAAAGTGATTAGGCAAATCCATGTGTACTCACATGAAAAGATCTTAAAATCATAGGAGGTTAGAAAGAAACAGTGTAACCGCCTATGGTATATTACCATTTAAAGATCCTATAAAATACAATAGTCGTTTATATACATGCATTTCTCTGCCACCTATGTATGTTCTCACACATATACGTATCTTGCACATTTGTATAGGTGTGCACTTAGAGCTGAAGACGGAATACACTAAGTATGTAACGGGGGTTACCTCCAGAGATGCCTTTGCGTGGTCAGAGGATTTAACCTTTATCCCTGATTGACTTTTTTACAATGCGAATACGTTCATTGATTAGCAATATGTGTAATTATCAAGAACATTACAAAGAAGAAATCACAGTATGTGTAACACCTAATCACTGTAAAAACTGAAGCAATACTGAAGTCTGTGAAAGAAGCAGAGCAAATGTAACCTCACCGTTCTCATCCCTGCACCCTTTTGACTTTAAGTCCTGTTTGTGCACAGCAACTTTATAGGTGTATGTACTGAGCAGACATGTCCTGGTTTCCAGCAGTAGCCCAGCAACGCTTGCTTTTCCACTCTGTCCCCTAGGTGACTGCCCTCCAGGAGGTGGGCCCACGGTGGTCTGACTCAGACCTGGTGGCACCACCGTTGTCCTTGCCAGTGATTGGTTTAGGCGCGGCCTGTGCATGTTCATTGGCAAATCAGCCGTGAGCTATGATGTGTGGAGTAGTCAGCCGGGAGGCCTCTGGGAAAGACCCTCCTGCTCTAAAGGAGAGAGACGCAGGCGCCAGCAGTCTCCTGTGGTTGTGTCTGCATTTGATGAGGCACTGGTGCAGTTGTCGAGTAAGTGGACTAGCCAGAGGACTGACCCATTTGCTGAGGATGGCAGAGCGAAAAATGGCAAACGGGCATCTGTATCTGTAACTGCTCATTAAGCAATTCTCAAACCATGCAAACTCCAGACCCCCTGTTTTGAGATTTAAGTCAGTGGATTTTGTCATTTGCAGCCCCAAACATGTATGCACCATTATAAACTGACGTCAGCAGTGGGTCATACCATAGACATTTTTCTACATCTGTTCTCGTTAATATCTCATGGCTAGCTTTTAACCATTTTTCCATTAGCAGACCTTTTTGGATGGGGCAGTGAAACCTTTTTATTTTTTTATTAATGTGAATTGCTTTACAACATTGTGTTTTAGAGGTATAGGATCTCCCCCTTCAGTTGTTGTGAAATCTTACAAAACCACTGGGAAAATACATCACAGCCCTGAAACAGCAAGCAGGCAGGCTATATTATTTTAAGAAAAAAAAGTTTAAAAAAAAAAAGGTCCGTATCAAACTGCAGAGATGCCAGAGCTGGAACGGAACAAAGCAGATGGAGACACCTGATCCCCACCCCCGCAAGGTGGTGCTTGCTAACGGGAGGTGGCCCTCCTTGCTCTGAAGCAGTCGCAGCTAGAATATCATTTGTACTATTATAAAGGCTAGAAAGCATCCTTCTTTGGGGACTCTTGTGTTTTATAAAATAAATTTGCACATCTGAAATGTTTGGTTCAAATAGTATATGTATTTAAGGTTGGTACCAACCCCTATATTTCTCCCAAAAAGCTCACACCAGTTTGCACTCAGCAACAGTGCCCACTTCCACACATACCCACCAAAGCTGTCTACATTAAGTGTTCAATGTTTGTCTATGTACAGGTAAAAACCAGTTTTGTGCAAAACTTACATTTCTTTGAATAACAAAGTTGCAGTCTCTTGTGCAAAGTTGTTTTCTCTTGTGAATTTCCTGTGGTATCCTTGACCCATTTTTTTTTTTTACTGAATTTATAGCATCTTTATAGTATATAATAAGATCAATATTTTATAACATTATAATGCAAAACCAATGATACTGTTCTATTTTATTGGTTTTTATGTTGCAGATCTGTCCTTTTGTTGTTTTGTTTTTTTATCTTTGATTATACTGCCATTTGTCACACAGAGCTATTCCATTTATATCTGTCTTTTTCTTTATGCACTGTTTTTTATGTTGTCCCTAGAGTGTTAAATCCCATCCTACAAAAGCAGAAATATAATCCCAAATTATCTTGTAGTATTTTTATAACTTAGAGAAAAATTATTTAGATCATTAATGCATCTAGAGTTAATTTTGTGTACAATAAGATGTAAAAAGCTACAGAAAGCTTTCCCCTGGCACTTGGAGCTACCTCTATAGAGTTTATAGGATCATCTGTAGATGTCCCAGAATTAAAGAGTATCATCCTGTGAGTCCCTCGGGATGTGCAGTCTATCTCCAGGCTGCCTGGCCTGTTCTATCGAGCACTCCTCTAGCCCTCTGCCCAAACCCCCATTTCAGCTGCAGTAGATGGGATTCTCCTTTGCTCTTCATTTCAGAAATTTCCCCATCTTCCAGAAGGACTGAGACTTTGAATTAGAATTAACTTGTCAAGTTTCTAGAAAGATACTGCTTGGATTTTGATTTGTATTGTTGAGTTTATAGATTAATTTGGGGAGAATTGACACCTTTACAATATTGACTCTTGCATCTAGCACTGTGTTTTATCTCTCCCCTTATTCAGTTTCTCGTTCATATATTTCAGCAGTTATATAGTGTCTAGTGTATATCTTGTATATTTTTAAATTATTTTAGATATTTTAAATACTTGCTGTTATAAAGGACTTTTTCATTATGTATTCTAGTTAGTTATTATAAATGATAAAAAAGCTATTAATGCCATTGATATAAATAAGCCCCATAAACCTAAATATAACAAACAAAAATCTAATTTTATAGGGGGAAGAAATTGTGTTTGAGTGGATTAACTCCTAAGTATGACTAAAATATTTCTAAAACATTCCAGATAAATCAATAAAAATCACATAATTCTAACAAATGACTAAAATGAATTATTTCTTTTTCTTTGCTCTCATAGGTTATTATTAACTTGGTAGACCAGGCAGGAAGAGAGAAAATTATTGGTGATGCTTATCTGAAGCAAGTGTTGCTCTTTAACAACTCACAACTCACTTATGTTTCATTTGACTTCCACGAGCACTGGTAAGATGGCTTCTTGAAGATCTGATCAGTTCCAATGCTGACACTAGAAGCTGCTGCAGGAACTTCAGTTTCTCTTTATTGGGAAGACAATTATTAGAATGGGAAGGAGTATCATTTCTATTTGTTGTTTTGTTTTTAAAGATTTATTTATTTATGTATACAAGAAAGAACCCAGGTATAGACCAGAGGTTGCAGAGGGTGAGAGGATTCACTAGAGAAAGTAGGGAGCAGAGCAGGCAGATCTACTGAAATCCACTGCTGAGGGGAGCAGCGGTTGAGAAGGAGAGGTCTGCTGCGCCCTGTGGGTCACCTCCCTGGCTGGGGATTGAACCTGTGCTGCATGACTCTGGATAGCTTTATAGATTTAATGTTCACATGGGTTTGATTATAACTAGAAAATTAAGGTGTTTTTTTTTCCCCTGAAATATTCACAATCTTTCTGCTTCAAATGCCTGGCAGGCTTGGAGTTCTGCTTCTATCAGTCAGTTACAAAAGAACGGAGCTTTTCTTTTTGGCTTGAGTCTGAGACTAGCAGAAGTTAGAGTTCCCTTGCTTAAAGCATGTGCTGGCTTGTCTTCATACTCTATTAATAATATTTCTTTCCCTGTGGATAAACTTTACTAATGTTTGTTCTGGTAAAAACAATCCATGAATTGTTTAGCTATAATGGGCATTCTCAAAGCAAGGCTCTTTTATCATAATCCAGGCTCTTACCTGGGTTAATTTACCCAAGTGTTCAAAATTTGGCGAGGGAAGAACCTTCTGAGAAACCTGTGTTATGCTTCAGCTTCTTAAGTATTTTTTCTTTTGCAGTGCAAATTTTTATAATTGCTGATATAATTTATTGGTATTAACATCATGTACTTAGAGTACTCATTGTAAAAAATTTTCTTAAGTAACTTAAATGTATCTTAAGTATAGACTACCATTAAAGATAGTTTCTCTTTTTTTGGCATGTATTTTAGCCGAGGAATGAAGTTTGAGAATGTTCAAACATTAACAGATGCCATTTATGACATTATTCTTGACATGAAGTGGTGTTGGTAAGTATTTTGTCTGTGAAATCAGATGTATTTGTCTAGTACCACAGAGTATTCAAATAACAGCAGCAAGCAGAGAAAGAATTTTTGTTTTCTCATATCCTATTTTTTCAAGAGAATGTTAGTCATTAGACAGTACTAGCTTTGAGCAGGAAAAAGGTGTCATAGGGATGGGCAAAACAGAATGAAACACTCTTGTGAATATTCTTTAATTCCTTCTCATGTACCACAGTATACATTTATTCTTTCTCGAGTCTGCCTCATCGTCCTTAACATGGGAAGGAGGGCTTAGTAAAGGTATTTGGTTTCAGATTTCAAACATTTCATTACAAGATTATGGGGGGAGAAGGATGATTCTCAGACTATAGGAGGGAGTTGTAGGAAGAGGAAATAGATCTAAAGACAGGAGAGAACATGCAATTAGATGGTGAGGCCGTGGATGGCCAGGGAAATCAGACGAGCAAAGCACACTTCGGGCCCCTAACTGGTTGATAAAGTGATGTAGTCTGTTCCAGCTCATTCAGATGCATTTCTTCATGGAGTCACAAAGGAGGGGCAGGGTGGTGTTTAATGTCCTGAAAAGCGTAACTTGGGGCTGTGATCTCTGCCTAGTACTTGACCTCTGTGGTTAGCAAGATCACTCTTTCTGCACTTTGGTGGTTTTTTTTTTTTTTTTTCCCGAAATGGAGATTATGTCTTTCTTACCAAGTTACTGTATAAGTTAATTGGCTAAGAAAGGGCACACTAATGCCTGCCACATTATCAAATTCAAGCAAATTGATAATGCTGTTATTATTGTTATACTTTAAAGAATTGTGTTTTCTCACAAACTTCTTAAGAGTACTTACACTGTAAAATAATCTCATATTGTTTTTGAAAGGGTGGATCAGGCTGGAGTAATATGTAAGCAGGAAGGGATTTTCCGCGTCAACTGCATGGACTGTCTGGACCGCACCAATGTGGTCCAAGCCGCTATTGCCCGTGTGGTCATGGAGCAGCAGGTAATTTGGAATCTGTTGGGCTGTAAATATTCATCAAAAAAATTTTTTTTTCACGTGTAAACAAAATACTGAAGTCTTTGTCAGGTAGAACATTTATAGTATACAACCATCCTGTTGCCTGACAATCTAGAAAGCACAAACTTCACTAGAAATAGGTTGACTTAAACGATATTTTCTTAAATACTCTTAAAACTTGTGAGGCCCAACGTTATTTTGTGACACTTTGTGGTTATTTACCTGTTTTTTCTCTCAGCTCCAAGTCCTGTCTCTACTGGGCACAGGAAGCCTGTGGCACCACATTTGGCTTGCAGCTGCCCATATCAGGCTCGCTAATAAGGGCACAAAAGAAGTCCTGGAAAGCTGGGTGCAGGGCAAGCCCTCCTTTGGATTGTTGGTTCCATGGGAACCACAGACTCAGCTTTTCCCCTTTGTACCCCAGCCCTGGTTACAGTCTCTGCTTTCTGCAGTCATTATATCTGTTCTGTCCTCTGTTAACCTCAGTGCCCCCTTTTAGATGCTTCCCACGATGAAAATTGCTAGGATGAGGTCATTTTTTTTTTTTTTGACCTTCAATAGGAAAGAACTTTAATACTATTAGTGTGCAATAGAGAACTAGTGTGCACCAGAAAAGAGAAAGAATGTGGTTAAAACAGTTTCTCCATGGAGCACCCAAAGTTACCCAACTCCTCATGGGTAAATGCCCAGCCAAACAGAGTTGGCCCAAAGCAGGGCCACTGAGACCTGAAAGCCCACACCAAGTCTAAGGCAGTTCCTGGTGGGGAGACAGTAGGAAGGGGCAGAAGGGGCCAGACAGTCTGGAAGAAAAAGAGCAAAATCAAATTCCAAGTCAAGACAAAGGCTGCCATTGTCAGCCTCCGCATGAGGTCATTTTTATGAACATTTGACTGAGTCTTTTTTGATGTGAGTCTTTTCCTTCTAACGCAGCATGTAAGCATCCAGACTTTTGAGTTCAAGGCCAGGGTCTGTCACATACTAGCTGTTGAATCCATGTAAAGAACTGACCTCTTCAAACTTTTGACTCCTTATTTTTAAAATGAGGGTAATAAGAGTATTGATGATAAAGAATTGTGGGAAGTAAATGAAATAATGTAAAAAAGTTCTTAGAAACCTAGTCTGGCTAGAGATAATATTTATGGGGCAATTATTGCTCTGCTACTATTGTTGTTTCTGTGTGTGTGTTTTTTTTTTTAAAGATTTATTTATTTATGCATACAAGAGCTGGGACATAGGCCAGAGGTGCAGGGAGGGAGAGTGAGAGGATTCACCACTATAGACGTATGGACTGAAATAACTGCTGAGGGGAGCAGCGGGTGAGACAGGAGAGGTCTGCCATGCCATGTGGGTCCGCTCCCTGGATGGAGAACTTGGGGAACTTGTGCTGCAGTGGCTGCAGATAGCTTCATAGAGCTGAGATTTAGCCCCTTGACCCATAAGAGAGGCCCTTAAATGGTACATTATTTTGAAAAAGTGCAATGATACTGTCCCCTTCATTTAAGGACTCTAAATTGTTTATAAACGTGTTTCTGTTCTGTAATATACATCTTATGCTATATTTTCCTGATTTAAATGTAGTTACCCACTAATGTGTTGATTTTAGCTGAAAAAATTAGGTGTGATGCCCCCAGAGCAGCCATTGCCTGTGAAATGCAATCGGATCTATCAGATAATGTGGGCTAACAATGGTGACTCCATCAGCAGACAGTATGCCGGGACAGCTGCTCTGAAGGTAAGGAAGAGCTTGTGTGGGTCATCCTCTAAGACATAGCATGCGGTTTAAAATTAACTTCATTTTTGAGAGAAAGAGGTAAGTAACCTGCAGTTGGTAGGTCTGTGTCATTAAGTTTAATGACACCATGGCTAAAGAAGAGGGGTGTGTGAGAGAGAGAGAGAGAAAGAGAGAGAGAGTAAGCGATGGAATATTACTCATCCAGAAAAAGAGAAAGAAATCCTACCATCTGTAATAATGTGACAAACCTTGAAGGCATTGTATTAAGTGACATATGCCAGGTGGAGAAAGGCAAATACTGTGTCTCACTTATGTGTGGAATCTAAAAGCATCAGATTCATTGATGGGGGAAACGGGGAAAGGTTGGTCAGTGAGTATACACTTTCAGTTATAAATGAGTTAATTCTGGAGCTATAAAATATATAGAATAGTGACTATAGTTTACAACACCATATTATAAAGTTGAAATATGCTGAGAGTAAATATTAAATGTTCTTATATACCAAAAAAAAAAAAAAAAGGGAATTATATGAGGTAATGGATGTGTTAACCAAATACCATTTCACTAAATGTATCAAATCATATATACACTTTAAATGTAGACAGTGATTTCTTGTCAATTATATCTCAATAAAGCTGGGAGGAAAGAGAAATACTTCTCTTTTTTGATACTTTGGACTCAGCCATGTGTCTCTTTCCTATAATAGTCTTGTTGCTATATTAATAATTTCTGTGAATGACCTGATTGGCAGCATGTGCTTTCTGAATTGTCTTTTAGGAAAAGACCCATTTCTGAGATATTCTTGGGTAGAGAGACTGGAGTGGAGTGGGGATGGGAGACAAAAAGAACTATGCTTTGCTTGCCTTCGAGTTAAATCATTCTCTCCTTAGGGACTTGCACTGACACTTTTGTGAAAAGTCAGGGAAACAAAACTATTTAAATCTTGGATTATTCTATGGGGATTATAATGTGAAGTGAGGGTGGAAGCCACTGCTGTCTCTGGTACATGAAGCTTACCCACACATCTTGGTGAAAGCCCATTGTTGGGGACTCGGGGGAACAGTTCACATTTCCCCACATCAGAAATTTGTGCGTTTTGAGTATCATACGAGTTGCTGGCTTGGAAATGTTGTGGCTGTTTTGTTTCATTACAGTTTTTGAGCTAGGTTCTAGAAACTTTACAGATTGCCAAGAATGGCTTTACTTTAAAGCATCATCAAACTGTGAAGACTTGATGCCACAGATAGCATTTTTCTTTATTGGAACGCTTGGGTCAGAGCCAACCACTAGTAGCTATTTTAACTCGGAAATTAGGAAAGCAGAATTCCAGTATTGCATTGAAAGTCTACATTGACTTTGGGAAATCTTATATTTGAATTATCAAAATGACCTTTTTACTTGACAGGGTGACTTTACAAGAACTGGAGAAAGGAAGTTAGCAGGTGTTATGAAAGATGGTGTTAATTCAGCAAATAGGTATTACCTGAACCGATTTAAGGATGCCTATAGGCAAGCTGTTATAGGTAAGGAGCATAAATGGCTTTCTTTAAATGTGTGATTCTGTCTGTGACTAACATTTTATAGAAACCAACTTTATTAACAGTTTATATGGTTTATCCTAGTGTATCGCTTTTGAACATCTAACCCAGTAAGTCAAACTCAGATTTTCACAGGATTAAAATGTGATAGGTATTGTAGACTGAAGCAAGAAACCACAGATTTTCACATGCATTTGTCAGTTTGCGACTCATGTAACAGAAGACAGGTTGAGGGACCTGGAGTATGGAATAAGGTGACCTAAAACCTTGTTAGCTGAAAACTCTACATTCTGTTTTTCTATCACTCAAGGCTTAGAGTGATATATCTTTTCTGTAGCCATAACTTAATAGGCTATAAATTTTTAGCATTATGATAAAGAGGAAATAGAGGCTAGATTGCCCAGTAGAATTCATGCCCTGATATGAATTTTAATTTAATTTTCATGAACATATTACGTTACAGGATTACAGTAAATGTAGAGTGTTTCTGATTAAACCAAGTATAAGAGTTTGTCTGACTGGTCTCTCTGAATATTTTTTGTGTCCCATTTTTAATCTAGTAATCATGTACTGTTTCACACATGAAATACTAGCACCTAGTCGGGTGCTAGTTAGGTTTCTGAGAAGCCTGGTGTAAAGAAGTATGGTTCGTTTGCCATGGACAGGATACGTGATGCCTGCTAAAATCTAAATTTTAGAAAGATACCTTTCTTCTGCTGGTTATGCTGCCAACTCGGCTGTGTAACTGAAGACCAGGTTCTGTCCTCTCAATTCAAGATCCATAATATCAGCTCATCCTACTCTTGAAACTGGGTCTCCTGAGGGTTGAGCAAGAGAGGCCAGCAGCAGCCTTGATTTACTGCTTCTCCTTGTCGGGCCTCTTTTCCCAGAAGATGCCTCCAGTCTTCTTGTCCCAAAGACTAGAGGGAAAGAGATTATAATGTATTTTTAAGGCTTGAGCAACCTGCCATACCTGGAAGAAGTTAGCTTATTTACGTCTTTTACTCCATTTTTAAATTGGCCATTTGACTGTTGATAAAGAATTTTTTTGTAAAACCTTACTAAGTAGGGGCTTAGAGCCAATATACTCTTCAGAAGAGTACAGTCTATCAACTATGCTGGATTCTATAGCAGAATATAAAGTCCCATTCGGTAGGTTGTCTTTTCACTTTTATGGCATTGCCCTTTGAAACACAAAATTTTTTTATAATTTGGTAATGTCCAGTTTGTCTACTTTTTTCTTTTGATTTTGACCTCACCAACATCACAAAGATTTATGCCTGTGTTTTCATGTGAGTTTTATGGTTTTAGGCCTTACATTCCTCCCTTGTTTTTTTAAGTGTGTTAGTAACTGATGATAGATATATTAACACTTTCTACTCTAGATTTGATGCAAGGCATTCCAGTGACAGAAGATCTGTATTCCATATTCACCAAGGAGAAAGAGCATGAAGCCTTGCATAAGGAAAATCAGAGAAGCCACCAGGAACTAATTAGTCAACTTTTACAAAGTTACATGAAGTTACTGCTGCCTGATAATGAAAAGTTCCACGGGGGCTGGGCCCTCATAGACTGTGACCCCAGGTGAGTTGAAGTGTCTCCGTTCTTACATTTCTCATGTGGGAAAGCTGTAGTTCACACTGGCAGTGTATACCCTGCTTGGCGGTCTTCAAAAAAGGGCTGGGACGGAGACACTTGCCTTAGATATGAAATAAAAATTCAGTTACATAGAGAAATATTTTGATGTAATAAACATATCAAAATTCTAGACCAACCGCTGATGATAAAAGGCTCTAGATTTTATCTTATTTTACATTTCATGTTTTGGTTTTTTTTTTAAGATTTATTTATTTATGCATATAGAGCTGGGGTATAGGTCAGAGGTGCAGGGGCGGTGAGAGGATTCACCAGAGATAGAGCAGGGAGCAGAACAGGCCAACTGACAAAGGACACTGCTGAAGGGAGTGGGGGGTGGGTCAGGAGAGGTCTGCCGCGCCATGTGGGTCACCTCCGGGTCTGGGGACCGAACACATGCTGAAGTGGCTTTAGCTTCTTAGTACTGTGCTTTAACCTGCTGCGCCACCAGGAAGGGCCCCTACATTGCATGTTTTTATTGAAAGGAACATAAACCAACTTGAAAGAACAACTGAATGCAAAGTAGTCATTACATTAATATGTACATTACATATATTAAAATGAACAAAAGTCATTAGTGAATGTGGGTTTATAAGAAGCTGTCTGTGACTTTAATTTCATGTATTTTGATAGTCAATACTATCTGTATGGATGCAATTTGCATACTCTTAAAATAAGGGATGAGTTTTTACTCACATACAACTTGGCAGAAATTTTCTTTTTTATGTCCCTTCACTGGATTTTTAAAGATAATAGTAGTCCATCTAAATACAGCAGCAACAACAAAAAAGGACATATTCCTATACAGAAATAACTGCAGGCAGTACGCCTGCATTGTGCTCTAGTTTTAATTTGCACTTTGATTTTTTTTTTTAAAGATTTTATTTATTTATGCATTCAGAGCTGGGGTATAAGCCAGTGGTGCAGGGGTGGTGAGAAGACTCACCAGAGACAGAGTGGGGAGCAGGACAGGCAGATCGACAAAGTACACTGCTGAGGGGAGCAGCGGGAGAGACAGGAGAGGTCTGCTGCGCCATGTGGGTCACCTCCGGGGCTGAGGATCGAACTCGCACTGAAGCGGCTGTGGCCAGCTTGCAGTGCTGCTTCCTTATCCGTTGCGCCACTAGGGAGGGGCCCCTGCACTTTAATTTTTAAAGGTGAAATTATCAATGTCTTCCTTAGATTGAGTATCTTTATTTCTCCTTTAGAGATAATTGAAATAGGGGAAGGCCAAAAGGTTTGTGTCTAAATACTATTTTGTAAGGTCACGCTGTATCTGATTTCTCGTCCTGCAATTCTTGTGGAAATTAGGAATTAAAAAAAAGAGAGAGAGAAAAGTGCGTTTAGCTATGCCACTCAAAGCTTGCAACAAAACGTGGATAAACATAAACTTGGGACAGTGAGTCTGAAGATGGTCTCACCCACCAGTATTCCTTGGCTGAGATTCTACTGGCGGCTGACATTAGCCAGAGCCCAATGGAGGGAGGGTCTCTGTGTGTTGCCGCTTCAGCAGGACATTGACTTGGGTCTGAGATGGCCAGAAGCAACACTGCTCATCCAGAAGACGGGTGTCTGATTTGAGACTCTTCGTTTTGGTCTTCTCATCCAGAAGACGGCTGTCAGTTTTGAGACTCTTCGTTTTGGTCTTCTCATAGGTTCACCACACCAGAAGTGGTTCCATCTGACAGCGGTGGAGGCATTGGCTGCTGCCTGCCACTCTCCCGACTGTTACATTTCTATTAGAAGCCACCTTCTTGGAGCTGAGTCATAATGCCATGGATGGAGTAGGGAGCAAAGCTGACTCCACAGGGCGTGCTTGGCTTTTTGGCTGGGGTAGAGGCTGAGGCTGGCCTGCCAGGAGTCCCTGTATCTTTGTTTCAACAGAGGCACTTCATTACTTTGTGGCTGTTTGCCGTGTGGGCTCCTGTGTGGAGAACACTTGCCTTAGATTAGAGGTTTGTGTCCTGTGCTCATTTGAATTTCTAAAGTTAACAGTTTTCCTCTACCTTGAGTAGACAGTTAAGAACTCTTGCTAACTCTTCTCTACTTTGTCTTGTAGTTATGCTTTCTGATGCTGCCGAGATTTGTCACTGGCACTTTTCCTCATTGTCAGGACTAAAGATTTCCAGATTGTGAATAGTTTCCCCTTTCTTTTGAAGAGAGAGGGCTGGAAACTTGTTTTTGTACTGACTTTGGTCTAGAACTTTGTACAGTCCAACTGAATTATGGACATGGATTTGGAGCGGGTCATTGTGAGGTCCCTCGGGGAATGACTTCAAGAGCTCAGGTCTTCGCCAGCCAGCTGGCTTCAGTCCTCTGACTTGAGGGATTCAGCAGTGGAATCATTCTCTTGGTTTTTGTAAAAATCTTTATTGAGACATTTGTCCCATTTCAAGCCTGCAGCTCTGAATATTCAGACCTATTCAGCCGTACCACAGTTTTAGAACATTCCCATCACCACTAGAGAAGCCCCAAACTGTGTGGTTGTCACTCGCGTGCCCCACTGGCTCTCCAGGCCTGTGCAACTGATCTACTGCTGTCTCATATATGTGCAGTCTGGACATTTCTGGCAAAATTCTCTTGTTACAGGGCAGGGAGACAGGGACACAGCTAAACCCCCAAACCTGCTTCTCTAAATAGGTTCTGCCATCTGCCGCATCAAGACAAAATATGTAAGAACTTTAAAGGAAAGAAACTTTAATACAATTGGTGTGCAATACAGAAAAGACCAAGAAATAGAGTTTCTAAATCAAACACCAAAGTTACCCATCCCCTCATGGGTAAAAATCCGTCCAAAAGGGATGGGCCCAAAGGTAGCCAGACAAGTCTGGGAGAAAAAGAACAAAATGGAAATCAAATAAACGCTGCCATAGTGAACCTCCCCACAGGTCCCTCACCCACATCTGTTTCAATCAGTCCAGGACCAAGAAGCAGGTGCAACTTACTCACATATCTCTGCTCCATGTGGTTCCCTCAGGTCTCCTTCTGGCTCTTCGTCCTGCTTCCTTCCTCTTCAGTCTCCTCTCCAGATTCTTCCCTTCCCTGCTCAGCTCCCCAGTCCCCACTCCTTTTGGGTGGGGTAGGGAACCTGGAACCTCCCCTTTTCCTGGGGACCACCCTGGTACACAATGATATATGGTCCTTTGTGCCTGGCTTTGTTCATTTTGCATAATGTTTTCAGAGTTTATGCTTTTTCTGGCAGGTGTAAACCTCCACTCCTTTTTTATAGCTAAATCATATTCCAGTCTACCACATCCTGTTCCTCCAGTCTTCCTTTGGTGGGCATTTAGGGTGTGGGCATTTAGGGTGTTTCCACCTTCTGGATCTTACATCTACTGATGTTATAAAAACGGTGTACAAGTTTTTGAACATGTTTCTATTTTCGGAATATGCCTGGGACTGAAGTGCCCACTTGTGCTGCTTGCTTCTGGTGGTTAACTTTTGAGACTTTCTCACAGAGGCAGCACCATTTTACATTTCTTACCCCAGTGCATGAGGGTCCATCTGCACGGACTCAGTGATACTGGTTATTGTCCTCCTTCGGCAGTAGTCATCCTTGTGGTGTCAAGCAGCCTCTCCTGGTTTTGATTTGCATTTCTCTAGTGACAAAGGATGCTGATGATTTGTACTTGTGGGCATTGACCTTTTGTGTATCTTCCTCAGGAAAATGTCTGTTTAAATCCTTTGTCGGGTTTTAAATTTTCAACTGTTGTGTGTCTTGTTGAGTTGGGCATCGCTTGTTTTTGTCACTAGATTTTTACAGGGATTAGGGCAGGGCTTAGCGTGTGGCAAGTGACACAGGATGTGTGATAGCAGAATTGGAGGCTGTCTTACTTAAAATGTTGTCTGGTTCATACTTTTTCCGTAGCTTTTGACGTCTCAAGAGAAAATATCCTGGTAGCAGGGTTTTCTAGTGCGCCGGGGCAGAAGCTTCAATGTGCAGAACCCCACTAGCACCCCGCGCACTGCGGCAAGTGAAGCGGCACGCAGGGGGCCGGCGCAGCTGTGGCCTCCACTTGCGGCCCCCTTCCTGCAGGGCGGATCGCCTCTTCCCTGCACCAGGGGAGGCCCGCGGGGCTGCCAGCCTGGCTGCCGCAGCCCCAGCTCTCAGAGAGGCGGCAGCTGCCCCCACCAGCCCCTGCAGCGGGGGCGCCCACCCCTCCGCAGGCCGCGCATGCGCCGGGCCGCGCTCGCCGCAGCGGAAGTGGGCGCTGCTCCGCGTTCCGGGGCGGAGCCTGTGCCTTCGCCGCAGTCGCTGCAGTCGCTGCGGGCGGGCGGTCGGGTGCAGGCGGCTGTCTGACTGAGCTTCGCGCCTTCGACGGACGGACTGACGGACGCCATGCCGCGCTCGCACCGGCCTCCGCCCACCACCCAGCGGCCCGCCAACGCGGCGGGCAACGCCCCCGGCAACGCGGCGGAGCCCAAGCCCGAAGGCGGCAGCCTGGCCACCACCTTCAAGATTTTCCTCCTTTTTGCAGGACTGATGGTGAAAGTCCCCGTGGGCTTGTATTTCTCCTGTAAATTGCTCCTTTTCCAAAGCCTCCTGTTAATGTCCCCCGACGACAGCGGCTTCTACGCCACCATCGTCGCGGTGGTGGGGCTGCACGTGGTGCTGGCGGTTTTCGTCTTCATCGTGTGGAAGGAGGGGCTGCCCGACTGGCGGGACGAGAAGAACGAGTAGCCGCGCCGGCGGCTGGGGGGCGGCAGCCGGGGCTCGTGTTGTCTCGTCCGTGTTCGTGACCGTGTTGTCTGGGGGGCGGGGGGAGGGCTGAGGGGTTCGCTGCGGCTCAGACCGCGGTGAAAACGGGGTGGGGGGCTGACTTTTTTTCGACCGCCTGTGACGTGCCAAGTGCTTTTCGTTCGACATAATGCTGTGACTGAGAATCGCGCTGCCGGCGCGCGCGGGCCGTAGGGCCCCGTTCGTGCTGCATGTGTGGTGGCGCCCGATCTGCAGCTGGGCTCTGGCGGCGGCGGGCACGTGAGTACCGCGCGGGGGCTGGGGCTGCGGGGATT
>NW_004567112.1:5483495-5519956 GCF_000260355.1 Condylura cristata | reverse complement strand
GCGGCACGGAGCCGGTGCGCTTTGTCCGCAGTGCGCCGCCGTGACCTCATCCTCGCAGAGAGACGTGCCACTGGCGCGCGCCTTCGGTTTCTTCTTCCTCAGTAGTATTTTGCTAAGTCTTGGCAAGTAAGCGTAACACCCTAGAAATAATTGCCCTACGGTGGAACTTTGAGCCCAAGGTAGGAACGCAGGTTAATCTCCACCTTTTGATTGGAAGATGATTCGTACTCGACGCCTAGTCGTGCTGCGGTCGCTGTCGGTTGCGGTTTACCGAGTTTTAGGTGTTGCCGGTCTCTGGTCATTTTATAGCTGTATTGTCCCTGCCGTCTGATGTGAAGTTCATCGCTTCTGTCGCACGCAGTCCTTATCCTAATACTGATTTTAGAATGGAAGGCAAAATAGGGCAAACCGGGTTCAGAGAGGATAAGGAAATGTTATTCGTTCCTTAAAATCAGGTAATCTATAGTGAGGGGAATGTAAAGTAGCTTGAATTTGGTTTGTTTTTTGCACGTAAGTGTTTTGTAAAAGATTACCAAATTTTTCAAAGGATTTATTGTCTACATGAGCAAGTAATTCTAAATGAGCAATGCCAGGTTGAAGGTCAGTTGATGTGGATAATCCAGATTTCCTTTTCTCAACCCCCTGCTCTAATTTCCCATCCCTTACCTTGATCATCCTCCCTGCTCCACCCACTCTCTGCCCTTGGCCCCTCCCTCCTCTGCGGCATCACCCCCCTTTCTCTTCGGCCCCCACCATCCTTTTCAGCAGTCCCCCCTCCCACCTCCTCTGTCCTCTCAGCGGCTCTGGTCGGTCTTTCTGATAACACACGACCCCCCTTTTTATTTTTTTAAATTTTCAAATGGCAAGATTATACACATTTAATGTTAGCAAGCCCCAAATACGATTTTGCTCTCTCCCCCACCCCCAAATTTTAAGTGGCTTTTCTGTAGAAATACGCTTGGTTAAAAATGCAAATGAAAACATTTAATTCCCTGTCATGTTTGTTTAGCCTCATTGATGCTACTCACAGAGATGTGGATGTGCTGTTACTGCTTTCTAATTCTGCCTACTACGTGGCCTAGTAAGTTGCTTGATTTAAATCATTTAACTGTTTTAAATTTGAATGTTTCCTTTTAAGAATTCACGGGAGATTTACAAACTATATTTATAGATATAGTAAAGAACCTCATTGAATCCGTCTGTTACTGAATTTATCAATTTGAAATGTGATTTTAGAATTAGAATCCAGGTTTGATTTCAGCATTTGGTATTAATATAGCTCCCATTTTTAAATATCTATTTTATATATTTTTATTAATGACCACACCCAGTTGATTTTAGCCTTTCATACCATCCCCTGTGTGGACAGTAGGACCACCAGTGATAATGTTATGGTCAAGCTTCATGCAGGTACTCTGTGCATGCGTGTGTGTACGCATTTGTCCTTACTCGGATATAATGAATTTTAACTTTTGTGGCTTGATTGCCAGAAAGACTATCAATTAAAAATGCCACTAGCAATACTTGTTCCTTATAACCTTACCAGAATGAAGCTTTGTTCTGGACCTTGTGTGAACAGTCATGTTTTCATTGGTTGGGGGCCTGTGGGCCTTGATCATCATGCGGGGCATTCATTCTTGCTGATGGAGCTCTGATCTGTCTGCTTTTACTCAGTCTCAGTGTACATGTTGCCTTCCCTTCAGATTAGATTCTTAGGTTTGGTTTTTTCTGTAAAAGTTTTTATAAAGCTGAAGTTTTTGCTTTGTGATTAATTTCTTCTTTTAATTTTTCCTTTAGCTTTTGGACTAAAATGGATGGGCTGTGCACAAGCCAAGTAATGTGATTTTAACCCTCTTTTTTTTCTCTCCCTTTATCTAGTTATGATGATGAAGTTGACAAAGTAAACCAGTATCAACGACTAAGTCTGGAAGACCTGGAAAAAATAGAAATAGGCAAGTTTTAAAACATTAACTAAGCCATACATAGGAAATTTGTACTATTTCATCTAAGTATGGGCACCTTTTTTTTCTTTTAAAGATTTATTTATTTATGTATACCAGGATTGGGGTATAGGCCAGAGCTGCAGGGGGTTAGAGGATCCACCAGAGACAGAGTAGAGAGCAGAACAGGCAGATCAGAAATACATCACTACGAGGAGCAGCGGGGAGACTCTGCTGTGCCCTATGTGGGTCACTTCCCTCGGCCAGGGTTCAAACTCAGGCCTTGGCAGTGACAGCGCTGAGGCTAACCCCCGGGCTCAGGATTCCTTCTTTTCTTAAGAGGTCAGTGATAGGGGTAGTCCCTCTATGACCTGAAGAAGATAAAACCCAGGGATCACAAAAGTTTAAGTATTTGGTACTGAAACTAAGTATTTTTAATTACAGCTTCATCAAGTCGTCATTGTCATCTATTTTGTTGTTCCTTTAGAATACAAAGCAGCATGCTAAATACCCAGCTGATGAGTGCATGTCTTGAGGTTATCAAAGAAAGTAAATGTTACGTGAAAGGTGCAACTTCACATCTTCATTGGGTCTTTTAGGTCCTGAACCCACTCTTTTTGGAAAGCCAAAGTTTTCCTGTATGAGACTGCACTATAGATATAAAGAAACAAGTGGCTATTTTCACACACTGAGAGCTGTGATGCGTAATCCAGAAGAAGATGGAAAAGGTAAAAAAACTATTTAGTGAGTTTTAAAACCTGCTTTTATCAGCCCAAATGGAATTGGGAACAGCACCATTACTGCCCAAATGTTCTGTGGATATGAGACCTGGAAATAGTGACTTTGTTCCCAGCAGTGGAGGGAGATGATTTGGGGATTTTGTTTTAGCCAACAAATGGATGCCTCTTGTTAAGGCAATTGCCTTGACGTCTAGGTAGAAGTGTTTACACATACAAGAGTTAGGATAAACTTTCAATTCCAATTTAGTAGGGTTTATTTTAAAAATTGGTTTTGGAATTTTTGAATGAGTAGAGAGCTTAGTGAATAAGTAGTTTTTGTGACTAACAAATTTGTTTTATTGTAACAGTGCATTTAGGGTTTTGAGTTAGTTGCAGTTTTTGCCATGTGCGTAGAAAACTGGCAGCTATGTTTGGGTTTCAGACACACTTCAGTGCATTGCAGAGATGCTGCAGATCACCAAGCAAGCTATGGGACTAGATGTACCTATAATTGAGAAGAAGCTGGAGAGGTGAGTCTACTTTTGATTGCCTCTCAAGAAGGAAAACCCGATTTGCATGTGAGAGCACATTATGATGTGTTGATTTGTAGAGAGAACAAATTTCTGTGTCCAAAAGTATACTTTTTGTTTAAATTATGGCCACAAATGATATTTCGAAATTCATAGGTATACTCTCAAGAGGGAGTTACAAATTTAAATAATTGTATGCCTTAAAACACTAGGATTTTGAATTTGGAAGGAATTCCTGTCATCAGATTGCATGACATTTAAAATTTTGTGAATTTTCTCTAATGAGTAAGCCTTATGGTCCACACTCCACTGTGGAAGAGCTGTTTGTCATCTAGAGGGAAGTGGTTAAGTCTTCTCAGTAGCTCTTCCGTGTAATTTTTATGAAATAGCCTAATGACCGTGATCTGCACAACCAGAAGTGCCTGCGGAGAAGGGCGGCCGGCAGTGCTCACGTTATTTTCTTGCTTATAAGCTGTCAAAGATGCCAAAGGATAAATACTTGCTAGTTCTGTCTCCAGTAATTTAAAATAAACTTGGGTAGTTTACAGGAAACATAAAGGGCAGGAATTCTCCTCAGCTACCTGGGTATAATGTGTGCAGTTTCAGTTAGGTGCTGTCAGTGCCCACCTACAGTGCTGACTGCTTGCTGTTTAGTATGTGCGTGAGGTAGACCTGCACTGCTCCAAACAGCAGCCACTTACCACATGTGGCTCTGGAGCCTGTGAAATGTGACCTGTGCTGTAATACAGTGGGAGTTTCAAAACTTACTATGAAAAATAAAAATCAGTCTTTTAACATTGGTTATAATTTGAAATGACAATATATTGTATTTGTTGGGTATGACTAAAGTAGTATTAAAATGTTGTGTTTTTTAAGTTACATATATAGTTCACAAATCCTCTATGGACAGTACCATTTAGCTTCTGCACCTTCAAGGGTTATCTGGGTTGATCAGTTAGCAGTGCACCATTTTCAAGACATTGGGACCAATTTAAATCAGGGTTTTCAGTAACTGCAGTTGTTACACTGGATTCCCTAGGGAATTAAATTTTTTCTCTTCTAATTTGTAGGAAAAGCAGTAAGCCTCATGAAGACATCATTGGCATTCGATCTCAAAACCAAGGTTCTCTGGCCCAGGGAAAAAAATTTTTAATGAGTAAATTTTCATCTTTAAATCAAAAAGTGAAGCAGACCAAATCCAATGTAAATATTGGCAATCTTCGAAAGCTAGGAAACTTTACAAAACCTGAGATGAAGGTTAACTTTCTAAAGCCGAACTTAAAAGTCAATCTTTGGAAGTCCGATAGTAGTCTTGAAACCATGGAGAATATGGGTGTGGTGGATGATAAAGTCCAGGCAGAATCTGATGGGGAAATATCTTCAGATAATGATTCATACCACTCTGATGAATTTCTTACAAACTCCAAATCTGACGAGGATAGGCAGCTGGCCAGTTCTCTGGAGAATGTAGGGCCAGTAGACTATGTTCTTCCCAGTTGCGGTATTATTGCTTCAGCGCCTCGGTTAGGCAGTCGATCCCAGTCTTTTAGCAGCACTGACCTTAGCATTCAGGCTTCTTCAGAAAGCAGTGTCGCCCATGGAAGCAGGCTCGAAAAAGGCCAGGAGGCTCTTCCGAAGAAAAGCCCTTCTGTTGACAGCATACACCTACTGACTGGCTTTGCCAAGCCTGTGGATATTTACTGCCACAGATTCATACAAGATGCACAGAACAAAATAACCCAGCTCTCAGAGACCAGCTGTGTTACTCAGCAGGCTAGTGAAGAAGGAAGGCAAATGACCAGCCAAGTCTCTAGTGAAGAAACTCAGTCAGAAGCACTGGAACAGACGCCATCTCGACCATCACAGTTAGATGTATCTTTTTCTGCAACAGCCCCTCAGTTTTTGTCAGTTGAACCAGTACATCTAGTCGTATCTGAAAAGCCCCCTGGCTCCGGGTCTACTATGCTTGAACTGGAAACAGGCCTTCCTGTCACTCCTTCTCCTTCAGAGAGCAGTAGCAGCAGAGCAGTCTCTCCCTTTGCAAAGATTCGAAGTTCCATGGTCCAGGTTGCTAGTATCACCCAAGCTGGATTAACCCAGGGAATAAACTTCGCAGTGGCAAAGGTCCAGAAGAGCCCAGCAGAACCTGAAGTGGCTAACGACGTCCAGCAGAATGAGCTCCGAAGTCTGTTCACACAGTGCCAGACACGAATAATTCAGATTTAGCTTTTAGCCACTAAGAGTCCTTCTGCAGCTTTTATTTAATCCAAACGAGGTTCCACATATTAGGCTATTTCCCTAGCTTGTACTGCCTTTGAATCTAGGGGTCACAAATAATAATTATGTGTATCGGAAAAGGCTTTAAACGGAGTCTGCACAGATGCAGATTTCCAGATTCAGGAGCCAGGACGTGGAAGTGCATAGACCTAGTGTGTAGACCTGGGTAACTTACCTACTACAGAGCAGTTTCTCTCTTTGAAATTCAGGCTAGATTTACGAGACATAGTAACAAATCTTTTTGGGAGGGGTTGGGCGGGTGGGTAGTGACTTTAGACATTAAAACTGGGCATGGACACATTTAAGAAATTATAATTTTTCGTAACTTGTTTGTATTGCCTCTATCAGGTAAATACATTTAGTTTTTAGTGACTTTTTAAAAAGTATGCCCTAGTATGGAGAAGTATTTGAATTTAATGCTTTAAAAAAAAAAAGCATTAATTGAGGTATTGGCAGTATACATGCCCATTTGATACTAAATTTTCTCCATATTCTTAAACTTCTAAGATATTCTGCCACCTAACAGCCCAAAGTCTAGAAGCACAGTAATCAGGAAAACCTGACATCAGAAGTGAATACTAGCACCTACTTAATTTTGCTCTGTTTTTAGGAATGTATGGATGTACTGGTAATTCCTGAAGGAAGCTTTCAAGTTGTAATTCTTTGTAGGGGCATTCCTTAACATCTGCAGGCTAACACGACTGTTGAAAGTATAGCTTGAAGCACAGTTGTGCTAAAACTGGTTTTATGACTAACCCTGACCACATGGAACCAAGGCCTCTTCTGTAAGCCCGTAAGTTGCACATCTTATTCCGAACAAGTGTTGGTTTATCTGATCTTTAGTGTTACCCTGTTGAAGTGATTCTCAGCTAAACATTATGTCTGTTATAACAACTTTGATAAGTATTTCCACTTTTGTTATTTATTAGTGGTGTCCTTTTTTTTTGGAAGTGTCAAATCTTGTGATTATTTAAAATAAAATGCCATTGTAATTTAAGCGATAAAGTGTATGAGAATTCTTTAATATTTGCAAGGTAAATTTTCTGTAACTGAACACCTGGCCTGACATTTGTTCCTCTTGAAGTGTTTTTCTTAAAAATAATGAAATACATCACAAGCCATCAAATTTCAAAATCCAGACACTGGAACCAAATGTTTTTATTTTGTTCCTACCAATTTTTCTTGTTTGAAAATAAACTTAAGTGAAAATACTTCAGTGCAAACTTAAAGTCCTACAACATGACAGCAAATATAAGCCGAAGTCATGAGAAGTGTTTATGCTCCACAGAAATTGGTTGCAAAGGTTTTTTGTTGTTGTGTTGTTGTTTTTATTAAGACCATGAGTAAGGTGTTTGTATACCCTGATCACAATGAACGTTTTCTGGCTCTACAAATAGGATTCACATTGTATTAATTAGCTCAGCAAGCTGATGTCCACACGTGCAGGCACTGGAGCAAGGGCCTCTGAAGCTCGGCGCCAGCCTCCCCGCCGCGGAGGGCCTGGGTGCTATGCCACCTCCTGCACTTGACTGTAACTGGCTGACAACCACAAGAACAGGATCTTCACACAAACCACACGGTAGCTGGCATTAGCCTTTGAATTGATGAAAAACAGCCCTAAGTGCTAGTAATTGGGGAAGTTCGATTTATTTGAAAAGGATTTCCTTTCAAGGGGAACTCCTACAAGACCAAGCAAAGCTCTTTGGTAAATTACAGTTCACGTTGGCACATAAAAACACTGTAACTAACCTACTTTTTTCTAAGCCAATTAAAAATCTTATTCTCAGAAATTCAGTTGAACTTTAATTTTATTTCTAAAACTTAGGTCTATTCTACCAGTTATAAAAATGAAAACAAGTTAGAACTCTAAATACAAACAGATTATTTACATCAGTTTATAAAAATAGATTTGTGTTTAGGAAAAAAATGTTAACCAGTAATTTTCAGTTCCCTAGACTGACCCTGCTTTCTTGGTTAGCAACGTCAATTTAGGCCTTTTGCAGGAAGGGGCTAGGTTAAAACTAAGTAAACTTCAGATGTAAAACCACTGATACCTTTAACGTTCTAACCTTTTCAAAGATGCCTGATGTCATAACTATGCTGCTGTAGTAATTGATAAGCTTATATAAAAATTCAAAATCCAACAAAGCAACTAAATGACATTTATTAGGAATAAAATTAAAAACTTTTTCTAAAGGCATTAAAAATTTGCTATTTTGCTCTTTTTATATTTGGGCAAAACAACTTCACAGTGCAACATTCCCTAAGTGAGTGCCATAAAACAGTGGTTCCCAAGTAGTGGGGTGAAATGAGAAAAATAAGGACAAATAATGTTTTTTTAAAATGCTACATTTATTCCATTTAAGGGACTTATCTTTTTCTGAGATTGTCCTTTTATTTAAAAAACAAACAAAAAAAAAACTGGTGAGAAAACTGATTTTTTTCAGATTACTTGGGAAAATAAATTGGCAACCCTATCTATCAGCCCCCACAAATTTTTGGAATCACCGGTCCATTAAATCCAAAAGTCTGGGAACCACTGCCATGTAAGACTAGCAGCCTATTAGCTACTGTGGAAGAAAAAGGTTTCTGTGGCCAAATGTTTGGGAAATGCTACTATAGAATTTCACATGCTCGCATGAAGTGATGTTAGCGCGCCCCTTCCCCACCCAGGGCCCGCGAGCACATCCAGACCCACTGTTAGCTAGAAAGCGAAATCTGAAGTGAACAATTCCTGACTTTCAAATTGCAAGTTCTCTTCAGATGCAGTTGGGAGCATTTTAAGTCTGGTCTATGATTAGACAGCTCAGGAAATGGGATAATCAGCAACGTTATCAATATTAAACTTTTAATATCAAATACATTTTTGTACAGTGTTACTAATTTATAGAATTATAAAACAAACTTCAAAAGCTCCATAAAACCAGTAAGGCAAAAGCCCTTACTGAATATTATATAAACTTCAGATGTTACCAGGCTTGATTTCAGGAAAAATCATTGGTTTTTGATACAAATTATCTACAAAACAATGTGGTATAAATGATAATTGAATTTTACAAGACTGTGGCTACAATCTGCCCCTTACTCTTTAGTTGTACCAGATCTTTAAAGTTCATTTCCATTCACACATTTCTGCTGCTGAAGCCTGGTTCTTCGTAAGGACTCCAGCTGCTTTGCTCTCAGCCACCGTTCTCTTGACAGCGTTGTCTGACCAGCACTGAGAGACAGGAACCTGGTGGAAAACCAGAAACACATTTCAGGATAATGCCTTTTTCTTTTTTCTTAAGCCCTAGGAATAATGGGCTGGGAGCCAAGACCACATGGTAGCTACACACCCAAGAGTCAAGACTTCTACGAAGGAACCTCTTAACAAGTCAAATCTGGAGGGTGACTCGCTCTGAAGTTAAGAGAACAAGCAGCAGGCCTGTCATCTGAGGTGACTGCCAGCCAGACACAATTCCTACTCAGACTTTTCAGAGTCTTTAAAAGGATGCTTCTAGGTGTCCGTTTGTAGAAGTGAGCCTCAGTTTCTCCTAAATCAGTTAGGAGACTTATACCTGGCTGGCCGAGAAATCACTGTGGGTGCAGAATACTCACCGAGCTACGATGAGCAGCTGGTGGAGGTCGTCTGCGGTGACACGCTGAGGATCATTCTTACGCATTTCCACAAAGTCGTCTTCAACTGCCTGTGTCAAAAGAGTAAGTGGATTTGAAAGCCATTCCTTACAGGAAAATGAAGCAACGCTGGCTTGTGAAAATGAAGTCAGCTGGCCTCTGGCACATGAGACAATACAGGTGAAAGGATGAGAAAATCCACCTTACTCAAACATACTACATGCAAATGGAGGGTTCTAAACAAAGTAACAACACTCAAGTGTTACGTGACATCAGTCAGATGCAGCTTGATGCCCCTTAAAAGTCAGTGGAAACAGCTCTTTAGACCCCACCATTTGAGGAGCAGAACTTTAGCAATGATGATCAAAATTGGTTTCTTGGACTCTAAAACCCAAGCAGCTGCAC
This sequence comes from Condylura cristata, assembly GCF_000260355.1. Classification (NCBI taxonomy): domain Eukaryota; kingdom Metazoa; phylum Chordata; class Mammalia; order Eulipotyphla; family Talpidae; genus Condylura; species Condylura cristata. The sequence continues at coordinate 5,510,470 of NW_004567112.1, read as the reverse complement.
CCAGCAATCCCGGGATCAATGGTAAATGAAAGGCTGCCCAGGTGAATCTGGTAGGAACACTGAACTCGGGCATCTTCATTTGCCCGGTTGCCGCCTCCTCCAGTCCGAGCAACCTTGAAAACAGGCAGTCTGACGGCCGCTGCGGACGGGGCAGCTGCAGCGCTGTCAGAGCACCATGCGTGGACAACTGTCATCACCTGCCTCACCGGGGGTTCCCCGGAAGAACCTGTTCGCAAGACAGTCTTTGGGAGCTGATGACCCTCCTCCCCAGGTTAGCTAACAAAACCAGAAGTAATTATTGGTCATGTTGCTACCACAGGCCCTGCACAAGGCAAGCGGGAGGAAGAGAAGAGGAGGAAGGGCCGGCGAGAACTCATGAACTAAACACAGCAAAGCAGCCTTCCAAAGTGAAGGAGAAAGACATTTCTAAACCAGCAGATCTGCCTTACAAGCCAGAGTTCTTGGGGCTGAAATGAAAGGACAGACAGGTCCGCACAAAGAGCACAGGTAAAGTAGCTACGTTAAGGAAATGTGAACAACTTTTATTAAAGATACCGCTTAAAGCAGTTAGTGAAACGTGCTGGCGATGTTCAATGTACAAAGACACAACCTGCATATCCAACAATAAAGCAAAAAGGGGAGAAGGATCAGAACGCTAACGGAGCAGACGTCTGTATTCCACTGTGACTAAGTGTGTGTTAGTCCTCAACAGCCGCGAGGCAACGAACTACTCAGAGAAAATTATAAAAGTACAATCACTGACACTGTAATGCTACACTACAAGCAGTTCTTAGACAACTGAAAATAACTTAGAACCGAGGAACAACAAAGCTACAGACACACAAAAACAAATGGCCGAGGGGCCAGCGGCTACCGCGGACGGGCGACGTCCTCCACGCAGAGAAATCTAGCGCAAGCCAGCATACCTTGGTTATCTCATCAGAGATGCTGTAGTCCAGGAACCTCAGAAGGGTCAAGTAAATGCGGAACTTGTCGAGCAGAGAAGGCAGCACCGCCGAGAGGAGGCTGCTCATGTGCTCCTCCATGTTCGGCGGCGTCAGCTGCGGCTGCAGGTGGATCTGGCAGTCTGCCTAGAAGAGAGCAGACAGTGCCCCAGATTCCTGAACTGGCCGACTGCTCACGACAACGCATCCTCTAGGCCCCAGAAGGGAGCCAGAGAAACATTGAGCAGGCAGGAGAGGTTGGCTTTTAGCTTACATGCATTCCACCTTAGCAGTAATACAACTGGTAGCTTTTCTCGGTCCCTTCCAATGTTTTCTCTACGCATCAATAAATGTATTAAAAGGGGAGTCAACCTATAAAAAATTGCAAACTACAGTGTTTTAAATGGCTCCTGAACACATATGTATTCCGTATCTTACTGCATTGCAGATCTGGAAACGAAGCAACACACTTTCCCACAGAAAACTTGTTTTCACTCTTGCTCACAGGCGTTCTTACACAGGTGAACACCGCTGTGCAGACCAACCGTCCCTTTCCAACAACCGCATACTTCTTGTCATTAACTGACCCAAAAGTTCGCTCTTCGTTAGGTGGCCTGATGACTTACCAGATCATTTCACCAGAAAGCGTAAAAACAATTACCAGGTGACTAGGGCATTGAAAAAGGAATTCTAAAGTATTTGTCACATAAGATTTGCAGAAAACAATAGGACAGAGGCAGCAAGAACAGAAATCTGGATGCCATCGGGCAGTGTACAGACAGCTGCTACTTCCTCTCATGCTTACAAGGGCGGCTCCTGCTGCCAGTCGCGCGCTCTGCTTGTTCTGTGATTTGTGGGGACCTGGCTCTTTCTAGGGTGGTCATTCCCAAGGCAGGAACAACGTAACCAATTCCTTTGTTAATAATCAGCAGCCACAATTTTGAAACAAGTGTAACATCATTAATACCCAATACCAAGAAACAAAAACTTTTAAAAATGTATCTTTCCAGTGTCATCTCCCTCCATTTAAAAATGACTCATACCGGCAGGAGTGACCGCCCCTCAGAAGTGATGAAGACGTTAATATTGCAGGGAAATTCCATCTGGTGGTAACTGAAGTCATAGTCCACCTTCTGCCAAGTTATTAAGTTGCTCAGGGCAGTCACATTATGAACACCTAGAAAAGCAAGAAAAATTTTCAGTAATTTAGTCACCTAGTTTTTGTTGACACTGATTATGAGGTGTCAACATGAGTTTTATTTTACAAGGTTTTTATTATGAGGTTTTACACGCGTTTTTAAACATTGAGTAGTAGGCTGCAAAGACAATGCTTGTCAAGACAGACAAATACATTTCTGGGGTCAGGGGGGCCCCCAAATCCCACACCTAATGTCTGGCATACAACTAGGCCTCAGGCAGGACCCTAGCAAATACGACTGTTTTCTTTGTGGTGTTCACAGGGCCAACAGAGTAGGAACAAGGCTGTTTTCATGGAGGTAGTCGGAGCACCACTGGCTTTACGCTCGCGTGGCCTTAACCGTACCACCTGCGTTACGTCGTCGTCCTCTTCTGCCTGCCTACCACCAGCACAAATCAATTTGCCTTCTGGTGACTTACTAGGTGGCCCATAATTAAGGTTAGTTCAAACCATCCAACCTACTGAAATATTTTTAGATATTTGAGAAACTTAAAAAATTTTATATTTAAGCAATAAAAAGCATTTTAACTTTCTACACTGTTCTTCTAAGGTCATATATATGACTAAAAGCAAACCTTTTCTTTTCAACCTGAACTTAAAACACTACTTTCATTATATGGGTGCGCAGCTACTAGTTTATGATAACAAGTTACAAGTCCACATGGCAAGCCTCTACGCCATCTCCACTCAGCCATTCCTCTGCCGGGCACCGCCCAGCGCTGGCAGGCAGGCAGGCAGGCAGGCAGGCAGGCGAGAGGTGGAGGGCGGGCCACACACAGACCTGGGGTGTCCAGCTGTCCTTGCTCCAGCAGAGTCTCATCAATCACGAGCGAAGTGTTGCTGGGGAGCTGCAGCAGCCCACTGACCAAGCGGTTGGCCGTGTAGTCTTTGTGGGGAATGAGCTTCAAATGATTCATGTTCTCGATGGTCATTTGGAGACGAAATGACTGCAAAGAGAACTGTCTCCGTAAGCAACAAACTAACTTCTTACTTTTTAATGAGCAGGAAATAATGTTTCCCTGTTTTAAGAAATTACACTTTCTGGGTTAAACATTATTTAATATGGGAAAAAAACAACTGCATAAATTTCCTAAGAGGTAGTCTCCCAGTTTACTGAGCTCTTTTAAAAGCAAAGAAATGCCTGTAACCTAAGTGAGACTATCCCCGAGCCTATAACCTACTCTGTTCAACTGTCTTGTTTAGTATTCGAGAAGAGCAATTTTTTAATTTATCAGTGAAGCATAAATGACAATTGAGAGACATACACCTAACATCCAGAAGCTTAACCTACCACAGGTTAGCAAAACAGGAACTTCAAGATGGGAAGAGAAAAGCTTCACTTAGTTTCCCTCTAAACTCCCTGACCTGAAATCATCCACCAGACTACGGCTGACTCCCAGACAAACTGCTCCCAACCGAGGCACAGGCACCACAGCGCTCCGCTCCGGGCCGCAGGCCGCCCGCATTCAGCCCCCACAGCGTAAGACAATGTGAGCATCTGCACTGCCCTGCCCCCTGGCCACAGCTCCCACTCTCCACACCCTATTTGTCTATCAATCAACTCCTCCATCACTGGCTTAAAAAGGATGATGCCAAGGAAGAAAGGCCGTATTTCCAAATTTGGAGGACATTTGTCTTGGCTCAGCAATGCAAAAGGACACAGTGTGTATCTTCATTCCTAGTGAGGCAAGAGAATGATTATACAACCCACATTGAGGCTCACAATCATTTTTTTCAAGGTGTGAAGTACGTCAAGGACCTTGAGAAATGCAGTCCCCCAGGGTGACCCGTCTCCACCTCTGTGATTTCCAAAGCGACAGTGGCCAGATCTTCCCGTCAAACCCCGTCAGGAGCAGCTCACTGGTTCTAAGCTCTTCCACCGCCCCAGTATACTAGCTGCCCGGACAAAAAAGGCAGTCACTGCCCACGCAGGAATGAAGGCTGCAGCAGTGACAACAGAGAGCTTTATCACCTCAGCTGAAATACTACGCTTCCTTAACCCAAGGCTTCCATGCGTATAAAGGATGCCAATCAGCACCCACCAAGACTACAGTTTTTGAGCATTAGGGGAATTGTGCCGTGAGACTTACAGCAACCTGTTAAGGCACAAAACAGAAGGAAACGTTGAGGGTAAGTACATCTGAAGTTATATGACTGGGTAGGCCTTCTCAGTGAGACCTAGTCAACTCTCAAAGTTGAATATCTGAGTTGATGAAAGATCATCAGATGTTTTCAAAGTGTTCTTAGGTTTCTAATTTATATTTAGAGTATGCTTACTGCCGGAACAAGATGCTGGATGATTCGATACAAGTGTTCGGTGAAGGTACTGTTCCGAGGGCAGCCACTCAAGTTAACTGTAAATTTCCCTAATGGAAGGACATCTCTTCTTGTGTATCTAGGGGGAAAAGACAAAAGATATTCCGGTGATTTGCTAAATGCCATCAGAAAGTAAAGAAAAATTAGCTCAGTATTATTTAAAAGTATCAGAAAGTAGATTACTTGGGTCTGACTTTACCAATCTAACAGCCATGCTTACTACAGGTGTGGGTCACACAGGGGTTGTTCAGAGTCCTTGATTCACAATCATTCAGTCCCCAAACACTGGAAAGCAGGTTGTACCAGCTGCGTTTTACAGCTGAGAAATGGGAGGCAAAGATTCCAAGTACCATGGCCAAGTTCACACAGTCAGGAAGTGCCAGTGAGAGTGTGAACCTAGGCAGTTTGCTTCCAGAATCTATGTCTCCCAGTAAGTACTACTACCTCGAATCCTACCTCAGGGAAGATTTGAGTACAAAGACATTTACTGCAGCGTTACACGTAATAGAGAAAAACCAGGAAAAGCTAACGAGTAGGGGATGGTGCAACTGTCTATCATGAAATACCTGAAGTCAGTAAACGCCTCATAGGGAACTGTGATGGGGGAACATTTGATATTCAGTGGTAAAACTAAGCCATGAGGCTGTGTTTAGAGCATAAATGAGACCCACGTAGGCGTGTGAACATAGGTAAAGAAAACAGGTTGGGGTGAGCAGATACTGACAAGCGTTAACCTGAGATGACCTGTTAGTGGTGAGCCTAGAGCCCACTTCCTCACGCTCTCAGAACTTGCTGGAGTGTACAAGGTACTGCTGAGACCAGAAAACCATGCTGCTGGTTTTCTGAAAGGGAGAGGCGCTCCGGCCCAGCCTGAGTCAGAAATGCACATGATGGTGACTGAGCCGTGGGCTGTGTAACCACAACTGAAATGCCAAAAGGGTATGCTCAATCTGTGCACCAGCCGAGTTGGATCTGGTTTTGGCTCTAAGTTTAAGGAGACAGTCAAAATACTACAAAATAAGCCCAAGAAAAGGTGAAAAAGGGATTTGTGATTTGGTAAAATATATGTCACACTGAACAAAAAAGAGCCACTTAAAGACGTCAGCAGGTTCATACTTTAACTAAGCACTGGGGAAAGCACCCACTCATTCCCACATTCACCAAGCTCCCTTAATTCCCATCAGGAGTACTGTACTTACACTGTAGAGATGAGGTGTAAGATAAGGTACTCAGCAGCCAAACTATCTCCCAGAAGAGCATGAGTGAGGAAGCCAAGCAGCTCTGCTCTGACTGGAGACAATTCAGACATGAAACTGGAAACAACTGGAGAAGGAAGAGACCAGGCTCAGAACACATACCCCAGGCCTCACGTCTCAGGGCAGGCAATTCTGTGAACAGGCACAGCAAGCAGGGGGCGCCAGTACAGACTTTTTAGAAAAGGTCACTAAGTTTTTACAGTTAGACAGCTTGAGTCTTAAAAAAACCCTATCTTCGGCCCTCCATGGTGGCGCAGCGGGTTAAAGCACAGCACTGAGAAGCTAAAGCCACTTCCACATGAGTTCGATTCCCGCCTGCCCCGGAGGTGACCACATGGCGCGGCAGATCTCTCCTGACCGCCCGCTGCTCCCCTCAGCAGTGTACTTCGTCCATCTGCCTGTTCTGCTCCCCACTCTGTCTCTGGTGAAGCTTCTTGCCGCCCCTGAGCCTCTGGCCTGTACCCCAGCTCTGTATGTACAAATAAATATCTTTAAAAAAAAAAAAAAAAATCCTGTCTTCATGAAGAGAATTAACACAATGGAAAATGGGCAGAGAAAAGGTGGTTACCCTAAGGGCGAGCCCCAGCACACGCCACGGTACACGGTGGACATAGACCAGGGGAGTCTGGGCCCCAAAACGCAGCACTTACACTTACAGGTTTTGCTCTCCTCCTTGGTAAGGCAAGCCGGCAGCAGCGGATTGATGTGCTGCAGCTTCTGGGCCAAAACCACATGGATTCTCGGCACTAAGGAAGCAGGGGGACTGTGCACTCTCTGTTCTTCAGCCGTGTCCGCGCACTCCATTGGCTCCAGGAGAGAGGCGGCGTCCCTGGGGGGAGATGACAGGCGTCAGTTCTCAGACCCAGCAGCGGCTGCCGGTGCAAACAACACACGGCTCTGAAAATAAAACGCAAAGCAAGTCAGCAACCATGGCATCTGTTCCTATCTTTAAAGAACAGGAAATGGCTCCTTATTCGAAAACGTTGCACATCTGCAGAAGTATGGGTCACATCCTAATATCATGTATGTGCTCGTCAAGAGCAGGGACACTTCTACTCAGATGCAGTTGGCCACTCACGAGGTTACTTCAAAGCAGACACTCCTGCCTAAACAGCCAGCTAGACCCAGTTTGTCTGCAAACTGGAGTCCTGTCCTCAGCTGTCATTCACCTCCGTCTCATTTTTCTTATATCCTTACACAATACTCTGCATAAGTTATGGATAAAAATTGAAAATAAAGTTCCTTTGGATTTCCTAAACTACCAGACAATAGACTTATTTATTGTGAGATGATTCAAACACATAACTGGAACATCTTCAGACCTTTCACTCAATGGAGCGGCTCCACGGATCGGCTCCTGTGACTACTGTCTTCCAGGTGTGTGAGAAGGGCAGTGGCAGCCACCACCGGAGCGGCTGTGTGTTCACCAAAACCTCAAACCGCCCCATTCAATGCGGGCACCAAGTCACGTAGAAGGTAAGCCCCGGCCACACAGCCGGTAAGAGGCCAACGAACCAACCCAGACCTCCTGGCTCACTTTGTGCTCGACACTGAACGGCCTCAAGAAATGAAGTACCTGAAAGCTGACATGCTGCTATTTTTGTACTATTATGTAAATAACCAGAAATTCATTAAGGGTTGTCACCGAATTACCTTAAAGTGATTAAAAAAATCGGGGCGCAAACTTTCTTTTTAGTGTGTAGAAAATTGCTTTTAATGGAGACAACAAGATGAACTGTCCAATATTCAACAGGAGAATTCTACTGCAGGAGGGGAATGTAATTCCCTTCCTTTGGCAACTTCAAAACAAAAAAAGACAAAGGGAGAGCTGACTTTTCATAACATGCTTTAAGAAGAAAATAAGGCAGACCATGCACACAGAGATCTACTCATATTTGCTGAAACAGTCAAAACAAAGAATTTAGTGATGTGAGGTGAAAACTCACTAAGGGAACAGGCACTGATGGGGCCAGAAGGAAACTCGCCCAAGCAGCCTGGAGCAGGGCACGCTGACCGCACACCCGCAGCGTAAGCCAGAAGAACCAGAAACAAGCAGCACTGAACTCGGCCCAGCTTGTTTTTCAGGGAGAAGCAACAACTGGTAGAAAGAAGTAACTGAAACAATTAGTGGGATTAAGGCTGAGTCGTGGGTTAGTGCATTGTATATTCACAGCAATTGTCCTAATGCTGACAGCTGTATAATTATATATGAAAATGCCCTTGTTCTTAGGAAACATGGATTCAAGTATAAGGATATGACATAAGCAGTTTACTTTCAAGTGTTTCAGAAAAATAGGTATAAAAAAATGATTTTCATGAGCACAAGTCAATGACAAAAATAATATAAATGTTAGTAACTGGTAAATCCGGGGGACGGGAATGCGTGATAACAATTCTCTAACTTTTCTGAAATTCTATCAAAAGCGAAAGCTAGAAGGGTAGAGAAAAAGCGTCACTGGAGGGAGCACCTTTCCTCACTGTTGAGTATGCTGAGGACAGGATCCACAGAGAGGACGCCGTACAACTCAAGGACATCGTTCACTTTGAAACAATCCCAGTCTTCATAGACCTAACAAGAAACCACACGAAATCGGTGTTAGGACTGAATAACACCAAAAGCGTAAGACAGTAGTATCGATTTTAAAGTATTAATCGCCATCTTAGAGTTTCTGAACAGGAAATGAATCATAAACTGAAAACAAGACAGGTGAGGTACTTACCTGAAGTCATTCTACCAGGCAGAAAATAAGTCAGCAACTAAAATACAGAACAGTGCTTGTTCTCAGTACATCACACTACTTCAAAGGGCTGACCTAAAGAGTGACCATCGATCAATGCTAAAAACAACCATTAGCTCAAAGTCTACCAACCGTTCCAAGAGAAAGGGGACAAAGTCAGAATCAACAGCTTTGTACGTACGAGCTGCACACGTCAAGAGGATGGACGCGGAGCTTACAGGTCGCTCACAATAAAACAGATCTTTCAAAGCTGTCAGCCGTGACTGACTTTAGTAAATGTCACCGCCTCCTATGAGCCTCCTATGAGTGAGACCCAGCAAAAGAGTAGCAGGACACAGGTGGGAATTCTGCTTTTCATGCTGGGTAACTGAGGTGCCATGAAGATGAAACCACACCAAGTAAGAATGGAGTTTTTCAGTGATCATTTCTGAAACTTACATCACTTACTTCTTGGGATCAAAACACCAGAATAAGCAAGATAGACAAAGTATTGAGTTTTTTTTTTTTAAATAGATGTTTTATTTTAAATAGAAGTAAGAAACGGATTTTGACAAGAAAAGGAAGAATAGTTTAAAAATGAAGTAGCTACTAGGGAGAAAGAAATGCCCTGGGAAAGTAGACACTAAAGTTGTCTCTTGTGTTTGAATATTCTTTTAAGAATGCTGAGGGAGACAGAACGCCCGCCCGAAAGATGGCCCCTGTCCTGGGGTGTGTGTGCCAGTTACGGACAGCAGACGTGCACACTCAGAACCTTGAAGTGGAGATCAGCCTGGGTTGTCTGGGTGGGCTCAAGCTAATCAGAGAGGTCCTTAAAGTGGGGAGTCTCCCTAGCTGTGATCACAGAGATGCAGTGCTGCTGTCTTTGCTGCTGTCTTTGAGGACGGAAGAGGTCACAAAAGGAGCAAGGTGGGCAGCCTCCTGGGGATGGACGGGCAAGGAGACAGACACCCCGCCGCGGCCTACAGGCAGGAGCGCAGCTCGACCAACACCTTGATTTTGCCCAATGAGATCCGTGTGTGTGTGAGACTTCTGACCCAAAGTCTTTAAGAAAATTAATTTGTTGTTTTAGCCCCAATTTTGTGGTGATTTGTTATAGCAGCAAGATAAAACTGACACAAATACTAAGCGTTTCCCACTTTAATATTAAGACACAATCACATTTCTATGTCAATGTCAGAGCTGTAAAAGGTTTCGTTACCTTCACAAGGCATGCGGGGCCCTTCTCTCCTGGCAGTGGAAAATTCAGATCAAAAGGAGACGAGAGATTCAGGGAGTTTAGCTGCTGCCCAGTAGAAGCTTCAGTTTCTAAACGCTTTGGCTCTCCACACCACTGCAGCCCACCAACGCTCCCTAAATTCAAAGGACAGCACGGCACCTTGTCATTGCTAAGGCCGCCAGGAGGACAGTCCCGTAAGACCTTTCAAGTTTGATACAAATGACGCTTTTGAGCTTGCAGACCTCAAGTTACTATAGCATTTAAGAAAATAATGTGTACTAATCAAGCCCTCTATATCTGACCAAGATCTGAAAATTTCATCATTTCCCTCCTCAAAACGGCAACAAATTCCCACCTCCCACATCTAATCTTGGCTAAGTACTTTCAAAAGCTAGTATTTAATATGGTCACTTTGACATCTTTGACTTCAGGGATACATGGTCTACTGAAAACACCACCACCTTGGTAGGCTACTTACTGGATTTTATTTATAGTGTACATTCATTACCAAATATTTATTAACGTCCACTAGGTACCAGGAAACAGACTAGTTGTTAGGGAAACAGAGCATGAAAAGACAGCCTCTGGCCCGGACGGAGGCACAGCTTAGAGCTGATAATGGGAATCAAAACAGCCTGCCACGCACGGAAGGCGTCTTAGCAGTAGGAAGGAATAAACTATTCGTGTCTGCACGAACTCAGACACAGCTCAAGGGAATTCTGTTGAATGAGAAAAGCTAATTTTACATGAAATAGCAAAATTAGAGACCGAGAGCAGTGCTTGCGGGGTCAGGGACCCAGGGGAAGGGAAGGACAGAGGTGGGCACGGCTAGAAGGGACGCATGAGGATAATGAACTATGCAAAAATGTGGACAGTGCCGATGCGCCTATCCATGCCCGTTTCCAGGACCATCTACTATCAACAGGCAAGATGTTACCATGGGGGAAAACCGATCAAGGGAGTGCGGACCTCTCTGTAGCGTTTCTTCAAACTGTCAACGGACACCTCTCAAAAATGCTTAAAGAAATGTGTAGTCGGAAAGATCGCCCAACATTCAACAGTAAGTTCAAATTTATAAAAACAATGCACTCAAAGGCGGGAAGAGCCCGCAGTGTGACACTGGAACAAGAGGGCGAGTAAGAACAAGGGGCGCCAAGCGCAAGCGGCAGGAGAGTGGGCGTGCGTGTGTTCCGGGCCGCAGTCAGTCGCTTGCTGTGAATACCATTAATCCCGACACGTTTTCAAAAGAACTATGACATTTACATAGACATTTCCATACAGCATGTCAATTTTTAAAATACACGCTTAGCATTAAGGAAAGCTACACTAAGCACTTGTAAGTAGAATAACATACGGGTAAGTGAATCCTTAAGGCCTGTTTTGTTTGCCCTCTTCACCCAGTCTGGGGTAAGAACGGACTAAGTGACACGCTCTTTCCTTCCTGCCTCTAACCTGCCCTGTGGTTAAAGGTCCCACAGTGAAGAGGTTAACAGTACCAAAAAGAGAAAGAAAGACACTACTACACTTGGCATCGCACAGGGGATTACTGCTCAGGAAAACTGTGACTGAGAAAATCACAAATAATAATAGAGGCCAAGGTGAAATTTTCTCATGCTGTAGAAAATGTCTCCTCTTGATTTCTTTATTTTAATCAGAATTGCATTTTTAGCGTATTTTAAGAAATATCAACAAACCACTAACAGCAGATAAATATAGCAAACAACTGTGACTGTTATTTGCTTCAAGGTTAAAAATAAATGTTGTCAGTCTCCCTAAATTAAATTAAAATGCCACTCTTCCAAAGAAAATAATAAAAGGCATGTTTTCAGATAGTAATTTTGAGGGTAAAGCTCGATGCTTCCACTTACGTCAGAGCTGAAATAAAAATGTGAAGAAAGATCAGACTTTCCAACACAGTACCTCAGACACCGATGCTGCAGCAGCTGCTCTCAGGCAGGGGCCGCGCAGTGCTCAGCCACAGAGCACCATCTGAGCAGGGTGCTGTAAACTCTCACACCCTCCTGCCACCCTAACAAACTGGAAAGCAAGGTCATTAAATCACTGCCAGCTGCCGAGTTAAAATTACTCTATTACACAATTAACTCCGAGAATGGCCGGACTGCAGAGCAGACACCTACAGAGGCCCTGGCACACGCTACCTGCTGGCCGTGCGCCTGCGTGCTGGTCTTTCTGCTTATGAGGCTGTAGGTCCATGTCCTCATCGTCTTCGTAGCTCCTTTTGTGGCGGCTGGGAGTGTAGGATGTTGAAGGGCTGACTCGAGCTTGGTTTGTGTTAACATAGGCGTTAAATGAAAGGTTAAGAAAAGACTTCTGGAGCTGAAGGAGAATCAGTTATGCCAACCGTGTGACTAATAAATGGTTACTAGTTTGGCAATTTGGCTAAATAAAATGCATTTTAATAATGCTGAACTTCTTGGGCCTCCATGCTGGGTCAGGTGTTAAAAGTTTCAGCGCTGTCAAGCTATTGCCAGACACTGCAACATGCGTTTGACCCCTGCCCAGAGAGCTACCCTACATGGCAGAAGACCTCTCCTGTCAAAATAAACCTTAAAAAACAAAAAAGCTCAACTTCTTGTTTCGATCATCATTATAACATATGGACATGTTATCATGAAAGGTCAGAATACCACAAATAGAAGTTATTAAAATCTTGAAGAAATAAACATTTGTAAGTTACCTGTAAAGGAACATGTAGCAACAATGAACGCAGCATTTTCTGTCAAAATTCTGAGAGAAATGATTTAACCAAAATTTATTTGCCTAGCCAAACTATGGATCAATTTGAGGTTAGAAGAAAGACTATCTCTGAAAATTCACCGCTGCTGCTGGTGTTCTCTTTGCAGAGAGAATCACTTCAGTATGTGCCCCCCAGTGAAATGACACAATAAACCAAGGGAAAGGAATCCATAGTGTCAAAGAAACAAGCCAGCCCAGAAAAGCGGCAGAGAGATCCCAGAAACAAAGCAGCTGGCAGTGGACAGGTGACTGTAATAGAACACGGGAGCTTTGATATGAATGAAAATTTGACGATGGCAAGTAAATAAAGGGAAAGGCCAGGTGGAAGTTCAGAGGGGAAACATACACACACAAAGTCAAGAGCAGAAGTGAAAGAGGAAACAGTAAATTTAAAGTCAAAAGCTGGTTCTTTGACAAACTCCTAGCAACACTGCTCAAGAATAAAAGAGGAACATTGCTTAACATTAATGGCGAAGAGATCATTACTAGATGTCCCCCAGACACTAGTAAGGAAAAGTAAGGAACCATCACGAAAAGTTTTATAGGTAAGTCTATCAACTGAGACTTCAACACTGCAACTGACATGAAATATTTTAAAAACTTGTCTGTTGGCCCTCCCTGGTGGCGCAGCGGGTTAAAGCACTGCACTGAGAAGCTAAAGCCACTTCCGCATGAGTTCGATTCCCGCCTGCCCCGGAGGAGACCACATGGCGTGGCAGACCTCTCCTGACCCGCTCGCTGCTCCCCTCAGCAGTGTACTTCGTCGATCTGCCTGTTCTGCTCCCCACTCTGTCTCTGGTGAAGCCTCTCACCGCCCCTGAGCCTCTGGCCTGTACCCCAGTTCTGTAGGTACAGATAAATAAATCTTTAAAAAAAAAAAAACAAAAAAAAACAAAACTTGTCTGTAATTTAAAATCTTCTCACTACAAAAGGCCAGGTTCAAAACTAAAAACAACATAAATGCTCCTCAACTGTAGACTATGTGAATAAATACCATTAGCAAGAGGAAGGAATAAAGACCCACCCATGGGTGAGTCTCACAGGCATTACGCTGAACAGCAGAACTTGACTGGAAGACTCTCAAGCTGTACGGCTCCATGTGTAGCGCAGTCAAGAACAGAAGCTACAGTGGAAGAAATCAGGACAGAGGTCTCGAGGGAGGGGGTTGGTGACGGAGATTTTCTGGAACAAGTTCTTTCTGATGACTGGGGTGTACATTACACATTTGTGTGCCTTTTCCAAATCACCCAAATATACCTTTAGAACTGGTACATTTCACTCTCACTGAAAAACTGCCTGAAAGAAAAACCACTAATTAAAAAAATCAAATAAGTTAAAAGGAAATGAAGCTATCGTCTCCTCTCAAAAGAGCCAACATGTGTTCCTTTAAGAAAGTTGAGTAAGTTCTAATTTGAAAGTAACTTTTTACTTACTCAACTGGTAATCTTTTTTTTAGTCCCTTTCCATATACTTCAATATTTTTAACAGTATTTTACTACAGGAGTGTTCCACAATTTTAGCATTTCTCAGAGACAGTTACTTAGGTTGCTTTTTAAAGTTTTCTTCTTTAAATCAAATGAAACACATTTTAGTAAAACATAGCCAGGCTCTATAATAAAGAATAGGCTCCCCCCCAACCAGCTAATTTGACCAAGTTTTTCAAAACTCAAATTCTAATATCAATGTATAAAGCTGAACTCCCAAATCATATATAGCATTGTTAACCACAAGTAAATCAATAGTTTATTTAAAAAAATTCATCTGAATTGTAGTCTTTTCAATTGCTAAAATCACCAGAAACATGATGATTTACACACAAGAAGGTTCAGAAAAAGGATATTTCTTTTACCCACACAGATTCCCCAGGCACTGGAACACAATAGAAAGTCTGTCTTTCCAAAGTAGTAGTTCGTGGTGAGTTTAAATCAACTTCTTGTTGAGGCTGTAATGCACACAAAAACATTTTCAGAATTTTATTTAGAAAAACAGTTTTAAACGGCAACCAAATATTCATTTATAAAGACACAATAAGTATTTCATGCTGAGTTAACTTAATACGCAACTATGAAATCCAAACTATACTATCACTTTTTAAAAGAAAACTGACACATCATTTCACATGTAGTAATCAATATACTATCTTCCCTCAAGTCTATAATACACCCCGCCCTAGGTTGTAAAATTAAATCCTTTTTAATAAATGACACAATCATTTTTAAAGACAAAAAGCACATGGTAATACCCCATTATCTCTTTATGAGAAAAATATCACCATCAGTGAAGACTTTCAAAACGAGATAGCTCTAAGATGAGGTTTATAAGCCAGATACTATTTCCTAGAAATGGCGCATCTACTTCAAATATACAAATTTCTAAGAACCTAAGATATTGCATTGAAAATTACTTCAATAAGTTACTTTTATGACATAGAAAACCCTTTTAAGTCAATAAAATGTATTTTCCACTTTGTAGCGGGGAATAAAAGACCGAGAGATGAAATGTATGAGCTGAAATGCAGAAGCTGTATCTGTCTCTGTATCTTTCCAGGTCTGAAGCCCCCTTTTCGTGTCACTGTGCGTAAGGTGCTCTCGCAGCGGCACACTGACGGCCCACTGTAGTCCCCAGGGAGGCTGCACTGGACTCTGGGAGAAACGTGCGTTCCTGTCTCAGCCAAACACCACCGAGGAGCCCTGCAGGCCATCGAGCGTAAGGTTCAAGAAACCTGTCTCTCATGAGCCCTCTGCTCCAAGTATTCACGTGGAAAGTCACCCCTACTTCAACCAAGATTCTGGACCCACAGAGCAGAGAACTAGTGCCCACCAGGAGGTAAGTCCCCAGCACCACCTTTCTGCTGAGGCTTGTGTAAGGCCTGTCTGGCCTCTACGAAGCTGCGAGGTTCGTTTACTTCCCCAAAATTAATGTGTTTCCATAGAATCACATGAAAACACACAAAAAGCAAAATTTAAGAGACATTTTGGTTAGTATATTTATTCTGACATGCTGGCAATCTTTTTTTACTATTAAGCTAGAAATAAAATTTAAACTTTTCTCAGTTACAATGCCAGGTTTTTGAACAGATCTGAATAAAATTAATTCCAATTGTACATTAGTTCCTTTATTGTCAGAAAAGCATTTTTTAAAATGCAGATAGGCTGGGATTACTTTAACTGTTCTAGTAGTTTCTGCTGCAACTGTCCCTTTTATAACTATAATTTTATCAGGATTCTTTCTCTCTCCTCCCATTGTTTTATAGGCAAGGGAGTTTCTATTACTTCCTTTTCTTAAAATAAAAAGTGTTAAGTTGCCCCACACCTCTGGTATGTACCCCAATTCTTTATGGATAAATGCTATTTTCTCTCAGGAGAATAGGACAGATTTAATCAAGTATAATCTCAAGTGTTAATCCTCTACTTTCATCTTAACGTCACTGTAATGTGTATCTTTTTAAATCGGGGAAGGAGAGGTGGAATTAGTTTTATAATATTTCATTTTAAGAGAGTTTTAGAATATCAAAAAAGGGCAGAAATAGAGAGCATTTCACAGGACTTCTTAGAATTTATTTACACATAAGATAAATAAGATCAACTAAAGAAATTCCATCAGAAAAAATCTATTCAAAAGTTTATATATCTTAATGATACATACCCCACACTCAGCTATATCTCTGTATTTTCCAAAATGAAGAACCTACGACCCAAAAAAAGGGGAAAACATTATGATACCAGTATATCAGAACCAAAGCACCATAAAAAACCCAAGGACAAAACGAATATTTATAGGCAGAAAATTTCATGTAAAAAGCAGTAATACATTACCCGTGCTTTTGTGTTTCGGTTAACCGTTTCATAAACTCCCATATAAAACTCAGGGTCAAACATATCCTGAATCATGCAACGAAACTTCACAAAACTGTTAGGTTTCAAATAATGGAGGGGAACTTCATTTAATGAAGGCACCTTGAGAGAAAATAACCAAGTGGAAAAATTATTTTGTCTATAAAGCATCAAGTTCACATACACAAACAGACTGACTGGACCATCCAGCTCCACACTGCAAGCGCTACACAGTCAAGCCCACTAGGGACCTGAAGCTCTCTCAGCCAGTGTAAGGTCACTGCCCAACAGAAGCATTCTTGGAGTTTCTGCACGTCTGCACATCGATGCTTGACTCTAACAGAAAACGATGTTTTTCCTTCAGAACACTTTAAAACATACCAATTCTTCAAAATGAAGGTAAGATCATCAAAGTTCTCACACTGACCTTTTCTGTCTTAAAAGTAACACGGTCAGTTACTGCCACCTAGAGGTGCTAGGAGAAGGGCTTTATGCTAGCGTTTATGGGGCGACACCCTAAAATCTTTTAATAAAGAAGCACTTACAGTAGAGGAGGGCACAGGCCACTGTCCATATTTAGGGGTCTACATGGGTCCTGCTGGACCGAGATGGCACATCTGCCCAGCCCTCACCCCACTCAGCTGTCAGCTTACCCACTTAGGAGCATTGTTTTCCTTCAGCTTTTCCTTAAAATATTCAATTACTTTCTTCTCCCAGTCAGGATTAACTCCATTTTGGGCTGAAAAGAAAAAAAATATTTTTCAAGGCTAAAGACACATGACGTACCACCAGGCCACATTCAGGTGAGTCATGTCAGAGGCACCCCAAGCATGCTGGGGAGCTGCTCCTGTGCCGGGGGCCGCAGATGGGGCCCCCCAGCTGGCCTGCAGGAGCTCACAGCCAAGTGAGAGCCTGGATGAAGCGGCTCGCAGACCACCACCTTGCGCTGCCTTTAAAAACATCTTAACAATTTTTTTTTAAATCCTTTACAATTACCCTAATTTGAAGAGCAGAGGATGGTCTTTATTTTTTTTAACTCAGTTGGGCATGATTTCCAGCAGTCGCATGAATAATATAAGAAACACCTGCATTCCTTGCCCTCTGCATTATCATTTGCTCTTTTTTTTCTGAGCCACCAAGATTATGGTATATACATAATGTATTTCTACCCAAGTATTTCAATGTGTTTCCTAAAAATAATATTATCTTACATAACCCCAGTCCTGTTACCAAGCTCAGGAAACTTTCTTATCTTATCAACCACCCATCTTTCAATTTGTCATTTGACC
Source organism: Condylura cristata (assembly GCF_000260355.1). Classification (NCBI taxonomy): domain Eukaryota; kingdom Metazoa; phylum Chordata; class Mammalia; order Eulipotyphla; family Talpidae; genus Condylura; species Condylura cristata. The sequence continues at coordinate 5,492,923 of NW_004567112.1, read as the reverse complement.
CAATACTATCCCTCACTTCATAGGGGACCCAGCCTCAGGTCACAGGGTACAGCATGTATTCGGCTCCTTTTATCTACAGAAAGTCCCAGTTTTTCTTGATCTTCTATGAACAAAACTGGTCCTTGGGCAAAACAGAACATTCATTTGGGGTTTGTCCATTTCCCCAAGCTCAGACTGCAACCACGAGTCCCACCCAGTCAGATCATTTCACACGTGTGTCCTGGCAAGAACAACACTGAGCCTTGGCAGGTCTTCTAAGTACTTATACCTAACGGAGCAAAGACCAAAATGAAAAGGAGTGAGCAGGAAAACTCCCTCCGAGATGCTGCAGTCAATGCGGTGAGTCCAGTAACCTGGCCTCAGACGGATTCCGGGGCCTGCATGGTGGTTGTCAAAGACACAAACTTCAGCGCACCCCAGACCTAATGAACCAGACACTCTGGCGGGGGCACCTCACCGCAGGTGTCTCAGGCCTGTGGGCAGCTCTGCTCTAACGGATGCACAGGTGATCAAAAGAAAAAGAATGGCTATTCTGCTTCTGGCCGGAAGGATGTTTAAAGACTCGCCACAGCAGTGACATCACAAACCTAGCACGGTGGCTGTATCCCGTGAGAGACTGAGTGCTGCTGGCAGGCAATGGAGCAAAGTCCAGGGTGACTGTGCAGCGACTTCAAGGGACCCTGACGCTGTCCGTCTGGTTAAGCCATCCCAGCGGAAAGCGGAGTGGGAGAGGCAGGGTCTCAGCAGAACACCTGCCTGCCTCTCAAGAGGTTACCTGAGACAACACATCCTTCTGGCCTTCAGGAGGATGGAGTTGAATCATCCGCAACCAACAGTAGCCCTGAGCTGAGCGCACACACGTAACTTCACCACACTTCCCATGAATCCTCGCCGTCTCAACTCTAGTTTAAGGGATGGCAACAGTGTTCTGCAGACTCAGCTGTTCCACCTCACCCATACTCAGTCTTTCAATCTCTGAGTCCTAGTTACTACGTGGGTATACCTGGCATCTCGCCCCATAGCCTCATCAGGCTGAGCGACTGAATGGCGCAGTACCCTTTATCGTATGTTTAGTTGGCTACTCAAATAAATCACTTTGTGACATGCCCACTCACAATTTTGTCCAGTTCTAAAAGCTATATTTGTTCGCATCAGAGATGTATATAAATTCTTTGAGTATTCTAGAAGCGAGACTTTTGTCAAGTATATGTAAGGAAAACATTTTCTCCTAATCTTTGGACAGCAAATGTCTTGTGATGTGGGGCAATACTCTCCTGGGTGATGACCATAGCGTCTCTATTCACCCACTCAACAGTGTTCAGGTTATCTCTAAGTGTCGATAGCTATGAATAGAATGATAAGCATTTGTGTACAGGCTTTCATTTCTCTAGGGTAAAAATCTAGGAATGGGACCGCTGGGCAGAGGGTAAATGTATGATCAACGTTAAGATTCTGCTTTTTCCCAGAGTGGCCACACCATGCACATTCTCACTAGCATTCCTGCCAGTGACTTCCACTGTCATTTTATTTTTAAGCTGTTCTCATTTACATTTTAAACTACATTTTTAGCTGTCCTAAATAGTACTTGTTTTATGACTCAGGTGTGGTTTACCTTAGTCACTGTCCCACATACAGCAATGAAACAGAACAAAACACTGCAAATTACTAATATCAAGAGACAAATTTTCTGAAAAGCCTGCCTAAAGAAAAAAGGTAACACAAAGAATAAAATCATACAAATAAAGCATAAAATGAAGGAAAAAAATAACTAACTGAAATACTACAAACGATGTAAAGTATCAAGAACTGGAAGCTCATAAATTTAAGATTTTATTCAAAAAGAATGTAAACTGCTAAAGTTGGCACAAGACTGGCAAACTGAGTTTTACTCACATCACATTTTTACCCAAGACCAACATGAGAAAAAATGAACAGCAGCTAATTGTTCCTTCCAAACAAGGAAGGCACTCCAAACCCAGAAAATCTTTAGTTTGAGGCGTATTTCACAACAGGTAAAGTAAAAATCACTGGAGTGTTAAACAAGAAATCATGTCCAAGAATCATTCCACTGTTAGAACAGATTATCAGAAAATCTATTAATGCAATCTACAACATCAACAACTTAGAGGGAAAAAAAAAATGCGACCTTTTCAAGGGATAATTAAGTATATGATAAAGTCCAAGAACTATTTTTTATGGAAAAACCATAAACTATAGCTTGGGAGCAAGCTCTGGATGTAAGAGAAACCCAGTAGGGTTTTATTCTTGAAATACTAACCATAAAGCAAGATAATTTAATAAAGGCATTTACAGTTCCTGTCGTAGTGGGCCAAACACCCTGGACAGTGCTGGTAAAAAATAAACAATTGATGCCAACAAATGCCGGAGGGCAGTGTCCCGGGGCGCATGAGTGGGGCTGAGTGTGTAGCAGCCTCTGCAGACAGGTGTTATGTCACGGCAGACAGACTGCGCAGGGTCTGCCCCACGGCTGCATGGGCTTTCCTGGGCACTGAAGCTGACTGCAAGGCAAAGCTGAGTGTGGGTGACAGCGCCTGTGAGGAAGTCAGAGATGTCAGGGGAGGCTCTGGCCACCAATTTGTGCACTGGAATAAGCAAGCTGGAAAACGAGAGTGAATGTAAATGACTGCTACATATCAGAAGTGCTCTGTGTCTTTACTTAGAAGTTTGGAGATGTTTCTGACCCAAAATATGCAGTAAGAACTTAACTCTTCATCCAATCAATTAGCCTGTAAGATTGGTTTTCCTTAAAGTTGCAGGTTCCAAAAAAAAAGTCACAGCTTCCAAGAACCTGAGGAGAGCTTCCACTCAATTTTGCTGTGAAGCGAAAATAGCTCCAAAAAACTAAGCCTTCAAAAACCAGTGAGTGTGTGTGTGTGGGGGGGGGGGGGAGTAAGAGGCTCAAATGTAGGTAAAATATTTATTCAGAATAATGAACTATAGCAGAAAGAGTAATAGCTAACGTTTAATGAATTCGTATGACTGTACCGGACACATTCAGAGTGTCTGGTTTAATACTCATACAGATTGATACTCTTATTCCTGTTCCATAAATATAAAACAGAGCAGAAAAAATGAATATGACACAATAGTCAAGAAGCTGAGCCCAGCAGTGACCTAACTCAAGTGAAGCTCTATCGTAGGTCCCCACAATAGGAGACAATTTCCTTGGAGAATTTAAAATAAAACCAGGGCCTCTCTGGTGGCATATAGGGTTGTCTCAGCACTCTAGGGCCTCAGTTCAGTAAATTTACCTGGTCTGCTCCCCACTCTGTCATTGGTGAATCCTCTCACCCCTGCACCTCTGGCCTACACTCCAGTTCTTCTATGCAAAAGTAAAAATAAATAAATAAATAAATAAATAAATAAATAAATAAATAAATAAATAAATAAATACAGATAAATAAATAGATAGATAGATAAATAAATAAATAAATAAAGTATTTAAAAAAATAATAAAACCAATTAGAACTTGGTCTTCTTTTACTATCACCATGGAGTGTCAATTCTAAACAGTGCCATGGATGAAAAAAATCCTTTGTTGGTCTAAACCCTAAAGAATTGTAGTTACTGTGGAATTTTAATAACATATGTGGGAGTGCCAAACCCACACATTTGCACCACTTACTCTAATAAACACAGCATTCTGCATGAAGTCAATGCAGAGAATTCTCACTCACTGTTGGCTCCCGATGCAGACTTAACTTTGTGCATCTGTCAGGCCAGTAAATTGCTTAAAATGGTCCGTCACTGTCCAAACTTGCTTATGGTACACCAAATCCTCTTAGAATTCTTCTCCATACTCTTAGAGTCCTTGGTGCATACAACAGATTTCAAATAAATAGTAACAGTGATTGTAAAAATAGAGAAGTAAAACTTGAGTCACTTCTGCCTTCTTTGGGACAACTTGGGAGTTTTTTGTGCCTATACTTAATGAAACTATAAAATAAGAGGTAATGCACTAGGTGTAAATTTTCAATCATACATGAAATATTTCACCAAATTTGAATACCCTTAGTACTGAAATGCATTATTTCTAAACTATTATTTGTTTTAAAGATTTATTTATTTAAAACTAAAGAGTGAATTGAGAAAATATGTCAGTAATATCACTGGTATGTTGCAGTCATGGTCTAGCTTGTGTCTTTTGCAGGCTTTTATGAAACTCACAGATCATGCATAAAATATTATGTCAAACTATAACCAAAAGACCAAAATCCAGACTATTAGGGAGCTATAAATATTGAGTCGACAGCTGAGCTTTTTTTTCTGTGGAAATCAGGGGAGTTATTAACACAAATAATCAGTTCACTAACAGAAAATTATTGCAATGTGAAGTGTCGTGTCCACACCCACATGAAATGTCATCACCGCAGTGAAACTCAACAGTAACAACGCTGAAGTGGGGGTGGGGAGATAAAGCTATGCGCTTCGTTGCATATTTACTACTGACAGTAATTCTGTAGTAAAAAGAAGGGGGGCATTACAAATGAGACACTTACGAAGCCACATAAACTGGGTATGACCCCAGAATGAAGCAGCAAGTTGGCTCTGAAATCTATAACCTTTACTATTCTCTATTATCAAAAGAAATGAAAGCAAATCCTTAAAAAAAAAAAAAAAGTCAATGCAATCCCTGTTAAAATACCAACTGGGGGCCCTCCCTGGTGGCGCAGCGGGTTAAAGCACTGCACTGAGAAGCAAAAGCTACTTCTGCATGAGTTCGATTCCCGCCTGCCCCGGAGGTGACCACATGGTGCGGCAGACCTCTCCTGACCAGCTCTGCTCCCCTCAGCAGTGTACTTCGTCCATCTGCCTGTTCTGCTCCCCACTCTGTCTCTGGTGAATCCTCTCACTGCCCCTGCACCTCTGCCCTGTACCCCAGTTCTGTGTGCATAAATACATAAATAAACATTTAAAACAAAAAACTGCCTTTTTTTTTTGCAGAAACTAAGCACAGGCTGCTCCTATATTTGAATGGAAATGCAAAGGATTTGAAAAGGGTCAAACAATCTTAAAAAGAATAAAGGTGGAGGACACCCACTTCCTGATTTCAACTCAGTACAAAGTTAGTTATCAAGAGAACATGTTACTGGCAAGAAGATAAACCCAGATTATTGTGATCAAATTTGAGAGTTCAGAAATAAAGCTACACGTTATTGATTTTTTTTGACAAACATACCAACATCATTTAGTGGGCAAAAAAATCTTTTCAACAATGGTGCTAGGAACTTACAGGTGAGCGACTACAACAGGACAGGCCCCTGTGCCCTGAAGTGCCCTGTGGATCTCCTGGGCTGGAGCCTTTACAGTGTCCTTTATGGCTAACTAGTGAGCAGGAAAGAGACAAATGTGGTGCCGGATATCCCCTGCAATGAGTGAATATGGATACTTCACACCGCACACAAAATTTAACACAATATTTGCCAAAGAACTGTGAGAACTGAAATTTTTAAACTCTTAGAATGTAAGGGCAAATCTTTGTGACCCTGCATCAGACAATTGTTTTTTAAATACAACGCCCCAAAGCACAAGCAAACAAAGGAAAAAAATCGATAAATCGAACTTCATCAAAATCTAAAACTTGAAAGTCTTCACCAAGAGTGGCCGAGGGCTTCCTGCTTCAACAGAGCTTGCAAAGAACCCCCAACTCTCCAGCCTCCCCACCAGCAGCTCAGTCAGCCCTGGCACCTCTTTAGTGCCCTTTAGCCACCCCAAGACCCCACCACTGCTGCAGTGAATCACAGTCACCTCCTCTCGGCTGCCCCACAATGATAAGAGTCTCTCCTCCCAACGGCACCACAACTACCCCCAGAACGCGGAGGCTGCCATCAATTCCCAGGTCACCCAGGAGCTCTGTACCTCCTGCACCTATCTGTCCATGTCTCACTACCTTGGCCACAAGGATGTGGCTTTAAAGAACGTGGCTGAATTTTCTCCACTAATCTCATAGGTGAGGGAAGACGCTGAGAAACTGGTGATGCTGCAGAACCCAAGGAGGTGGCCCAGTCTTCCCTCAGGACCTCAAGAAACCAGTGTGGGGTCATGGGGAGCATGAACTGAATGTAATGGACACTCGGAAAGTGTCAGTCACCACTGGAACTGCACAAACTGGCTGGCCACTGACAAAAATGATTCCCCTTTATGTGGCTCCTTTGAGATACATTTACCTGAATGAGCAACTGAAACCCACCAAAGAATGGATGACCAAGGAACCAACCTGCACAAGCGTGGGGCGGGGAGCGCATAGCAAGCGCACCCTCAACAGTCAGGAGGACAAAACTATGACCACAGTTTGTATTCATGAGTAGACAGATTCCTGAGTCCATGCTGGACCAACCAGATTCTCATGCTCAGGACCGGGATTGAAATAAAGGTGGAAGCCAGAGTGGGTTGAAACTGAGAACAAATGAAACTGGGACCTGTGGAGTCAAGAAAGATTGATAAGTTTTGCAGAGACTGCAAGAGAAAGCCTGCACACATGCCTAGAGCAGAGGTAGCAAAATGGGACTCCCGCTGGCATTCCAGGCCCAGGCTGGCTCGGTGGTAAGCCTCTGGGACACTCTCCCTGCCTTTGGGCTCGACAGCCTCTTAACAAATTACCTTTTGTTCAGTGCTCTCCCAAGGGCAGGGTGGTAGAAGAGACCCAGGCTGGGTAAGGACAATAAGGGACGGATTGTCCATTCAGAATCACTGATAACAAAACAGCAGTTTGACTTTAGTGAAATGTATTGCTTTAATTCTTTGGAATAGTGATAAAATACTCCTCCCTTCTCTTTTCCATACACCACTGTTCTTTTTCACAGCAGTTAGTCAAGTTCTAGTTCTTTAGACAACCAAAGTGCCAAAAATACTGACCTTGCTCCTAAAGAGAACCTCAAGAGAAAATAGTAAAGGAAACCAGAGTTGACTCCTGAAATTAACAGCAAGTATTAATTCAGATAAAGAAAATTTCCTTTTTTAAACTAAAAAACTTTTTAAAACCTAAGGTTCCTGGGCCCTCCCTGGTGGCACAGTGGGTTAAAAGCACAGCACTAAGAAGCTAAAGTGACTTCAGCATGAGTTCAATCCCCAGGCCTTGAGGTGACCCACAGGGCGTAGCAGACCTCTCCTGACCCGCCCGCTGCTCCCCTCAGCAGTGTACTCTGTCAGTCAGCCTGTTCTGCTCCCCACTCTGTCTCTGGTGAATCCTCTCACCACCCCTACACCTCTGGCCTGTACCCCAGTTCTATATGCATAAATAAATAAATCTTTAAAAAACAAAAACAAAAACCTAAGGTTCCTGCCTTTGTTTAAGGGAAGCAGTCTGACAGGGTCACTAAATGAACAATCACGGTGCTGGCTGAATCATTAGCATAAAGCCTGTAACAGACTCATGAAGATACCCAAATCTTAAAGTCTTTGGACCCCAATAGCCTGTATATTAAATCTTTTAAAAACTGCAACTGACACATCAAAGGCATTTCAGTAAGGCCTATAGGAAAATATGGCAAAAACAAACTCAAAATGCAGGACAGTTCAAAGATGAGTTATGATTTCTGTGGTTGACTGCCCATTCACAGACCTTCAAAAATTCTTATCTGAATCAATATTTACATGTGAAAATAACTTGTACCCGATTATGATCACATTCTATGAATACAAATATAAAGGTCTCCACCAGGACTGCCACTTTGAGATTTGTGATCACAATGCGAATTTACAGCATTTCTGATTGGTAAATTAGTCTCTGTTCAACAAGTTTTTACTAACACTTTCAGCGTGCAAGGCATATTCCAGGCCTCGGTGGGTACAGCACTCTGGATCTGAATTCCCAGTGTCAAAAGCAAAGGGCCCAAGAAACAAGTGATTTCAACAGTTTGTATTACAGGCTAATTTCCAGTAGTAATTATGGAGCAGGGGATATCTAACTTAGGCTTCTAAAGGAAGAGTAATGTTCAGCCAGAAAGTCAAGTAGGGTGGGAAGGGAGGATAGCAAAGACAACAGCTGATGCAGAAGGTCTAGGGCAAGATTCATCATCAAGGCACAGAAAGTGGTTCAGTAAAAAGGGATGAGGTGGGAGAGCTAAGCAGGGCAGAGCTAAGCGCCTCAGAAAACACAACAGACCCCTGCTATTCCATTTGGAGTGAAATTTATTTAAAACAATTTCCTACAAAACTAAAAATGATCACAAGTTTCACCTCACTTCTCACCAAACAAACCTGTAATGCTGTTATATTAAAGGTATTCAAATATTCTCAATGATAGCAAAAACAACAAAAAATTATACTTCAAGAGTAGTGTATGTTTTGCAATAACATTCTAAGACAGTGCTCATCGCCTTTGTGTTAAGACATTTCTTGCCAGGGAGTAAGACAATGTGGGGGGAGTCACCAACAGGGTTCAAGTGCCCAGAACAACCCACCGATCTTATAAAATACTGTAAAACCAGAAGTTTACATCCAAATTGAACCCTTTCTGTCCTATGAAGTATACCTCTTAGGAGGATACACTCAGAAGACAAACAGAAAAACATTTAAATCGTTACCCAAAAAATCATCTTACTTGAAGTTTTTTTTTTTTTTTAAGGGTGAGGGATAGTTCTCCTAATTCAATGTTCCAATTTTCTAAATTTACCTAAATCTAAACTTTCTAAATATCAGTAACTGGAACTTCATCCTTTACACACCAAACTTTTTTAACTTTCCCTAAGAAGCCTCCATACACCTGCATCCTCTTAAACCAACGGGTGCCCTTTACCTTCACATTCTGGGTACCAATTACAGATGCCAGGATTCACTCTGAACATCAAATACTAGGATGCCGTACAGGGACATTCCCCTTCCTCAAAGCACTCTTGATGAATATATAATGATTTCATTTCTCCTTTAAGCTTATTTAAATTCCTTCCTAGTCTGCTTGGCAGTGTTCACGGAGGACAATCTTAATGCCTACTGCGGCCTTCTTCGAATTTACTGCCTACAGCTATAACCTGGCAAACTAGATCACGAAGTTCGTCGGGATCAGAGGCAAATGACGAGCTGCTGAAAGCCAAGCGCCGAGTCCCACCTAGGAGACCTGCACCTTTCGCCAGCGGTCTGGGCAGCTGGGATTCTTCCTGAGGTTTCCTCGATCGTATCCCCCAAGGTAGCAAACGAGCAGAGGCCCCTCTACCACGCCGTCACCTGCAAAGTCAGGGGCCTCGGCGCACCGCGGCGAGGGGGGCCGCCCTAGGTCCAAAAGGCCCCCCGGCAGGAGGGGCTGATTAACTGCGCGGCGGGCCGCCGCCCCCGCCCGGGAGCCCCGGGGCCAGCAGGACCCACGCGGGGCGACTCGCGGCCCGGGAAGGTCCCAGGCTGGTCTGCAGCCCTAAGCCGCTCCCTCCGCGCAGACGCGCGCTCGGGGGCTTCCACCTGCCGCGAGCTCGGCC
>NW_004567112.1:5471638-5482531 GCF_000260355.1 Condylura cristata | reverse complement strand
TGGCCCGGTGCGGGCCGGAAGGGGCGAAGGCCCGGACTCTGGGGGCCCAGGCCCACGCCGCGGCCAGCCCGGGGAAGCCTCCTGGTTGCCTCTGGGCAAGATGAACTGGCGAGCCCGCCTGTGCTGCCCGCCCCCCTGCTCTGGTGCTTTCTTTGCTGGTGGCAGCTGTTCTGTTCTCTGCCCCACCCTCGACGCGACGCTCCCTAGGACTGGGGGGTCCTCGGGAGCCCCCCAGTCCCCTCCGCCGTCTGTAGCAGGGCCGAGGCGGAGATGGGGGTGGGGGGTGCTGGCTCTCACATGCCCGCTGCCCCTGACCGCGGCCACGGGCGCTGACCTGCGTGTGTCCCGCAGCAGGGGCGAGGCCCCTGCGACCTCCAAATGAACGTGGTGGCAGCTGCACCCACGAAAGGTCCACTCTGCGGCAGCCTTTGGCCAGGAAATGTGGCAGGTATCCAGTCAGTCAGGAGACGGCCTGTCTCCCCCAAAATGTACCCGAGAAAACCCCAGTCTCAGCCACAAATAGGGCGAGTTCACAGAAGGAGGATCAGATGGGAGTTCACAGAAGGAGGATCTGAGTAATCTGAAGAACAAGAAGTGGTCTCAGAGCCCAGTCTGGGCCTAGTGAGTTACATGAGCTGAGCAAACTGGATTTCAAGTCCAGGGCTCTCCACACTTTGTTCGTTCATTCACTCCCTCGCTCTGCAAAGCCGGTTGCCAGGGCCCTGGGTCTGAACGTAGAAACTCCAAATTTGATCTTCGTGGCCATAAGAATGCAAATTAAATGTTTGACAAGAAACTCCCCCCCACACACACACAAACACAAAGATCTATCTGTTTATGCATACAGAGCGGGGGTACAGGCCAGAGGTGCAGGGGCAGTGAGAGGACTCACCAGAGTGGGGAGCAAAACAGGCAGATCCATGAAGTACACTGCTGGGAGGTGGAGCGGGGTCAGAAGAGGTCTCTGTGCCATGCCGGTCACCTGGTCACCTCCGGGACCAAGGATTTAACTCCCACAGAAGCGGCTGGCTGCGGGGACCTTGCAATGCTGCACTTTAACCTGTTGGGCCACCAGGGAGGGCCCTGACAGGAAACTTTTAAATCATGACAGACTCAGACTTTATTTGAACTACAGTTTGATTCAGGTTCAGTGGTGACTCAGAACACTCTGCTTGGTTTGTACCTATGTGTTTAGCGATTTACAAGCAACTTCAGAAGAGCAGCGTGAAGAGACTCGGTGAAAAATGTCACGCTCGGTGATATTACTTGAGCCATTTTCATACTAAGTGGTTATGAGATGGACAAGGGTAGGGGAGGATGCATATCTAGGAGATTATTTTCCCCACTGTGGGTAACCACACTCACTCATTCCCCAACCTCCAGTCTGTTTTTAAGGACATTAAGTAATACAGCCCATGGTGGAGAAAGGCCACACCATCCTTGCCTTCATGGACAGTAGGTAGGAGACTAATTTCTAAGTCCTTGTAAGAGCCAGGCAACAAGCAGGGGTGGGCCTGTGAGGGGGTGGGGTGGGGGTAACAAGCAGGGAAGTGGCCTTCGCTGACCAAGTGCCAACCTTTCTGGGTCACTTGTGGCAAAGGCTGGAGTCACAGCCCTGTTGTTATATCCAGTCTGACAAAGCGTTGTTTGTGAGGACCGTGTTGCTTAAGGATGGGATACCTTTTGGGAAATGTCACTGGACAATTTTGTCGTCTTGTGAACATCAGAGTGTATAAATTTGTGCTTTGCTCGCGAGTGTCATGCGGATGTGCTGCCACGTCTGGCCTTCAGTCCAGGTCGTGAGAAGATTCTCCAGGTCTTCTGACATTTTGGTTAGCTTCCTTGGTTCCAATTAACTGGGCCCTTTCATTGCTCTGGCACTCTGCTCTTGTTCTCCCAGGTCACAGTGTGCCAGGATGGGGCCTGCCTGACGGTGCACAGTGACTGTCACTATCTCCACTCCTGCAGACTCTGAAAACTTCACATTTCATCCCAGGTCAGCTGTTCTGTGTAGGCTTCCTGGCCTCTGCCCAGGAGCCATGGGGAACAAAGCATGAGCTTTAGCAAGCACAGGTGGAAATGATGCCATCAAGTGATGTGAATACAAGATGTAGGAGGCCACTGGTATAAGACTGTTGGCAGGAGGATGTTCCAGTGGCTTCCCACCAGCAGGCAGCGGGGATGTGGGGCACGATTCAATTTAGTCTGTCACTACAGAATGGGGCACGTGGTCGTATTTGGTTTCTCAGAAATGCAGTGGAAGCCACATATATAATTTAAACTTTTTTAGCAGCCACATTTTTAAAAAATCAAAAGAAACAGGTGACATTAATTATATATTTAATAAGATCTCACAACTAATGTAATTGGAAGAATCAACAGGAAGATTGTTCCTGGCTATTTTGCACTTTTTTTTTGAAATTTACTGATTCTTTGCAGTCTGCAGTCTGGTTCTATACTTACAGCAAATCTCAGTTCAGATAGCTCAACAGCCACGGGAGGCAAGAAGTTACTAGAGCAGATAGTGTGGGAAACACTGGGGCTGCCTGGGATGGGTCAAGCCAAGCAACTCAGTATTAACATCTCAGGGATTAAATTTCTTGCTCAAAGGCATTTTATGGTCCCTTCATGGAAAAGGAAGAACCTGGTCCCGTGGCAAAGATCAGATGAATGACCTGTCCAGGCCTGTGTTTAGATGCCTGCGAGGTCAGGCAAGGAATCAGAGTCCAGAATGAGGACATGGGCACAGGAGTTTTGGGGGTGAGAAAATGTACTCCCCAAAGTTAAATCGATATGTAAATGACTGATAAATTCTTAAAAAACAACATGGAACTAAGTGGAAATTCTATCTAATTTATCTATCTATCATCTCTCATCTTATTTGTCATGGAAATTCTATTTATCTGTCTATCTAGTTGTCATCTCTGTATGTTTTGACTGGAAATAAAATACTAGGAGCTTGACTGGAAAAATTCTGTGAGGCCTTCCCTGGTGGCACAAGGGATTAAAGCGCAGCACTATGAAGCTCTCTGCAGCCACTGCAGCACGAGTTCCATCCCCGGCCAGGGAGCTGACCCACAGGCCACAGCAGACCTCTCCTGTTTTGCCAACTGCTCCCCTCAGCAGTGTACTTTGCTGATCTGCCTATTCTGCTCCCCACTCTGTCTCTGGTGGATCCTCTCATCCTCCGTACCTCTGGCCTGTATCCCAGTTCTGTATGCATAAATAAATCAACCTTTACAAAAATACTGTTTTCCTTGGACGATTCCCTCTCCCACATCTTTTGTTCCAGTCTTAGCATAACTCTTAATATTTAGGTTTGGTCTTTACTGGGCATTAATTTCCTTCTTATTCTCTCTTTTTGGGAAATTTCCTAATATTTATCTCCTGAATTTTATTTTTTGGTCCCCTGAATTATTTTTTTTTTAAAGTAGCTCCATGATCTTGCTTCTTCGTTAGTTTGCCTTACTCCACTGACCATATTATTGACAGAATTTTAATTGTGTGGGTTGATTCTTCTACATTGCCCTTCCCTGTTTCTGTGTCTTGCTTTGGCTTGTCTTCCAGCTTCTCAGCCCTGACCATGGTATTTAAAACGTGAGGACTAAACAGGAGAGTGGGAACTGGAGCATGTGAGTGGCATTTGTTGAGTGTGAACTTGATTATGGGCTGATCTGGCTGGGCTGTCTCCTGGGGAACTGTGCTCTCAATGTCTCCAACTCTTGTTTTCATGCTCAGAGAAAACTGTATTCCTCTGGTAGAGGTGAAATGTGGCAGCTGAGTGGAGAAATTGGGTGTGGGTTGGGCAAAGATTGTTTTATTATTCAGTATGTAAATATTTGCTTACTCTTCCTTTTGTTTTACCCTCTCCAAAAGGGAAAACACAGTCTTTTTGCCACGAGGGGAAGATCACTCATCTAGTTACTCACCATGGAGGAAGGGACCCTTCTTAAACCATGTTAACCCCCACCAGTGGAGGACCTCTCCCTCCTGTTTCATTGCCCCATCCAGAGATGTTTGAGATTAGCAGATCCTTTTGGGAGACCATAGTGCAGATAAGGTTGCCTCTGGGTTTTCTCCTTGACTACTTTGCTAAATCATCTACTACTTGCTCATCTCTGTGTGTGCATGTGTGCACACGCCTTCAAAAATTTTGTTGAGTCCTCTCCCATTCCCTTCATCCTTGTGAGCTTAAAATACATTTGTTTTCAACACAGTTCCTGGAGACAGAAAATCAAGATACACCTGTCTAGACTGACATCATTCCCCAGAAATTGCTCCTGTTTCTGTTCGCTCCCACTGCAACCACTCTTCATTGGAGTTGCCCAGCTGAGCCAAAGCAGGAGCCTGCCAAATGTTTCTCCTACTTCTGGAAGAAGGAATTTGTTCTTTCCTTATCTATTTTATTACACTGAGGTCAGAGTGAACTTTCTACAGACCGAATGTTCTTATTTCTCTATCCCTGCCCCTTCTTCCACTCCCTTTGGACCTTACCTTGTAGAAAGCTGCATCATCTGGCCCTGGTTGGTTTTTCATTCTCACGTCTGACTTTCTCCCAGTTGCTCACTTGGCTCCAACCATATTCTAATCCTTGTTTCTCTTAACAGCCAAATGGCAATCAGGTGTCCCCACTGACAATCTGAAACTGTCTACTAGTACTTCCTCCAACCCCTTCCCTGAAACATTTTTTGTTAACTTTTATTCATTGTCTTGCAGGCCTGAACTTTAATTTTTCTTCTTTAGGGAAGCCTTTCATGTCATCCAGAAGAGGTGAGTCCTTTGTGGATAGTGTTTCTTATCCCTCCTCATAGAGGGAGAGACCCCTCTCTCCTGGATAATGCCCAATTGCACATCACACCTTGGGAAGCTCTGTCATCATTTTCGTCACACATTAATTTGGCTTTCTGTGTTCAGTTGTCTTCATGATCAGACTGTAGCCTCTAGGAAGAGAGTTGCGTCATGCTCCTTCGGTATTTAGCGCACTGCATTGCCCATTCACAGTAATGACAGGCTTGACCAAACTCCAGTACAGTTTCTAGCAGCTGAAGGTCATGTCCCTAAGATGATCTCAGGACTCTTTAAAATGTCTGCCTGAGAAAATTCAACATGGCTGGGAGAGTTTAGTTTGCTCCAGCCCAAACCTGGTGATAGGCATCTAGGCCCTTGGTACCACTCCTAGAGCATTATTATTTCTGTGCTCCTTAGAGATTTAAATCTTCTGCCACCCAGCACTGTCTTCCCATGGACCGGAGAGCTGACTCCACCCAGCCAGGAGGGTGTTTGGCTCTGGCTTGCAGTATTGTCTGTCATAAAGATATGAGAAATTTGTTTCATTAGTAAGTGCCAATTAACAAGCCCAGGTGGCCTAGTCACATGGCCCAACACCTGTTGGCACCCATGGGTGCTTTCCCCTTAGCACATCCCAGTCTCTAAAAAGCCTCCAAACTTTTGTTTTGGGGACGTTGAGTTCACATTGTATTCCCTTCCCTGTAAGTTATTAGTGAATAGAATCTATCTTCATTTTAACTATTGTCTGGCTTTATCCTCGATAGTAAGAATATGAAATAGAAGGATATATAATAAACCTTCTTTTGGGGTCTGTTTCCCAATCCTGCCCTCCAAGAAACAGAAAGACTGACTATTCTACTCAAGTTATTCATAATGCACTTTGGCATTGTATTAGATGATTATTCAAAAAGTACAAAATTTCAACTCCATGGTTTCTCTTTTGAACATTTTCTTTCTCCCCCCGGCGGCTTAAATATTTAAAACATATCTAATCATTTCTATTTCTGGGTCAACGGCAAGAGTTCGGACCCAAACTGTGGGTGAGCTTGGATAGGCCTTGGCTACAAATAGCCCACATCCCTGTTCCTCATTTTCTCCGCCGGCTGCGTGGTGTGAGCTTCCCCGGCAGGCTCTCAGAGTTTCCCCTAAATTACATGGTGGCGTCGAAGGCGGCAGAGATCCACGCAGTCTCCACGACACTACCGCTCACCCAGCCTGGGCTGGCGCGGAGAGTGTCACGTGCTAGGGCTTGGGCGTGAAGCCTTCGCCGCCATTTTGTTTTCTGGCGGCTGTAGCCACGCTCCGTTCCGGCCGCAGTGCGCAGGTGCGGAAGTGTGCTGGCCCCGAGTGTGACCGGTTCCGGTCGGTGGTGCTGCACGGTCTCCCGGAGACGTGTAACGGACGGGTGGGCTGCAGCCATGACCGAGAGGAAAGCTAACGGCGGCGGCGCCTCCGCCTCTTCGTCGGGCACGAACTTACTCTTCTCCTCGTCGGCCACGGAGTTCAGCTTCAACGTGCCCTTCATCCCAGTCACCCAAGCCGCCGCCGCCTCGGCCTCCTTGCTCTTGCACGGAGGTAGTGAGGGGGCGCGGGGGTGGGTGGTGGTGAGTGTGTCCGGGGAGGCGGCGGGGTCCTGGGCTGGTGCGGGTCGGACGCGAGAACTCCGAGCTGCGACCCCCGCTCTGGGCCGCTTGCCGGGGCCTTCGGGCCAGCTTGAGCGGCCGGGGCTTTGGGACTTGGAGGCGGGGCGGGGGTGAAGCTCGCTCTGCGGAGGGAACTCGGTGCTGGAGCTGGACGGGGCGGCGGCGGCTCTCGGCTTTTTGTCGCGCCGTTGCCGGTGCTTGCGGGGAGATGCTGATCACACCTTGTCCTTCCTGGGCTGCCGTGGGGTATCTCCTGGTGTAAACTAGCGTGTCTGCAGAGGAGAGCACGCAATGCCCTCACCTTTCGAGACGGCACCTTCTCGCTGAGAAGCGTTTCCCTGTTCTCCCAGGTTCCCTCTGTGGCCTTCAGCGCGCCCCCCCATATCTTTATTGTTGTGTGCGGAGATGATTGCATTGAAGAGCTTACGTGGCATAGGAGCGCAGGTTGCGCGGGCCTTGCCGCGAAGTCGCTGTGAGCTCTGAGACAAGTTACTCGCTGTGCTTCCTTGCCCGTCTGTTTACAGTGAGTGGATTTTCGTAAAAACAGAGTAGTGTTAGAGAAGCATGTGTGAAGTCAGCCTGTCGGCCTCTTGTCTGACTGGTGGGCTCTTTGAACTTTGTGACTCTGATTTTCCTGTCTATTTCTAGATGTTGTTTCAGTGCTCCGGCACCCAGATCCTCAGACACTGCCAAATATTTTTCCAGTGAATAATTAATTTTTTAAAAAGGTTTATTTATTTACACGTACAAGAACTGGGATACAGGCCAGAGGTGCCGGGGTGGGGAATTGGATTCACCAGAGGCAGAGTGGGGGACAGAACAGGCCGATTGACCAAGATACCCTGCTGAGGGGAGCAGCCAGGAGACAGGAGAGACCTGCTGCGCTCTGCCCCATAGATCATTACCTGACTGGGGATGGAACTTGTGCTGCAGTGGCAGTGGGCAGCTTCACAGTGCTGCGCTTTAATGTCTTGCGCCACCAGGGAAGCCCCTGAGTAATTTCTTCTTGTTTGGACCTTCCCTAGACAGGTGAAGCGGGGCAAACTGGAGGCAGTTCTATAGCGAGGCTCCCCGCCCCTTGTCAGTGCTCCTGACCACTTCCCGAGGTCGGATTTCTTCCTCCTAGAATGCTGGCTTCCCCGAGGAGCTGACACAACAGTGCCTGGTATGTTGTAGAGTTTTCAATGGCCGGCTGGTGACCCAGTGAAAGGGTTGGGGTCAGGACTATGTTGTCTTGTTGGACTGTGTGGCCACGGAATTCGTGCATTTTGGTGAGTGGCTAGTGTGACTAGCAGGTGCTGTGGGACTGTGGGACGCTGTCCCCACACCATCCTTTGCTTCACAGATGTTGCCTGGGTCATGCCCATCCTTGCTATGGCTATTTTGTTTGTGTATCACCACCAGTTAATACTCAACATTTCATTGTCAGGTATAGGATAACCAAGCCTGTCTTGTACATTTTCGGAGATAGCTTGTTTTGTTTCGATGAGAAAATTAATGGTGTTTAGAACTGAAATTGGGCAACAAGTATTTTTCTGCCTCTTAAAAAGATTTCTCATTAGAAAGCTTCCCAGAGAATTTCAGGAGACAAAGGAACAGTGCGTCTCATTGGAGGCAACTGTTAATCGTGCCAGTGAAAAAGACACAGAAGAAGCAGTTTCATTCATTTAACAAATACTGGTTGCATGTGTCTGTTTGCCAGACCCTGCTCCAGAGGGCAGGGAGATACTGAAGGGCAGAGAGCGTGGCCCCCAATGACTGCACAGCGTGAGTGTCCACATGGTGTCCACTACGTCAGCCCCGGATGCCGTCTGCACCGGCTTGGCAGGCCCTGGGCTGATGGCTGCTGTGGAGGCGGTGGTCTGGGCTGCCTGGGAGAGGGTGTCCCTCAGCCCCTCGGGGCTCACAGAGGAGCTGGTTCTTGAGTGAACTGTTGCGGGTGGATAGCAGGGCTGTGTCAGAGCCTGGGAGGATGAGAAGACCTGCAGATTTGGTAGAACCTGGTAGTGGTGAGCACCGTCTCTCTCCTCTCCTTATCTCCTTTCCTTTCAACCTCTTCTCCCACCCCCTCCGCTCCCCATCACTGTAAGAGAGTGTGTGCTTCAGTTTCTTGTCATTATTGTAGAAATCAAATTGTGTGTAATTGGGTAGTGGAATAATATTTGATTATTATTAGAAAAAACATTTGAAGCAACATGTAAAACTAGTAGGTATGGATCTGATTTCTATTTTTAAAAGTTTCTAAATACAAATGCATGTAATCTATATACTTAGAAAGCAACACATAGCTGTTTATTTAAGATTAATGGACAGGTGGGCACCAGAATGTTACAGTGTTCACAGTGATTGTCTCTGCGAGGGGGCTTCGAAGGAAATGTAATTTTTAATTCCTTTGGTTACTTTTTAAACATTTATTTATGTAATAACTGGGGTACAGACCAGAGGTGTGGGGGGATGAGAGGCTTCATCAGAGACAGAGTGGGGAGCAGCACAGGTTGAGCTACTGGAATCTGCCTGGGAGACAGGTGGGTCTGCCGAGCATGTGGGTCCCTCCCTGGCCAGGGATCCGACAGGAACTCGCAGTGCAGTGGCTGTGGACAGCTTCGCAGTGCCATGCTTTAGCCCCTTGCACCACCAGGGAGGCCCCTTTTGTGATTTTTGACTGTCTTCTCATTTTAAAGAAAGCGTCTGAAGAGAAAGTTTTTTTTTTTTTTTATTCTGTAATGCAGAAATGTAAGTTTGAACAACATGAGTGCACAGTCACTGGCTCTCGGGGTGGAGTCATGGCTGCAGGCTGGTGGGAGCCTTAAAACTCCTGTTTCCCTGTTCCCTTTCAGAGGATTCCACAGATGTTGGCGAGGAGGACAGCTTCCTCGGGCAGACTAGTGCTCCCACATCTACCCCACAGACACTCAGGTACTTCTCTCAGGTATCAAGCAGTAGTGATCCTTTTGGGAATATTGGACAATCACCGTTAACGACTGCAGCAACGGCGGCTGGACAGTCCGTGTTCTCCAAGCCCCCGACGGCTCTGCCTTTCACCACGGGATCCCAGGACACACTGAATGCGTTTTCACCGTCCATCTCAAAGGCTCAGTATGGTGCTTCATCTTCACAGATGGGAATAAGTACTTACCTGCCTTCTCAACCGAGTGGTTTCCCTCCTTCAAGTTTTGGAAGCCCACCCCAAGGCGTACCCCAGCAAGGATACAATCCATATCGCCACACCCCTGTGAGCAGCAGAGCTAATCCCTACATCGCGCCTCCGCAGCTGCAGCAGTGCCAAACGCCAGGCCACCCCGCCCACCCTCCGCCTTCCGGACCCCCGGTTCAGATGTACCAGATGCCTCCAGGATCTGTAGCACCGGTACAGAGATACATTCTTATACCTGCATTATTCACTCTGCTTTATCATCTCTCTCATCCTAGCCTATGTTTTTAAAAGCCCTGTGATTTTAATAATCAGTATGATGACAAGCTATTTTCATGCAAGCTACCTGCTTTGAAGTAAACATTCTTTTAAAGGTAGCACTTTGAGTGGCCATAATTTGTATTTCCTATTTATGGAAGTAGTAGTTGATTTTAATGCATTAACTGCATGCCAGTATTTCCAGATTGTAGTTTAAGAGACCAATAGTAAATGTTGTCTGGGGACTTGTGAAAGTTGAAGCAATTATTAGCAGACTGCCAGCTTCTCATTTTCTAATTATACTGTTCAATCAAAGAACCTAATTACAGGAATGAAAATGGATTACCCCAATGATATTTTTTATTTACATTTTTGGAGTTTGGATCTAGATAGTCATACTATCTCAGGAGAGAAAAGAAAATTTGCATTGGGTAAACTTTGTGAAATTCCTTTATGCTTCCCCCCCAATGAATTATTTAACTGACTTTCAAAGGGAAATAGCTGAATTGAAAAAAAAAAAGGTGGAGTGAACCAAGAAAAGGAAGCACTGGGGACTCATACCACCGTGAGCCAGAGGCAGCAGGGCTGATGCCGGTGTGTAACTGGCCCCTGGGAGCAGGGAGAGCGCTCCCTAGGGTTTATCTTCCTCTTCATGTTGTTTAACTTAAATCCAACCAGTATACGAGGCCCCACCAATGCTGGATTTTGGCATATTGGAAAGTAACCAGATTCATAGCACATAGTGTGGTTATATGCTGGTTTGCACTTTAAAATGTTGAAGATTTCTAATTCAGAATTAAAAAGATAACTTCAAATTTAAAAGAAAGTTGCAAAAAGAGCAGCACAGAGAGCACACAGTGCCCTCACCCCATTCACACATCACCACCACTCGCCCCTCGCGGCATGCGCGCACCCTCTCGGTATGTGTGCACCCCATGTGTGCATGCACACACCCTCACGGCATGCGTGCATCCCATGTGTGCACCCCACGTGTGCATGCACGCACCCTCACGGCATGCGTGCACCCCACGTGTGCACCCCACGTGTGCATGC
>NW_004567112.1:5434989-5471538 GCF_000260355.1 Condylura cristata | reverse complement strand
GTGTGCACCCCACGTGTGCATGCACGCACCCTCACGGCATGCGTGCACCCCACGTGTGCACCCCACGTGTGCATGCGTGCACCCCTCGCGGCATGCACTCACCCCCCGTGTGCACGCGTGCACTGGTGTTCTCGCCTCCGTCTGCTCTTCTCCCTCTCCCCCTCCTCCCCTCTCCATATCCTCTCGCCTCCCTCCTACCTTTCGCTCTGCAGCCTTTTGGGAGGGAAACACTTAGCGGTCAGTTACGCACTTGGAGTCTTGACTCCCGCGCGCCTCCTAGAGGAAGGGTTTTCTTTTATGCAGCCACTGCACGGTTAGCAAGCTCAGCGAGCCTAGCATCGACACAGCATTCCAAAATGACTTTCACTATCAGACTTTAAAATAATTGAATTTTAAAGGTATTTCAGTGCGGAAACCTAAAGTGCAGAGTAGCCAAACAAAAATTGCCCCTTGATAAGCCGTGTTTTTATTTTGTTACATGTCTTACGGTTTCTTCATGTCTCATGGTTTTTCTACAGAAATATAAGAGCTTTTTATAGATGAATGTTCTATATAGTTTTTGTGAACTTAGTTGAAATGGTAAGATTTTAAAGATTAAAAAACAAATTTAGTGGCTCTCAGGAATTTACTTGAGTAATCAGTCATCCGTGAGACATTTAGATTGTGCGCAGTGCTTTTCTCTTATAAGTGACATTTTTGTATATGACCAGTGAGAAAGTCTACCTGGCTTTATAATTATATCTTCAAGATGAATTCGTAGAAAGGAACGGCTCGGTCAAGCATAAGGTAAAATAAATGACAGAAGCCACCTTGCTGGGGTGACTTCTGTGAGGCTGGCTCACTCTGTCCAGTTCCCTCTGCAGCCGGTGCTGCTCGGTTAGGAAGACGCTGCACTGGGACCTGGTCACTCACCTGGTTACCCACAAGGATATGCGGGTGGTTCGCGCTAGTGTCACAGGTACATCATCGTTCCTCCGACAAACGTGACTTTTCTGTCCCCTGCAGGTTCCTCCTCCAGTGCAGTCGGGGTTGCCGCCCCCAGCCCAGCAGCAGGCACTGGCCAGGCCAGCGGGTCCCTCTGTGCAGGCGCCGCCTCCTTTTCTGCTTCAAAACCAGTATGAGCCTGTTCAGCCCCACTGGTTTTACTGCAAGGTGGTGGAATACAAACAACTGTGGATGCCTTTCAGTGTGTTTGACTCTTTGAATCTTGAAGAAACCTTTAATTCAGGTGAGCACTGATCATGTTGTCATTTGATTTTAGGAAGAAAAAAAGTAAGACTACTTATCGTCTACTTTTTGTGAATGTCAGATGAATCTTGTAATTTGATTTTAGGAAGAGAAAATGTAAGACTGCGTCTATTGTGTATTTTGTGGTGAATATCGTGTTAATCTGACCCCTCCGGACTCTGCCTTCAGATGGTGGTATTCATGTGGATTCTGAGTCATTCGAAGAAGTGCTTTTTGTTTTTGGAGAAATAGTTTGTCTAAAGCTGTTTCAAGTCAGAGAAATTATAAAGCGTTTTTAAGTAAAACTCTTGTTTCTAGAGGGGTCTGAAAAGCTGCGCCACTCGCTCAGGCGAGTTTTGGTGCCACTGTGACTGCCCCCGTCTCTTGAGAGAGACTGGCTCGCAGACGATGCTAAGGTGCAGAGAAATCTCATAGACATGTTTCCACCCTGACTCTGTCTCATAGAGGTCTTAGAAACAATGTTTTGATTCGGTCCTTCAGGACCATGTCATGGAGCATTGCAACTTTGATTACAAAAGGATATCCACAAGTTACTTGAAGTATTTTATGATCACTCTTGTTTTTAAAAAAAAGATGAGCTTCGTTCTTGGTCTTTAAGGACTGACTAGTCACTATGTTCATTATTTATTGCTATAAATACACCTCGTAACTGCTGATTTACAATGCGGACTTTGTGTTCCAGTCCAGCCAGACCCTGAGAGTGTGGTTCTGGGCACGGATGGGGGACGCTATGACGTTCATCTCTATGACCGAATGAGGAAGGCTGTGTACTGGGAAGAGGATCCCACCGAAGTGAGACGCTGCACTTGGTTTTATAAAGGGGACACAGATAGCAGGTTTGTTCCCTATACAGAGGAGTTCAGTGAAAAACTAGAGGTATGTGGGCTTTATTCCTTTCGTTTTTCTTTAAAAAGCATATGCCGTGTATACATTGGAGCCTCATCTAACAGTTTTCACAAGGGAGCAGACTTTATTTAGGGGAGCCAGTCTTTATCCTGTTCACACAGAAGATTCCTTTTAAGATGGTGTCATCACTTATAAGGTGCTGATAGTGACCGCAGGGTCTAGAGATAGTTTTTCAGGAACACGTCACAGAGCTAATGAAGTACTTGTATCAAACCTCTAGAAGAGCTTAGGCTGCTGGGATCTGTTGCTGACAGCTCCCGCAAGCATGTGGATAGAAGAGAGGCAGGGGCGAGAAGGGCGAGGCGTACAGTGCCATGTCCTCTCCTTTCCGGATACTCACCAAGCTGAAGCTCCTTCCTCTTGGGATAGTATGGAGACTTTATTACATAGACCTGAGTGATTAAATCACGAATCAGTGGCATCTCAGCTCCCTCCTAGCCCCTCTCTCCTAAGAAATCTGGGAGTGGAAATAAAAAGCTCCCCCCTCTGGTCATTTTGGTTGTCTGGTCACTAGCCCCCTTTTGCAAGTGTTTTCCAAAATTCATCTTCACAAATAGAGCAAAAGACCCCTTTATCACTCTGCAACTCTTGGGAAATTCCAATGCTTCTGGGGGAAGTGTGAGACAGCTGTATGTGAGGATCAGATATGCATGATAAATGTGTTATAGCCACCTGAGTAACCAAATATGTATATTTCTTATAAATTACATTATTACATGTGGTGTAAGAATTTCACAAGTCTTTGAATAGAAAATAAGTGTACATGAATTAATAACATTCTTATATAATAGAAATAGCTAACTAAAAACTATAATAAAGGTGCTGTTTATATCACTTTAGAAAACTATACTAAGTAGGAAAATAGTTCAAAAGATACAGATTTACTTTATGGAGAAAAACTACAGAATAGGATTGAAAAGACATAAATTATGACTTCAAGAAATGGAACTGGGTTGAGCAGATCGATGGGGTCTCACAGCTGTGGGACACCACACAAAAGCAGATACAGGGTGAGAAACAATGACAGGGACAGAGAGAGAGAGAGGCTGGTGCTGGCTGGATGGGGTCTCCTACACAGATAGTGTCTGCTGAGCGGAGGCTGAGGCCTGAGCCAGAGCCCCAGTTGGGGCCTGCCTGGTGGCCTAGGGGTTAAGTATTAGCGTCAACCTCGTGATGACCTGAGTTCCATCCCAGGCCAGGGAGCTGACCCACACATGGCACAGTGGACCTCCCCTGTTCCGCCCGCTGCTCCCCTCAGTAGTGTATTCAGTCAGTCTGCCTGTCTGCTCCCCACTCTGTCTCTGGGGAATTCTCTTACCCCCCCCCACCTCTGGCCTGTACCCCAGTTCTTGTATACATAAATAAGTAAATAAAAAAAAAAAAAAAGAAACCTCACCTCCTTAAAAAGAAAAAAAGATGTGGAAATTCTAAGTCTAAATGTTCTGACATTATTTGGAAATAGGGTTGTTGCATAAATAGTCAACATGCTGGAGCAGGGTGGGTCCCTACTCCACTTTGGTGTTCTTAGAAGAAGATAGCCCTGTTGAGACACACACTTTGGGTGCCATGTGAAAGTACAGATTAGAGGGTGCATCCACAAGCCAGGGAACACTGGAGACTGCCAGCAGGCCCCAGCAGCTGCGGGGGGAGGAGGCTCCCGTGATTTCGGAGGGAGCAGGGCCCTGCCGGCACCGTGATTTCCTCTGCCAAGCTCCAGCACGTAAAACATGTATGTCATTGTCTGAGGCCCTCAGATACAGTGCCTTGTGTGGCAACCCTGGGAGACGAGTGCATTGTCTGAATCTTGGTTAACGTGACTTAGGAGTGGTTGAGACTAAACAAGGTAACATCTGTAAAGGGAGAAGCATGTCAGAGCTGCTATTATTTTTATTACCTTCTTCCGTGCATTCTCTCCATGTGATAGGTTTGTCACGGTGGGTTGCGTTACAGTGGATGATGTATGTTGTCTTTGTTATTGTAGGCCGAATATAAAAAAGCTGTAACCACGAATCAGTGGCACCGCAGGTTAGAGTTTCCAGGTGGAGAGACGATTGTTATGCACAACCCAAAGGTAACGATACTGTTTGATATTGAAGTGTTTGTTATATTACTATTTTTCTGAACGTGTTTAGTACTTTAATAGCTTCTGCAGTAGAAATGTATTTTCACCAAATGCATTTCTGTTCAATTTACTGTAGTTTCATGTAGACAAAAAATAAATTTGTTTTAGGAGGTTTCTGTTTATGGCAACAACTTAGCTGAAGTTTAATCTTCTTGGTAATTTTATGTGCTTGTTCAGGGGTTGGCAGGCTTCTTTAAAAAAGGGCCAGGGAGTAAATATTTGAGGCTCCCTGGGCTCTCTTGCCTGCGTGTGGCTTCCAGCGCTGCCCCTAGAGTCTGAAGCACTTGCAGACAGCTTGTAAGCGACGGCATGGCTGTTCAGTGCGGCTTTGTTCATAAGGGCAGGCGGTGGGCCGGGTTTGGCCTGCACGCCGTGTCTGCCTATCCTGCTCTTGATGATGGTTCATTTCCTTCTTTAAAGGAAAAATATGTTCTTTCTCTTTTTACCTGTATTGTCTCCACGAACATTTTTTTTTAAAGGTAGTGGTTCATGGTGGCTGGCTTCTTTCATTTATCACCTTTAATTTCCCTGAGCCCCAGGTTCCTCGCCTGCAATAAGATTTACCTCCCAGGGTCATAGTTTGAAGAAGTGAGGTAATTTATGCAAAAGCATCTAGCACAGAGCTTTAGCATACAGTGGTTTCTCAGAACATAGGCTGTTTGTATATTGTAGAAAAGTACAGAGGGAAAAAAAAACTATACTCAAACCACCTCTATAATCCATTGGTATTGAACGAAATAATAATGAAAACATTCATATGATGGCAAAATCTAATATTATGAAGAGATACCCAGAGCAAACCCTCTTGATGGTAGCCACTCTTAACTTTTTGGCTTTTTTTTTTTAATGCAAACATAATCTTGCTTACTTTAAAACGTGTTTCTATATGACACAAGGCTAAAGTTAACACAGCTGCTGTAACAGTGTATGCCTTTCTAAACAGTGTTGGATAAATCAGTTTTTGTTACTGAAATTGAATTTATAAGTTAACCGAGACTCTTAGTGTTTAAATAATTTTCCTTATGTGTATTTATAGGCTCCTCTATTGCTTGATTTCTTATTTGTAAGCTTGGATTTTTATGTTGTATTTTCAAATCAAGGTATCTTCAGGTGTAATTGTTTTATTTTCAACATGTTCTTTGGAAATAATGATGTTGATTCGCTCAGTTTCAATGGTTAATGAGCACTACCGCATCTGTTACAGTTGATTTTGGGGAAAAAGTACTAGTAGTTGACTTACATACTCTTCGTGGTATGAATTAGCTTTCTAGATGTTGACATACATTATTTAAGCCTGTGGTGAAATGAATTTGGCCTTGAGTTCTGTAAAACCCTTCTCTTGCATTTTGAAGGTCATTGTTCAGTTCCAGCCTTCATCAATGCCAGATGAGTGGGGGACCACACAGGATGGACAGACACGACCCAGAGTTGTGAAGCGCGGAATTGATGACGACCTTGATGAGATTCCTGATGGTATGTAAAATGGTGTGTTTAGGACCAGGGTCACTTTCAGGCTACCCAATTTTAGCACCAATTTTTAGAATGTTGAAAAAAGAAACAATTTTTAGGATTACTTGCCATACATATATAAATCAGCCAGTTTGGCATATATCTTTCTTTAATCTTATTTTACATCTTTATCTGTTCACTCAGAATTTTGTTAAAGATTCATGAAGCATGTAATATGGAATCTAAAATATGTGTTGTTGTGAAGAAGCTCTCCTGTTGAAGCTGAGCTTTTGGCAGTACTTTGGGGCTTGTCTTGGCCTCAACTAGGTTTTTTTTTTTAAGATTGATTTATTTATGCATGCAAGAACTGGGGTGTAGGCCAGAGGTGCAGGGGTTGGTGAGGGGCTTTATCAGAGACAGAATGGGGAGCAGAACAGGCAGACTTACTGAAGTATACTGCTTGGGGAGCAGCGAGCGAGACAGGAGAAGTCTGCTGCACCACCCATGTGGGTTAGCTCCACGTGGACCGGGGATCGAACTCATGTTGCAGTGGTTGGCACTGGCTTGATAAGCACTGAGATTTAACCCCTGTGCCACCAGGGCAGCCCCGGACTCAAATAGTTTATAAAAATAAAGTGCAGGAGTTGACAGACTTGTTCTGTAAAGAGTCACACAGTGAATATCTTAGGTTTTGCAGATCATATAAATTCTGCTTTTTTAAAAAAGATTTATTTATTTATGCATACAGAACTGGGATGCAGGCCAGAGGTGCAGGAGTGGTGAGAGGATTCACCAGAGACAGAGTGGGGAGCAGAATAAGCAGATTGACGAAGTACACTGCTGAGGGGAGCAGCAGTGGGTCAGGAGAGGTCTGATGTACCATGTGGGTCACCTCCAGGGTGGGGATCGAACTCACACCGAAGTGGCTTAGGCTCACTTGCATTTCTGCACTTTAATCCACTGCCACCAGGGAGGGCCTCTGTAGCATTTCTTAACTCTGCTATATAGTGTGAAAGCATTTATAGACAATATGTAAATGTATAGGCTTAACTGCTATTCTAATAAAACTTTATTTAAAAAACAGGCAATGGACAGGATTTGACCCATGGGCCATAGTTTGCCACCCTTCTGCTCCAGGGGATATGCTTTGATTTCTCATATTGTGTTACTTAAAGTATGGATTTTTTGACAGTTGCAGACTTTATGGTTGTTTCATTGTCTTATGAGATTACAAAACAAATGCCCTCATTATGAATCTGAGTGAAATATCCAGAGTAAAATAGTTGGCTGAATTTGGAGATGTCCCTATATAGTAGGTATAAATTTAACAAAGAGGAGGATTTTGGGTTAGGGTTAATTTTATATTGCAAATTGGTTCTCCATGTGGGGCTGGAGAAACAGTTATCTGGGGAGTTCTGAAGAAACCGCAGGTTGTGGAGTCTGAACAGGGGCAGAACTGCTGGTGTCAGATGCTGAGAGCAGGGATGGTTTGCGTCCTTTACTTCTGGGTCTAACATACTATCATTTGCCTAGATAGACTTGGAGCTTTGTTCTGATGTAATTTGGTAGCGGTTAGTGGGACCTATTAGAGTGGAAGGTTTGCAGTGATGGGAATGCTACCTAGAACATTGCTGTTCTGTTAAGAAAGCCCAAACAACTCCACGTTGTGTGTGTGTTTCTTTTCCAGGAGAGATGCCTCCGGTCGACCATTTGGTGTTCATGGTACATGGCATCGGGCCAGTGTGTGACTTGCGCTTTAGAAGTATTATTGAATGTGGTAAGTTTTATTTCGTGGGATGATTTGAGAGCCAGTAGGAAAGCTTTTAAATGTTAATTTTTGAGATAACTTCCACTGTATGCTACTGGCTGAGGGACGGTACGTCACTGGGAAATTTGTATGTGATCTGCTTTTGTGGCATGTGTAGTTCATGAAGTCTTGACTGTGAAGAATTAGAAGACACTTAGAAATAACTGAATGTTCCTGACAGCCTCTTCCTGAGCGCGGTCAGCCCCGAGGAGCACCAGTGCATTGAGCTGATTTGTAGTGAGGGATTAGTTGTCAGAAATCCTTCAGTGGAGCTCTCGGGGTTTATTTAGATGTTTGAAGTTGTATTTGTTATTAAATACTTGGTAAGTGTGAAATATCTCACGTGCGTTGTGTCATGTGCCCCAGAGTAACCTGGGTGTGCACACAGGTGCAGCCACGGTGTTCCTGCTCCTGGCGAGGTGTCAGACAGTGGGCTCTGGAGCGGAAGCTTGGTCCTGCGGCAGGAAGCTTGATTCCAGGGTCTGGGAATCAAAACCCTGCTGCCCCTAGGGAGATGGTTGAACTGATGTTTTCAACTCATTTATACTTCTCTCGAAAATAGTGAAAAGTTAAAAAGCACTTCCTTAAAGGTTTTTTTTTTTTTAAACTAATTTTGTAATTGTTTTTTTCTCTCCTTGAAAAGTTTGTTATAAAGAATAGTGGCATACTTGAGGTATTTGCTAATTACCAAACTAGGGAAATTTAATTTATCTTCCCTATTTTTTTTTAAGTGGATGATTTTAGGGTGGTTTCTCTCAAATTGCTGCAGACACATTTCAAGAAATCTTTAGACGACCGTAAAATAAGCAGAGTGGAGTTCCTTCCGGTTCACTGGCATAGTTCCTTGGGTGGGGATGCCACAGGTGTTGACAGGTATGTAGAATTTGGTCACCTGTTTTTCAGATAATTCACACTTGGAGGAAAATTTAACTCATAATATGAAAACAGATTCATTTCTTTAATTATATATTTGCTCTAACATATGGCTCTTGAGTTTATACTTCACTCTCCATGGGTGTGAATGTGTTTGTCCCCATTGTAAATGTTTAAGAGACTCAAGAATTGTAAGCCTGTTACAAAATACCATGCTGATTTATAGTGGTTTAGGGATAGTGGTATAGGAGAGTGGCTGCGTCGTCTGCTGGGGGATTTTCAGCAGCCCATCTGGCCTGTACCCACTAGATAATGGTGACATCCGCCCCCTCCTCCTAACATGTCTCTGGTCATCGCCAAGTGTCCCCTGGTGTGTGACACTGTCAAGCTTGAGAGCCACAGCTTGGATCATTTCGGTGGCCACTGTGGCAATGCAGTTCATTGTTGTTCAGACGCAGCCTGTGGGGTAGACAGTCTAGAATTCTGGCTGTAAAGGTAGCGGCGCTCTCCAGGTCTGCGACCGCTCAGCTGTGATGGTCCCAGTTGGGAACCCAGTTATGATGGGACACAGGGCTGATGACACACCTGGATTATAGTGAAGACTCACAGTGTTTCAGGGCACAGAGCTTACTAAAACCGGTCATGTGAACCTGCGTTCTGTCCATGGCAGGCCTTTCTCTGGGATGTTCGTGAACCTTCACTGTGGCCATACTCAAAGATTTTTTATTCCCTAAAGTTCCTTCATTACCTTTTGCTATATTCTCTGTTATCTTTCTCCCCTACAGTTTTTGTCAGGTACCCTGATTTCCAATCAATTGAAAGAAAAATGGAATTCATTTAAAAAATAAAGTTAAAATTTTTGCATATGCCTGATTTTATGCTCACTCTTCTAGAGGATTCCGAAATTCAGAAACAGTTCTAGGCACAAATAACTTTTTTCTTTTTTGTTTTTTTTAGTCTGTAGGATCAGCTTGTTATTAGTTGGTGGGACTTTTCCTCTCAGTGTATGATCAGGATTTAAAAATCTAAACTTCAAAAACCCATGGCTTTAGTTAACTGCTAATTGAATTTGTTTTTTTCTTTCTGAACAGGAATATTAAGAAAATCACTTTATCAAGTATTGGTCGGTTTCGTCACTTTACCAATGAAACCTTGCTAGATGTTTTATTTTACAATAGCCCCACCTACTGTCAGAGGATCGTGGGGAAGGTGGGGATGGAGATCAACAGGCTGCATGCCCTCTTCCTGAGCCGGAACCCGAACTTCAGAGGCGGGGTCTCGGTGGCTGGTCACAGTTTAGGTGAAACTCAATTTTTGTTGCATCATTGGGCTTCAGTGGGTGGCACTGTTAGTGAGAGATTTATAGCCTAAGTTTCAAGCATTAGAAAGGGTAGTAGTGAGTGAGTGCTTCAAGTTTAAATGAGTCCTCTGCTATCCACCCTTTTATGATTTACCAGGGTTGCTTTATATCCCTATTTTAATTATGGTGTTTGGTAAAATAAGGATATTGATTATCAGGTCTTAATTAACATCTGGCTTTGGTATGACTCTTGCCTAGGGACTTTGGGGGAAAAAAGATTATGGAAAAGTACCTAGTAGATGATGAGCAAAATGCTTCTTTTTCTTAGGCTCTTTAATATTGTTTGACATCCTGTCTAATCAGAAAGACTTGAATTTATCAAAGTCTTCTGGACCCTTTGCTGTTGCCAACGGAGTTGTGAAGCAGTCGCATTTCCAGGAGAAGCAGGTATGCCCGATTCCCAGATCAGTGTCTGGAGCCGAATGCTTTCCTGTCCTGGAAAGGTTTTATACGTTGGACTATATTGAGGTTTGGGAGCATATTGGAGTCACCTAGCTTGTTGAGTTTCTCTCTGAATTACAAATTTAAATATGAGAGAAAGCTTATGATTAAAACTATGTTAAGGTAAGTTATTATAACAAATGGGAATGTGAGTGATAAATTTATATACTTTTTCAGAATATGCAAGCTTTGGATCACA
Source organism: Condylura cristata (assembly GCF_000260355.1). Taxonomy (NCBI): domain Eukaryota; kingdom Metazoa; phylum Chordata; class Mammalia; order Eulipotyphla; family Talpidae; genus Condylura; species Condylura cristata. Next base: position 5,461,133 of record NW_004567112.1, on the reverse strand, counting down.
AATTCCCAAAAATTATGGTTGGTTTGTAGAGCAGATGTGTTTAAGATTTTTCTGTAGATAGGACTTGTATGGTGCTTTTTCTGCACTTTGTAATGTTCTCCCAACTTTCCTAAGATTCCTGAAGAACCCAAGCTGACTTTGGATGAGTCATGTGACCTTGATGTTGAAAACGAGGAAGTCCTAACCTTACAAGAAGCCCTGGAAGCACTTAGCCTTTCTGAATATGCTAGCACTTTCGAAAAGGAAAAGATTGATATGGAATCTCTGGTACTGATGATAATTCGATTTATTGTGTTTAAAATTGTTTCTTTTGATAATTTTTGTTCATCTACTACTAGACCGATTTATTTAACATGCTTGTTGTTTGTTGTTGTTTTTGAAGCTTATGTGTACAGTTGATGATCTGAAGGAGATGGGCATACCCCTCGGGCCCAGGAAGAAGATAGCTAACTTTGTGAAACATAAAGCAGCCAAACTGGTAATGTTCGTTTCTGTTCTTCAGAGAAAACTGGCTGTGTTCGAAGGTTTTTGTTAATCCCACGGCCGGCTGGGCCAGTGGAGGCGGCTCCCTGCTGAGGACACGGTAGTGGAGTTGGGAGCCCAGCTTCGGCCTCCACTACAAAAGGACTGAATTCCAGTGAGGGTAACTGACCACCTCAGTTTTCCAGGGATGGAGAATTCCTGAGATGAAGGACTTTTCACTTTTAAAATTGATATTTGGAAATTTCTTGGTGCAAAAATTGGGTCGGTCCTAGGGAAATAGGAATGAGTTGGCATTCCCAGTTCCAGTCATTTTAGGAGCAACTTGCTTAATCTTTATGTTTCTTAGATCTCTTTATTTTTTTTCTTTTCTTTTTTTTAAAACTTTATTATGCATACGAGAGCTGAGGTGTAGGACAGAGGTGTGGGAAATGAGAGAATTCACCAGAGAATTCTGGGCAGCAGAACAGGTAGATCTACTGAAATACACTGCTGAGAGGAGAGGCGGGCGTGTCAGGAGAGGTCTGTTCTGCCATGTGGGTCACTCCCTGGCTGGGGATTGAACTCGTGCTGCAGTGGCTGCTGATAGCTTCATAGTCTTCATAGTGCTGTGACTTACCCCTTGTGTCACCAGGGAAGCCCCTATATTTTACATTTTTATACTACATCTAAACTCTCTCAAATTGAGATCATAAAGAAGTAAGTTGGCAATTTTTAGCTTATGTTAAAATTTTAAATTATATAGGAAAGTAGAGTGAATGCTATGATGAAAGCCAGTATTTACATGTAACATTTTTTTCTTTTTTTTGTTTGGTAGAAATTTTAAACTAGAGACATCTTGACACTTTTTCCCCAAATGTGTAGTCCATGTCTGTGAAAAGGAACTTTGCCTAGCAATTACCATGCTGTTGCTGTACCTAAGAAGTGAATCCTTCCTTTGTAGTGAGATAGTACGTTTCACAGTGATAGATGGTAACAGAATTTTCCTCCAGGTTGCTCTATAAAAAGTTGATATTCACAGGAACAGAGAAGAATAGCGTCAGAAAAGAAAGCAGCGGTGGGCTCTGTGTCCAAAGGACAAGAAGAAAGTGCTCAGAGAGCTCCCGAGATGGCACCGCTGCCCCCCGAAGCTGATGCGTCCAGGAGGAAGCTCCCAGTCGGCGCCTACGTCTCCTCCGTGCATGTTGATTACGAGTCTTTTGAGGTCGGCACGGGTCAGGTGGGTTTACATGTTCTCGAAGCTGCACGTCTTATGTTGGAATCACATACCTTCATTAACTGGGTGGGCTTTTACATTTTTTACGTTCTCGGCATTTACGAGGGGGTTGGCGAAAACTGATTTTCTCTTGATAGAACTCCTGTGCTCTCAGGGTGTTCAGAAGAAAGGATTGAACATGTACTGACTATATTTAATTTTTGAAGTTGTTATTTCAGTTGTTCATGCACTAAGAATTGCACATTAGCCTCTTACAGCCATTAGCAACAGAAAATAATAGTAGTGAGAACAGGCTGCTAAGAATATACTTAAAGAGTGGACACTTGCTGTGTCCACTCGTTCTCTCCTTGGGGAAGAGAAATGCATTTGGATTTTTTTTTTTTTAAAGATTTATTTATTTCTGCATACAGAACTGGGGTACAGGCCAGAGGCTCAGGGGCGGTGAGAGGCTTCACCAGAGACAGAGTAGGGAGCAGAACAGGCAAATCAATGAAGTACACTGCTGAGGGGAGCAGCGGGCGGGTCAGGAGAGGTCTGCCGCGCCATGTGGTCACCTCCGGGGCAGGCGGGATCGAACTCATGCGGAAGTGGCTTTAGCTTCTCAGTGCTGTGCTTTAACCCGCTGCGCCACCAGGGAGGGCCTGCATTTGGATTTAAAGCTCTCGCTCTGCCACTCACTGCCGGATGCTCTCAGGGAAGTGACGTCACATGACGGAGCTTCACGGTCTGCTGAGGCGAGGGTGTGATGCCTTTGTGACCTCCCCCCTGGTGGGTCCCTGCGAGCGTGGGGATGGCACCCTTCTTTGTCCACCCTGTTAGGACACTAAATGACAAAGACCACAGCTAGCTACTGGGCAAGAATGAAAGACCTTTGTAAACTGTAGAGTTCAATCCTACGTTCCCTTGGGTGCAGCTCTCAGTCAACAGAGAGGCTATATGCAAACTTCTCCTAGAAGGGGCCTCTTGGGACAAATCCTTCTGATCAGTAGAACCTTGTCTTGGCAAATGAGGGTGGTCATTGCACCAGGAGATCACAATTGTTAAAAGCTTACCATGTTCCATGTCCTATGCTCAGCACTTTTGTGGATTAGTTTATTTTCACCACTTGTGAATTTGGCATTGTTATGTCCCCATTTTATTGATGAGGAAATTGAGACTGAAACAGAGAGGTGAAACTTTGCCCTTGAGCATACTATGAGGAGTGGAGCCAGGGTTCAAGTCAGGCAGTTCACATCTAATGTATGGAGTTGTAACCACATTTAGGACTATCAAAAATGCAGTATTTATTGCATTCTGTATGTATTATGCTATGCAGTAAAAAAAGATAAGCAGGGGATGTAATAGTCTCTAAATATTTTAAAGAAGTTTTTTGCCCTCATAAGCCAGTGATATAGTCCATGAGATTGGCTGTTAGCGTAAGAAATGCCTTGAGGGGGGTCATCTGTGTTGGGCTGTATTTAATTAAGTGCAGTTACAGGAAGCCTTTGATTTTCTTGTACAATATTGGAGTGATCATCTTTAATTGTTATTTGCTTTTTCCTAGGTTTCTGTTGTTTACAACTCCCTAGACTTTGAACCAGAGATTTTCTTTGCCTTGGGATCCCCGATTGGTATGTTTCTCACTGTCCGTGGAGTAGATAGAATAGAGGAGAACTACAGGCTTCCTACCTGTAAAGGATTCTTCAATATTTATCATCCAGTGAGTGAATTGAATTTACTTCCAGCTGTCCTCTTTGTCCTAGTAGGTTCTGATTCTTAATCTTTAGGAGTTAAAACTGATCTTGATTTTGTACAGGAGATGTCTATTGTATCTATTCTGTCCTGGTAGAGTTTACTGCTATCAGTAAACTTCTCTGCATAAAACTTTTGTTCAAGTAAACAATTCTTTTTGTTTTGCTTTTTGCAAACTAATTTTCCCACAAACTTGAAGGTCTTCTTAAAATTACCAATATTTTGAATAAGTCATGGAAAATTAAAATCTATAGCTTACCAGCCATCCTTTTTCTCATCCAGCTAACATGTAACTAAAAATGTAGCTGCTTTTCATAACCTTTCCAATTTTCCTCTTTATAGCTTGATCCAGTGGCGTACAGATTAGAACCTATGATTGTTCCAGATTTGGACCTGAAACCAGTTCTCATTCCACATCACAAGGGCAGAAAAAGACTTCATTTAGGTAAAAGGCAAATACTATGAACATTTGTTTCCTTCCTATCCTTTTGTAATCAGTCATATGTAATGCATTAATCGTTTCTATCATCTGTAAGAATTATGAAAGTTTTAACACTAAATCCTCTCTTATTGAACTTAAAATCCTGCTCTTTTCAGAACTTATTCAATAAATATTTGGAGGAGTTGTAAAGAAGTTATGTCCTTTTCCTTAATAACCTCATTTTTGGTAATATTCTAATTGTTGAGATAATTAGGAATGGAGAGATCAGTAGTAAAATGATAAGATACATAGATTTTGAAGGAGTTTGGTTGTAACATTTGTAATTGGGAAGCAGAGTAATACTGGAATTCAGGACCAAATCATTAAGAAATAAATTTGATGCTATCTGCATCAAATGAGCTGTTATCTCTTGGCCAAATAGAAAGACTTTCTCTGTTGAAAAAATCATTAAACACAGTAGGTCGATAGTGATTCCAGATGCGGTTTAGATCTCTCATGCCTTTTTGTGGTGTTCATTACTTAGCCATGGGCTTTAGAGCTTGAGCGGAAGGGAAGGGAGTATAAAAGAAGACCAGGAAAACTGGTCAAGCACTCCTGTTTAGAGGTGCTGGTTGTTTTATACTGTGTGCTTTAAAAAGCTGAATACTTTAAAATATTTTTGAAGTTAATATGAGAAATTTGATACTCAGGGAAATATGATACCAAAGAAATCTGGTGCTTGAATATGATACTATTTATTAGCCAAAGTGGAAAAGGTGAGGGGCACGAGTTTCTCTGATTTTTAAAATTATGGGTTATGTCAGAATCTCAGATTGTCAAAACTGTCTCACTCTTAAAGATTGGGAAAATAGTCATATTCATGTTTTGATCTCCAGGACTCGTTTTTTGACTCTCAGTAAAAACAATATATGAATTTGCTTATTGTATTTGAACTTTGCCCATGGAGGTTATAGGTGAGGTTCAGTCAAGTTTGGTTGTTGAAAGGTAGGCTCAGACTCTCAAACGCGCTAGAGGTTGATGGTGCTTAGCTGAGAAACTTGGCATACTGGCATGTAAGAGAAACGGGGCCTTTGCTGTCTGAGAAGACGGTTAGCTTTTGTTTCAGTTTTGTGGCGCAGATTTTACCCGGCAGCCGGTAACCTGATGTGTCTTCGTCTTCTCTTTAGAGTTGAAAGAAAGTCTCTCTCGAATGGGATCTGATCTGAAGCAGGGTTTTATAAGCTCTCTGAAAAGTGCTTGGCAGACTTTAAATGAGTTTGCCCGTGCACATACCTCTTCAACTCAGTTGCAAGAAGAATTGGAGAAGGTAGCCCATCAGATCAAAGAAGAGGAAGAAAAGCAAGTGGTTGAAGGTAAATTTGCCACTTGAGGCATTTTCCAGTTCGTATGTTGTTCTGAACGTAACACCCCTTATTTAGTAGTGAATGATGCTTTTCCATTCATGTCTTTGTAAATTATAAAGGCTCTTCCTGTAAAGGGAAGTCTGTATGGTATACTGTACATCAAAGTGCATGCTGTCCTTTTTCACTAGATTTTCTCCTCTGGGTGGCAATCTTAAGCTTTTGTTGTGATTCCTAAGGCCAGAGTGGGGTATCTGGTTGGGAACTAAGCCCACGTCTTTGGCACTGGAAGTACTGCCCTGGGTGGTTGCCGCCCTGATGCTGCTGTTTCTGGGGCGCTGTGGACCCCATGCGCCGTGTCAGGTCACTGTGCCACGGCGCTTTTGACTTTTTCGGATTCTAATTCAGTTTCCTTTCTTTCTGCAATGCTCGCTCACCCCCTTTCTTCAGAACTTCTGTCAACTAGTTGGCTCTCTCCCCTCTCTTGGGTAACCAGCCCCTCTCTCCCTGGCTCTTTCGAGGATGGGGAGTGAGCCTGCTGGTGCTCCAGCTTGCTGCGTGTGTCAAACATACTCTCATTAGCTGAGAGACAGCTAAGGGCAAGGATACTGACTGTGGTTGACTTTGATATTGAAATGGTTTACATTCTAGCAGAAAAGATTGTTGAAAGTCCAGATTTTTCCAAGGATGAAGATTACTTAGGAAAGGTTGGAATGCTAAATGGAGGCCGCCGAATTGACTACGTTCTTCAAGAAAAGCCAATAGAGAGTTTTAACGAATATCTTTTCGCTCTTCAGAGTCATCTGTGCTATTGGTAAGTGTTTTCGTCTTTGCTAACAGTCCTGTGGTCTGTAGGCGCTTACCCATACTGCAGTTTGGGGGTGACACTACTGCCGTCGATACTGTGGGATGTTCATTTGAAGGCCCATAATTTCAAAATCTGTGTTTCCCCCTTTGGCTAACCACAAGATGGCAGCCTGTCATCTGCCTCCAACCAGCAGCCTCTGTACTTGTGTGCCCTTCAGAGGTTGCCTTCCAGAGAGCAGTGGTTGGGTCCTTCCACAGGGCACCTGTCTGCGGGATGGCTGGCGCAGGGTCCCGGGGCCTGTCCATCCTGCGCACTTTAAGGCCGGCTCTAACTCCACAGTACTCACCTCTTGGGTAGAGTTAACACAAAAGATGCATTTTCTCCCAGTGTCTGTGGAGGTTGGTTTCTCTATTGTCTGGTAAATAAATTTGCCTTTCTTTTTGATAGGGAATCTGAAGATACTGCCCTGTTACTCCTTAAAGAAATCTATCGAACGATGAATATTACTCCAGAACAGCCCCAGCATTGATTGAGCTTCAGTCCTCTGTGAGTTGACCTTTGTTGTGTGTATCAGTCCATGTGTCATTCTGAATCTGTCTTAGGGAATGGACGTTGACGGCCATCTTCTCTTTGTTTGTAGCCTCTTATATTGTCTTTAAAAAGAAAAAAAGTCAGAATAGAGACAATAAAGGGAATTAGTTTTTAGTTTTTATTTCTGACTTGTTATAATTTTCTTTCTAATTATGCATAGCATGTGAGTTCTTTAATTTTCAGTTGTTTTTTTTAAATAGGTTCCCAGGAATATCAGTGCGGAATTCCTTTGCTTGTAGGTGACAGAATCCAACTCAAAATACCTTACACAGGAGGAGGTTCGTTTCCGCACATAGCGGGGGGCATGGTGAGATGAATGATGCCTCGTGCCTTGGCGCTGGCGCGCTGGCCTTGCTGGCGGCTTCCAGAGCCTGGACGTCGCACAGTCGTGCAGTCAAGGGAACGGACAGTGTCAGTGTATCTGTCCCTTCCACTGTAGGAAAGCAAAGGCTTTAATCACTTCGTCTAACTTTTCCACCATTGCTGGATTTCAGGTGATTTTACACCTTTTCACTCTGACAACAGATAATCCTGACATGTAGTTGTGGCTTTTGAGCTACACTTATTACGAATTTGCTTTTCAAAAAAGATTGCTCCATTTTTGTATTTCCTCCACTTTTGCCTGCAATGGGTTTTACTATTTCAAAAAATGTTCCCGGTTGATATTCAGAAATTGCCGTATCATTATTTTATTATCATGTTCCCATTACGGTGTAGTTGAGTGTTTTTGGGTGTATTTTACTGGCCACTTGTGTTCCTTCTTAAGCTGATCTGAAGCATCAAGATCTGGCAGTGTGGGGTAGAATTTTTTCCCTTATTAATTTTTAATTATGATACTTAAAGATATTAAAATTTTATCATTGCAACTATTTTTCTGAAGTTTGACGTTTGCCTTTAGTTTTTGCTTATACTTTGAATTTTGGAGAGGGGTGTGTGGGTTCCAGAGTATGTTTAAAAATATGTAACCAGTCTTTTAAGATTAATTATTACATTTATTTGATTTCAGTTCTTTTTATGTGACTTTCATATTTGACAGTGCTGTTTAGGATGATGATAGAGAGAAGGGTTTTTTCCCTAAGTAGCTAATCTTTTTTGTTTGTGCTGTACATTGAATGATGTGCCCTTTTGTCATTGGTTTGTTTTTATCACTTACTTTTACCTGTCATTTTTTAAAAAAATGTGTCTAATATTTATTTTCTAGGATTTCTGACATGTTTCTTTGACTTACGTATCTGTTTCCCATAATTGACTGATTCCAAATCTTACTGTCCACATTTTAACTTCTTTGAAAGTTAAAATGTTCCTGGGCAGTTGGCTGGAGGAAATTGGAGTTTTGCTAGCTTGCGTTTTTTCTACCAGCCACCAGGCGGCGCTACTGCCCAAGCCAGCTTTCTCTGCCAGCGCTTTTCTTGACCTGCCTCAGCCTGTGTTCCCAGAGGACAGCTGTGGATGCGGTGGAGGAGCCAGTGCAGACTTCGGGGAGTTGTTTTCTCCTTGTGCAGGCAGGCATGCAGGCTCTCTGCTACTCCGTGTGCACAAGGGTTATTTTTTTATTCCTCATGGAGGCTCTTGCCATTCAGTGTCCCCACTTTTTGCGAGAGTATGTCCCCTTTCATTCCCTACCCTGCGCATCTTTTCTTTTTGTGGAACCTAAAATGATGGTACATCTAAGTTGATGGTGTCTTAGATTCAGAAAGAAGGTGTGGTTTCATAGTTTTTAAAATCTGGCAGTGTGAGTTCTTAGTATACTAATCTTAGCTATTTCTTCAAATGAATTTTGAAATGATTTAGGTTCCCCTGACACTTCCTCTCTGCAAAGCAAAGCAATTGGAATAAAACCCAAACAGTAGCAGTCCGAGGGTTTTGCTGTCATAAAATAATGAACAGCTAAGACCCTTTCATTTCACACATGATTCAGTCACTGTAATTGCCTTCGTCTTATACTTGGTTGTAAAATTTAGGCAAAAACTTACGTTCTTAGTACCGTACTAGTACTAAAAATAACTGCCAAGTTAGTCATCCCTTTATATTATACGTGTGGTGCACTCAGCAGAGATCAGTCTGTATATGTAAATATCACATAATGTTTATGTCCTTTAGTTCTTTAAAAAGTCTCCACCAAATCTGATAGGGAAGCCAGGGGCTGTTTTGTCTTCTGCCTTCTGTACTCATTCTGCTAAGACACTCACGCTGGTTAATCACACTGGCGTCCCTGTGCACCTTCGGCGGGATCCTTCGAAGACCTGTCTGAGCATGTGAGCTCTGGCGGCTCTTGGGAGGCAGTTGAACCTGTTTGTTCAGTAACATGGGGTCCTGGGCAGTGCTGGGGGGGGGGGGCACGATGCTTTCGTGCCTTACTAATGTGTTTGTAAAGTTCACCCAACATTCTTTGTTTCTTTTAAAGACGTTCTTGTCTTTACAGAAAGTCCCGGTATAATTTGCATTGCTGAGAAAATCCTCAGAGGACAGTCCCAGTTTGTTCCTGTGATGAATAACAGAAAAGTGATTCGTTCATTGCCAGTTACTCAGATGCAACTCTTAGATGTAGGGGCTTATTTAAAAGACAACATGCAGTACAAAAAGACAATGAGAAAAGAAGCATTAGCTCCCTTGGACACTACAGATGAGAAAGTGTAATAATAAAGTGATATAATCAAAATTTCCTCAGATCCGTTTAGATGTTCAGTTTTCAAAGTAATGTGATATCAATGAAGAAATATTTGTAGCATGCAGTTTTCTGTTTCTTACAAAAACTTTTGTTGGTGGTCTATGCAACTGACATTTTTTTTTATCAATGTAGTATGTTCTTTTTATGCAAGTATGGACTTCTGAGAAACTGTAGGTATACGATTTAAAAAATTATGTTCTACTTTCAATGTGAATTACAGTTCTGAGCTGCTCGAGTGTGGGATCTTTTGTTGAGGGGAAGTAGCAAAGATCACTTACATTCCAAGCTGAATGTGAGGTTTTGGCGATGCCTTCCAGGCTGTTCTGAGAGCACAGTTGTGGGGGTGGTGAGAGGCCCCTGCCTCACAGAAGCCCTCCGAAGCACTCTCCGTCTCTCCATCGTGGCCGTTCCCACAGGAGAGGGAAACAACGCGAGGTTTTCCACCTTGCATCCGAGGTAGCTGGTGTGTTTGCCTCCTTGCTAGAATTCCAACTAATGTGAGAACCAAAGTAGAGGGTTTTTTTTGTTCTTTTTGCTTTGTTTCTCACTTATACCAAAGTATTGAAAGTATGAAATGTATTCCTTCTAGAATATAAATCTCCTTTATAAAAAGACTGTTCTGTACCATTTCAGTTTGTTATACTATAACTTCAGATAATCTAAATATTTTCCTAATACTACTTGAGAATGTTGATTTTCATTCTTTGTTATCAGTAGAGACACTTTGCACTGTTTACATAGTTCTCATGGAACACAGACCTTTTTGAAAGCAACATATGATACACATTTTTGTGTATATGTTCTAATTAGTATGAATAAAACAGTAACATCAATGCATTTTTTAAAGCAGCAAACTTCTGTATTTCTTGTCTTTTTTAAAAATGTTCCTGTGAGTTCAGTGTTCATTGACTCTGGGCCATGAGCACCTGCTCGTAGCTAACATGCCTGCAGGCTGCTCCCTGCACATGGGACGGGCGCGTGTCAGCGCCGCGGCGACTCCACCCAGCACGTGCTGCAGCCCCCTCACTCTGCAGCCCTGGACACGACTCCGCGGCCCCCCCAGGCTCCAGGCTGCGGACAGTCGCTGACGCACCTCCGGCCCTGACGCCCGGCGCCAGTGCCGCTGTTTTTCCTTAACTTCATGTGACATCCCTCAGCTGAGGAAATGAGGATGAGGGCTGCTTATGTGTAGTCTAATAAAATCCAGTTTGATTTTTCGGCTTAACACCAATGTTGTCTGTTATTCAGCCGGCTTCAGAGAATTGGGCAGAAGAGGAACACTTGGGCTGGAGTCCTGAAAAGAAACCCGTACCGGTTGCATTTCAGAAATCTTGAAATTTTAATACTTGAGGAAACAAATGAGAATTTTTTGGTTACTCTGCCTGTGATATGCTTTTGTAATACTTTTCAGTTTGTTACAAAAAAACAAACAAACAAACAAAAAACCAAAATCAAAACAGCGGTCGGGTCTCCTGCGGCAGGGGCCATTTTTGTCACAGGGTTCACCACTGTGGCCCTGCCGAGCACCTGTGGTCATTTAGTTTCCTCCCAAATGTTTGTTGAATAAAGGAATTTTAAGAATTGTTCAGCATATGGGAGAAGCCTTGGAAGACCAGATCAGTGCTTTGTGTACTTCTAAAAACCAACGGAACCCTTTGAAGTGAAAGCTGTCAGTGTTGAGTAAGTAAGCCAGCGAGGTCCACGGTCCTGGAGATCTTGTTTGTCTTCTCGAGCATCAGGGCTGCGTGGCGACAGGTCAGAAGGACCCTCCCATGCTCAACAAGGGAAAAGAGCCAGCTAGTCTCTCGTAAGTTGGCTGTTGGGTTTCAGAAAGCACCCCAAGAGTACTCGCTGTCCTGGAGGTGAGGTGGCACGTCTGTCCGGACCGAAACAGCCACTGCAGACGGGGCGAGACACGCTCATGATGAGGTGACGCCACGCAGAAGCAGGAGGTGCTCGTGGCTCCGTCCGTTGCCGTTCTGGATCCAAATTCGAGTCGTGTTTTAGCAGAAAGTGACCCAGCACACTGCCAGCTTACACATACGCGTAAACACTGCCAGAACCTCCGGTTACGCTGGTTTCTGTTTCCAAAGCCGGTGCTGGGGTTTTCGGCCTCAGTGCCATCAGGAAGGGGCCCACGTTTGGCAGCAGGCGCCATGACTGCTGGGTGCCGCCTGCCCTCCCCTGGAAACCACGGGACCGAGTCTAGGCTCATGGCCTCTTTCCCCAAATGAATCAAGTCTCTAGTTACTCTGAAACGCTTGCAGGTGCAGTTTGGGACTAGATTTAAAAGTGTTCTTCAAGGCGTCAGCACCAAACTGGTGTGGTCAGCCTAGGCCTGGTAAGTGACTGTGGAATTTTCCAAGAGGAAACTATTTTCCAAATGTGACAGACTGTATTTCTTAAATCTATCGGTAAGGTGGATTGAAAACTAGAGCGTGTGATTATTATAGAAGGAAACTACAGAGAGTCTGCTGCTTTTTTTTTTTTTTTTTTTAGATTTATTTATCTCTGCATACAGAACTGGGGTATAGGCCAGAAGTGCAGGGTCGGTGAGAGGATTCACCAGAGACAGTGGGGAGCAGAACAGGCCAACTTAACGAAGTACACTGCTGAGGGGAGCAGCAGGCGGGTTAGAAGTCTGTTGCACTATGTGGGTCACCTCCAGGGCTGGGGATCGAACTCATGCTGAAGTGGCTTTAGCTTCTTAGTGGTGTACTTTAACTTGCTGTGCCACCAGGGAGGGCCTATGCAGCTTTTTTTTTTTTTTTTTAAAGATTTCCTTATCCATACAACCACTGAGCTGTAGGACAGAGGTGCAGGGAGTGAGAGGGTTCACCAGAGGGGGGGGAGCAGAACAGGCAGATGGACTGAAATACACTGCCGAGGGGAGCCGCAGATGAGGCAGAGGTGGTCTGCCGAGTCTTTCTGTGGGTCAGATCCCTGGCAGGCCAGGAATCGAACCTGTGCTGTGGTGACTGCCAGTAGCTTGGTAGTGCTGTCTTTAGCCCCTGTGCCACCAGGGAGGTAAGTGCTTGAAGGTGGGCATGAGGAACTTACAGAGTGGATCTGTATCGTGGTGGGATGGTCATATCTTGGAAATACGGTTTGACTGTAGAGTCCTGACCCTGGCGGTCAGGACTGTCCAGAGTGATTGGTCTTGGTGTGCCTATGACTGTTCAGGTTTCAGGTCGAGGTGTCTAACTCTCCTAGTGCTGTTAGTGTATACTGAACAACCATTTGGGGGAGATTGCCATCTGGGAAGAATATGAATTGAACTGCAAATAACGGAGTGTTTCGGTTTTGCTCCAAGGTACATTTCTCCTTGTGACTTCTTAAATTGAGTCAGTCCCCTGGTCCCGTCCCTGAAGGTCATTTATTTAATAGAACTCAGTTCCTTTAGAGGTGCTGATGTGTTCCAGCTGTGAACCGGCACTGCTAAGCACTGAATGGGCTGCTGTTGTCTTGTTTCCTTGACAGTTTTTTTTTTGTTGTTGTTGTTAAAGATTTATTTATGCACACAGAACTGGGGTACAGGCCAGATGTGCAGGAGTGGTGAGAGGCTTCACCAGAGACAGAGTGGGGAGCAGAACAGGCTGACTGATGAAGTCCACTGCTGAGGGGAGCAGTGGGCGGGTCAGGAGAGGTCTGCCGCGCCCTTGTGGGTCACCTTTGGGGCAGGGATCTAACTCGCACTGAAGCGGCTGCGGCTGGCTTGCCGTGCTGTGCCCTAACCCATTGCACCTCCAGGGAGGGCCAACACTTTTGTAATTTATTTCACCTCTAAATCAAGTATATCTTAATGTACCTTAAAACTGGGTAGTGTAATAAAGAGCTCTGGTGCCCACCTGCCTTCATTTGTGCCCAGCCTGCCTCTTAGCTGTGGGAACTTCCCACAGATTCAAGAGTCCCTCCGGCTGTCTCCTGCTTTGTCTCCTTGACATTTTTATATTTTCAATAGGTCCCTCCCCCTCCAACTTCTTGCTGACGTTTTTCTTGTTTTTGGTCAGTTTCATAAAATGCCACAGCCTCACCCAGTCTGAGACTTCAGTGAAAACCTGACGTGCATGTAGGCATGATGGATGAATAGTAGCCCAGAAACACTGCTGTCCTGCTGCGAGTGCTCAGGTGCAAGGGGCCCGAGCCTTTGTTGAGGTACAGAAGGGAAACCCCTCCCCCCCCCCCCATACTCGGGGCTCTTCTCTGGTCAGACAAATAATCATTCAGTATCAGGTGGCTTAAAGGAAAAACAACAGTACACACATGGAGAATTTACAGGGTTGTGTGTGAGTGATGGTGTGGACCACAGGTATTATCTTGAGTTTTGCAACAGGTGGGAGACTTCCCATGACTGCTAGCTCTCGTGCCAAGGGGAGAAGAAGCCAACTCTGTGTACACTGGGAATGTCCCTATCTTTCCTTTTCCCCAAGTCACTTTTGTCAACATCTGAATCAATAGAGCTGTGGTCTTTGCATGACTGTCTGAATTTATCATCACTTTTATTGCCTGGGTCCTTGGAATTTTATTCTCTATAAAATGCCAATACTAATTGAAAATGATGCTCTTATCTCAACTGATGTCAGATGTAATGAGTTTTGAATTGGTGATCTTGAGTCTCAGTAAGTCTCCAGAAGAAAAATAAATCTCCAAAAGAAACAAGTAAAGATTAGGGTTGCTGAATCTTTGGATGTCTCTTGGTAAACATGTGTTACTTGTATGCAGAGAATTAAATCCAGTTTGCTGGCTGGATTTGAGAGTCACATCTGCTGCTGCTTGTTTTGGTGTTGAGAAAACAACATCAATCTACTTGGCATTTCTTAGAATTCTGGAAAGTTCTGTTGGATTGCTAGAGTGATTGTATGCAGTAAACTGGAATTAACTTGCCATTTGCCAAACCCCATGGGAAATAAATATTTAAAGAAGTTTTTATTCTATAGATGTTGCTTAGCTTTGCATAGTGCAGATCCTAACCATCCTAAAAGTGGTCACTTTTTATCTCTAGAGTTTTCTCCAAACCTCCTTTTTTAGGTATGGAAGAAACTGCTTCACAGATTTTTTTTTAATGATGAATTTTTAGTAATTATTTTGAGGACAGATAATTCATTAAAAAGAAATCTAAAATACTTGAAATAAAAGGTTCATTTTGATTACCTGTCTCCAAAATACAACTCAGTGTAAAAGCTTTTTAAAAACACTGCCTACAGTGCAAACATCAGCAACAACAAAAACACTGCTAGCAGGTATACCCGTTGGCACTTCTTTTCCAAAATGCAGTTTGGTGTAATATGTACCAAAGTCTTCAAATGGTGTGTTAATCCAGCAATACCATTTTGACGAGCGGAACCTTAAAAAAATGACCAAGATTTAGATGTACTCATGGAGGTTACAGAGTGAAAACCTGAAGATGAATGCTTAGCATGGTGGAGTGAAATAAACTGATCAGTGCTTGAGTAAGCTGGAGAGGAGGAGGGAAGAAGACTTGAAAGTTTATAGATTTCTAGTCTTGGCCACCATGTGCTTTATCAGGCAATAAGAGCCATGACTGAGTGCAGATATGTGTAATTTTGTAACTATAAAAACTAGTCCAGCGCACCCCTGTCCATGGAGACTGGCAGCATGCTGCAAAATCAGCACATCAGGTGGGCAGTGGCACTGCAAGCAGGTGCCCACTGGTATGTGAGCAGACCAGTCTGGGAGAACAGTGGAGGTGCATCATTTGAACCATAACTGAAACTGGCTCTATGATTTGTCATAAGCAGATCTAACCCACATGTTTGAAAACCAAGGGGATAGACAGTAAAGATAGACCTACCGTGAAGACAGACACTGGAATGACTAAACACAGATGGCTCCAAAATAAAGACATTAATACCTTTTAAGAAATTAGAAGACAATTTGGAGACTTCTAGTAGAGAGTTGAATATATCAAAAGACAATAGAAATTCTAGAACTGACATATATCAAAGTAGAATTCAGTATGAGTTTTACAATAGATCTGATAGAGTTGGAGGAAGGAATAGTGAATTGAAAGACAGGCCAGAAAGAAATAGATTGAAGTGCTATGCAGGAAAAGGATAGAAAACAGAAATGAAAGATGATGCATGGAATGCAATAGAAGATCTAAGGTGTACTGGCATCCTTGAAGGCCAAGGAGAATGGAGAATAGGGTTGGAGCAGTATCTGAAAAGATAAATGAGGACATTCTAGAAATGACAAATGGCTCCAGGAAGCACTGTAAACCCTAAGCAAGAGAACCACACCCTTAAGCACATCAAGTAAGTAGAGGTGGCTCTGAATGGCTGTTACGTCACTACTGGACTAGAATGTCTTCTGCTGAACAGACCTCCACCCAGGTGGGCAAGAACCTTCGCTCTGAATTTCCATCGCTGCCTCTAAGCTTTGTCTTCCCCGACCATCTCTCTTAGGGGTGACACTTTCCAGGGCCAGCTTTACTCTCGCCCTTAGTAATGCTGCTGCACACCTGGACCTGGTGTTCTGGGCCTTTGTCTGTGTCCAGGGCAGGAATACTCCATGCCCAGTCTTTCCTGGACTAGTATCCCACTGGGTGGCTGTGTAGGGCTGCGGTAGGTGATGGCTGAACCCAGGCTCTCAAGACACGTCACTGACGTCAGGGTCTTGTTCCACCACTAATCACGTTACCTTACCTCTCAAAGCTTTTGTGTCTTAAAATGTACAAGGAGGTTTCAAACAGGTACTTAGACTTTGTTATGGTGGTTGGGAGGTAAAAACGAGCTCCTGGATGTAAAGTGACATAGAGCACACCACTCTTGGGTGGGTTTATTTTTAAATCTCCTTGACCCATTTCTTCAGCCTGATCAGCAGCTACGTATTTCATCCTTACCAGCAGCTGAGGCCTCTTCAAACTTTTTGTGCCTGGTTTGCCGCAGTGGGAATTGAACATGAAAGGAGAGGAGTTGGTATACATTTTATATCAGAGGAGAAGCTTAAAAATTAATCTCCTTAAGTCAGGACAAGCATTGGTGAACTTCACCCTTCAAAGGAAGAAGTGAACATCAAAGTTTGAAAAGTTTCCAAAAATTCAGAAAAGGCAGGCCCTGATAGGATCAAATAAACTTGGATTGGTTAAAGGATTTTTCTCTTTACAGTAAAGGTTGCTGCCCATGTGACCATGACCCAATTTAAATTTGTTTCTTATTTCTGCTTTTAAAAAAAATGGGCGCATAAAATCCACTATTTTTTCCATCAGAAAATTGTTTAATAACAGTTGCTGCCGTGATTGACTTTTGTATTCTCTCTTGGTTTCCATTAACCCAACTTCTAAGGACTTGTTAATGCATTTTAAAATATACTCCCATGAATTCAGGTGTATTTCAGCAACTGTTGACACTACACACAGTCCCAGCCAGGGGCCCTTGACTTTGACCTGATCATCTTTGTGGCACCACCAGTCGCCGCTCTGTCCAGTGTTTCCCGAAATGCTTCATGTTGCACCTCACCCACCTCTAATAACAGCCTGCACCAGGTGCCTCTCACTCTGCAAGCCTGAGACTCGGCCCTCCCTGGTGGCACAACTGCCGGGTTGTAATGGGCTGTCCACGGCCACCGCAGCACGCCTTCCATCCCGGGTCAGGGCGTGGCCCACAGGGTGCAGCAGAGCTCGGACCCACCCGCTGCTCTCCTCAGCAGTGTGTTTCAGTCCATCTGCCTGTTCTGCTCCATGTCTGGTGACGCCTCACACACACCCCCACCTGTGGCCCATGCCCCAGTTCTTGTATGCATAAATAAGTAAATCTTAAACAAAAATCCCTGAGACTCTGCAGGGGTTGGGAGCTTTGGCCCTTCCTACATCACACACCTAGTGAGCAAAGCTGGACACGAAGCCCCAAGGCCTGACAGCATGGAGCTGGTCGGTCCAGGGGAGTGTCTAGGGCAGCTTTCTGATCTTTCTGAATTTATGGTCGATTTTCATGCTTTCCTATTTCCTCTTTCACTGTGCACTGGCATTTCCAAATGCTATCACCTTGTCTACCTGAACCAAATGTAACAGAACTAAGATGTAACTTTGAATCCCTGCTCCAATACTCACTGGCTGTGTGACCTTGGGAAAGTTACTTAGTGTCTCTGAACTTCATTGTCCTCCTGTAAAGTGAAGACAGTAGGAACCATCCATCGGGGTTAGGCTTTCAATGGACGAATCTGGAAGGCACCGTAAATGTTCAGTTACTTGCTCGAGGTAAAAGGTGAATTTTTCTCATGCTATTATTCCCTTGTCCTAGTTCTTATGTTTCCAACAGACTTTTACAGTGCTGCTCTGGGATTCTGTAGCTTGGGTTGTAGCTGTGAATCAGATGATTTCTTGAAGAGCAATTTCAAGTCGGATATTGTTAGTCCATGGAAAGTATTGATTAGTTTTCATTTACCTCAAGTCCATACATCTTGACTCTTGCTCTTATTAGTGCTAATAGTTTTCAGCTGTTCTTCCTGGATTTGCTGAACATCAGTTTTTTCATCTGCCAAATGCAGATAATGTTGACCTTGCAGAACTTTAATGAGGATTAAATGAGAGAAAGTAAGAAGCCTGGCTTAGTGCTTAACTCAGTGGGGGCTCAATTAATATTGCATATTATTGCTATCCTCCTCAGATGAGATCTTGCTGTACAATTCCCTTCACTGATTGTGAAGAAATGGGTTATCAAGAAAAATAGTTTGCTTAGAAAAAGCTTGTAGCCGCTGTACAGAAAGACTGACATCAATCAAGGATATTGGCAGTTTGTTTTTTTCATGCTTTGAAAGATTTTTTCCCCCAAATGCTGCATGGTAGATATCTTTATTATGCCCAGCTTAGAGATGAGGAAACCAAGGCCAAAGGGCTTCATAATTTGCTACATTCAGTCTCTGCAGTGCAGGCAGCCTGGCTTCCTAACCTATGCTCTTATTTTTTTTTCTCAAATTTTATTGATTTGCCAATAATCTATATTAGTATCCATCTTGGGGCGCATACACCCCCATCTGTGCACACGACACCCACCCTACCAAAGGCCCAGTGCCCACGTCCTGCTCCTGCGGCTCTTCCCTCTTCGACTGGCCGGGCAACCAGTATATTTTCCATAAAGGCTAAGAATTATTCTTGTTTTATTTGGTTATTAATATTCCACAAATGAATGAAACTGCTTCTATTTTCTCATTTATTTCACTGAACTGCATTGCCTCAAGTTCCATTCATTTTGTCCAGAAGGCACTATTTTGTCTTTTAAATAGTTGAGTAATACTCCACTGAACAAAAATACTCAACAACTTCTTTATCTACTCTCCTGGATGTGCATTTAAGTTGGTTTCCTGACATGGCTGTGGTAAATAGTGCTGCTATGAACATAGGCTGTGAGAATCTTTTTGTATGAGCATTTTCATATTATTTGGTTACATACCCAGTAGGTGGTTTTTGCTGGATCGTGTGGTATTTCAATTGCTTTCCATAAAGGCTGCCACAAATTACAAGTTCCCACCAATAGCGAACGAACATTTCCTATCTACACATCCTTGTCAACATTTGTTTCCAGTCTTCTTGATAGAGATTGTTGTCACAGGGGTGAGGTGATACCTCATTGTGGTTTAGATGGCATTTCCTTTACAAGCAAATTTGAGCATGTCATACTGTTTTGATTACTATTGCCAAACAGTGTAGTTTGGAGCCACAGCACATGCGACCTCCATTGTCTTCTTTTTTTCTCAAGATTGCTTTGTCTATTTGGGGTCTCTAGTGGTTCTATAAATTTCGTAATTGTTCTGTTTCCTTGAAAAATATCACTGGCATTTTGATAGGCATTGCATTGAATATGTAAATTGATTTAGGTAATATGGCCATCTTAATGTTTATTCTCCCAATTCACTAGCATGTTTTATCTTTCTCCTTCTTTGTATCTTTTTTTTTTTTTTTTATTCATACAGATCTGGGGTACAGGCCAGAGATGCGGAGGGTGAGAGGTTCACCAGAGACAGAGTGGGGAGCAGAACAGGCAGATCAACGAAGTACACTGCTGAGGGGAGCAGCGGGCGGGTCAGGAGAGGTCTGCCACGCCATGTGGTCACCTCCGGGGCAGGCGGGGATCGAACTCATGCGGAAGTGGCTTTAGTTTCTCAGTGCAGTGCTTTAACCCGCTGCGCCACCAGGGAGGGCCCTTTCTTTGTATCTTTTAAAATGTCCTTTGGCAGTGACTTATGTAAGTTTTCAGTATATAGGTCCTGTACCTCCTCCATTAAATTCACTCCCAGTATTTTATATTTTTATGTATGATTATAAATGTGATTGCTTTCTTAATTTATCTTCATATTCATTCTTTGCATATAGAAATGCAACACTTTTTCAGTATTGATATTGTAGCCTGCAACTTGATGATATTCGAGTAGTTTTTTTTTTTTTGGTAGAGTCTTTGCTTTTCTATATTATCATGTCTATTGACTATAGTACTGTTGTGAACATGGGTCTTTGAGTCCCTGTTTAATTCTTTCATACAGGCATTGGGTTTTTTAAGAGCTAGTGAGTATTGAAAAAGTTCTCATGTGCCTTTGGTGGTGTTAGTGACTTGCAAGAGTGACTTGACTAGCACACCCTGGATTATTACATTGCTGTGTCAGAGAGGAGGTGAGTGGATCTGATTCTGTCACTGTGTGTTGAGCTTACAAAGCACCAAACCCACCCCTACCCAGCTGCCTGTTCAGCACTTGAAGGTGCAGAAGGTGTTAGATGAATGTGAGATTTGTTGCTGCTGTTGTTACTTTCAGGCTTTTCACAAATGTACATATTTCTATTTTATTGTGTGATTCCAACCACTAAAATGACCCTGAACAATGTGCAAACTGCAATAAAGCATCAACATTTGGCTTCTAAGGAAATAAAAATGCAGCAGGAAGAAACAGCAGCAGAAGAAAAAAATTACTGGGAAACACACATAATGAAATGCCTTAGATATTTTTTACATTTCTTCCCATTGTTTAAACTCTCTATATTATTCAATGCAGCAGCAGCATTGTTTGTAATGGCAGAAGATTGCAAACAACCTCATGCCTATCAGTGGGAGATGGTTTTAGATAAATCACAGCCCTCCGTGCTATGGGATACTGTATAACTATAAAACAGAATGATCAGTGTCTCTATCGAGAAAGGCCTACCAGACATTTAAAGTTAAATTACAAGGGCAAAATGCTGAGTTGATTGTATAGTATGCTGTCCTTTGGAGAAAAAGAAGCATCTAAGAATGCGTGTGTGTAAATACAGGCAGTATGTTCTGTTACTGGTTTGTGCATGTACAAGGAGACCCGGGAAGAAGCCAGTACGGGGGTTTCTAGGGGGTGGGAGGAGATGTGCATGTCTCACTATGAATTTATAAACTTTCGAGCCATGTGTATGCCTACTGAAAGGAAGAAAGAGCTTAATATTTTTCTGCCTACCTGACCATAGAAATAGAAATCTAAATTAAGTTGATTTATAGGCAACAAGCATTTACACAATTTCTTTTTCTTGCAAGAAAAGTAATCCATATAGGTCAGTTAGAATTTATCTTCCGATTAAGGAAGCTATCAGTGTCTCATCCCAGTCCTGGAGGCGCTAGAGCAAAGAGGAGGAGGGGTGACTGCCATCCAGACCCCGCTCCGCAGCTGTCCTGAGCCTTTGAGGAGAAGAGGAGTCCAGGGAGTGGGGAAACAGTCAGGGTGGACTAGAACTGGCTGGGTCAGATGGTAGCTGGGAGGTGTTCCTCACTGCAATAGCAAGTGTACAGCCAGATTCAGAACTTGACCCTACAGCAGCTTATAAACAACAGGCCAACCAGCTCTGTCTGATGGACTGTCCACCTGCATGAGACCACAGCTGCTATCACCGCCCACCCCAGAAGGTGCCCAGGCAGGAACTGCCTGAGCCCAGCAGATCGAGGTGGGGGTTTCTGTCCCTCTCCCCACAACCCACCTGGAGGAGCACAGGCAGAGTTTGTCTGACAGAGCTGACAGTCTTAGGGGAATATGGGGAGACTCAGGGGAACAGTTAAGGGTGCCTAGGGGCAGGGACCCATGAGAGAAGGGTGATGTTCAAAAGCCAGAGACTGATGGGCCAAAGGGTGAATATCTGCCAAGTTGCACTGAGAACAAAACACAGGCAACTAGAAAGAAGAGATGAAAAGATTCATTAGGTGAATAAAGCTCAAGTAGCAATTTTAGTATCAGAGCTACAAATTTATAGCAAAAAAAAAAATCAAGACTAAGGACAGTGTCACATGCTGGTAAAAGGAACGACAAGGAAATTTAAAAATCATAGATGTTTCTTGAAATATAGAAAACAACATATGAGAGAATTAAGACGAGAGAGATAATCAAGAATTATACTTAGGGATTTTACACATACTCGAAAGTCAATACATTAAACAGAGAAAAATAGCCGAGGATAATGTAAGAATTTAATAATGTGATTACTCAGATTAGTGGGGATAATGTAACTATATTTAACAATCACAGGGTGGACATTCTCTGGCGCGCACACAGAACAGACACAAAACTATTCATTTTATCCCACAAAGGAAATTTCAGGGAGTTTGAAAGCGACGAGCATGACCTCAGCTGACCATAGCGGTGGCAGAAAGATAACACAAGTATGAGCCAAGTTCTGAGGGCAGAGTAGAAGCTTAGGGCCCGCGAGGATGCCCGTCACCAAGCCCCGGAACGTGTGACTACATCTCTGTCTGTGCAGCCGGGGCTTGGTAGATGTGCGAGGAGAGGAGCACCTTGGGCTGGCCAGTGCCCGGGGCTACCTGGATGTGCCCCGGGCCTGGGAGCAGAGGGAGCTGTGGCTGCAGAGAACCTGAGAAGGGTTTGATGCCACCGCTCAGTAGGAAGATGAAGCGAAGGAGTCAAAGCCAAGAGCAGGGCGAGGCTTCTGCAAGTTGAGAACGACCTTCAGTTGGCCCCCAGCAAGACTACAGGGTCTCAGTCCTGCAAGACTCAGAATCGGGCCAGCAAAGAGCACATGTCCAGAAAGGAAGGGGGGGGGCCTGGTAGGCCGCGCCCAGGTCCTGACTGCTGGGTCTGCAGAACCAGCCTGAGGAGTCTTTTGCTTTGAGGCTCATGGCAGCCTGTCAACAGTAAGCGAAACCTCATCCCAGTCCCGTCTGTCTGAACTCAAACCCCACCGGGATAGGAATTTGAAAATGTCCCACAGAACAGTTCCTCGGTTAAAGGAGAGCATGGGGCTTATTCATCATCTTTGAGGGGTAACAAATTATCCTAAAACTCAGTGGCCGAGTTTATTCCCAGTTTCAGCAGGTCGGGGAACTCAGGGTGGCTTCCCAGTGAGCAAGCCGGGCTGGCTACGAGGCTGCAGTCCTCTGGGGCTCAGCCCGAGACCATCCGAGCCGAGTCGCTCTCGCGGCTGTTGGCGGGGTCCAGGCCCTCACCCGCTATGGGGCCTCCTGGCTGTGGCTGGGACGCGGCGCTGGCTCGCTAGCTGGAGCTTCCCAGCTGGCAGCTGCTCGGCTGGAGTGAGCTAGAGAGGGGAGAGAGGAGCTTACAGGGGACGTCACCGTCACTTGGGAGCTAATCTCGGGGTGCCATCGCAGCACCTTGACACAGTCGACTCAGCAGCCAGTCCTGAGGTCCAGCTTCACTCAAGCGCAGAGGTCACCACCAGCATCAAACCCGGGGGCTGGGCTCCTTGGAGCCGCGTTAGAAGCCGTGGACCTCAGGGGGACAAGACTCGGGGAAGGCAGGACGAGCTGCCCCTTGGGTGAGGCTCCTGAAATTGGACCAAAAGGGAAATTTGTTGCTTTGAGTACAAGAAAGATGGAAAAGCAAAGTGATTTTTTTCCCAATTAAACAAAGTAGGAAATAGAAAATTAAAGAACATTTATTTATTTTTAATTTATGAAAAGTGTACTTAAAGAAAACAAAGAATAATGGAAAACGCACAAATCAATAACAAATAAAATTAACAAAAGAATTAGATGATTTTTCAAAATCCAAAGCTGATTCTTTGAAATATTTGTATCATCAATCTTTTGCTAATACCAATTAAGAAATAAAGAAAACCGGGCTCTCCCTGGTGGTCAACAGGTTTAAAGCCCCGCGTTACGAAGCGCGCTGAAGCCGCTGCAGCACCATTTCGATCCTGGCCAGGGAGTGACCCACAGGGCGCTGCAGACCCCTCCTGACCCGCCCGCTGCTCCCCTTGGCAGTGTGCTTTGTCAGTCTCCCTGTTCCTCTCCCCGCTCTGTCTCTGGGGAATCCTCTCACCCCTCCTGCACCTCTGGCCTGTACCCCAGTTCTGTAAGCATAAATAAATAAATCTTAAAAAAAAAGAAGAAATAAAACCAAATAAAGTATAGAATGAAAGGGAAATAGTGAAGTATAATGTATCTTAAAACAAACAAACAAAAAAAAACCAATTTCATCAACCCCATTTGATAACTTAGGTGACATAATATTTCTTAAAAAAAATAAAGTGGCAAAATTGGAACAAGAAGAAATAAGAACCTAGCCTAGACCAATGAGCATCAAAGACAGTCTAGTGGTACTGAAACATTTTCCTTTACAAAATAATGAGACCTTGATGGTGAGTTCTACCAAACTTTCAAGAG
Source organism: Condylura cristata (assembly GCF_000260355.1). Classification (NCBI taxonomy): domain Eukaryota; kingdom Metazoa; phylum Chordata; class Mammalia; order Eulipotyphla; family Talpidae; genus Condylura; species Condylura cristata. Next base: position 5,437,260 of record NW_004567112.1, on the reverse strand, counting down.
GTGATACCTATTTTGTACATTAAAAAAAAAATAGGAAAAAAGGGAAAGTAACCTTGCTCATTTTATTCAGCCAGCATGGTTCTATTTAGAAAATGGATAAGGACAGCGCAAATGAGAAAGGTATACAATTTCACATATGGGGTTCTCCCTGGTGACGAATTTAAGTCATAACTAATAGAAAACTGAAAAGACAAACTTGTCCTTATTTTCAGACAGCATGGAAATTTATGGAGTAAGCCCAGGAGAGTAAATACAGTATCAGAACCAGTAAGAGAATGAAAAGTTCAGCAAGTTTGGGGAGTATAAAATCAATATTAATAGCACTTTTGACACCAGAGATAACTCATTATAAAAAGTAAAACAAAATAGGACACCAATTAAAATGGAAAAAAAAAGCTCTCAAACCTCATAAACCTATAAATTTTCCAGAAATTAGCACAATAAAACGTCTCAAGACATTTATGAAGAAAAATTAGAAATTCTATTATAGGATATAAAATAAGATATAAATAAATGAAGACAACATTATAAAACTGTTGATGTTCCCATAATTAACCTATAAATTCAATGTAACTCCAATTAAAATTCCAAGAATATTTTTAGTGGACTTAGTAAATGGATTCTACAAATTAGATAGAGGAATAAAGCTTCATGAATACTCAGATTTTTTAGGAAAAAAGGAGCAAAGGAATTTGCTTATACTTGCAGATATTGACATATGCATCCAATTGAGGCCTAAAAACTGGCCCAATGGGACAGACAGAAACCTGGTATCTATGGAAACTTGATCTTTTATGGAGATAGGGAAAAAGATCAATTATTTGGTAAATAATCTTGGGAAAATTGGGTTATTATCTGGGGAAGAGTAAAGTTCACACCAAAAAATACCCTGAAGTAAACTAGTGAGAAAAAAAGCCCTAAATGTAAAGCTAACAGTTCATTTAGGGTGGGGAGGAGTTCTTAATGGGACTCTTCACACAGACACAATAAAGGAAAAGGCAGACTTAAAAATGTTAAAAAATAGACATCTTGGGCTGCTGTTAGAAGGCAACTGCTATCATCAAAGTAGAAGAATCCATGATGGTGGGGAAGCAGCAACTGCCACTCGTAGGATGGGAAAAATCAGTTTCTAGAAGGTAGAGAACAAAATACATAAAAATCGACATGGAAAAATCAGGAAAATTCATCAGAGGCCAAACTAAAAAGGGGAATTATATGAACACAGCAAATTATAGAAAGGGGAGCTTGAGTGGGAAGAGTAAGAAGAGAGGCCCAACCTCAATTAGAAAAACACAAATTTGGGGCCTCCCTGGTGGCACAGGGGTTAAGTCTTAGCACTATGAAGCTATCTCAGCCGCTGCAGCACGAGTTCGATCCCTGGCCAGGAAGTGACCCACAGGGCGCAGCAGGCCTCTCCTGACTCCCCTCAGCAGTGGATTTCAGTCCGTCTGCCTGCTCTGCTCCCTGCTCTGTCTCTGGTGAGCTCCCTCACCCCTGGCACCTCTGGCCTGTACTCTAGTTCTTGTGTGGTGTAAATAACTAAATCTTAAAGAAAAAATAAAGAAAAACAGTAATGAGACCCTAGAGCCTTTAGCTAGAAAAGTAGCGTCTTTCTGATTGTTCCTCCCTTAAGAGGCCCCAGCACAGGAGCAGGCTCCTTCTGTTACAGGCACCCCAATGTGAGCTGGGGTGTATGGCTGTGGAGCCTCACCTGCATGCTTAAAATTCAGTTGTACTGCAGGTACACACAAAAGGGTTAATAGTGGGTTTATTTACAAAAGGGGAAAGGAAAGGAACAACCCAGTGACAGAGAGACAAGGTAGCTAGAGAGAGAGAGACAAGGTAGCTAGAGAGAGAGAGACAAGGTAGCTAGAGAGAGAGAGACAAGGTAGCTAGAGCGTCCTGCCAGTCGGCTCCGCTGACTTGGAGCCCCAGTAACGCCCTGAAAGCATGTCGGGAGCCCTGGAGCAGGGGTGGAGTCCACAAAACTGCAGAGTTCCTTCAGGACACCCTTTCTCCCTAACACTTCTTTAGCAGATAAAACACATGCACCTCCTGCAACCTGCCCAATGACCCTGCATCCACCTTTCCTCTCCATGGCTGCTGTCTCATAGTGATTTGCATTTTAAAAAAATAATATAACATTTTATTTTATTTTTTTAAAAATTATTACAAAAGTTTATTTTTACATCATTTTGCACATTTTTTTTTTCCATCTCGATTGTAATCCCCGCGGGTTTCCCATCACCAAATCACCCCTGTGCCACCACC
>NW_004567112.1:5375248-5434439 GCF_000260355.1 Condylura cristata | reverse complement strand
CTTTTTCTCCACATCCTTGCCAACATTTGTTGTTGCTAGTTGTTTGAAGATGTGCCATTCTCACTGGCCCCCCACCCCCCGTTTTTGATCCCATTCCCCACTCCACCCCCACAAAATGTCTCTGGTATATGGTTGTCCATTATTTTTGTATAACAGTTTATTTTTACATCATTTTGTGCCCTTTTCCATCTCAGTTGTAATTCTTGTGGGCTTCCCATCAACAAATGTGATTTATATTTTAATGTATTCTGGTGTCTATGAAGATTGGAAAGAGAAGATACTCAAGGTAGAATGACTAGATGATCATGGCAGTAAACTTGGAAAGATGCGTGAATTGGGATATAGAGGAGGGGTCAGAGTGAAGGAAGACTGAGCAGGAAGGACTTTCAGACCTGGGCTGAAGACAGGGCGTGCTGGAGAGTGATTCCTGAAGTTTGACTTGGCCAACTTCTCGCCTGGTACTGCCATTCATTGTGATTGAAAGGTCAAAACATAGTGTGAGAAGTAGGACAATGAACTCCGTCAACTCTGAATCATCCACAGGATCCCCAGGAGGAGATGGGGAGTCACAGGTGGGTATGAGGACTTGGAGTTTTGGGGGACAATCTGGCCAGAGGTGTAGATTTGATGGAGTTAGTTAACAGCTTTGGCTATAGAGAGATGACAGAGAACCACGAAGCACATGGATTCCCTTTGCTATGAAAGAAGACGCCTCCTGTCTACATCACGACTAAGCTGGTAGGAGAGGTTATGATGGAGAAGCTGATTAGAGTAAACCGCTACACCTGCAGATTCAAATGCATTCAAGTGCTGGCCTCTTTCAGCAGTGGGAGACCTAATATTAGCATGAAAACAAGTGAAGGCGAAAGAATTTTTTTAATGTACTTGATTATTTGATGACATTTGAAATGAGTTGTAGGTTAAATCAATAATTGCTGTTGCTGTAACTTCCGGACTGCTGCTATTGAGGGATTTACTATCTAGGGTTACTTTCTAAGTGATACAAATTCAAGTTGCAGAGATTCCAGAAAAGTAATCTAAGCTAGTTAGAGGAGCTTGATGTGTGAACGCTTGTGATGTCATCAGAGCCACAGCTATGCTTTTTCTCTCAAGTTCATGAGATTTGGAACCAGGTTAAAGACCTAGTTCTTTTCTTACTGAATGTGTGTTCTTTTAGGTTTTCTGCTTTTATGGTTTGAAGCTGCCCAGTTCTTGGCCAGGGGAATGGAATTATGCCCCTGTGTTTCAAAATGTCAAGATCCTCTGTCTTCGTGTGGGTCCATTTGTAACTACTGCTAGTTGGCACTTTCAACCTAGAGACTCATTCTTTAATTCTGGAGAGTGTTCTTTATTATTTAGAGATTTATTTATTTATGCACACAGAACTGGGATACAGGCCAGAAGCTCAGGGGCGGTGAGAGGATTCACCAGCGACAGAGTGGGGAGCAGAACAGGCCGACTGGCAAAGTCCACTGCTGAGGGGAGCAGCGGGCGGGTCGGGAGAGGTCTGCAGCCACCATGTGGGTCATCTCCGGGGCAGGGATTCAACTCATGCAGAAGTGGCTTTAGCTTCTTGGTGCTGCGCTTTAACCCGCTGCGCCCCCAGGGAGGGCCTGAGTGTGTTCTTTACATTTGAATAATTAACTTTCTTCTTTTTATCTACTCTCCTGGTGCTCCTATTATTCTGGTGTTGGACTTCCTGGACCTACTACTACTTTTACTTCTTTGATATTTTTCATCCCTCTGTCTTTATATTTTTTTCTGACTTTTTCATTTTGGCTGTTAAAGATTTAGCTTCCAAGAGCCCATTTTTTCTTTTCATATATATATATATATATTTTTTTTTTTTTTTATAGCATCTTATTATCATTTCAAAGAGATAAAATAGTCCTTTATTTCTTTGTCAAAACTAAGAAACTGACCTTGGCACATAACTATGATTCTTGGATTCTTGGATTTACCAGCTTTTCCAGATTGCCAGTTAGTCGTGGATTTACCAATTTTCCCAGCCCAACACACCACTCTGTATTTAGTTGTTGTATCTCTTCAGCCTTCCTGTATGGCAGATTCTCACTCTCGTTCTTCACCACCTTGACCGAGGTGTGAGCGACATATTGCAACTATTTTTACTGGTTGGGTTGTGTCTCTTTGGCTATGGAAATGGAACCACAGGAACTCAGGCTTCATACGGGTTACAGTGCTCACCCCACTTGATAACTAGCTTTGTATCCATTTGTGAGACTCTTTGGTTAACTGCCTTCCCCACCCGCCTGTGGAAGCCATGAAGGTGTGGCCTGTGTTTATGTTTGCAAGCCTTCCCTGGTACTCAGCACACTGCAGATGTTCCTTAAACATATGCTGAGTGAATGAATGTATAGTTAATGACCTGTAAATATATATATTTTTTAAAGATTTATTTGTACATATAGAACTGGGGTACAGGCCAGAGGCTGAGGGGTGGCGAGAGACAGAGTGGGGAGCAGAACAGGCAGATCCACGAAGTACACTGCTGAGGGGAGCAGTGGGCGGGCCAGGAGAGGTCTGCCGTGCCCTGTGGTCACCTCTGGGGCAGGCGGGGACCGAACTCATGCGGAAGTGGCCTTAGCTTCCTAGTGTAGTGCTCTAACCCGCTGCGCCACCAGGGAGGGCCATGACCTGTAACTATTTTTAATAAATGAATGAGACTCAGTATTCCTCAGAGAACTTAGAATTGTGCCTGAATTACTGTATGTCCTAAATGAATAGTTAACTACCGCCAGACACACTGCCAAAGACATTATCTACACTAACTGAATAAATGCGCATAAATTCAGTTACATAAAATGGGAATTGCAAAATTCTAAGAGATAACGCTCTGCCTCCTCTAACTGAGGAGCTCTAATTTGGTGGCTGGGAATTATTCCTTTTAGTCAAGCCTAACACGGTTGGAGGGGAGAAGCTTCCAGAATGGGTAGAGCAGCTGTTCCCTAAGAAACAGTGCACCATGTTTATAACAGGGTGTGTGTGTGAGCCAAGGGGAGGAATGGTAAATTAAGTCAGATGTCTCAAGAGCAGAGTGTGCAGGAGAAACCTCAGAAGTAACAGAAAAGACGGGGTGGGATACAAATTTCTAGGACTGGTACTCTCCCTGGTGGTGCAGGGGTTAAAGCACAGGACTATGAAGCTGTCCACAGCCACTGCAGCATGGGTTCCATCCCCAGTGAGGTTGCTGGCCCACGTGGCGCAGCAGACCTCTCCTGTCTCCCTGCTGCTTCTGACAGCAGAGTGTTTCAGTCAATCTACCTGTTCTGCTCTGCACTCTGTCTCAGGTGAGTCCTCTTACCTCTGCACCTCTGGCCTGTGCCCCAGTTCTGTATGCATAAATAAATAAATCTTTAAAAACTAACAAAACAAAACAAATTCCTAGGACCCACCTCTGCCTCTGAAATCTAAAGTCTGAGTCCTGAAAACTTCATTTTAATGAAATACAACTTCATTTTAGTTCAGTGCTAAATTTTCATCCATCCCTTAACATTTGAATTTAAAATGTCCACAGTTTCTATTACTATTCATATTACTATTGGCATTTTAGTCAAAATGCTAAGTGCAAATCATTTTTTGGCCTCTTTATGGTGGGGAGAGGTGGAGCGGGTGACAGCCCCATCTGGGAAGTTCCATCTTAATGGAATCTGGGAAATGAGAAAAGTTGAAGTGGTGACGTCTGTACTGAAAATAATGCATTCCAGCGGCATCTCCACTGACATTATTATTAAAGACTTTATGTGGTGCTTTATATATAATTTAGAAATAATAATAAATTGGAGTCGGACTTTTGGCTCCTCTCCCAGATGAAATTCCTTGGATGTTTATCTTATAGAAGACACAGAAAGAATTTAGTTTTAGACCTGTATATTTATCTAAATGAAATGACGGTATTTTATTGTTCTTTGTTTTGTATGGGGGAAAAATGTGTTTTAGAGTAATATACAGAAAAAGTCATTAAAGTAAAAATTCAGAATTGGAACTGTAATATATTTTGCTAGTGTCAGTATTGCCAGTAAATCATGGCTGTTTGTTTACTTTCTTTATAATTGATTTTCCATATTTTTCGGCAAGTCACAAAAAATTCAGCCTTAAATATGTCTGTTTTTATCTATGACTTCCTATGGGAAGAAATTACTTGCGTTCATATTTTAAATTATTTCCCCTCATGAAATTTTCATGGTCTTAGCTCCAGATGTTCAATAAAAGTGATCATTCATTTATTTGTCCATTGTTTGTAAACGCCTTGTGCTGGATTCCCAATGATTAGCTCAAAGTCTGGCAAACAGAGGCATTTTCTACATATTTGCTAAATGAAGAAATGTCTGCATGCACATTACATTATTTTATTTTTAAGATTTATTTATTTATGCACACAGAACTGGGGTACAGGCCAGAGGTACAGGGGCAGTGAGAGGATTCACCAGAGACAGAGTGGGGAGCAGGACAGGCAGATTGTCTGAAAGGCAGTGTAAAGGGGAGTAGTGGCCGAGACAGGAGCAGTCTGCTGTGCCACGTGGGACGCCTCTCTGGCTGGGGGTCAGACTTGTGCTGCAGTGGCTGCGGACAGCTTCACAGTACTGTGATTTAACCCACTGTTCCACTAGGGAGGGCCACATTATTTTAAATGTATTTCCCAAGACAGGGTGACTCAGATGGCTAATTCTCTTTTGCTATTGTCTCTCCTTTTTTTAGTAGTAAAAGAGATTTTAACTTAGTTTCACCTTTAGAAGTCAGGGACCTGCCATGTCCTCAACCCCTTCTCCCTCTTTCTGGTTAAAATGCATTTGAAGTGTTAAGCTGTCAGAGGAGGATGAAGGCAAACCTCTTTGGATGCACAACCATGGGTGAAAAGTGCCTTGATCCCTGCATGAGTGAGTGGAGCAGAGCAGAGCTGAGCTGTCTTTCAGCCCCATACTCTTCTGGACCATGTACTTCTATCGTGTGCAAGTCATTTTAGATGTTTCTTTCTTTCCTTTTGTATATTGAAATAGATATTATATATATTATTTATTTTTTAAAAAATCCTTGGTTTTTTTTTTTTTTTGCAGTATTGGATTTCTCCCTCAGGTGCTGCCCCCATAGTTTTCCTACCACCAAAGAGCCCACAGTCCTCCACCACATTCCACCATGCTCTCCTCCCCCCTGTTCTTTTCACCTATTCCCCTTTCCACCTCCCCTTGCAGTGTTTCAGATCTATGGTCATCTTAACACAGGGTCAGTCTTACACAGTTCGTCCATTTCTGAACCTTTGGTTTCTCTAGATTCCACATGGAAGTGAAGCCAACTGGTATTTCTCTTTCTGGCTCATTTTGTTTAGAATAATCCTTTCCTGTTCCATCCAGGTTGCTGAAAATGTCTTGAGCTTATCTTGCTTGATCACTGTGTAGTTATTCTATTGTGTATATACCACATCTTCTTGATCCATTCAGCTCTTCTGGGGCATTTAGATGGTTTCCATTCTTGGCTATTGTAAATCGTGCTGCTATTAGAGGTGTTTTATCTATCTATCGTCTATGTATCTATGTATCTATCTATGTATCTAACTGGGGTACAGGCCAGAGGTGCAGGGGCAGAGAGACCCTTCACCGAAGACAGAGCAGGGAGCAGGACAGGCAGATCCATGAAGTACACTGCTGAGGGGAGCAGCAGGTGGGTCAGGAGAGGTCTGCCGCGCCATGTGGGTCACCTCAGGGGCTGGGGATCGAATAGCACTGAAGCGGCTGTGGCCAGCTTGCAGTGCTGCGTCCTAACCCATTGTGCCACCAGCGAAGGCCAGAGGTGTTTTTAATATAGTAGCAAAATCCACCTTTTTTTTTTTTAAGATTTATTTTTATTTATTCATACAGAACTGGGATACAGGCCAGAGATGCGGAGGGTGAGAGGATTCACCAGAGACAGAGTGGGGAGCAGAACAGGCAGATCAATGAAGTAAACTGCTGAGGGGAGCAGCGGGCGGGTCAGGAGAGGTCTGCCGCGCCATGTGGTCACCTCCGGGGCAGGCGGGAATTGAACTCATGTGGAAGTGGCTTAAGCTTCTTAGTGCTGTGCTTTCACCTGCTACGCCACCAGGGAGGGCCCAACAAAATCCACCTTTTAACTGGACATTTGTCAAGGCGCTGAACTCGAGAAGGAGTGAGACGAGCACGTTTCAAATAACCAAAATATAAATTAGGATATTCTACAAGAGAGTTCAGTAAATGCTCTAAGAGGTTGGAGGAGGGAGAGTTCACATCCATTAAGAGAGCAGAAGGGTGTGTTTTAGAAACGGGGATGCCTAGATTTTGAGAGCAGCATTGCTCTAGAGTCTGATGGGAATGCCGTTATTATTTCCCGCTACACTAACTGCCATCCCTCTCTGTGTGCCCAGCTGCCACCTTCAGACTTAGAAGAAGCAGTGCTAGAACAGAGCACCTGGAGGGTTAAGAGGACTCAGCCCCGGCCAGGACAAAGTTGTGGGCTGAACTTTCTCAAGTAAATGAATAACGGCCCTCACAAACTACCCACGGGGCAAGGCTTTGGGGCAGACAGATGAGGGTTTGGGTTCTATCTTTACTGCTTGCGGACCGTGACTGAACAGAAGATTGTGATAACTGCTAGTTCTCTGGGCTGAAATCTGTTTTGCAGCTTAGGAAACATGTGACCAAGGCAATTTATTTAGCCTCCTGTGATCGATCCCCTCATGCTTAAAGTGGGGCTAACAAGCACCCATTTCATAGGGTTGTGGAAGAGATTACGTGCCAGGCCCACAAATATATTCGTTTATCTATTTTGTATCTAAAAGAAATGGTATCTGGTATATAGCAAATGATCAATATTTCCTTTATTGTTGCATCATTATTAGGGACTATTTCTAATGTTAACATTATAATTTGAATGGCCTAACTTCTTGGAACATTAATTTACTCATGTATAAAACGAAATAGAAATGCCTCATTGTAAAATAATATCCAGCCCTCAGAGTTGTAAGACTTTACATCTGTTCAAGCATGTTTATGATGATGTAATTAGGCCAACATGTTATTAAGGCAGCTTTGAAATAGGTCTCTAAGAAACAAAATTTCCCTGTACACTCCCCATGTACTTTTTAAAAAAAATTATTTACTTATGCATACAGAACTGGGGTACAGGCCAGAGGTACAGGGACAGTGAGAGAATTCACCAGAGACAGAGTGGGGAGCAGAACAGGCTGACTGCTGAGGGGAGCAGTGGGCAAGACAGGAGAGGTCTGCCGCGCCATGTGGGTCACCTGAAGGCCCAGGGATCGAGCTCGCACTCAAGGGGCCTTGGCTCCTTCCCTGTGCTGTGCGCCAGTGCCTTGCACCACCATGGGCACCACCAGGGAGGCCCCCTCCCCTTGTTCTTTTAAGGCAAGTGAAGAGTTATGCACAGCTTTCTTAAATGCAGGCTGAGGGGGAGGAAGCCATGGGCGTAAGTGAAATATAAGTCTTTGGCTGTAGCATTAGCTACCTTGGTAAAGACACTGTGATGAAGATGCAGAAAATTCTGTGTCAGCTGGTGTCTGCAGGAGGGGACAAGGGGTTACCTCCCGCTTGCTGAGGCCTCCTTGTGCTTTGCCAAAGCCCTGGAGGTCACTGCATCTCTTCTGACAACCAAGGAGCATGAGGTTCAGAGACGGTGCCCACAGCTGGCCAATGGCATGTGTGTACCGTGTCACCACCCCTCACCCCCAGACTGACTCGAGTCCCAGCAGCAGAGCAAGGAGCCCAGCAGCACCGGTGGCCAGTGACCTGGGAAGGCCTTCCCAGAGCTGGGGAGAGGGTTCAGTGTTGCCCGAAATGCATCTTCAACATGTAGCTGGAAATTCGCATATTTTTAAATTAGGCAGAAAACTTAATTTTCTAAAATTCTATGCAGGCAGAAAAAGCCTGTATTTGTGGGCCACGTTTGGTGTAAGGACAAATTCCACCCAGTTACATTTTCTTTTCATAGATTGAAAAAAATCTATCTCCGGGATCCAAGCCCTCGTTTGCCCGTGTCTCGTGGTGTGTGGGCAATCTGCTGAGGTCCGCTATTAAAACTCCCTTCAGCTCACTCCCCAGCCACACTGTTGGGCTGGCGTGGGGACAAGGCGACTGTCCTGGGTGTGCCTGGAACATGCCAACGGGCTTTCCCTTTAGTGGGCGGGCTCTGTGGTCTTTCCAAGAGGTTGAGTGGAAATTAAACTTATTATGGAAATATCAGTGGTCACATTTACCTTCCTAAGACAAATTCAGGCTTAAATTGATTTAGGAGTTTTATGAGGTCATCTCTCTCTTTGAACAGAGTAAAATGGTAGCATCAATTATGAAACTAAAAGGTTGTCTAGTTCCTTTTTCCATGATTAGCATCTAAAGTTCCTTTTTCTATAAGAAATGAAAGATGACAATTTCAGAGAAAGTATCCCAGGTTCTCCGGACCCCACTCCCAAAGGCATAAATCTTCCCCGCCTGCCTTAGTACATTCTAAGGCGTGTGTACCCCTCACAGCTGCCAGCAGCAACTAGAGATTCTTCTGCCTTCTGCTCATCACCTTTCTCTTTCCAGGGACTATCTGGCTCTCAGGACTCTAAGAACCACGAATTTGATTCTATAAGGTTAAGAGAAACGAGTGAGTGGAACTTGGGCTGGTTGCTGCCTCCCCCAGCCGTGTTCTTGCCTCTGGGGGGACACAACACGATAAAAGCCTTTTCTTTGATGGAATTTCTTGGCACAGGCCTCTGGAGGCTCCAAGTGTCAGGAACTTAGTTCCCAGCCTGTGGGAGACTTACGAACCTACTCTCCACTGAACAAAGGGAAGATTCGGAGGTCAACTCGACTGCCTGCAATGAGAAGAATTTGCTAATTTGGGAGAAGATAGTTTCATAAGCTCTAATTCCTAACGATAAGGCCATCATATGTTTAATGTGAGGACAAACCCTTCATTAGAGACACAGGAACTTCCTGGGGACCCTATTTATTTCTTCCTATTTGTGACCATCCACTGGTATTGCAGTCACAGCTGTCTGGGTTGAATTGTTCCTGCCTCTGTCATTGTCGGTACGGACAGTCTGATGGATTCTAGGTTCCTGTCGGCTTCCAAGAAGAGCTTGTTGATAGCTTTTGACTCTATCATAGCTCTAGAAACCATAGCTTTTCAATTGTAGTGTCCTAACATGAATGGCTATTTAAGAGACTATGTATTTATTTTCTAGTTTTATATGTATATATAATTAAATAATAATTGTAGGGGGTACACCCAGGATTTTTCTTTTCTCTCCCCCATTCACATCTTCTTACTTCCAAACTGTGGTATGTCTTATATTGAATAAAAAGAACATCAACCAGCTTTAAAATTTTGCCTGGGTTCACTGGCTTAGAAGGCGTCATCTGACCTACAGCCGCTTGGATGAAGAGCTTATCTGAATGGGTCATCTCTAAGTAGCATAGGTAATGTCTTGTGCTTTTTTCTCCTTCTATGAGTGCTTTTTTATAATTTAAGAGGCGATCTACTTATTTTATGGTTTTATATGTGCATATATAACTATACCTATATAACCACAAACAGAACTATATATCCATATCTGAGAAAAAAATAGTGTGCCAAATTGTTGAAAATCATTCAAAGGTATTTTATAATCCTTAATTATAAAGTAGATGATTTAAACATTTAAAAAATATTTATTTATGCATACAAGAATGGAGGCGCAGGGAGTGAGAGGACTCACCAGAGTCAGAGTGGGGAGCAGAACAGGAGGAGCTACTGAAATACAGTGCTGAGGGGAGCAGTGGGGAGAAAGGAGAGGTCTGCTGCACCATGTGATCAGCTCCCTAGATGGGGATTGAACTTCTGCCACGGTGGCTGTGGAGAGGTTTACAGTGCTGAATCTTAATCCCTTGTGCCACCAGGGAGGGCCCAAGTAGATGATTTAAATGAAAGCACTAAGTACATAATGGTTTGGCTCATGAACGTGCCATAGATTGTGCTGCTGGTGTGGAGATGACTGAAACATGAAAAACAGAATTAATGGGAGTCTGGGTCTGGCAGGTTGATACTAAGTTTAAAATTTAAATTTTTAATCAAGTTAGGGCTAGATGCACCAGAAAGGAGAACAGGCACAATCCCAACTCTTGAACATCCTGAGGAGCCTGGAGAGAAAGTTCAGCCAGGGAGCTGACTCTCACCCGCTGTTCTGCCTCAGGTTCCACGCACTCGGGCCTGTGCCCTGGAGTGGAGTTGCCCTGGGCCCTAACTCCACCACGCTGTGTCGTGTGGACACAGATGAAATATATGACCACTCTGACCTGTTTTTCTCATCTGTCAATGGGGGAAAATAGTACCTAGCTGGAGAAGTTCTTAAGACTGAGGATGTATCGTGTCCCCTCAGGAAGCACTGGGTAAATATTAGCTGTTTTTATTTTGTGGTTCTGAGAAGTCGTATAAAGATAATGGTTTATACATAAAATTTCATTTATGATGCTGCAAAAATTTTGTTTAAAGTGCTGAGTGAATTGCACTGTGAAGCAAACAGTGGCTCTAAAAGGGGCTGCTTTGGCGCCTTGTGCTTTTAGATAGAATGGGCAGCCGGTGAGACTGTCCTTAGAAACATCTGAGGCCCACGAGGTCTGAAAGGTGGTTCTTTACCCCGGGCACCGCTGATTTGGCACCAAAAAACTTCTCTTGACAAGTAATGTACATTAGCCTCAAATTCACTGGGCAAAGCTTCTAAATTGTGTGTGGGAGACTTTAGGAAAATGGGGTCCAAGATGCAGTACCTCTGCATTTCCCCCCAAGCCTCTCAATGGAACTGGGTCAGGGCCCTGGTTTGGAAGGCGCACCTGGGAGCTCCACTCAGCTGATGGGGCTCAAAATCTCAGGGACCCCCGAGACAGGAGGGAGATGGTCCTGGTGTTCTGGAACTTTTAAAAATCAGATTCATTTATTTATGCATGCAGAACCGGGGTACATGCCAGAGGTGCGGGGTGGGGGGTGATAGTGAGAGGCTTCACCAGAGACAGAGCGGGGAGCAGAACAGGCAGATCGATGAAGTACACTGCTGAGGGGAGCAGCGGGGAGACAGGAGAGGTCTGCTGCGCTCTGTGGGTCACTCCCTGGCCTGGATCCAACTCATGCTGCTGTGGTGGCTGCTGATAACTTGATAGCACTGAGGTTTAACCCCTGCACCACCAGGGAGACCCTATAACTTAAAATATTTAAGCATGAAAAACAGAAGCCTGCACCTGGACTCTACCTGGTAGGGGTGGGGTGTGGGGACCAGGGCCGCTTCTCTGGGTGGACATTGGCTGAGTCCCTTACTCTGCCCCAAACTGTCCAGGCCGTCTGGGAAAACCCAAGGGTTCCGCTCCCTGGACACACCCAGTCGAGCGCCTGAGACGCCCATCTGTCTCCTTACCTCTCTGGCCCTCTAGCTCTTCAGGGGTCTAGCTCAGGGGTCCTCTTCTGAACTGTCCCCCGCTTTTGTTCGTCTCCATAAAGCTTGCCCTCAGAAGGTTGCCGGTGAGTTCTGCTGCATCTCTGACTGACAGTTAACAGCTAACTAAAGACACATCGAAGGGAAGCTCTTTCCAGACACAGCGGAAGTCATACAGTCGGTGCTTCTGCATGTGTTCTCGTAGCCGAGTCTGGGCACTAAAGAAAATGGATCCGAGCAATGCAGAGTTACTCTTTTATTTCTTTTCCTTTCTGCGAAGAATTCACACAGAAAATTTCAATTTGTTGCAGGTCTACATTTTCCTTGGAACTCCTGATACCCTTTTTACTTAAAAATCAATTTTATTGTGGCAAATTTACCTAAACTGCTCCTGCTTTAATTGTGGTGAGTTAGCTGAATGTACATAAAAACCCACAGTCAAGACAGAATATTCCATGAAGCCCAGCTCCCTTTAGTCTTGTGACCCTCCCCCACCCCTCAGCGAGTGTTCTCACTCATGTGCTTCTATCACTATAGACTTGATTTTCTGGGATTCAAATACACGGAGTCATGCAGGATGTATGCCTGGCTCATTTTCTCTCGGTGTAGTATTTTTGAGACTCCTCTATGTGGGTTGTGTGTATGTAATCATCATTTACTTTTATTTCTGGGTAGTATTTCTTCATAGGGATAAGCCATGATTTCCCTAATTGCCTATGGATGGATTATTGAATTATTTTCAGCACTTTTGTTTTCAAGATTTATTTATTTCTTCATATAGAACTGGGGTACAGGCCAGAGATGCGGAGGGTGAGAGGATTCACCAGAGACAGAGTGGGGAGCAGAACAGGCAGCTGGACGATGTACACTGCTGAGGGGAGCAGCGGGCGGGTCAGGAGAGGTTTGCCACACCATGTGGATCTCCTCCAGGGCAGGTGGGGATCGAACTCAAGTGGAAGTGGCTTTAGCTTCTCAGTGCTGTGCTTTAACCTGCTGCACCACCAGGGAGGAGGGCCTATTTTCAGCACTTCTTAAGAATAAAGTTTCGTAGAGCAATTGCATGTAGGTGTTTTTGTGGATAATTAGGTAATTAGCTAGACAGGCTGCTGATGATTAGAGTAGCTGCACATTAACTTTACAAGAAACTGCCTTGTCGTTCCCAGGGTTCAGTTTACACCCATCAGCACTGGAGGAGAGTTCAGGTTGCTCCACCTCCTGGTCAACATTTGGTTCTGTGGGGCTGTTGGCTACTTAGTGTACTTAGTGGGTCTGTGCTGGTGTCTCATTGTGATTTTAACTGGTCTCTTCCTGATGATCTGGAACATCTTTTTTTTTTTTTTTTTGGTTTTAATTAATTATTCAAAAAAATTTTTTTGTCTTACATCATTGTTCACTTTTATACAATATTTGATTACCCCCCTTAGGTGACATGGAGCCTCTTTCCATGTGCTTATTTGCCATTCATGTATCTTCTAAAAGTCCATTCTCATCTTTTACCCATTTGACTTGTAAGAGTTCCTTATCTAATAAAGGTATACGTGTCTCACAAATCTTTACTTCCAGTATGTGTATTAAAATTCTGATGCAGGACCTCCCTGGTGGTGCAGCGGGTTGGAGCACTGCACTGTGAAGCTAAGCCAAGCTGTGGCCGCTTCAGTGCGAGTTCGATCCTCGCCCCAGGGGTGACCCCCATGGTGCAGCAGACCTCTCCTGACCCTCCCGCTGCTCCCCTCAGCAGTGTACTTCGTCGATCTGCCTGTTCTGCTCCCCACTCTGTCTCTGGTGAGTCCTCTCACCCCTCGCACCTCTGGCTTGTACCCCATTTCTGTAGGCATAAATAAATAAAATCTTAAAAAATTCTGGTGCAGACTTTTATTAATTTACAAAAAATAGTTCCTGCTTTTTTGTGTCTTACTTAAGAAATATCTGCCTAACCCAGGCCTCTAAGCTTTTCTCCCCTAACCTCCTTTAGAAGTTTTATAATTTTAGCTGTCATCCTTAAGCCTATGATTCATTTTCAGTTATTTTATCCTCTTAGGTCTGGGCTAAAATTTGAGGTTCATTTTCTGGGTGTTCTATCAGTCAGCAATTGTTCCAGCACCATTTATTAAAAGACTATGTTTTTACTCACTAAATTGAGTGGACACCTTTGTTACAACCTAACTGATGTTATTTATATGTCTCTGACACTGGACAGTGTTCTGTTTCATTGATATCTGTGCTTGTCCTTTTGTAAATCTCACACTGTCCCACTGGTTAAATTTTAGAAGTTGCTATAAGAGTAGAGTGAAAAGCCTGAGGCACCTCAGAAGTAAAACTCTGATGGAAGACTGGCCAGAGGCTGCTATGGATTAGGGGCATCACAGCGCGCAAGGCAGGTTCTGCCTGCAGTTTGCAGTCTGCAGATGTTCACTCTCCTGTTAGATTTTTTTATGTGTCTGCTTCGAGGGTGAGCTGTGACATTCCATTTCTGGGGGACCACTGTATTTAGGGGTGCCCAAAATAAGCAGAACCCTGGAAACTCAGATGAGACTCTGAGGTAAGGATGCAGGAAGTGGGTGCTGGCCGCCCATCAGAAATGCACGTTTCGGGTCAGACTGCCAGCTGTCTGAGAACAAGTTCTTATCAAGCGGAGAAAGATGAGGTCTCGCCCTGGCTGGTACGAAAACTAGAAATGTGTATGGTTCTGTTTACCACATGCCTGGGACCCAGTTCTGCGGCTTTTGATTGACAGCGTGATCCTTAACTGCGATGCATCTAGGTGTCTCTGGCTAGGACGACATAATTGTATGTTTATTTGCCACCTGCCTTCCAGAGAAGCTGGCTGAAGCCGGAGCTGAGTACAAGGCAGAGTAGGGTCAGCAGGGCATCCGTGCTCCCCACCTGAATCTTTTCCCCAGTGAATATGGTCTGTTTCAGGAGACAGATCTGATGCGTGGAGCTGGCCCGGCCATCCTTGGAAATAAACGGACTGGTCCCTGCAGCGCTCCGGAGCAAGGTGAGGAGGTCTGTGCTCACGACTGGGCAAGCTACCGCGTCTCCAGGGCCCCTCCCCGACATCAGCCTGGAAAACCAGGCGCTCACAACTGTCTTGTTCTGCTTGTGAAGGCCGAGATGTAGCTGAGCCACGGCTGCCTGGCCCCCACGGGCTGCATGGATCTTTGGGGGGCTGAGCTGCATCCCTTGACCCAGCCATCCGCCGCCCACGCCCACCTGGTGTTCAAGAGGCAACGTTGCAGCGCGAGCCCCTGCGGGGTTACTTGGGGCAGAGCTCAGGCAGCAGCGGGCGGCTCCCCTGTTCTCGCTCGCCGGAGGCGCAGTCTGGAGCGGGGCTCCTGCTCATTAAAGGTCTCCTGTGATTTTTTTGTCCATTAGTTTACTCTGTGAAGCTGAACTGAGAGTGGACTCAGTAAAACTAGGAAACATGTTCCAGATCTAAAAGGACTGTGGTTTAAAGCACCTCTGAATGTACTCCCGTATCTTAGCATCTATTTCCAATTAATTCATGTGTCAATTGAAGAATAATGTCGAGCAGGAAGCTTTACCCCACAGCAGGAGACCTTGTGAAGGTGTGCATAGGGGTGTATGTTGGGGGGCAGGGGATCTCCCCAGCACTGATGTTGACTCAAGAACAGTAGGCTGGTTATTAGCACTGAAGTAGGCTGGAGACTGGTGCAGAGACGCTCAGCTCAACAGTCTTAGTCTTTTGAGGGGCTCCCTGACCTGGTATAAAAACACAAGGTGTGGGCTTTGTTTCAAACGGTTTCTTTTTACTTATTTTAAGATTTATTATTATGCAAAGAGAGCTGGGGTGCGGGCCAGAGGTGCAGGGGGTGAAAAGATTCACCAGAGACAGAGTGGGGAGCAGAACAGGCAGATCCACTGAAACCCCCTGCTGAGGGGAGCAGCAGGGCGTCAGGAAGGGTCTGCTGCGCCCTGCGGTCAGCTCCGGGCTGGGGATCCAGCTCGTGCTGCCGTGGCTGCCGGGAGCTTCACAGTGCTGCGCTTTGCCCCTCAAATGGTTTCTTTTAAAGAAACTGTCTCCCATTTACATGTGACTAACACCTGATTACAAGGGTTTGTATCTGGTGCCTGGATGGTTGGTCGTGTTTCCTAGTGACCATTTTGTGGCAAAGAAGAGACAGTGGGGGACTCATCGGGTTGTGACCCCCCAGATCCTGTGCCTCTTCTCTCAGTGCTCACCTGGGCCCGGCTTCCTTCTCCGCCAAATACCTCGCTGATCGCAGGAGTGACTTCTGCATGGACCTTCACCATCGGCCCTGGTGCTTCGGCTGGGTCTCACGAGGAGAGGCCTCACCCCCTCAAAGATCTCCCAAGACCCTTGAAGGCACAAGGTCCGATTTCTGTGTCCCAGGGAGGTGAAGTCTGGATGCTGGAGCCAGCGGGGGTCAGAATTCTGGGGTTCCGTGATCTGTTTGCTGGGTGAGCCAGTCTGGAGCTCTGTTTCTCAGTGGACTTGTGTAAACCCAGAGCCCCTACCAGTGTTTACCCCCAGGCGTGTGGTGAGGATGCGCTTATGTGAAATCCCAGGAGTGTACAGCGAGCCCACCCGCGTTGCTCTGAGTAAGGTCTCAGGAGGGCTACTGTTAACTTTGGCTTGCAAACCCTGCACTTTAAAAGTGACTGAGGTGGGGAACATTCCTCACTGCTGGAATTGTGAAAGGATTCTGCCTGTGCGGTTCATTAGAATTCTAACTGCAGTGGGACTTGCCTTGAAATAGAATCTTTAAGCACAAGGCCATCTGATAACATCTGCTTGAACAGCGCTCTTTAAAAGTAATGCCTTCCCATCTCTGAACTGGCTGTGTAATAGAAGCATTTTATCAATTAAAAATAGTTTAAGAGCACATTAAAATGACAACTAATTTCAATTCAGGGCAGTGGGCTTTATTATATTTGATACATAATTTGCATTTTATGGTGGAGATAAATGGCTCGATAGCTAACTTAAATAGAATCTGTGGTTTGCAGGAACTTACTTTGAACTTTTTATACACCTTGATGTAATTAATAAAACATTTCTTACAATAGGATTGTAAAACTGAATGAATTCATGAGCTCCCTGAGTGTTCAAGCAAATCAAGCTACTTCAATCCTTATTTAAAGAATAAAACTGGGCCCTCCCTGGTGGTTCAGTGCTATTAAACTATCGCCAGCCGCTATGGCACAGATTCCGTCCCCGGCCAGGGAGTGACCCACATGGCGCAGCAGACCTCTCCTGTCTCCCCTCTGTTATCCTCTGCAGTGGATTTCAGTCCATCTGCCTGCTCTGCTCCCCACTCTGCCTCTGGGGAGTCCTCTCACCGCTCACACCTCTGGCCTAAACCCCAGTTCTTGCATGCATAAATATATAAAAATAAATCTTAAGAAAGAGAATAAATTATTCAAATTGCAGTGGGCCTGGAAATGCCTGACATTTTCTGCAAAGCAAGCCTGATTCCTTTCCCTTCACCTGTAAGAAATTTAGCCAATAATGAGGACAGTGCATTTCACTGTAGTGGCTGACATACTTGCCGGCCCATCTTTTCCTCCATCTTTGGGGTACAGCTCTTCCTTCCCCTTCCATTATGTTTTGGGGGTTTTGATTTATATATGCCACCCACCTGAAATCTGCTAGGGTCCCCTGAGCTATTTGTGCCCTACCTCTCTGTGAGATTCCTGAGGCTACTCTAACAAAATGCCCTAACCAGGCGCTTGCTTATGTGGGGTGGGGTTGAGCACGTTGGAGGTTTTTGATTTCACTTTATGAATGAGTGAGAAGTTGCAGATAAGAGGACCCCCTCGGGGTGAGTATGGCAGATTCAAGAGACTTGTGCCCTGCATCCGGAGGGCACTGATCTACATTAGTGCGAGGGCCCAGGGACTCACAGTTGGGGTCCTGAGTGCGTTCTGACATTTTTGCTTAGCAAGACCACTGGACCATAAACAAAACTGACTCGGGTAAGATGGGCTGTTGAAGGAGATTCCCGAGGTCCTGATGTCAGCTTTGGCCAGGAAGCTGACCCACAACTTCCAGTAAGTGTTACATGAGACACTGGCGAAATATCAAAACGTAAGGGGCATTTCTTACAAGGGAATTGATAGTGCTGAATGTTTAATATTCTGTATTTAAAAGAATTGAATATACTATGTCAGATATAGTATATTTATGTGTATCTTTCTAAAATGTTATATATTATGTATTGTGTTTAATAATTAATTCAAACGAATGAACTAACCACTGAACTGAAGTCCACAGAAGAAAAGTGGGAAGAATCAAAATTGATGGAGGTAATAGCATAGGAACAGATAATAACAAAATAGAAGACGTTAATACCAATAGAAAAATATTTTTTTAATGAAAGGATTAGCAGAGTCAGTTTGGTTCTTGGAAAAGACTGAAAGAATATTCAAACTTCTGGGAAGAATGACCTAGAAAAAAGGAGAATCACAAATCATATTAGGAATGAAAACTATTAGAAATGCAGATATTGAGATATAATATGACAATGTAAACCACTCAAAGTCTTTATTGATTTAAATTTAGATGAACAAATTTGTGGAAAAACATAGCCTACTAAAAGTGATTCCAGAAGAAATACACACCAAATAGTCTTACAGTCTAAGGAAAAAAAGCTCTTCTTGAACCAAAGACTAATGGACAATATCAGTTTGGTTGTATTTTTTTTTTTACCTTATCAAATTTTATTGATTTGCCCCCATTTAAAGTAGCATTTCTGGGCTGTGTCCTCAATGCCCTGTAGAAAACTGAGCACAGGGCACCCTCAGGGCCCCCTCCCGATCTTCATCACTCTGTGGCTATTGGGATTTTTGTGCCTCTTTACCTATATTGAACTTTTATTAAAAAAAAAATAGGAACAGACACATGTTGTAAACACAGTCCTCTCTAGTTCCATTTGACACAAGAAAGACATCTTTTTTCTTCAATATATGTAGAGATCTACAATGCTCTGTAATAGCTACAGTTTCATTGTAGATCAACTATAATTCCTGCACTCAGAATAACTCAGGAGCCGAGGACTGAGCATAGCTCTTAACTGTAGAGAATCACAGTCTGTAACACAGGAGTGAGGCATTCAGTAGACTTCTGCCCCTTGAGAGAAACCTTGGCTCCTCAGAGTAATTGAACCATCACCCTGCAGACTGAGGTTTGTCAGTGTGACCAAAGCAACGTGTGACACTCACCTTCCTACCTGTGGGTCCACACCAGGGAGAGGGAAGCAGCTTGTATGCATGAGGGAGGTGATGAAATGGAGGGAACTTGACTGCCAAGTCCATGAGCTAGACAGTCCAAAGCACTTTCATTCTAGAAAAAATTCACAAGCCCTCCCACAATCTCCCCTCTCCCGCAGGGAATTTGTTGCACTGTGAATTTCCAACAACACTGCCTATGATTTAAATATGAGGACTGACTGGGTGGGCGGGTGGTGGAGAGGAGGGAGCCAAGAGACCTGGGTGAGAGTTGGGGTCCCCAGCACAGCAGGTGCCGGCGTCCTCCTCTGTCGTTAAAGAGGGCAGGATGCCACATTATCTAGAAGATATTTGCGGGGTATTTCCTGCCCACAGAGGGTGGGTTTAAGAAGTAGCCGACACGAGGCCCTCCCTGGTGCACACCGGGTTGAAGTGCTATGAAGCTGCCAAAGTTGCTTCAGCACGAGCTCCATCCCCTGGCGGGGAGCTGACCCACAGGGCGCGGCAGACCTCTCCTGACCCGCCCGCTGCTCCCCTCAGCAGTGTGCTTCCTCAGTCTGCCTGTTCTGCTCCTCACTGTCTCTGGTGAAATCTCCTCACTTTGAAGCACATCCCTAGCTCTTGAATAACTTAAAAATCCCAATCGGGTAATTCTTTCCTACTCCCCAGTTGCCTCTCTGCACCCTGCCAGAAGGGGTCGCCCTTTCCTGTGCGTGGCTCAGCCTAATTGGCTCTGCGCGGTGAAAGACTGCAGGTAATAGACGCAACCTTCACCTGAAAGCAGTTTAGTGACCCTGTGTAGTTTTGCTTGAACATAAAATAACCTTCAGGATCCCACCATAGTTGTCTATCACAAATTCTTAGCAAAGTGTCTTTTTCACGAGGAAAGACTGCTAGAAGTTACCCGAAGACATTTCCCTTCTGTGTTTTTGCATCGGCAACATTGTTCGTGGTGTATGAAGCTGGCAGAAGCCTCTTGAAACTGCCAGACTCAGGATGTTGTTGCAGCTGTTACCTGGGCTGTTACCTGGGCCCCCTCTGGCTCAACTCAGTCAGGTGCAGCTGCTTCTGGTTACACGCAGGTCACATGCAAACTGTTCAGTCTCTCTCGACCTCCCCAAACACCCGTCTGGATGTCAGCAATTCCGAGCTGAAACTTGGCTGCCTGGGGAGTGGGACCAGGATTTACCCCTCGTGGTGGCCCAGCGATGTGCGCAGAACTTACCCAAAGCCAGCACCCCAAAATCTTCGTGGGACAAATCCATGCATTTCTGTGGAACAGTGAGTGTTATATATAGTCCCCTCCGCATGAACCTTTTGTTGCTATCGGGAGGTGCCTAGTTTGCTAACGCTGCTGTAACAGAGTGGCACAGACCGGATGGCATAAGCGTCAGAAATTTAATGGCAGTTCTGGAGTCCAGGGTATCTGCAGTGGGTCCCCTCTGGTTTCTGGTGGTTGCTGGCAGTTGCTGGCTTGCTGGTTTGTGTGGCCAGAAGCGGGTCCCATGGCTGCCTCTCCAGGTGACATCCTCCCTCTGCGTGTCCCAAGTCCCCCTTTTGATTAGGATACAGCGTATAGGACTAAGCCCGCCTCCCACTGCAGCGTGACCTCACCTTCACCACGGATGATGTCACACCCACCTATTTCCAAATTAGGTCGCGTCCTGAGTGAGGCTCTGCAGGCTGGGTGACCACAGGACTTGGGCGGGGGGATCCAGTTAACCCACAACGAGTGTTACCAAGCACAGTCGATACTCCTGCGTGGCCTCAGTTTCTGCGGCCCTCGCTGTTTCTGTTCCCCGAGGCTGAAACCTGCATCCATTTCTGTGAAGTGAAAACAGCTGCGGAGGAACAGAACCGTTCTTTGCGTCGGCACACTCGCACAGTTTTGGGTTTCGTCTGAAAACAACCACCGAGGTTGAGAATCTCAGCGGTCAGATAAACGATGTTATTCTATCCCTTGTGCGTCCATGCGAACAAACCACATTTTCTCCTTGGAGCCCACAAGCCCTGGGCCTTTGGCAAGGGAAATGCAGTCCGGTCTTGTGACCAGAGGCACCCGGCCGACGCAAAGGTGGTTGGAAGAAACCAGACACCGTAGAAGTAGCAAACCCCTTCTCTGTGCTCACCCTGGCAGGCACAGGAGTTCACCCACGCGCGCCCGACCAAGGCCCGCGACCCACGCGAGGCTGCGGGAATAGTCAGCCCGCGGCTCACTCTGGACGATGCGCCGAGCGGCCAGCAGAGGGCGCCGAGGCTGGGGGCGCATCCAGGTGGGGCTGGCATTGGGCAGCCAGTGTCCAGAGACCTCAGAAGGGGCAGGGTGATTCCGACCTCTCCCTCTAGCCACACGTTGCCCACGTCCTCTCCTCGGCAGTCCAAAAGCCCAAGAGGAGCACGGCCAATTTCGCAGGGGTCTTTGCAGCGCATGATGCCGCCGCCCGGAACTCTCTCCTGTCAGGCTTACCTTGGTGGTTCATTTTTGCAGGTGTGTTTCTGGCAGAGATGCTGGCCTGACCCCACGCAGAGGTCAGCCATGCGCCTGCCCACAGCGCGGGTCCATGTGCAGGGCTGCAGAGTGGAGGGGCAGCGGGCGGTGGTGACTTAGGTTCTGCTCCGCGCCCGTGGGGCAGTGGCACCTCGCCGTGCGCCCACGGGGCCTGTCCCCTTTGGAGGGTCCCAGCTCTGCTGCCTGGCCTGCCTGCGGCTGCTGCTGTCTGGGCAGCTGGCCCTCCATTAACAGCTCCCTCGGGGTTTGGTGTGGAATTTGGCAGCCCAGAGGCTGGGCCAGCCAAGGCAGGGTTTATATGCTTGAGGGGATGAGGGGGTTCTCCCTGGGCGGCCGCTTCGTCAGCTGGAGTCAGCCCAGTGCGGGGTCTGGTGGCGCTGGGGACGGCTCCAGGACCCTGCCAGGGACAGCTCCAGGGGCGGTAAGGACAGAGGCGCTCTGCTTTATTGAGAAACGAATATGAAGGCCGGAGTTCAGAGTCCCTGGGAAGACACTCATTGTTTACTTGGCAGGGAAGGGGAAAGGGCTGGTTTTGGAGGATGGCTCTCTCCCCTGGGGCTGACAGAGCACCCAAGGGCCCTACCTAGCCTGGGACTCCCCAAGGGGCGGGGTCCTGGGGAAGAAGAGGAAGAGGAGGTAATGGACAGGAGGTGCCAAGGTGGGCGGGTGGCCTCAGCTTCTGGTCTGGGGCTCGGCTGGGCATTTTGCTTTAAGATTGGCTCATGGACAGCCCCTGTCAATTGTGGGGAGTGGGAGGAAGCTTGGGCTGAGAGACTAGTCACTTTAAAGACCATCTGTAAAATGGGCTCACAGGCATGGAGGGGCTGGCAGTGTGGGTTATGCAGGGGGAGTCGCCTGGGGGCCCCTCCCTTGGACTAGTCACTTTAAAGACCGTAGTTCCTCCTGTCTCTATCTGTATCTCAGCTTGGGCTGAGAGACTAGTCACAGACATGGAAGGGCTGGGAGTGTGGGTTTTGCAGGGGGAGTCGCCTGGGGCCCCTCCCTGCTCACTGCTGTGTAAGACGACAATAGATAGGGGTCAAATCAACATACTTTCTGCTTGTTTCATCTTTTGTGGGAGCCTTTTAAAATACAAAATCTAGACCTTTTTTGGGTTGTGGCCTTTCTGACAGCCCAGTGAAATTTGGGACCCCCTTTTGTAGACGATGCATGAGACAGTGTTTTGTAGGAAGTCTAGATTGTTCACAGACTCAGCTGGTTCTGCTCTGGTTGAATATCTCGGCACAAATCTCTGCCTTTATTCCCTGATGAGAATGGCAATACTGCAAGAGAGGGATGCTGTAGCCATGATTTGAGGCCAGTGGCGATGGACTGTCAGTCTCTTATTACTTTAATTCATCCTCCACCCCTGCAAAGATCTGTAGAAAATTCTAGAGCGAGGAGAAGACAATGCTACATAATCTTTCAGGCCGGATGCCATAATGTTTATTTTCTTGGTTTAGTTCTTTCCTTCCTAAGGAAGATAACCGCAGATTAGGTCAGAAAACCCAGACAACCCAGCATGTGCTCAGTGCACTCTGGGCCTGTGTCTGCTGGAAAGTTGGTAAGGTAGTGTGAGAATAGTCACATATGTTTTCCTGTCATCACTGACAAATTAGATTTTTCTCCCCATGAAATAGCTAGGAACTTCTGAGTGGAAAAGCTGCACAAAAGCAGCTTTGGGATTTGCATTCAGCTTCTGCTTCCAACTTTGCACAATTGCTTGTGAGGGACTTTCTATGTGCACATCATAGATGTGTCTGCTTCCAAGCCGCCGTCCCACTCCACTTGAGGAAGTGTGTGCAAGGGGTGGAGGGATCATGTGGAAAGAATCGCACGAGGGAACACTTACTCCCTTTTGTGCACTATGTCAACTCTAAATCTGCTTAAATCAATTTGATGTCATCCCGGTCGTTTAGCTAGTCAGGCAGTTTCAAACTCTAGGGTATTTCTTTCTGGGAGTGTGGGGTGGGATTAGAGCCTTGGATTCATCAATGGTGTATGTCCCCTAATGGTAAGTACTTTTCCTTAAAGGAGGGTTTTCTGCAGGTGTGCTAGGGAGCAAGTCTCATAAACCTGAAGCAGCACAGCATGACTTTTCCAGGGTCTTCAGTCCTCTCAGAGGATGTGCTGCCAGATTATAGATTCCTGAACACTCCAAGAAGTAGAACTAATGTGAACTCCGGTCCTGCAGGCATGAAGAATTTATTCACGCATATGCGATTCTGCATAAGGGAGTCAGCACCATGGACAGGGTCTGTCCTTGAGAGACAGGAGGCTCGCTCTAAGCAATTTTAACCCAGTGTCAGTAGAGCGCTGTGGTCCTTTGAACTTCTTTCCATGAAGTTACTCATGTCTCAAACTTGCGATCTCATGCCTGTGATCACTTCATGGTGGAGTCCATGTCTTTGACTTAGAGGGGTTTAGTAATGGAAACTTGACTTCATCTACAGTATCAGTTGGGGAGGTATGGGTAGAAGGCCTTGCCTTAGAATTCAGTGAGAAAATACTACCTTCAACTTTATGATGACAAGGTTGGCCTCAGCCTAAGCTGATCACAGTATCCCACAGTTTCCTGAGACTAACTGGACCCTACCTCCTGCCGAACATATTTGGATCCTGAAAATGGAAGCAAGTTCACAAGCTCAGATATTTTGTGGAAGCTGTGTGTCAGTACTTCTGTGAGCACCAGGAGCCATTTCTGGTGGGGAGGGGACAGCTTTGATCTTCTGCTTTCAGAGAACTAAACAAGAGACAGGCATAACAAATCACATCTTTAAAGAAAAAAGTTTGGGAGGTGTTACCATCACATTTTTTCTGCCCCCCCCCCTCCGGAAGATGGTGGATCAAATATTGGCTGGGAGGTTCCCGCTCAAACACACCCAGAGTTTTTTGATTAAATCCATATCTCTTCAGAAGATTATGACCCATCTAAAACATTTTAGGCTTCATTTTTGAGTGATGTGGAGGACAGGGGGAATGCTCTCATAATTTTGTTTTTATTAGAGGCATTTATCACACTGTCCTAACTCTTATATATTAAAATTTCCATATGGCATAAAAAAAAAAGACAAAGCAAATGCTTGGCTTTATTGAAAACTTTTTAGTTGAAGTGAAATTCGTATGACATAAAATTAACCATCTAAAAAGTAAAACAAACAAACACAAAACTCAGTGGCATTTAGACCATTCATGGTGTTGTGCAACCCACACTTCTATTTCCAAAACAATTCATCACCCCACAAGGAAGCACCCATGAAGCAGCTACTTTCTGTTCCACTCCCCTGTGTCACCACCACCTCTGTCCTTGGAAACCAGAAATCTGTATTCTGACTCTTCGTGCTCTTGGGATCATTCTTTATTATGGCTACATACTATTCCACACGTCCACAGACCTCATTTGCCTATTCATCTGGCAATCAACTTTCGGACTGTTCCCACCTTTGGTTGAAGGCCTGTGTTGAATCAGACACAGGAGAGTTTGACATTTATGCAGAAACTTGTATGATGGTGTCATCTATTTTTTTTAAGAGTCCATGAACTGCATAGCAAGGGTTATTGGTAATTCTACAGGAGATGGAAAGATTATCATTGATCTGCAAGTTAGTAGTGAAATTTGGAAGGACTCTGCTTTAGTAGTGGTTAATTAGACAAGGCATAACATACTTGAGCCCACAGGGTCTCCAACCTTGCTCTGCTTCATGGTCACCGTTTAAAAATCACCTGTGGTCAGTGGACCTTAAACAATTCCTTACACTTGGGTATTTGCCGGCCATTAAGCATTTGGCTTTATTTCAATAGATTTTTTTTTGAAAAGTCAACTTTCCTCAAGGAATCTACAGTGATATTCTATAAATAAAGCACATTTCCTGTCACTATGGAAACAGAAAGTCAAAGATGGAGGAAACCCTTAGACTTCAGTTTCAATTCATTTCAAGGCAGTAATTTTCAGTGTGGGGCATGTTCTAAGTTTATACTACAGAGACCTTTTTATTTTGTGGGAAATTAGGAGATGTTCTATTTTCTTCTATTAAATTTTGGTATGTTCTTTTTCACCCACTCGTGATACCTAAACTCAGTGCTTTTAGGATATTTCTTTTTCTGACCCAATGGATGAGAACTAGTTGGGGTATTTTCTGTTCAGGTTCCAGACACTGTTCTTTTGACCAATCTGTATCAGTTGATTCCAATGAAATTTTCACTGGACATTTGTTAGTGCTTCACTGTAATTTTTACGGACATGTCCACAGGAGTCCAGGTAGAGTTGCCTAGAATGGTGCCTCCTCTTACTCGTTTGCGAGCGAGCCCTCCAGGAGCCCACCTTATCTTCGTCAGTCTTGGTGATTTATAGTTTGCATTCTGACAGACTCAAAGCATGCAGGCCTCACAAGCCCATAGTGGTTTTCTTTGCTGCTGGTAATAGAGTTTGCAAACTTATTGCTTTCAAGAGGTTCCTTACATGGCCTTAGATATATGGTGTTATGTCAAATTCCAGCGGAGGCGTGAGGAATAATGCTCTCACAATCACTGCTAGCCTGAGGTTCCAGTCCAGTTTTATGACAGATAACAAGAGAATAAGGAAAAGAACAACTATTCGTAGAGTAATAAAAAGTTGCTGAGAACATAATGAAATAGTGTCACTTGATTTTAATCAATCTTCTTACATTCTTTTTGGGTTCTCATCATACCCATGGTCAGTCTATCTTTTTTGCAGGCACCCATTGATATGGAGAATGAGTGATTTGAAAGCAAAGTTGTTTATTTATTTATTTTTGAGGCAACATTAGTTTACAATCATATGTGGACATCATCAAGTGTGGAGTTTCTCATCTTAGCAACTATATATACTACATTGCATCCACCACTTGTCCAGTCACATCCACCACCTGTTTCAAGCTCTTCCGTCCTCTCCATTCACATCAGTAACTCACATCTGCCGAGACGTAAACTACGGATGACTAATCCGATATCTACACTAACCACCATTCTGTTGTTGGGCTCGTTTCCCTTTTTGTTTGTTCATTTGCTTTGTTTCTTTATATCGCCCAGATGAGTGAAGTCAGCTGGTGTTTGTTTTTCTCTTTCTAACTTATTTCACTGAGCATTGTCTCTTCAAGGTCCATCTGTAGTGTTGGAAATGGCAAGATTTCACCTATCATGGTGGAGTAATGTTCCATTGTGTTTAAATGCCACCACAAATCCTCTCATTCATCATCTGGCACTTGGGTTATTTCCTTATCTTGACTACTGTGACCGGCATGAACACAGGGCTACATATATCAGTGTCCTATATTCTTTGGATGAATACTTAATAGTAGGGTTGCTGGAGCCTATGATAATTGTATTTTTAAATGTTGAGGAACTGCCATAGTATTTTCCATAGTGGTTGCATCAACTGTTCTTGTTATCAGTAGTGCCCAGGGTACATTTTTCTCCACATCCTCATCAACATTTACTGTTTCTTGAGAATAAATAACAGCTTTTCTGATTGTTGTGTGGTGAAGTCTCATTGTGTGGATTTGCAGTTTCCTGTGTTGAACGCTGTAGAGCACCTTTTCATGTGTCTGTTGACCTTCTCTTTGGTGGAATGCCTATTTGACCCACTGCCCACTTTTAAGTCAGGTTGTATTTTTGATGATGTTTAGTTGCATGCAAGAATGTATTTATTTTGGACATGGACCCTGATAGATGGTTTGCAAATATCTTCTCCCATTCAGAATGCTGCCTTTCAGTTACCAATATAAAATATTTTGCTGTGCAAAAGCTTTTTAATTTGATATAACTCCCTTTGTTAATATTCCCTTTTGTTTCTCTTGCCATTGGAAATGAGTCCACAAAGATACCACTAAGACCAGTGACAAAGAGCTTATTATCTGTATTTTCCTCTATGTATTTTATGGTTTCAGCTCTATTGTTTCTATGTCCTTAATCTATCTTGAGTTAATTTTATACATGATATAAGACAGTGGCCTAGTTTTATTCTTTTGCATATTCAGTTCTTTGGATGAAAGTGACTTCCTTGGTACAGGGCTTCCCCACTTACCACCTGTATCACTGAGCAATTTACTTAGCCTCAAGAAATATCAGTGTCCTCTTCTGTAAAATGACAGTAATTCTCTGGGGCTAATGTGATGCTGAGATCAAACATGTAAAATTCCTAGTTCAGTCCTGGCTACTTCAGAAGGGTGCTGTAACAGATACTTACTGTTACTTGAATACATGCCAAATATGTCATTCAACTTTAATCTTTTGATAAAAGCATCCTGAGATCTGTAACTTGTGAGATGGTTTCTAGCTAACCGTTCATGTTTCCAGGTAACTTGCATCCACAATAATGAGTACAGCCTTGTGTTCTGGAGCAACATAATGTGGATAAGTTGAGCAATCCTAAGTTCAAGTGAAAAAAATCTCCTGTGCTAGAGGAGATGTCTGAGTTGTGTGTGAAACTGACTGAAATAGATTGCTGAGAAGTAGGATTCCATGGGGAAGAGTGACTGCTCCGGACCTTAAAAAAAATACATGATTGGCAATGAATAAGCTTTTTTATTTAGGTCACTGTTAGGCCAGCCTGGGCAGAGCGGGGGTGGGGGGGGAGAAGGGCACCCTGAGCTTGGCCTGCTGATAGCATCCACGAGGACTCTGTGCAGAGTGGGGTCACGTGGACCGAGACTTCCTCACCTGGGCATCCCACCTGGGCTGTTTGGAGCTGCATCCCTTCCTCCCCATACCCTTTAGTAGACATTTCCGCCCTGCATACACTGGGGCCGGTCTCTCCGCCCTTGGTGTCCTGCCTGGCAACTGGCCCCAATAAACCTCTGTTCTCTAAGACTGCTGGTGTGTGTGCCTTTCCACGACACCTTACATCTTGGTGCTGAAACCCATGAGGAACTCCCCCTCCCACCCCCGTCCACACCCGGGGGACTCCTCCGGAACCCCAGTTGCCGATCTCCCCAGTGTCTTTCTTGGTCTCTTGGGCCATCTGCATTGCTGGCTAAACACCCAGCACCGGCCTAGGGGTGAGTCCCGCCCGATGTCACCCTTTCCCTCTTTGTCTTCTCCACACTATTCTCCTTGATGGGGCAGCGCGGATACGTTCAACTTTCTACTTTGGGATTCTTTGACTCTCTACTTCTCTACCAAAGTTGTGGTGCCACAAGAGAATCCCCTGCCCCTCGGTGTCCCCAGGACGCCTGGCTCAAGGACCGGACCTAGTTCTCTACTATCGTCTGAATCAGGGTGGAGGACGCGCTTCCCTGATCCAGAGCTCAGCACTGCTGCTCGCCCCAGGCTCTCTCCCCCTGATACCTGTCTCCCCCTCGCATTGCCATGGATGGCGCTGACTCTAAGATCGACCCCTCCACTCCCCTGGGCTGTCTCCTTCGGTCCTTGGAGTCTCTGGGTCTTAGAGAAGCTCTTAGACCAGAACACCTTACCTTCTGCTGTGACACGGACTGGCCTCAAGACAGACTTGACAGCAACTCCCGATGGCCCGAAAACGGGACTCTCGGTGTTTAGGTCCTGACCGACCTGGATAATTTTGCTAACACTAATAGCCCGAGACCCCTTCTCCAGGCCTGCTCTACCTTCCAGATTCTCCTACCTTGCGACTGTTGAACACAATGTGTTTCCACCCGATCTGACAGTCCCCTCCGGAAGATTGCTCTCTCTCCTGGCCTCCGGATCACCCCCCACTCACCCTGCTTCCCCATCTTTCGCCCACAGTGACCCCCGCTTCCCCTTCTTTATTCCCAGGGACTCCTCTCTGACCCCCGCCTCTGGCCTACCACCCTCCGCCTTCCCGCTCTCTTGCACCCAGACCTACTGCTCCCTTGGCCTCTCTCCTCCACATACCCGCACCTCAGGTCTCCCACAAATCCCTCCCTGTCCCAGCTCTCTCTCTTCCGCTTTATTGCTCTCTCCCTCTCCCTCTCCAGCCCCCAGACCCCAGCCTCCCTTTTCCTGCTGCTGCTGCACCCTGTGCCACACTAAGAGGCCAACCCTTTCCTCTTCCCCGGACCAGGTCGACCTAGAGGTATGGGACACAGAAATCATGGCCGCCCTTTACAGTCTAACCTCTGGCCCATTTGGCTCCCCTCTGTCTCCCCTTGGTCTCTAAGACCCCCTGTCAGTCTCCCTCCACCTGTAAGGCCCCCTTCAGCCTCCTCCTTGGACCCTACCTACTTCCACTTCCCACATGGGCAGCACTCCGCCCCCCCTGCTGCCCCCCATCCCCACTGGCTTCCCCCTGGGATGCCTCCTCCACATGAAATCCAAATGGCCTGTTTGGCTTTCCACCCAAATCTGGTCAAGTTTCAAGTCAGACAGTAACAACTAATGGCCTACATTCGACACTCTTGATCTCATCAATTGAAATGGCAAATGGTTTGAGGTTCCCTATGTGCATTCTTTACTCCTCACTCTCACCCCACCCCCTGTCAATGTCCCACTTCACATCCCTCCACACTGGTTACAGGTCAACAGCACCCTCTCACCACTCAAACATGCAGGAAATGTCCTCGGCTCTCGGCCTCTTCAATTCCTTTCGATCTCGACCTCCATCTTCTTTCTCTCTACAAGGCTACCACAGTGACCTTCACAAACCCCTGGCCTCGCCCATGGCCCT
The DNA here is from genome assembly GCF_000260355.1 of Condylura cristata. Lineage (NCBI taxonomy): Eukaryota > Metazoa > Chordata > Mammalia > Eulipotyphla > Talpidae > Condylura > Condylura cristata. Next base: position 5,404,664 of record NW_004567112.1, on the reverse strand, counting down.
CATCCACCCACTCAAACCTCAAAAGACTCTCATTCCCGTCACACCCTACCTAGCTCTTCCCAACCCCCAACAACACTTCTACCTCTTCATCTACTGGCCCAGGCCCTCGGCCTCCTTTGTCCAAAGGGAGGCCACACACACCTTCCAGTGGTCTATTTGTCAAAACTGTCACCAACCCCTTCAGATCCTAGAGTCACACTCTCTCCATCCAGTTTTCTCTGCCCAACCCCTTCCCGAGTTTAGCTGCTCCAGACTCATCTTCACCACCCTACACCAAATTTTGCATAGTGCCACATCCCAACAAGCCAAGCTTAGCTAAGGATCAGCATACATGCCTTCATAGCTTTGTCCCTCGTTAGGTAGGGCAGGAACCCGGAACCTCACCTTTTACGGAGACTTCTGTTGTATGAATTGGTGTGATGTGCAGCAAGGAAGCCAGCCAGGAAGTGGTGGACATTCAGGCCAGAGACGGGCGCCACCTGGAAGTGTTCAGGGTCAAGGATGTCCTGAACAAACTCCACAGATAGAGGGTTTGTGGAATCCGTCCCCACCGCATACACCAGATCTACAAATCCCAGCATTACTAAAGGGGAACACGCTAGGGCCTGAGGGTGGAGTTAAGCAGCCAGGTTTGGACACAAAACCAGATATATGGGCTTCGGGGGTCTCTTGGCCTTGTGGCTCATGGCTTTTCTCTTGGCTCTTTGCTGCCTTTCAGCATGTTTTTGGGGTTCTAGTTCGCAAGAACTGGTAGGACTCATTAACCAACTTAGCTCTCTCTATCCTTGAGGTATTCATTTCCCTTTCTCTGGTAAACAAACCATTATTAACCTTTATGTATGTGCCTGCAGTTCTTAAGTACATGAGTGAGGACCCAGTCAGGCAACCCAATTCACATTGGGGTGCCTTGTAACAGAAGGACTTAAGTCTTAGTTTGTCTAACGATACCAGGCAGCACCCCAGCCACAGAAGAACCAAAGTGAGCTTGTAGTAGGTAAGTACCATGGTTGTGCTTGAGCCATATGTCTGGTTAGAAAGCCAGGGCCAAAGTGTCGGGTCCAGGTTAGCAGTAGCTAGAACGTTGAGGTGACGCAGGGAATATAACTTCCAGCTTTATATCTGGTGCCAGGGAGACACAGACCTAACAACTTACTGATTTTTAATAGGGAGAAAACATGTGTAGGGAGGGATTTCCACCACCTTTCTATCAAGGACAAATTTCCCTGGACAATTGAAGTGATTTTATTCAGGCTTTTGTAATAGAGGCCATTCATGAGGGAAGCCTTCAAAAAAAGGGAGAATGATTGGGGTTTGATGAAATAAGGTCGTCATCGAGGAGTGGGGGGGGCTAGGTCCTATTTTGGGCTAAGTTTAGGGAGGATGTTCCTTTGCAGTTAGCCTCTCTCAGAACACAAAGGGTGGGAGATTTCTCAGCCATGGCTTCTTCCTGGAAGTATATGGCTCAGTAAGATTTGACACTGTCAATTCCAAACTACATCCCTGGGAATGAAAAACTGACGAACGTCTCTTTTTCCGGTACTTTCAATTCTAAGTGTCAGGACAACCTTCCGGAAGGTGTGAACGTTTCCACGGGGCTGTCTGCCGTAATGTAGTCTTTAACAAGTGGAATTATGTTATTTCCTAAAAACTTAGTTCTGGCGCCTGCATTATGTGCTAGCTAGCAGTGGAATCCTTTGTCTCCAAATGGGTCGTGATTAAGCCTTCCCCTCACATATAATGATTTCTTTACAAAGACTACATCCATAATTACTGTTTCTTTAGAATGAGATGGAAGTTAATTACAATTAAATTCACACAAATCTTGTCCCTATGATGCTTTTAACCAGAGTTTACATCTTTCAATTCATAGGTGCAGCAAATTCAAAATCCTTTGTAATTAAGGACATTTAAATCCTCCACTCTTTAGATAAGGCACTAACTATGTATTCACCTTGAACCTCTGGAGCATTTGCAAAGAAGTTAAATTAGCCCAAAGTACAGGATAACAGTGTCTAACATATCAGCAGACCAGGAGTCAGCTCAGAAAGCTCCAGTCTGCTCCCTCTTTGATAGAATTATTCAACTGGGATTATTTGCCTTTAGTTCAAACCTGCGTTGGGAACTGCCAAGTCTTGCATGACCCGATCTGAACCTCTGAGGGCAGCTCTGACCTTCTGAAATGGAGGAACAGGACGGCTGCCTCTTGTGAGCCCCTGCATGAGGCCCAGGGCCAGAAGACAGTGGTCTGTTGTCTCATTCTCCAAACTTAAAAAACATTTATTTGTTTATTCATACAGAGCTGGGGTACAGGCAGGGGGTGCAAGGGCAGTGAGAGGCTTCACCAGAGACAGAGTGGGGAGCAGAACAGGCCGACTGATGAAGTCCACTGCTGAGGGGAGCAGCGGGCAGGTGGGTCAGGAGAGGTCTGCTGCGCCTCCAGGGTGGGATCGGACTCACGCTGGAGTGGCTTTGGCTTCTGAGTGCTGTGCTTTTCCTGCTGCGCCACCAGGGAGGGCCCTCTCCAAGCTTTTAGTTACCCCCGTCTGCAAATGTTACGTATGTCTGGCACGAAGGACGTCATCTTGTATCCCACTTGGCTTTTCTAGGCCACCACACACTCAAAAAAGCACCAGATGGATCGATAAAAGAAACAGTCCACAAGAAGTTCAACGATAACGTGTCTGTCCTGCATACCCAGCACGACAGAGTGGCCTCCCTGTGGCTGCCATCTTCAGTAGCTTGTATGCGACCACGGAGGTGGGGGAAGAAAGGAGAAAGTCAGGAGTTTACCAAGTGAGAGGAAGCAGGTTCAAGTCCTGAAGGAGATAAGGAGGGTCCCTCTCCCTCTCCCCAGCTTAGTGAGGCGGGTGCCCTGGTGAAGAGAGATTTGCATGTCAGTGTTTTCGCAGAGTGACCAGCACCCAGCCTGCAGAGCTGGTCCCGTGGAATCAGCCTATTTTTGGCTGAGGGATTTTTGCTCCCTTATACTTAAAATATTTTGAGAGAGACCACATTTATTTAACTTTTATTACAGCCTGCTGTTAGCTTTCTCTTAGTCATTACTGTTGTTAATCCCTTACAGGGCCTAATATATAAATCAAACTTCATCACAAGTACGTGTGTATTTAGGGAAAAACTATTTAAGATTTAGTACTCTCTGGTTTCCAGTATCTGCTGGGGGTGCGGGGGGCGAGCGACGGGGAGGGAGACTTGAAATGCTTCTAATATATTCCCTGCAGATAAGAGGGGGTCTACTGTACCTCCACTTTAAGACATGGTGACTTCAATGTGTGTTTTTTAGGCTGCCTAATCAAAACACAAAATTCATGTCTCATTTTTTCTTTGTATAGAAGAATCCCAAATGAGACTTGTTATTCCTGCAAAGTGGGTGATGATCTGCAAAATGCATCACCCAGACAGTTCCTTCATAGAGGATTTGCTGCAGTCTCTGGCCTCCTTCACATCTTCCTGTCACTTCTTAGCTTTCAGGCTCGGGCAGGGCCCCTCACTCTGCTGGCACTTACTATTCTTGAAGGATCTAACGAGCAGTCCATTATGTTGTCAACTCATTGATTATGAGCATCCTCAGCCAAGTGAAGATCATTGTTATGGAAATTCCCCAGCTCCTATCTACTTTACCTAATAATGTGACTGCAAATGAGAACCTGAGCTTGAGGAGAAGAAAAGTGAGCTGTTAAGCCAGGTCATACTTTAGAGCCAAGTGTGCTGTGGCATTTATAAAGCATTGCGCCTTCACTTTTCGTAAATACGATTGAGTTGATTTGTCACAAGATCCTTGACTTGTGTCCTTGGCTGACTTTGGAGCCCAGTGTGTTGCATGTGCGAGTGAGTCCTGGTCAGCTCCAGGAGAGTTACAGAAGCTTCCAGAGACAAGGGCAACCAATTCCCCAGGGGACTAATCAAACACCCACAACTAGGGGCCACCGGACATTCCAGAACAAGGATGTGAAGATAAGGGCTGGGACACAGAGGCTTTGTTCTGGGCACTGAGACATTTAGGCAGTGAGTGAGTCTGTTACAGAGCAGGGAGAGGGGCACCCCAGAACCCTCAAACCGACCCGTTCTGAATAGGTTCTGCCACCTGCCGCATCACGACAAAACATGTAAGAGCTTTAATGGAAAGGACTTAAAAACAATGAGTGTGCAACACCCAGTTTCCCATCCCCTCGTGGGTGAAAGTCCCGCCGAACGGGGCTGGCCCAGAGCAAGGCCCGAAAGCCCCAAGTCTAAAGCACCTTCCAGCGGGGCCCATAGAGAAAGGTCAGAAACAGCCAGCTAAGACTGGGAGGAAAAGCGAGAAGCCAAATCAAGATAAAAGCGGCCACAGTCACCTCCCCGTGGGTCTCTCACCCACTGGCCCACAACTGGTCCCGGGCCCGAAGCCAAGCGCAGCTTCTGCACATGTCTCTGCTGCAGGTCTGCCTGTTCTGGGTCCGGATCCCTTCCTTCCTCAGTCTCTTCTCCAGCTTCTTCTCCTCCCCGCTCAGCTCACCCTCCTTTGGGTGGGGCAGGGAACCCAGAACCTCCCCTTTTCCTGGGCACCACCCTGTCCCAAGACCCCTGAGAATTAACCAGTCAGAGACTGGCGGGGCTTCAGCCTAACCAGGCAAAGGTCTGTCCCCCAGGCAGTGTCCACTCCGGCTCTCGCTCCGCCCTGGCCGAGTCCATCAGCGGTGGCCTGGGGTCCTGCATTGTTCTGTTCCTTTTCTCCTCAATAAACTTTCTGTTTCACTTGCTGGCCCGAGCGTCTGGGAAGCTCCTGCTGCGGCTTCATGAGACACCAGCTGAGGGGTCCCGTGGCCGGAATGGGCGCTGCCCCCCCAGCCTGGGATCCGTCCCTGGCTGGGAGACAAGGCCTGAACACCCGAACCTACGGATCACTAAGAGCCCAGTTTGTTGCTTATGGGATCTAGCATCGAGCTCCTTAGGGCTTTTGGGGTTCATTCTGGAAGCTAAAAGACCTCCATGTGAGCTTCCCTATGACCCAGCAATCCCACTCCTAGGTATCTACCCAAAAGACACAAAAACACTGATTGAGAAAGATACCTGCACCCCCATGTTTATTGCTGCTTTATTTACAATTGGAAAAACATGGAAGCAGCCCAAATGCCCAAAAGTAGATGACTGGATTAGAAAGATGTGGTACATATATACAATGGAATATTACTTAGCCACCAAAAAAGAGAAACACATGTCTTTTGCAGCAACTTGGATGGAGCTGGAAAAGATCATGCTGAGTGAGATAAGCCAGAAAGAGAAAGAAAAATACCGGATGGTGTCACTCATAGCATTTCTCTCATAGCAGGAGTATAATGGACCAGGCGAGAAAATAACAAAAATAATGAACAACCATATACCAGAGACATTTTGTGGGGGTGGAGTGGGGGATGGGACCAAAAACGGGGAGGGGGGCGGGAAGTGCACAGGATTATGGTGATGGCACACGGGTGACTTGGTGATGGGAAACCTGCGGGGATTACAATTGAGATGGGAAAAAATGTACAAAATGATGTAAAAAACTGTTATATATATATAAAAAAAGACCTCCATGTGTTCTTTGTGTTGCTTGCAAGTCTGCACCTGACCTTCGGTGAGGTGTGACCATCCTTGGTGAAATGTGGGCGCTCAGATTTGTCCCCAGCAAACTACTATCTCTAGTGATACTGCAGCAGGAAGCCAAACAACAGCTTCCAGAACAACTGGCTCAGAACAATTGCAAGAACTGCCAGCTTCCCTGACTTTGTCTCTGCTTTTCACTTAGAAGGTGACAAGAGAAAGCCCAATGTGCGCAGTTAGCAGCTGCACAGGCTGTCCTCTTCCAGCTGCCTGCCTCTGGTCCCCAACGCCGGCCTCAGTTTCCCTCAGCCAAGAAGGAAACAGAGTTTGAGGCAAAGGAAAGTGATTTAATTTGTCGACAAGCTGAGAAGGGCAGCAGGCTGTCAGAGAGACCCTGCGCTGCTCTCGGTGGAGCTCAGAGGCATCGACACAAAGGAGTGAAAAGAAAAGGGCGACCGGCCAGTTCTGCAAAGGGGAGACAGGGAGGGCCGGCAAGTCCTTTTTGACTTTTTAAAAAAGATTTATTTATTTATGCATAGAAGAACTGGGGTATAGGCCAGAGGTACCCGGGGTGAGATGATCCAGCAGAGACAGAGCGGGGAGCAGAACAGGATGATCTACTGAAACACACTGCTGAGGGGAGCAGCGGGGAGACAGGAGAGGTCTGCCGCACCTGTGGGTCCCTCCCTCCCTGGCTGGGGGTCGAATCCATGCCTAAGCGGCTGCTGGGAGCTTCACAGTGCTGCGCCCCAACCCGCTGAGGCTCCAGAGAGGCCAGCAAGTCCTTTTGATGTGTCACCTGGAGAGGTAGGTGGGCACCAGCTACCTTGTTTACACCTTCCGTTTGACTTCCTTATTATCATCTTTTTCTTCTTTAAACGATATATTGATCTATGCATACAGAACTGTGGTACAGGACGGAGGTACAGGGGTGGTGAAAGGATTCCCCAGAGACAGAGTGGGGAGCAGGGCAGGTGGAGTCACTGAAATCCCCTGCTGAGGGGAGCAGTGGGAGACAGGAGAGGTCTGCTGCGCCATGTGGGTCACTCCAGGCCGGGGATTGAACTTATATTGCAGCAGCTGCAGTCAGCTTCAGAGTGCAGAGACTTTGCCTGAGGACCACCAGCGAGGCCCTCAGCAGTCCCCTAGTAAACCTCCTGATCATGGTCTCTGGCTCGTTCTCACAGTTGGTTTTTCTCTTCTGCCATTTTGAAACTGTCTAGTACTCTCGAAGTGGGGTACTTTCTGTTCTGATTTTACTGTTACTCTTAACTCACTGCCTCACTGCTGTTTTCCTGGAAATAAAAAGGAAATAATTATGGCCGTTTGGTGGCTATTCTTGTTTTCATGCTATTGGGGTTTTACTGCTGAAATAAAAAAAATCTGTCACCTGCCAAAGTCCGTCCCCAAGACTATAAACCAGAAAAATGTTCATTTCTTTCGGCCCTTGCCTTTAGCCGGTACTTTGCCAGCTTCCTTCCTGTCCCTTAATAAAATCTTGGGCTTTCATGTCATCTGGTCCAGTTCTAACGTGAGGGAGTGTTACAGAACAGGGAGAGGGACACCCCAGGGCCCCCAAACAAGCGATGTCCCACACGAGCATCTTTTATCTTGATCTTGATTTCGCTCCCTCTGGCCAGGTCCTCTGCCCTGCCCCTTGTCCCCACCAGGGGGCGCCCGGGGAGCTGGCGACTGCCCTCCCGGTGGCCTTGCTTTGGGCCAACTCTTCTTGGCTGGACATTCACCCACAAGGGCTTGGGTAACTTGGGCGCTTGATTTGGAAACTTTATGCTTCCACTTTTCTGTGTCGTACACTAATTGTACTAAAGTTCCTTTCCATCAAAGGTCGTATGCACTAGTTTGTTTTGTCTTGATGTGGCAAATGGCAGAACCTCTTTCGAGTGGGCAGGCTTGGGGGTCCTGGGGTGCTCCTCACCCCTCCCTGTAACATAAATAGCTTTAAATCAGAACGTTTTTCATTGTAATTTTATTTAAATATTTATTTTTTTTATGCATCTAAGAACTGGGGTGCAGGCCAGAGGTGCAGGGGGTGAGAGGATTCACCAGAGACAGAACAGGGGCATCTACTGAAATCCACTGCTGAGGGGAGCAGCGGGTGGGGCAGGAGAGGTCTGGTGTGTCACGTGGGTCAGCATAGTGGCTGGGGATTGAACTCATGGCACTGTGGCTGCAGATAGCTTGATAGCATTGAGACTTTAACCCCTGCGCCACCAGGGAGGGCCTGCCTTCCTTGTTTTTAACTAGAGTAGGAGTTCATGTTTAGTATGATGTTTATTGTGGGTATATAGTGAATAGACTATAAACCTTAGCATCTTTTCCTGTTTAAAGTTTTTATCAAATGCATTTTTGGCATCAATAAAAATTGGTATGTGGATGTCTTCTCTCATTTGCTGATATAATGAATTGCATCAATAGATTATTTTTTTAGATTTATTTATTTATACATACAGAAGTGGGCCAGAGGTGCAGAGGTGAGAGGATTCACCAGAGACAGTGGGGAGCAGAACAGGTGGATGGACTGAAATACACTGCTGAGGAGAGCAGTAGGCGAGACAGGGGAGGTCTGCTGCCACCATGTGGGTCACTCCCTGGTGGGGGATCAAACTCGTACTGAAGTGGCTGCAGGCGAGTTTCACAGAGCTGTGCTTTAACCGGTTGTACCACCTGGGGGATGTGGGGGCTGGGAGGGGGGCAGTTTGTGCATGGGCTTTTTCTAATATTATGGTTGTAAGTGTAAATGGTACAGGCCTTGAATTTCTTCCTTGAAGGCAAGTTTACAGAGGATGCCCTTTTGGAAGGAAAGCACTTTTGCAAAATTACTAAGTAGCTAGAACGTGCTTGAGATGAAACCTTTATGAGACTGTCAGGAGAAAGGTGATTTGGGTTTGCAGGAATAATGGCTGTGCGAGGCCTCAGGCCACTTCCTTATGTGGGAGAGGATGAAAATAATTACCCCAAATTTAAATACTCCTACACATGCATGCTGCTACAGATGGAGTTCACTTGCCAGCAATTTTTTTTCTAGATAGTTCTTGTTAAAAAGTAATTCTCTATTCTCAGAGTGGGGCTCTCTCAGAGGAGACTGAAGCTGAATACAGGGGTGGGGTTGGAGGGCAGCAGGGGAAGAATTGGGAGAGGGAGGGGTCCAGAGAAGTAGTTCTGAGAAATTCTTGCTGGATACTTTTAGACAAGAGCAAGAATTCTGCCTTAGTGAGTAAGAATGAGGAGTTGCTTTCTTGGTCCCCAGGTGGCTGGAGACAGACTTTTCCCATCTATACTCTTAATCATTGAGTGCTTATTGTGTGCAAGGTGCTAATTAAATTTAAGTTTCAATCTCCATTTCCCAGCTTATAAGACAGTTACAGAGAGTGTAAATGACAGACTGAGAAGACTCAGAGCTCACTGACTGTGGTTTTCAAGTTCCATCGCTCACTTCAGACCTTGGCTACTTTGAGTTCAGAGCCGAATGTAGGAAACAACGGGAGTTCTGGTCTACTAAGTTCATTACCCTAAATTTTGGTGTAAAGTAGGTTATAGAAACAAATAGACCTAAAATGCTATCATGGCTCATGCACAGCAGAGAGTTATTTCTTGTTTGCATAGCAGCATTGGAGGGGTAGCTGTTTGTTGTCAGGCTGATGACTTTGTCTGAGGGTCCTGGTCCCTCCCACACCCAAGGGCTTGGACCATCTGCCTCCAGATGTTCATCCAGGAGGAGGAGAGGGTGCTTTGTTGTACTTATTTTTTTATAGGTTTATTTATTTATGCATCCAAGAGATGGGATGCAGGAGGTAAGAGGCTTCACCAGAGACAGAGTGGGGAGCAGAACAGGCAGATCTGCTGAGACACACTGCTGAGGGGAGCAGTGGGGAGACAGGAGAGGTCTGCTGCGCCATGTGGGTCATTCCCTGGCCGGAGATGGAACTCGTGCTGCAATGGCTGCCGATAGCCTCTCAGTGCTGCGTCTCAACCCCGTGCACCACCAGGGAGATCTCCCCGCCTCCTTTTTTCTTTTTTTAAACTAAGGAATATTTCAAACATAGGTAAGAGAAGAGAGAGCCAAGGTCCCAAATATGCATCACTTAGGTTCAACAGTGATGGAGTTAGGACCGTTCTTGTCTGCTCCTCTCCTGTCTACTTCCTTCCCCTCCTCCATTAGGTGATTTTGAAGCCCACTCTGCCGTACACATGTGCGTATGTAACCCTGAATGAGAAGCAGTCTGTTTCTCAAAAAGCATAAGCACAACACCCTGTAAAATTAATAGTAGTTCCTAAAGATCACCAGCTATCTGTCGGTGTTCACATTTCCCTTAGTTCTATTCTGTCTCCTCTCAGCAGTTTATCTGAATCAAATGGGTACACACGGCGGTTGGTTGCTGGCTTCCTTAGGCTTCTCTCCATCTCTCGTTCCACAGTGATGGTGGAGGTGAACAGTCACCAGACCCCAGCTCAGGTGTGCGCCTTTCCTGCGAACATGCACATGGCCTGTTGCTCACGACTGGATGTTGCTGCAAGCTCATCTTCCCCTTCCTCCATTTCTTCATTAGTTCCAGCAGGCTCTGTGCTCTGGCTGGAAGGGATCATGCTTAGTGAAATAACCCAGAAGGAGAAAGAAAAATACTGGATGGTTCCACTCATAGCAGGGGCATGAGGGATCTGGGAAAAAACAAAAAAGACTAACAAAGGCAATAGAGTAAAAATGAAAACAGCTCTAAACCAGAGACATTTTATGGGTGGAGGGTGGAGTGGTGGTAGGGAGAATGGGATTGGAACTGGGGTGGGAAGAGTGCACTGGACTGTGGTGATAGCACTCGGGTGTATTGGTGATGGGAGGCCCAGGGGGATTACAACGAGATGGAAAAATGCACAAAATGAATGATGCCAAACAAAACAAAACAAAACAAAAACAAACCAAAAAAGAAACATTAACTCGCGCGTGGGCTGCCCACGGCTGCACTGGACTGTTGCTGCACTAAGACGCTCCTTTGCCGCTTCCTGTGGCTTCTGGCCCTCGGTCTGCTGCTCAGACGCCCCGGGGAAAGCCGGTCGCAGGCACCACGGACAGCCGGGCCGCGCGCGTGCTCACGGGGGAGCTGCGCTTTCAGGGCGAAATACTGGACTGGACTGAGCCTTCCTGCAGAATCCTGCCATGCGTGAACAGATGATTTTGCTCATAGAGCTTCCGAAGGAAATTCATCATGACGCTTTGTGACACAGCACGGTGCTCTCTAAGGAGCCAGCGGCTTTGCTGACAGTGATGTCTGAGCTGAAGCAGAGAGCAGAAGGGGCCGCGAGGAGCCCTGGCTTCCGTAGTGACGCTTCCCTGAGATGAGGAAAACCTACAGGACTTTATCTCTATACACTTGTGGTAGCATTTGAGGGCATTTCCTCCCAGTCCTTTAAAAAATTTTATGCGGGCCCTCCCTGGTGGCGCAGTGGGCTAAAGCACAGCACTGGGAAGCTAAGGCCACTTCAGCTCGAGTTCGATCCCCGCCCTGGAGGTGACGCACAGGCGCGGCAGACCTCTCCTGACTGCCCGCTGCTCCCCTCAGCAGTGTTCTTGTCAATCTGCCTGTTCTGCTCCCCACTCTGTCTCTGGTGAGTCCCCTCACTGCCCCTGTACCCCAGTTCTGTATGCATAAATAAATAAATCATAAAAAAAATCTCAAACTGCATTTGTTTTATCTCCTTATAATCTTCCACACCCAAGTGGTATGTTGCCCCTTTTATATTTGATGGCAGGACAGTCTTTTGAAGAAGACTATTATTCCCCTCCTCATTACCACTCACCCTCATCCCTAAATTTCCAGCCCAGTACATTTCATTTTCATTAGTGTCAATTTCAGAGAACTGTGGTGAGGATAAATGAGATTTTGCAAATCAAATGCATAATATAACAACTCTTTAATAAATAATAGTTAAAGCCAAACAAATAGATTGGATTTGCTGGCTCTAGGGAGAGTGGCCTCACTTCAGGTCAGCTCAGATTCTTTTGTGCCCAGATGACACTTGCTGTGCTGAAGCAGGAAATGTTTATTTCCACAGGCTTGCGCCTGCTTCCTGTGTGTCATTGGCTGGGGTTGAAACCAATGAGTGAGCTGAACCCTTGATTTCTCTGGCCAGCTAGGCCCCCAGCACTACTGGGTAATCCGGAGCCATAAATTCTCACTTGCCACCAGGGTCCTAGTCACCTTCTCCAAAATTTTTTTAAAATAAAGATTTATTTATTGTGCATACAAGAACTGGGATACAGGCCAGGGGTGTGGGGAGGGTGGGTAATAGGATTCACTAGAGACAGAGTGGGGAGCAGAACAGGCAGAACTACTGAAGAACACTGCTGAGGGGAGTATCAGGAGGGTCAGGAGGGGTCTGCCGCACCATGTGGGTCACTCCCTGGCTGGGGGTCGAACTGGTGCTGCAGTGTCTGGGGACAGCTTCACAGTGCTGTGCTTTAACCTGTTGTGCCACCAGCGAGGGCCCCACCTTCTCCAAATTTAGGGCTTCTCTCAGCATGCCTTGCAGCCTACGGCTGGCGGGAGAGCAGGTGTCTGCTTCTGCAGGGTGCTGAGGTGTGTGGGGTGGGGGTGGGGGGTTTGCCAGAGCCGTTCTTGGGTCGCTGCAGTGACTGGAGCTGAGGTGGAGGGAAAATCGCCTTGTGCTTTCCATTGTTGTTCCCAGGCAGACCTGGGGTACGAGAGAGGTGGTGAGGACTTACACCTCAGGTGACCCCGAGACAACACCACGGCTAGTGATGGCTCAGGCGAGCACCAAGGCTTTGGCCTGTGAGTCCAGAAAGGGCCCTGGGCCTCAGGAAGGCCCTGGTGGAGATGTGGTCTGTGCGCCTGCGTCTGGCTGCTCCTCTGTGCTGGCAAACCAAACCACGGGCCCTGTTCATGCCCGTTGGACTAATGCAGCTAGTTAAAATGCCTCAGCCTGAGTGGCTGCAGGAATAATAGCCCTACTCGCAGGCTCCCTCAAGCAGCACGTCAGTCAGCTGTTGGCAGGAGGTTGGGAGCGCTCACCCAGCTGAGGAGCAATGTTGTGAAATGGGCTCCAGGTCGAAACAAAAATTAGGCTATTATGGGAATAGTATTTCGCTGTGGATGTGGGGCACAGTTGGGACTCCATGCTGGCACGTGTCTCTTTTGGAAAGTGAGGACACGCATTTTGCCCACATAAATTATACATCAGGTTAATGGCAAAGGACTTATTTCCAGACTCAGTGGAATGCCACGGTGCGTGTCTGCAGTGGCCCTGAGGTACAAGCTGCTGTTGTTTAAGCATTCTTAATTAGTGGTGTGCTGTGATGCGGCTGGTTATGAGCTATTCCCAGTGCCATGGCACTCAGGATTCGCTAGTTTTTTTTTTTTGTAAGTTGAGGAGTCGCTTCATCCTTGGGATCCTCTTTCTTAAGAGCAGAAACATCTGAATGGATCTCAATTTTTAAAAAAATTTATTTGTGCATACAGAGCTGGGGTACAGGCCAGAGGTGCAGGGGCAGTGAGAGGATTCACCAGAGACAGAGCGGGGAGCAGAACAGGCAGACTGACGAAGTACGCTGCTGAGGGGAGCAGCAGGCAGGTCAGGAGAGGTCTGCTGCGCCCTGTGGTCACCTCCGGGGCGGGTTTGAACTCATGCGGAAGTGGCATTAGCTTCTCAGTGCTGCGCTTTAACCCGCTGCGCCACCAGGGAGCCAACAGCTGACTGACTGGATCTCAATTTAGTCAAGAAAAGATACGATCATTCACATCACTTTAAAAACAAGATTTATTTATTTTTGTATTCAAAAACTGAGGTGTAGGCCAGAGGTATGGGGTAGAGGGTTGGGAGGATTCACCAGAGACAGAACGGGGAGCAGAGCAGGCAGATGGACTGAAATCCACTGCTGAGGGGAGCAGCGGGCAGGACAAGTGGGTCAGCTCCCTGCCCGGGGATCAAATTCATGCTGCAGTGGCTGCAGAGAGCTTCACAGTGCTGAGACTGAGACTTAACCTCGTGAGCCACCAGGGAAACTCCATTCACAATCACTTTTTCAGTGGGAAGATCTATGCCGCCCTCAAGACCTGTCAGGACTTCATGTTGTTCCTAACCTCCCACTCACGGAGATGGATTAGTGGGGTAACTCACGGTCTGTGGGGACCATTGGACTAGGGCTGGATTCTTGTTTTGTTTTGTAGCTTTGCGACCTTAGACTAATCGGCAGTAAAAACTTAATTAACAGCAGTCTGCCTGCTTTAAAGGATGAGCACGGGTCGGTTGCTAGTGTTACTAACTTACAAAGCCCGCAGCACATTTTATTTATTTCTAAATTGAGGAAATCACAGCTTCTTGGGGCTCGAACAAAGCCCAGCCCTCCACCTTAAATATAAATTCTGGGATCCTTAGCATCCTTGCTGGGTATTCTTATAGACTTTTTCTGAATCTCTAAGGTGACAAGAAGCACACTTGTCCCAGTGGCAACCTGCTCTCACCTTAGGCAACTCTGATAACGAAATTCAGCGCCTGTGAAACCTGCCCTCTTGCTTCTATGCTGATAAAGAAGCCACACATGTTGGACAATAAATAAACATTGTGTTTATGCATTGTGTAGGAGGTGAAAGCAGAGGCTCTAAAAGAATTTATTCAGTGCTCTTCACCTTAAAGGGGGGTAAAAAAAAATCACCTCAAGGAAGAGTAAGAGGAGAAGGAGACACAGAGGCCAGTTCCCTGCAGGATGGAGGCAGGGAATTTGACTGTCTTGGTGGGACCTGCATATCCAGGAACTCAGGCTCCTGGATCGGCACATTTATTATTATTATTATTATTATTATTTTTTTTTTTTTAAAGATTTATTTATTTGTGCATACAGAACTGGGGCACAGGCCAGAGGCTCAGGGGCGGCGAGAGGCCTCACCAGAGACAGAGTGGGGAGCAGAACAGGCAGATCTACGAAGTACACTGCTGAGGGGAGCAGCGGGCGGGTCAGGAGAGGTCTGCCACACCATGTGGTCATCTCCGGGGCAGGCGGCAGGCGGGAATCGAACTCATGCGGAAGCGGCTTCAGATTCTCAGTGCTGTGCTTCAACCCGCTGCGCCACCAGGGAGGGCCTATTATTATTATTTTTAAAATCCGCCCAAGGATGATGCCTCTTCTGAGGGGTGTTCCTGGGGAAGTCAGAGCTTCTGCAGATCTGGTCTATCCACTCACCCACTAAATTTAGGTGTTTGTTCAGAGCCTTGGTTTTTCCCTTGTTACATATGGGCTTGAATGCCCTGGCTGAAGATGGGGCCCAGGCTGACCTAGCATCAACTTCCGGGCCACAGGCATTGTTCCTGATGGGAGAAGTAAGGAAGTATTTTCAGTGCAATTGTAATCATTGGGACGAATGTTACCATTTTCTGAATTTAATAAGGGAGCCTGAGTGCCTAGGGAACTCAGCACTCGAGGCTTCATTTCTTTCATGGTTGGGATTTTATTAAAAAACAAACAAGCCAGACAAAAAAAATAAGTTTAAATAAAAGGGTAAAGCATCACAAAGCCAATATATGTTGCTAGCTGATACAAAATTCAGAAACAGTCTGGGTGAATCTAAACAGCTTTATGGAGATGCCTAGTAGGATTCGTGGTCATTGTTGCTAGGGCTTGTAATTGTCTGCATTTAGCAAGAAAAGGAGGAGGTTGGCCTGTTTGCCAAGTAACAAGTGAGGGAGCTGTCAAGAGAGGTGGGAAACAAGGGCAGCTAAGAACTCTCCAGGGAAGCATGTAAAGGGAGGTGAAATGTCCTGTGGGAGTCAGTTTCCTTAAGTACCAGGTGGGAGTGAGGCTCCCCCACCCCTCCCCTGCCGTGGGGGAAGCATGAATCTCATCCCCTTTGCAGCTGGTGATGACAACATGAGCGTCTTTCCTCAGACACTTGTACTGGACCAGATGTTGGGTCAAGATCTTCTGGCGTTTTAACCTCCTGGTCTCTGATCTTCAGAATCACTGTTATGTGCCAGGCAATGTAGAAACCCTGTCTTGTCTATTCTCTAGCTGTTTCACCTTCACCGGGTTTGTTTGCTTGGAGACTGACCAACCTAAGGGAAAATGTGTCTTTTTCATGTGGACTATCCTTGGTACCCAGCACAGGAGAGGGTAAAATCCATGCTCAAACCAGGCTTGATGGAACTTGCAGACTCCACCAATCTCACGATACTGGCATTTATACCTGTGTGCTGGGCCCTGTCTTTGCAATTCTGTGAGCACATTCTTGTCTCATGCTCGTGACAGCCCTAGGAGGTAAGCAGTTCTGTTTCTGTTTGCCATGTAGAGAGGTTGAGCATCAAAGAGGTTACGCCACTTGCCTAAAGTCACAGACAGAAAATGAAATGTTCCCGGCGGGCCTGGGACCAGAGTCACCTGGCTTCCAGTCTGTGCAAGTCAACACTAGGGAGAGTACTTCCTTTGCTCAGGGGAGCCTCTGAAAGAAGGAACAGAGAGCTCTTTTGCAATTAATGAAGGGCTAAAGTGTTGCTACAGGAGTTTTTTTTTTAAATTAAGTCCTGGAATGGAATCCTAAATATTCTCTTCTGCTTGCTCCCTGGGGGTAGTTTAGTAATGAACTGAAGTAGAAATGACACCATTGATATTGCTGGTGAGGGGAAGGACACGCAGTGGAGAACTAGAGCTAAAAGGGAGAGACAGACATGATTCTGGGTGTGCTCGCCTCAATTTTTACATTAAAAAAAGTTGGAGCAAACATTCCATAGAGCACACATAGAGCATATACATGTGTGGAAAAGCATCATGTTTGATGTCATGCATGGAAAATAAGTGCAGGTGGTGAAAATAATGTGCATGTAGGCGCTTTCTGTACATATTGTCATCAACAATGCCAACTTATTTGGACTGGTTTGTTAACAGATGTGATCTGTTTAGCTAAACAGTTATTAATTTTCCAGCTCCTTGACTAGCTGATAAATTATATCCCATTGGAGATACATCACAAGCTACAGTAAAAGACGATGTCACATGTGGTAGTCAAGACCGAATTCAGATGAGATGAAGACCCTTCTGCTGCACACGATGCTCTTTGGTTCGCAGATGTCACAATGCTTTGATGCTATTTTTTAAAAACTCAACTTTAGATAATCCAGTAATAAAGGCATTTACTATATTGAAAGTGATACATTAATCTCAATGGGTAATTTCGTATTTTGAGCCATTTGTCATTCGGGAACAGGCTTTAGCATTTGTGATCTGCGTTTTGGAGTGGTGCTTTTCTGGAGCACTTCAGCAGGGTCTTTTGATACCACGCACCTGGCTGAAAGGTTGCTAGGCTACAAAGTAGGAACTTGGGGGTGTCAGAAACACATGGTGCTTTAGAGTGATGTACGGTCTTGATTTAGAGTTTCCAGTGATGGAAAAGAGACTGTCCATCTCAGCAGATGCTGTTTTTCAATCTATGAAATGTGGATTTTTAAGCCCCAGCATCACTGGTGGATTAGACCCAGGCAATTTTTGCTCTGTGTGTCTGCCCTGCACCTTGTTAGATGTCTGGCAGCTGCTGCTCCCCACCCACCAGATGCCAGTATCTCTCCCCCCATCGGGACAATCAAAACACCTCCAATGCCAGAGGTCCCTGAGGAGGGGGTGGGGGCGAAATTGTCTATACTATACTTCAGCACAGTGCATTGAGAACCATGGAGATAAGACTTGCGAAGTTCAAGTATCTGCTAACCACACCTCGTTGCCCCGGATTTTTCTTTTTAATAATATAATAGTTTATTTTTACATCATTTTGTACATTTTTTTCATCTCAGTTGTAATCCCCGTGGGGCCCCGATTTTATTTTTTTATGTTTAAATTAACAAAATATCTTCATTACCTCAGCCTTCGTTTTTGTATCGATCCTTCGTTTTTGTATCGATTCCGTGAAATTCTCCCCCCAGCCCCCAACACCGTCATCCCCTGGGCTCTTCCCACCCCGGCCGTGGTCCTCCTCCCTCCTCCTCCCCTGCAGAATGTCTCTGACCATCGTTGCCTGATGATTTTGACTTTGACTTTATTATCGCCACCTTTTTTCTAATTCCTTTTTTGTTTTCTGCACTTCCTCCTATAAGTGAGACCATTCGATATTTTTCTTTTTCTTTCTGGCTCCTTTTGCTGATTTTACGGACAGTTGCAGAATATTTCACATGTGCTTTCTCTTTGAAGCAACTATTAACATAAATATTCTTATTTGTAATTCTGGCAATAGCCTGGCAGGGAAGATTAATGGAGGGAAAAAAGCAAAAATCCCCTCCTGTGATATTGCAGTGCACTGAATTACATGCTATTGAGGTGCCAATAAAGGAGAAGATGATAAACGGAATAACCTTCAGTTAAGTGCTCCTGTTCCCCAAGGATGCTGGCTTCCCATTTGGTGCGTCTCGCTGTCGCTTATCCTCCTGGATCAGTTATCTGTATGCTTCTGTTCAACCTTCCTTGGTATTACCCAGTGCTTACTCCCTAATGTTTCATTTTTTATTCTTGTAATCAATAAAACTTTGCTTCCCATTTGTCATTAAAAGTGTTAGTTTGTTTTTCATGCAATAGATCTGGCTGTCTTCTTGCTTGTATGGATGGAAAATCAATTGGGCTCTGATGGAGTTAAGATTATATTGCTATTGAACAGTGTGTTTTGCATGGGATGTATTGTTCAAGTAAAATCATAAAATTTTAGTCCATACAGGTAAAAAGTGGCATTAAGGACAAACGCAATATCCTATTTTTTAATTTTTAAGTAATTTTCTTTATTTATATATTTTCCATTATTGTGCATGCCCCGTAAAATTCCTACCACCAGTTCACTTGTGAACCATCGCCATCATCCCTGGGGCTTTTCGCTCCCCTGTTTTGACCCCTTCCCACCAACTCCCTTGCAGAATGTCTTTTATTTATGGTTGCTTGCTAGTTTTTTTTTAAGATTTATTTATTTGTGCATACACAACTGGGGTACAGGCCAGAGGTGCAGGGGCTGTGAAAGGCTTCACTAGAGACAGAGCGGGGAGCAGAACAGGCAGATCAATGAAGTACACTGCTGAGGGGAGCAGCGGGCGGGTCAGGAGAGGTCTGCTGCGCCCTGTGGTCACTTCCAGGGCAGGCGGGGATCGAACTCATGCGGAAGTGGCTTTAGCTTCTCAGTGCTGTGCTTTAACCCGCTGCGCCACCAGGGAGGGCCTGCCTGCTAGTTTTGTCTTTTAATTATTATTGCTACTTTCCCCCCGATCCCTTATTTGGTTCCCCTATATTTCTCCTGTAAGTGAAACATTCAATGTTTTTCTTTTTCCTTCTGGCTATTTCACTGAGCATGATCCCTTCAAGTGCCGCCCATCGTTGCTGCAAAAGGCGTGTGTTTATTATTTTTGGTTGCTGAGTAATATTCCATTGTGTATATGTACCACCTCTTCTTGATCCAGTCATCTATTTTGGGCATTTGGGTTGTTAGCATATCTTACCTATTGATAAGCACAATGCTCTATAACAGAACAAGAATATTCTTTTTAACTAGGTCCCGGAACATACCTTTTGGTTTACTTGATAATATAATTTGGACTGTGAATGTAAAAAGTTGAGGGTTGGGGCCCTCCCTGGTGGTGCAGCGGGTTAAAGCGCAGCACAAAGAAGCTTTAAGCCACTTTCGCATGAGTTTGATCCCCACCTGCCCCGGAGGTGACCACAGGGCACGGCAGACCTCTCCTGACCCGCCCGCTGCTCCCCTCAGCAGTGTACTTTGATCATCTGCCTGTTCTGCTCCCCACTCTGTCTCTGGTGAATCCTCTCACCCTCCACATCTCTGGCCTGTACCCCAGTTCTGTATGAATAAATAAATAAAATCTATAAAAAAAAAGTTGAGTGTTGGAAATTACTCTAAAAACCTCCCCTGTAAATGAGAAAGTGAAGGTCCAGTGAGAAATAAAGTCATATTATCAAGACCAAGCACCATGATAGTTTCAAAAGTAGTTCTGGAAGCTTCTGTGGAAAATTGCAGAGATGATTCCCACCAGGGCTTGGCAAACTAGAGCCCTTGGAGGTGTATCTGGCCTGCTGCCTGATTTTACACATAAAGTTTTGTTACATCACAGCCCACTCATCAGTTTGCTTCTTACCCCTGACTCTTTCATGTTACAGTCACAGAGATGAGCAGTTGTGACTGAAACAGTATGACCCTCAAAAGGTCACTCCTTGGCCCTTTGTAGAACAAGTTCATATATGGCTGATCTAACTCTTCACCCCCTTTGCTGTATTCTGTTACCATGTCATCCTTTCTCCTCCCCACTCCTTACTTCTGTACTCAGCCAAATGACTAGCTTGGGGCCTGCGTGCTCTGAGTCTTTGCTGCCACAATGCGAAGAGCCTGAGCCAGCCTGAGGGGCATGAGAGGCATGTGGAGCGGAACTGAGTCCCCCCAAATGCTTCCAACGCAGTCCAGCCTAGATCAGTTGTCAGCAAGCCACCCCCAGAAAAGGGGGCAAAGTCAGCCAAGATCAGCAGAACTGCTAGGCAGTCAAGCAAGAGCCGCCCACAGCTGGCGCAGCTCGCTGGAGCTCCACGCGGTTTATGGACTCAGATTTTAGAGACAGAGAGACCTGGGTTTCCACCTGCTCCACCTGTTGGCCCGACCTTGCTGCCTTTCAGATCCCATGTAGACAGGCCACACTGGTTTTGCCTTCTTGGAGGCGGGTTAGCCAGGTGACATGCTGGGCCAGTGGGCTGTGCCTCTAGCTGTCTTTTCTGGGTGGCGGTGCCCAGTGGCTGATGTCCGCTCTCCACCTCCTTCTCCCTTTTGTGGCATCGGGGTTGATGTGAGATCAGTGCTGGGCCGTTTCCTTGGGAGCTGTCACAGCCAATTTGGCATTGTGAGACTTTAACTTGTGTGTGCTATGTCTTTGGAACTGAGTGATATTTACACCTCAGGGAACGCTACTTTGGAAAGAGACTGAACTTGCTGAGTTATAATAATAGGTTCCTTGCCGATGAAAACAGAACTAAACCCGGTGGTGGCCATGAAAACCAAGCAACCTAATTTGATCCTGCCTGAGTGGCTCTATTAAGAATCTGTGAATGCCTATGCGTGATCTCCTGTCTCTCCTAGCCCAGAGGGATTGTAGGGGTACCTGGAGTTTCTCAGTGGCTTTAAAGTTTTAACTTCTTTTAGAGGAGGAGAAAAGAGAATACTGTATTCTTTATTTATGCTTACTTTATTCTCGTCCAGTTGCATAAAGGTAAGAATCCTGCAGAGTACATTAGATGGTGGTTTTCATTTCCAGTTGGGCAATGTTAGCAACAGGGAGACACTGAGAAAGAAACATTAGATTTTCTACAGGATGTACTTGTTTCAATCAAATGCCTCTGGTCCCTCCTTTTAATTGTTCAGTGCCTCGGGGGCTGTAGCTTATTGGAAGGATCAGGAAACAATATTTTAAGTGGGCCAAGGTCCAGAAAGGGAGAGGAGAGCAGGAAAGTTATTTCCCCTTACATTTCCCTGGCAAGTACTGTGTGGGATGCACAGAGATAACACCAGCCATCAACCAGCCCACCTTGGATGTAAGCACGTAGCAGGTGGGCCGGGGAGTCTGATAGGAAAGCAGAGGCCCCCCCACTGGAGGTCGGACTGGCTCTCAACTCAGTAGCAACCACCGGGCATTTGGGGGGCCCCTTTCAAATTACAATTGTGTTCTGGGCAGCAAAGTTACATACCAGGGCATTTGGGGGACCCTTTCAAATTACAATTGTGTTCTGGGCAGCAAAGTTACATACCAGGGCATTTGGGGGACCCCTTTCAAATTACAATTGTGTCTGGGCAGCAAAGTTACATACCAGGTGATGAGAGAAGTGGTAGTAAATTTGCTTGAACCCAGGAGTTAGTGTGTCTGTATTAGGAGAGGAGAGTAGCTGCTCATGCAAGAGAAACACTCTAAATTAGTTTTCCCAGCCTTTACTCTTGCCATGTCTATTGCCCATGCCAGAGAGCCCAGCGTAAGGCTCACGGAACGGAACGGATGAGATAAAGCCTTTGTGATTTCCCAGCCAGTGTGATGGAAGGGTTCTCAGTTCAGAAATCTTTGAATCTGGAAGGGTTGCTCTCCATTGCTGAGCTGATAGTGCATTCAGAGTGGGTATTAATACACTTTCATGCTTAAAACATAAAGGCAGATGAGGCGCTGGTTGTGTATTGGATTCATAAGCAGAACTCCCGCCGTCAGCCTCAAAGAACGTCCTCATCATCGAGGAGTTCAGATGACTGTTTTAAAAGATATTCCAAAAAAGTAAGCAATACCACCAAATGAAAAGGCCTCGGCTTAGGAGAAATGACTGCCATGGGCACATTTTATTTTTGTCCTTTCCTTTGTTTCTATCCTTTTTGTGGCTTTTCTGTTTTGGAGGGATGTGCGATCCTTCTGAACTGGTTTTCTAACTTAGTTTAATTTTTTTTTCAAAGATTTATTTATTTGTGCATACAGAACTGGGGTACAGACCAGAGACTCATGGGCGGCGAAAGACTTCACCAGAGACAGAGTGGGGAGCAGAACAGGCAGATCGACGAAGTCCACTGCTGAGGGGAGCAGCGGGCAGGTCAGGAGAGGTCTGCCACGCCATGTGGTCACCTCCGGGGCAGGCGGGAATCGAACTCATGCGGAAGTGGTTTCAGCTTCTCAGTGCTGTGCTTTAACCCGCTGCGCCACCAGGGAGGGCCTAACTTAGTTTAAATTTTAAGATGAAGTCATTTTGCTTAGGGGGCTCGAGGCAGGTGTTGGGCTAGAACTTCCTTTGGTTGTAACTTCAGACGATGTTTGGATTCTGCTGTGAGGGCCAATTAATGTGAGTTGCCTTTAAATTCCAAGGTAAAGCCTGGAGGTCACTAGGGAACAGCTGAAGTCCAAGCCAGTGTCCCTGAAACGGAAACCGTTGACTTCCTGGCTTGCTGGCTTCTGTTCTGCTGCAGAGACCTAACCCTGTGTGAGAGGTTGGGAGTGGGTGTGTGAGATTTTCCAGCCAAGGGTTATTATATCAAGACAGGCCTTCCTTGAATCCCTTTAGCTGGCCCCAAGTACTGCGGCAAGATGGGTGCAGGCATCAGCCGTGGTTTCTACATTATATGGAAAATCTCAGAAACTGAATGCAAGGTAGAAAGAGCCAAAGCGATTTGCAATTCTGTGCTCCCTCAGTTAGGTGGGCTTTGGAATGTGATCCGAAGGAAAGGCAAATGGGGTTTATATTTTGAAAAGCCGAGGGACCCAAGCTCTAAGCCCCTGTGGGGCAGGGGCAGGCAAAGGCTTCGGGGATGCTGCTCTGCTCCAGGGGGGCTCAGCGGCTTCCCCAGGGCTTCCGAGCCCCTGGGCAGACACGCTGCTCTTGGAGGGAAACCAACACGCATCGTGTGAAGATGAGTCTGGTCTCAAGTCCTGATGAATATTTTAGTTAAGAGGCTTTTAGGTGTAAAAATGTGAATCTGAAAAGTGAATGTGCCGGAGATACCCAGACGTTGGAATAGACCAGACACGGCGGCTTCTGACTGGCTGGTCCCTGGCGCCTGTCACTGCGCTGCCTCTCGGGGGGCCACCCTGCTGGACCCCAAACTGGCCGTGGGTGAGGGCTGTCTTCCCACGTGCTTGGCCTCAGCGAAGGTGCCCACAGCCCAGGTCTCACCATTTATCATCCAAGGAAACAGGTTTCCAAGCTGACGTCATTGTGGTTGTTCCCCCTCGCCCCCTCCCACCGTGGCCCCCCACCCCTGCGCGTGGCTCTCTCAGTGGAAGCAACTGGCCTTCTGCCTCTGGCCTCCAGCTGCAGCCACGGACCCCATGATCTCCAGCGTGGCCTCCGCCTGGACTTAGCTGACGCAACGGGCTTCCCCTCCACCTAGGATTCCTGGGTGCCGCCACCCCTCGAGGCGAGGCTGCAAGTTCAGACGCCCCCGAGTCCTGTCCAGGACTCTCCCCATCCACGGCTCAGCAGACGCTGTCCTGCTACGGGGAGGAGCCCTACCTGGCCTCACGCCCCGAAGCTTCTGGGGCCTCTAGAGCATGGGGCGCCAGCAGGAACGCTGCTCACAGAGAGGCAGGAGAGAGACAGTGTCTCGCAGAAGAGAATGAGAACGGGGAGGGCCCTGACGGGGGAGGTTGCTGGTTGCGGAAGTCAGGGGTGTCGTGTGCACGGGGTCTTAAAGTTAAGCCGAGGAGGAGGAATTCATTTTAAATTGGAGAGAAGCTGGATATTCCTGGTAAGCAGAGGGAATCACTCATGCAAAGTTAGTCAGCCGCCTGGACCTCCCTTTCCCCTCTCTCCCCCTCCCTCCCGCCTCTTTTTCTTAGGGAAAAGAGTTTGGGAGTGAGTGACCTTGGAGTGACCTTGACTTTGGGGCATGGCAGGGGTCATCACCAACTCAGGCATTCTAACAGCGACTCTGGCAGAGGATGGGGGGCCAAGGAGGTGCAGAGGAGAGCAGGGATTTTGATAGCAAAGAGCCACAGAGAGATGGTGAGGTGTTCATTTTGGAAGAAGGGGCTTGCACTGTGTTTCCGATTAAATTTCAGGGTGTGTCGTCTTGAGGGAGGCTGATAACCTGAACTCGAGCAGGAAATGGGAGTCTGTCATCCTGTGACCGTTAGGATTCTGGGTGCTTGGATAGCGGAGTCCCCAGCTCCTGGGACATTGTGTGCAAAGGTCCCGCTGGCAGGTGGAGGTGGAAGGTGCCTGCAGCGGCTGGAGAAGGCTCTGCGCAGCCCTGGGCCTGCAGAGAGAAGCAGCCTCTCCCGGGGACACCCCATCCTTCGCCCTGCCCCTCCTCTGCTGGGCCCCAAGGCTTGTCACCACCGCGTGCTCTCAGGGTCACTTGCTTGACACATGAGCAGTTGACCCCTACCCTGACTGCAACCGACAGGTTCTCACCTGGGTTGGGGGAACTACAGCACAAAGCAGAATCAGAAAAAAGAAAACAGGGGTGTTCCTGCCCCCGCTTACCGACCCCGAATTTCTGCCTGGCCCGGGTTGCAGGTTCCAGGCTGCCCTTTATTGATGTCCAGCGCCCGCCCTGTGTCCGCCCTGGCCCCCGCCCACGGGGCTGTGTGAGCTCTTTCCGCCCCATGTCAGTGTTGCCCTGCCTTCCAGGAAGACTCACTACAAATGAGCTTTTCTCACACTCATCTCGAAACCAGCGCACGTGGGAACAGTGGTGGCGTGTCTGGGGTCTTCTCTGTGTGTGTTTCTGTTCCACTATGCGTAAAGTTCACAAATGGAAGCCTACAGTTTATTTTTTCTGGTCTTTGTGCCAAGTCTTTCCAAAGCAGAGGTTCGCTTCCCAGACTACTCATTTTAACCTCTGCGGGCTTCACCCTTCCTCTCTGCCCTCCTCCTCACTTTCCTTGGGGACAGGCTCTTGGACAGCCCTGGGAATACCAGGGGAGGGAAAGGGGGTGCCTGTGTGTCCCTAGAGGGGTGAGAAGATAACATACGTGTGTTCATGAGTGTGGATTATCTCAGCCACTTCTGAAAGACCCACGGGGAGAGTGGTGGAGAGTGAGTTTCTGGATTGGAGTTTAGAAGGCCCTATTTGGGGTCCCCCAATATAGGGGAGTAGAATATAGTTTCAGAAGGTGGTAGAGGGAAGAAGCTCAATTGAAAGTGATTAAGTGAAATTGTAAATCCCCGTGAAGAGGTCATTTTGATCGCTCCCTTTAAAAATGCTTTCCTTTTTCATAGTGTCATAAAAAAAAAAAAAAAACAACCTAGTTGGCCTATTGCAATGGCAGAAACAGGCCATGTAATATTCTAAATGTGGCTAAGTGCATGTTATATCCGGAAGACTTTTATAGGCAGGGAATTACTTGTCAGGCATTGCATGATGTCCAAATTGGGCTAATGTGTCTCTGGGAAGGGCATCAGTTGCTCCTGGTTGAGTAGCCAGGGGGACCGACTGTCCCCATACCTTATGACACACTCGGAGCGTCCTCTCCAGACACTTGTTGTTGCCTGTTTATTGGATCAGCAATTTAGAAGCCCTGATTTTCAGGCCAAGTAGCTCTTCCCAGCTGGAAAAATTTACCGTAACTTGTAAGTGACGTGAGTTTCATAAAAGGTATCGAGGCCGGGTCTTGCGAGGGTGATCTCTGATGTGAGAGCAGGCCCGAGCCCCACCCTGTTCCAGGGGTGCTGGTCAGCCTGGTGACGCAGCCAGGCTGCTTTCTGAGAGGCGTGTTCTGAGGCGTGATCTGTTCTTCCAGGTCATGAAAATATCTAATTATGCTGTTTTTGAGCCTTGGATCTGATATAAAAGTTATTATTTCGAGTCCCCCTTTATTGTTCCAACCTCTAAGTTAGGGCTTTGAGATTTTATAAACTTATTCTGTATAAGAATAATATTAAGGGCCTCCCCTGGTGACACAGTGGGTCATGATGCAGCATTGTAAGCTGGCTGCAGCTGCTTCAGTGAGAGTTTGATCCCTGCCCCGGAGATGATTCACAGGGCGCGGCAGACCTCTGCTGACCCACCCGCTGCTCCCCTCAGCCGTGCACTTCATCAGTCAGTCTGTTCTGCTCCCCACTCTGTCTGTGGTGAAGCCTCTCACCTCCCCTGCACCTCTGGCCTGTACCCCAGTTCTGTCTGCATAAATAAATCTTTAAAAAAAAAAAGATGAGTTGTCATTAAAAAATCCTAATTTAAGAAAGTGATCTTCGGCACTGGTAGGATGTACTGACCAACTCATCTCTTTCCCTGAGTTATTAGTTTCCCTTTTCTCTTATAAATAAACCCATTATTAACCTTTTTGTGTGTGCCTGCAGTTGAATCTTAACCACATGAGTGAGGCCTCACAGCCAGGCAGCCCAGTTCACTTTGGGGTACCCCGTAACACTTGCACACAGCCCACTCCGTCCAGGGCTGGGGTCCATGTTGCTAGTAGCTGCCTTTGCCCAGCCAGCACCCCTCAGGTCTTTGCTCACCAGGGGAGCCTTCATGTCCAGCTAAATGAGGTCTCTTTGGCATATCCTCCAAGGCGTGCTGTTCTTCTCATGCCTGCACCCAACACATTTGTGGTTTGTTAAGAACTAATAATGTTTTCCTTGCTAGATTTGCAACTGTATGAGGACCACGATTGGACTCTGTCTTTATCATTTCCCCAAGCCTCACACATTTTAGGTGCTCTGATTTTGCTGGATGCTGGAGGGATATCCAGTTTGGCTAGTTGAATATAAACAACCAAAGCAACTTCAACATCCAGGAAACATCCAAGAGTAAAAAATCAAATCTAGGAAGGCAACTTTGTCAGTGGAGAGGTGTAGTCCCCTGTCTAAAAGACAAATTAATTTAATTACTTGGTGTGCCTGCCTCACTGGCCATGATTACCCATTCCCTGCGCTGGCTCAGTGACACCTTATCATTCACCGCCTCATTTTACTACTAGACATCAGAGATGGAGATCTCGTGTGTGTTCATAAGAGTGAATTGAGCTGTGCTAACTGCAACGCACCCTTTGTGCAAGGCACGGTCGTCTGGCGGCTCCCCGGCCCCGGAGCAGAGGTCAGGCCCTCTCCTTGCTCCTAGGTATTTCCTTCATGAGTGGAAGACGAAGGCAGGGCCTCTTCTTTGGTTCTTTCACTTGAGTTGTGAGGAGACAAGACGCTAAGTGTGAATTGCGCCTGACATTCCAATATTCCTTTGTCTCAGAGCTGGGCTGAACTTACATGCCATGAGGTCTGGGTACCGCCATGGAGAGGGGTGGTGTCCCCACCCTGGCCAGCCCACGCCCTCTGCACCCAGCTCGAAGCACCCCCCGGCTCCATAAGCACCCCCCCTGCTCCACGTCCTGAAGCTCTGGTTCCGCCCAGCCTGAGCAGTGGGATGAGTGGGGGTTGGCTTGGGTGGGTGGCAAGTGTCCTGGGTACAGATTGAGAATTAGAGGAAGGAAATTCCTACCCACACTTCCAAAGTCAATGGCCCCTACACCCCCAAAGAGCGAGAGCAGCTGACCCAGACGGCAGACGTCACACCGCTCCCATGCTCTGGAAGTCAGATTTCTCTGTCCTATTAATATACATTAATCAAAGAATTTAAATTTTAATCATTTAACTGTAATTACAATGGTTGCTTTTAATAATGAACTTATTAACTGTCTCTTATGTTCTGGAGGTTTTTCAGAGCAACATTCATCTTTTCTTTGCTGTTTTCTCCCCAGATCAGCCAGAGGCAACTTGTATTGAGCCCACTTGGGAGGCTTCTGAGTAAGGTCCTGGGGGAGACGGTTGCTGCCTCCCCTTTTGAATTGAATTAGGCTCGCCAGTCTCGACCTTTACGTGTGCGGAATTGTATTGGTTGCTCTAGTGCCACACTATCTGCCCCCCAGGGGAAATTGCCAGTCTCAGTCGTCAGAGAAGGTATCCTGGCATCGAGTGGGCACCAGGGATGCTGTTCAACATCCTACAGAGATGCCCCACGACAGGGGGCATCAGCCCAGGGTCTGTAGCACCGAGGGCGAGACTCCCCGCGGCGATGCTGTGTCCCAGACACACCCCAAACCTCAGTCTAGCATTTAAGCAACGTGGG
Organism: Condylura cristata; assembly: GCF_000260355.1. Classification (NCBI taxonomy): domain Eukaryota; kingdom Metazoa; phylum Chordata; class Mammalia; order Eulipotyphla; family Talpidae; genus Condylura; species Condylura cristata. The sequence continues at coordinate 5,376,525 of NW_004567112.1, read as the reverse complement.
AGCAGGGCAGGGCTCTGAGCGTGGGTCTGTCCACGCGGTGGTCCTTGACGGCCATGTCCACTATGTGACACACGCCACACGTGCAACTTGGTCTGTTGTTTTGATCCCACCAAGGCAGCCATGGGAATCTCGCAGAGCTGATGGTTGGCCAGCGTTTTCCCCGTTCCTTTCTTTCGATTCCTATAGAAAAACGAAGTAAGCTAGCTGAGAAGTTTTTGTATTAAAGACCTGACTTCTACAAATCAAGAAAGCAGAACAATCTTGTGACAGAAACCTGTATTTCCATGGTGCAATCACTTTCTTTCTTTGCAGTTCTAAGACTCCTAGAGCCTGTAGGGCAGTAAGATAGACACATGCTAGTCTTTGTGTTTTGACCCTAAGACATCTTTGGAGCGTGCAGAGTGCTTGGGTCTCTGAGGGGTCTTCTCTGGTCTTTTCAAAGAGAGACAGAAGGTGGTACAGATCTGTAGCTCGTGCTGATGGAGTAAGAAACAAGGGCTGGTGCAATGCTATTTTTCTGGATTGTTTGGAAATTGGGAAGATATTTTAAAAAGCTGGGGGGGGGCAATTGAAGAGTTCAGAGAAAGGAAAATCTAGCAGGGGGTTAATCATCACTGCATTGGACGAATAATAAATGTGGTTTATTTTATTGCTTTTGGAAACTTAGCTGGCAGTGTGACAGTTGGTGACATTTCATTATTTGGGCTCCAAGTGAGTTAGAAATACAGTGAAACTTTCTGTTTGCTAAAATGGTAACTTCCCCAGGCAGGCCATTCTGGATTTCTGGGACCATTATGCTCAAGCGCTGCAGTCTGCATTTCCTTCTGCATTAGTGGGGCATGAACTTACCCTTCACAGGGAGGTGCATCCAGCTCCCATTCTGCAGTGGAAAGAGAGGAGAGGGGGCATGGGGAGGGCGCTGCTGCCCGCTGCAGCAAGGCTCTCCCTCCGGGACTCCCACTCTCATGAAGCATGCTTCAGATAAATAGGAGAGTGATAGAAGAAATGTATTGCCGTTAGCATTTCCAACAGCATGTTTTTTCCTAGAAAAGGCACTTTGATGGGAAACAAAGTATAAAGAAAGGAAAGCGGGTGGATTTTGGTGTCATCAGGAGGTTAAGACTGTTACTGTTTTTAAGCAGCTTTATTGAGCTGTAATTATTCATATATCCCACAATCTGCCCATGAACGCGGTGCGATGCAGTGGTTCATCATCTGTTGGCAGAGTGGGCAAGCCTCACTACAATCTATTTTATTTTATTATTTATTTATTTATT
>NW_004567112.1:5336539-5374533 GCF_000260355.1 Condylura cristata | reverse complement strand
GAGAGGTCTGCCACACCATGTGGTCACCTCCGGGGCAGGCGGGAATGGAACTCATGCGGAAGCGGCTTTAGATTCTCAGTGCTGTGCTTTAACCCGGTGCGCCACCAGGGAGGGCCAAGATATGTTTATTTTTAAAAAGATATGTTTATTGGCCCTCCCTGGTGGCACAGCGCGTTAAAGCACAGCACTGAGAATCTAAAGCCGCTTCCGATGAGTTCGATTCCCGCCAGCCCCGGAGGTGACCACATGGAGTGGCAGACCTCTCCTGACCCGCCCACGGCTCCCCTCAGCAGTGTACCTCATCAGTCGGCCTGTTCTGCTCCCCACTCTGTCTCTGGTGAAGCCTCTCGCCGCCCCTGAGCCTTGACCTGTACCCCAGTTCTGTATGCAAAAATAAATAATTCTTTAAAAAAATAAAAGATGTGTTTATTTATGCATGCAAGAACTGGGGTACATGCCAGAGGTGTGGGGGTTGGGGTCAGAGGAGGATTCACCAGAGACAGAGTGGGGAGCAGAACAGGCAGACGGACTGAAATCCACTGCTGAGGGGAGCAGCAGGCAGGACAGGAGAGGTCTGCTGCGCCATGTGGGTCAGCTCCCAGGCTGGGATTGAATTCACATTGCAGTGGCTGGTAACAGCTAGAAAGCGCTGCTCTTTAACTCCTGCTCCACCAGGGAGGCCCCTATCTAATGCATTGCAATAATTCTATATGACGGTCTGTGAATAGTCCTCAGTCAGCTGGGCGTGGGCTTCTGTCCTACAGGTCTGCAGCCCAGCATGTAAGCAGTATCAGTAAACAACCTACTTTTATTTTAAAGCAGTGGCAGGAAGTAAGCTACTTTTATTATAAAAATCTTGAGTTCTTCTTATAGTTGGTGCTCAGTAAGTATTGGCTATCCTCAGGGCTATTTATGCTTTATCCACTAACTTCAGGATGCCAGATAAAATAAATTCTTCCCAGTTAAAATTTCAGATAAGTGTATTTTTAAGTGTCATTCTATCCCAAATATGAGAGGGGATATACCTATACTGTATAAAAATACTATTTATTATGCTACAAAAATAATGATCACTTGTCTGTGAATCTAACTGAATTGGGTGTTCTGTATTTTTGTTAGGCCTGCCAACCCTACACTAAAACCAACCTTTGGGCAAGGACACAGAGAAAATGAGATCCTAGAATGTTGACATGTAAGAGTTGGAGGGAGACATCTTCTGCTCTGACATTTTCATTTGACAAGTTGTAGGGCCCATTCTCTGACTTCCATTTATTCCAGTAAGGAACTGGGGTACAGGCCAGAGACTCAGGGGTGGCGAAAGACTTTATCAGAGACAGAGTGGGGAGCAGGACTGGCAGATTGACAAATTCCACTGCTGAGGGGAGCAGCGGGCGGGTCAGGAGAGGTCTGCCGCGCCATGGGGTCACCTCCGGGGCAGGCGGGGATCGAACTCATGCGGAAGCGGCTTTAGCTTCTTAGTGCTGTGCTTTAACCCGCTGCGCCACCAGGGAGGGCCAGATTCTTAACTACAAAAGCAGGTTGCAAGGAGAAGGTGTGAACTGACTGTAACCACAGGACAGTCAATTACCAGCAATGCTCCCTCCTGCTTTGCTTCTGGCTCCCCGCCCACACGTTTCCTTTGTAAGAACCTTTTACTGCAATGAGAGGCAGGAAAATGAACACGGGCAAGGTCACTAGCATATTCTGGGACAAATGGACAGGCCTTAAGCTGAATCTGGTGGGGATGAGGGCGAGAAGGTAGTGTTGCAGGGGTTGAGTTTCACACTGGCTTGCCTGACTGGGTGCTCACCTGTATGCTTAAGATTCAACTGCAGACATACACAAAAGACCAATAATGGCTTTATTTACAAGAGAAAAAAAGGGAAAAGAACAACTCAGGGAAAGAGTCTGAGACAGATACATGCTAACTACATGCTAACTAATGTGTCCTACCAGTTCTGCTGAACTGGAACCCCAACGGCACAATAAAAGCTGATCAAAAAGCCAAGCGATCAGCCACCGGCCAAAAGGCCAAGAGAGCGTCCCTCAGCCCAACAGGTCTGGCTTTATATCCAAACTCCCCAAATGGCTGCTGAACTCTGCCCTTGGGTCCTAGCAGTTCTCCCTAGTGTTGCTGGGATTTGTAGTTTCAGTATTTGGAGTTAGGGTGGAGTACACAAAACCTGTATCTGTAGAGTTCACTCAGGACATCCTCTCCCCTAACTGTAGGGCACTCATCCAATGACTTGACAAGTGTCTGGACACATGGTGATCAGTTTCCCAGTGTGTCTGGAGCTCACCGAATGTGTAGATCCACCTGAGTGGTGTCTTCTCTTTCTCAGAGACACCAAAGGTTGGTGAATGGTGTATACTTGACACTTGGTAACTGACCCTTCAGCTTAGTCCTCTCTCAAAAGTATGCTGCGATTATGATTTTTGTAAATAATATGGATACTAGATAAATATGCTGAAATGGAAAGAAATGCCAGTAAACTTCTCTTTTCCCAGGAATATGTGGCCCTATAGTTTAGGTTCCAAAATAATTTAGGTTTTATTGAGAAGACCATGCTCTTCCTCATGCTTCTGCCTCTCCTGCTCTGCCTCCATATCCCTTTCCGCAAGCCCCTTTCCACTTCTCCCCTCTCCACTTCTCCCCTTCTCTACCTAAAGTCACTTCTTGAGCACCTCTGAGAATGCCATAAACATCAGGTTTGATACAGCCCAAGTGAAATTCATGTCATTGCATGGAACGTGTGATATTTTACCCAGCCCAGGAAGCCAGGCAGGCAGGGGAGAGTGTTGGAGGCGGCTGTTTTCTTCATGCTCCCACACCGCTGACGTGTCCAGGGTCAGTTTGTTGGCAACAGAGCAAACGTACCTGCCACAAGGGGGCAGTGATTTCTAAGCAAGGGGCTGCCTTGATTACTGGGGTTTGGTGGATGATGTGGAAGGAAAGGCCTGATTTAGGATCGGAAACACGAAGCAAAGAAAGACATTTCCTGACACAGTAAGTCTGAGAATGGTTGTAAAATTATTTTGATTTTTTACATTTATTTTGAGAACTTATTTATTTATTTATTTTTATATTGTAGGTTTACTATCCTAACTATTGTTGGGGACGACCAGGTGCTGCGATAACACAACTACCAGTGGGACTAGATAAGGGCGATAATAAACTGGGCCAAAGGTGACAGTGATAATTAACAGGGCTCGCATCCGGGAGATACTGGTGGGACGAACTGGGCCTGCATTAGGGGACACAGCAGTGAGACACCCCTTTGGAACCTGAACTAGAATCTGTAGAAGAGACCCATTTCCCCTATAGCATTGGCAGTAGCTGTAGTAATCAACTTCTTTGGGAAATTGTTTCCATACAGCAACTAATAAAGCACTAGTGTTAGTTTGGTTCTTAAAAAAAGGTTTTAAATGTTCTGGTGTCAATTTACTTCACACTTTTCATCAGATTTACTTTGGGGTGAACAAAAGTGAATCTTTCCTTTTAGGGGTAGCAGATAGAATGATGATGTGCACAGTGACATATAACCTGCTTTTATGGATTCTGGAAGAAAATCTGACTGATCAGTATGAAGTTGATATATTGTAGAAGTTCCAAAGGCCGGTAGGCAAGGAGGACATATGAATCATAGCCATGGAATAATACCATTGGTGAATTTGAAGTTTAATGAACTGAAGCATGGTCTTCCCTTAATGGTGCCAATTAATTAATCTTTGGTATACTCAGTGAATTTAATTATTGCAAAGTTATGATTTTCTTCTGTAAGAATCAGGACAAAGGTTGAACATCTTGCTTCCTAATTTATCCTTGATTTTAAAGTAAAATCAAGTGGAAAGAATTTTTTACATATTCATTATTAATGAAGCAGAGAAAGCATTTGCATGCATTAAACTTACCTGCTTAAGAGTTGATTTGAATGATAACGACTGGTTATATGACTGTCAATGTATAATTTAAAGAATTAACAAGTCATTAATAAGAGCTAGGTGCTACTAAGTGGTAAGACTTGAGCCATCAATTCCTTGTACGTGTAGGCAAGTCACAAGGAATACAGAAGTTGGCAGTGATGTGTCCTCTGGTTTCATCACAGTAACTCAGATAAAGATGTATGGTTGTCCAAATGTTTTTACTTCGAAATTTGTAAGAAGTTAAAATTTGTCTTAAGACTATTTCAATCTCGCACACATGGCTTTCCTTGGCTTGCTATTAACATCTGCTTTCTAAAATTAATCTTCAAATATTGAAAATCAAGAAGACCTAAGTTAAAGCACAGAAAAGCTCTTTGTCATAGAGGATGGAAATGTTTGTGCATTGTCTGCCGGGATCCTTACATCACTGTCATGTTAGTTCATGTCTTGAACTAACGGCTCGAGGGCTGGCCGCCTCCTGAATGTGTTTGTGGCGACCCTTTTCATGCCTTGGTTCTTTGGGTGTATTGTAATTTTTGGAGGTCTCCCAGATACTTTGTATAGCACAGCAGTGAACGAAGTGAGCCCAATTTGCCTCCAGGCAAGGGCTTGGGTGTTGGCCTGAGCCTGTCTACAGGACCACGGCATGCCCTTTCCTCAGTCTTGCCACCAAGCAGTTTCACGCACTGTACATATTCCTCAGGGCTGTGGCAACGGTTTGTTTAATGCTCAGTGGACTCTCTGTTCCTTCTGGGCATGCTTAACATCGGGGCTGGAGGAAATACCTCTGGCCTGTTTTAAATGGGTCATTCAGGTTAAAGAACAGAGAGAACCCTTTAGAAAGGTCATCAGTAACTCTCTGGCTGACCTGAGACTACCTGGTGTCTTCCTGGACCTGAGAATGAAGAAACCCTCCTCACACCCCATCTCCAATTCCTTTCTTTCCTATTAGCCATCCTTTGCCTCTTGGGGAGATCATTTGTTTAGAATACTAATTGCTGTTCTCCCATGGTGCTGCCACACCTTAATACAGAGCTTCCTGTGTTAAGAGTCTGGTTAGGCTGGTAACACTTTCTTGGTTCAGGCTGCTAGACTGAGATCATCTTAGCTGCTCTGAAATCAAGTCTGAGCTTTTCTGCAGCTTTAATTCAGCCATCAAATATTTTGAGAGCAGATTGGGGCTTTCTCTTCCATGGGGTTGGGATTGGCCTCAGCTGTGAGGCCTGGTTACTGGAGCTGGCTGAGCTGCTTTGCTGTTGGTAGGCTGCTCTCTTTGCTTTATGGTCCATACCTAGCTTTTTAGGAGACTAGATAGTTTACTTTGTTTACCATTCCTGCCCTAGGCATTCTGTTTCTGGGAGAGATTTACCTCTGCTTGCCAGAATATTTTTTTTGGGGGGGGGTGTCTATCCTCCTTTCTTGGATGCCTCAGGTTCTTCTTTGGCATCTTGGATAGTTTTTTTCTCAACTACACTGTTCTCACCTTTTAGAGGTAGTCTCTCTTGCAGGAAGTAGTCTTGTGCGCTGCCCCCTGCTTTTAGTATACTGGCAGGCACGGAGTTCAGAGAGGACAGGTAGCTGCACACCTGGGCAGTGCCCCTGGAAGTGTAGTCTGTTACCCAGTCCACAGATCCCCATTAGAAATTCGTTCAGGGTATGACTTTACTTCTGCCTCTGACAGATTTAGCCTCCTTCTGCTGCTCAGAAGTGGGTTGTGATCAGGAATTAAAGTTTTGTTCACTCTGTATAATTTATCCAATGTGTGGCTATTAGATAAAGTGTAATAATCTCTTGCAACATTTAACATAATCACCAGAAATAGAACTTGTCATCTTGGAATATATCAAGTAGATTTCCACCTTGACTTCATAGGATGTTTTGTTGTCTGTGTTTAATACTTCTCAGATTTGCTGGAATCAGATCACGCGCCATCTCTATGGCAAGCCTATCTGATCACCGCAGGTCCGTGTTGCATTCACCTCTGTGCTCTTTACTGTTTAATATCACAACATGTCGCTGTGCATTTTTAGTTATTTTGCCTGGGTAGCTCCCAACCCCTTCTGAAAGGCTGGGCATCTTCCTAGTAGCAGAATTGGTTAGCTAATGTATTTAGTGATTTGGACTTAACATGCAGAGAGGCCAGGCACTAGCCACTCCTTTGAAGAAGCCAAGAAGAGCAGCAGGAGTCTAAGATGGATGGGTAACTTAATTTTTTTCTTCTTTGAAAAAGGAAAGCAAAAGGATGAACTTGGAAGACAATACTTAATTTTATCACCAGTGGTGCCTGGGGCCATAGTAAATATCAGACAGTGTTAATCAGTCTGAATCCCCTGAAGATCTTGGGGAGCAAAACAACACCCAGTGTGGTTGGGTGGGAAGCAAGATCAGCTTGGTCTATTTCGTTTCCTTTGAAAACGGGGCCTGTCCTGACCACAAGCAGCAGAGACAGCCCCCTTTATTTGGAGTAGGAGTAGTCTCTCCCTTTAAATCTTTGTGAATCTCCTCAAAGTTGTGGCAGAGAACGAGAATGAAAAGCCCCACATTGTCAAAAAACGATGGACAGTTTTAATGCTATGGTAACTGGTGAACACCAGAACTGGCTTTAAATCAATCAGCAACAACTTGCTTCAGCGAGCCTATCTCGGACAGCCAACCAGTCGGCGACAGCCTTATGCTGTGAAAGTCAGTCAGCGGCCTAGGACTCGCCCGAGTGAGCACCACAGCCAAGACGGATGTCAATGCACGCCAGCTTCTGCGGCAGGCACAAAACACATTCCTGAGGCTGACGTGTCCCCTCTCGGGCCTTGCCCAGAACCCCGTAGAGGGTAGGCATTTGCTCTCGCTCAGTGCAGCCTCATGTGCCCAGCATAACGCTCCTGTCAGATGTTTTCAGCATCTGATTCAGATTTTAAATGATGGGGCTCCACCTCTGATCTCCTCTGACAGTTGCCACCAACATGATTTTGAAGACACCCCACTTGGCACCATTTCTTGGATTTCTTGTTCAGTGATGTGCTAATGGGGCCACGTGTGCCCCAGTTTTATTTGTCTTTTGTAGTTACTGCCAGGTAGATACTTGTCCCTGTAACCATTCCGTCTGTCACAGGTCTCGGTGTCGTTTGCTGACTTTATTTTGTCGTTCTAGGATAGGAAATAAACATTTATTTTTCTTGGTTTATTTCAGTGAATTTTGACTATTGAAATTTTTTTTGATATGTTATGATTTTTATCTTAGGATTTGTATAAGAGGTTTAGAAAAGAAAGACGGTATCTTAGGATTTAGTTAAAAAAAAGTAGTGTAAGAAAATTAGATCTCTGAGTTTGGAGGTACAAAATTAATTGATAAAAGTCAGACTTAAGTATATGTGTGAAGTCATCAGAGGTTTGGTTTGTAGTTACTCATGGTAAAAAGATTTGCTGTTAACCTGCTTTATCTTCCACTGATTTTTTCGATGATTTGACTATTGATTTACACAGTCACGTTGAAAGTGTTTCTGCAGCTTTCTGGACTGCCATGCATCTGTTGAATACACAAAGAAGCGTGCCACAGAGTACAGGCTAAGGATAAGCTCCATACATTTCTATTCATTCCAAACCAAACCTTAAGATTTATTGTTGGAGGTCTGCTAGGTTGATGCAAACATGCATAGGTGATTTGTCAAACTTTATCTTGGATCCTCTTTGGAATTTTCATGATGAAACCATCTGTCACATTAGATGGCAGTTGTTATATTTAGGACTTATATCTGAGTCGATGATTTTATGGCGGCTGACTACATGGTTCTTTCTTAGGCCCTGTCCTGGGAGTCAAAGTTTCCCTCTTCTCAAGAAGAATAGTTTCCTACCGGAAGTTGCTTTATTATCCCAGCCCAACATTCTCTCTTGGGAAATGTCAAACCCATTTTTGGTTTAGAATAGCAAGCCTATTTGGGAAAACACTTGACACATCATCAAAATGGTAGATTTAAGAAGGATGGTAGAAAAATTGGGAGCTAGTATCGACCTTCAAATGTTCAGCTTCTTTAAACACACTAAGTCAAGGAGACTGCGAAAGGAAAAGCCGAATCCAGGACTATTCTGTCTCAAAGCCCTGGTTATATCTGTTCAACTCTTGTGGAACCCACCACACCCTATCTCTGGATTATCTTCACCATCTACTTTATAGTCTTTTTCTTCTTTGCAGTCCTTTCTCTGACCTCCTAAATGAGTTATTCTTTCTTTGGGGCTTTCTCAAGAAAAGAATATTCACATTTTCCCCCATTATAAAGTTTGACTAAAAGATCGATACACAGAAGCTGTATTTAAACCATAGTGTAGGGCTTGGTTTAAACCATAAACTGTGGTGTAAACCATAGTGAGGGGACATAATAAAAAGAAAAAAAAATCAAACCTTAGTGAGACAGACAGAAATTTACTACAAAACTTGAGGTTTTATTAGACACTTACTGTTTTGAATACTTAATGGCTTTCACTAAGTTCATTTGATTGTTAATGCCCTCGGATGGGAAAAAAATGGTTCAAAGCACAAGATAGGAAAGACAAAAAGGGAATTTAAATGAACCAGCAGTGCATAATTAAAAAATGACTTTGAGAGGGCAAGCAAAATAGGCGGTCTATCCTTTTAGCCATTATAGACGAAGTCTTTCCCCAAAAGGAGACTGGACAAATATTTAAAATCGCAAACAATATAAAGGTGAATCAATAGGATACTGAAAAATGATTTGAGGAAACTTTTTTTTTTTTAAAGATTTATTTATTTATTCATACAGAACTGGGGTACAGGCCAGAGATGCGGAGGGTGAGAGGATTCACCAGAGACAGAGTGGGGAGCAGAACAGGCAGATCGACGAAGCACACCGCTGAGGGGAGCAGCGGGCGGGTCAGGAGAGGTCTGCCACGCCATGTGGTCACCTCCAGGGCAGGCGGGAATCGAACTCATGCGGAAGTGGCTTTAGATTCTCAGTGCAGTGCTTTAACCTGCTGCGCCACCAGGGAGGGCCAAGGAGGAAACTTTTTTTTAAGGATTTATTTTTCTTTATGTATGCGTACAAGAACTGGGGTGTAAGCCAGAAGTGTGGGAAGTGAGAGGAGTCACCAGAGACAGAGTGGGGAGCAGAACAGGCGGATCTACTGACATCCACTGCTGAGAGGGCAGCAGGCAAGACACGCGAGGCTTGATGCACCATATGGGGGTCTGCTCCCAAAAAAACGAACTCAGGCCAGAGCAGTGATAGCACTGAGACTTGACCCTTGTACCACCAGGGAGGCCCCAATTCAAGGACATTTTAAGATTTATTTATTTATTCATACAGAACTAGGGTACAGGCCAGAGATGCAGAAGGTGAGAGGATTCACCAGAGACAGAGCGGGGAGCAGAACGGGCAGATCGAGGAAGTCCACTGCTGATGGGAGCAGTGGGCGGGTCAGGAGAGGTCTGCTGCGCCCTGTGGATCTCCTCCGGGGCAGGCGGGGATCGAACTCATGTGGAAGTGACTTTAACTTCTTAGTGCTGCGCTTTAAACCGCTGCGCCACCAGGGAGGGCCCGTCAAGGACATTTTAAAGCAGTATTCCGACTGGTATTAGCAACCCAAATCAGGGGAGCCTCATTCCCCCTTTTTGTGTAAGTGGGTTTAGACCTCAAATAGAAGGAGCTAGTCATAAGCAAATATGTGAAAGGGATGGAAAATTGCTAATTTAAAATGTCTGTTAATATCTCAGGAGAGCGAATATCTTAGGAGAGTAAATTAGAAATGAAAACAAATTTTTGGATCTGCAGGACAAATTGTTGACCTTTAAAATAAGATCAAAAGCAAGCCTGAATGTCTCTGACTAAAGAAACCTTTAGATATTTGCAAGCATAAGGGCCACTAGAAGAGACAAGTTTCATATTAGCAAGGAAGCAGAGGTCGAGTATAGCATTACCCAGGAGTAACATTAGTACCGCAAAATTTCCTACCTGTCTATACTACCGAGGGGAGATAGTAAAGACATAAAGATAAAAATCAACTTTATTGTTTTAGTGTAGTTATCATTGATCATATTTATGTTGATCTTAATGCCTTAGAACATCAAAATCTCCTTCATGAAATGTGAAAGTGGTCTGGAAATTAAGAGGTCCCTCTAGCTGGGACCAAAGAAGAAAATCGAGAGTTGTTTTATATTGAGTGAAATACTAGGTTGTGCAGAACATGAATTGAATGGGAAGAGGCAAATCTGGTGGTGTTACAGAGCCTCTGGAGGGTGAGAGGACATAAATTTGACTAATCTTGCTTTACTACAGCCCCTGAAGCAAGAGTTTCTGATCACTCCACGTCCCAGCTGTAATTTTGGGATCGTAATCAGAAGAATTCTTGTTGCTTTTTGGTGGCACAACCCTTATCCCTTGAATAAGGGATCTAGTCTCCCACTTGTGAGGTTGTAGGTGATTGAGATGATAGAATACACATTAGGTATGACTTGAGAAATAACCGAGGAATCAGCCACGGCCTCAGGATTCCTGTGGGCAAAGGATGCCCTGAGCAGAGACATACAGTTAGCAGACTCCTGAGTCCAGATTGATTTTTTTGGACATTACCAGAAATCCTTTTTGTATATACATGAAATATTCTAGAGGTAAAGAGTCTGATAGCAGGGTGCACTGGAAATCCAAAGTTCCATTTTGGCCTAACCCTCGATGGGAGCCAAGACTTAGTTTTCTTGCATCAAAACAGTTGCAACCTCAGCTAATTTATCAAAGCATCTTTGGATCTAGGATTAAGATCTCCTTCAAGTTGGGTGGTGAGATCTCTCCCCCTAACTCTATAGCCGTTCTCTGCTAGGTGACCAGAGAGTCTCAGTACTTTCCCCTTTTAAGTTGTCATACAGAAATGATTAACTTGACCAGGGAGGAAAGTTGCAAGGTGCTGTGACTGTAGTTTGGAAAGTGTCTTTGACCAGAATACATATTTTGGACTTTCCAGTATCAGCTTCTGACCTACAGTTATTTATTAATGGATCTTTTTAAAGAAATTAATTTTTTTATTTATGCATACAGGAACTGGGGTGCAGGCCAGTGGTGTGTGGGGGGGAGAGGATTCACCAGAGACAGAGCAGGGAGCAGAACAGGCAGATCTACTGGAATACACTGCTGAGGGGAGCAGTGGGGAGACAGGAGAGGTCTGCTGCTCAGCCCCATATGGATCAGCTCACACACTGGAGTGGCTGAGGATAGCTTCATAGTGCTGTATCTTTAACACCTGTATCACCAGGGAGGGCCCAGTGGATCTTATTTTACATTACCAAAGGGATAATACAAAACTGGATGGACACTCACTGTCCCAGCCTCTTTTGTAAAATACAATTCCTTACCAGGGGGTTGTATGTAAACAATGAGCTGTGGTTCTCTCTAGAGTATGTTAAATAACTGAAAAGAAAGTGTGGACCCTTTTAAAGTATTATCTTTCTATCATGCTGTGGAAACAAAAAAGACTGCTGCGCAAGAAGTTCATATCATAGGGTAGAGACCCATAAGAGGAGATAAGAGTTGGAGGAATGTACTAAAGACCATTTTGCCAAATAGGCAAAAGTACTTATAGAAAGTCCTCTTACGGAACAAGAAAGATAATGCAATTATAGAAGTACAAAAGTTTGCCCTCAATTCTAAACAGGAACAAGGGGAGTGATTAGGTTCCGAGATCTATGAGAGCATAATTTCTGGCAAAACCAGATGGTATACCAGATGACCTTAAATGGCCATGTGCCCAAAGGCCTCCATGAAATAAGAAGTCATGATACAGACCAACTGGCCACAGCAAGAAACAGATGCTGATGGGGAGATTTTTCTAGGACAGTAGATGATGTTGCTAATTTATGCCTTATCTGTTCCTAACTTAATTCTGGAAAATTGTACAGGCAAGACCTAGGACAAATATAGCTTGAAATTTGCTAAGGAAAAGAACAGGGTTTATGGAGAACCAGGAAAGTAATTAAAACAAATGCAGGTTGGGAAAAGAGTAGGAATGATAAATGAGAGAAATCTGAAACGAATATGTAAGCAAAAGCATGATGTTATGGGGCCCTCCCTGGTGGTGCAGTGGGTTAAAGTGTAGCCTTATGAAGCTATCTTCAGCCACTGCAGCACCAGTTCAATCTCTAGCTAGGGAGGTGACCCACATGGTGCAGCAGACCTCTCCTGACCTGCCAGCGGCTCCCCTCAGAAGGATATGTCAGTCAGTCTGACTGTTCTGCTCCCCACTCTGTCTCTGGTGAATCCTCTCACCACCCCTGCAGTCTGGACTGTACCCCAGCTCTATAGACAGGAAAGAAGGAGGGAAGGGAAGGGAAGAACTGGTTAGGTATTTTATAGAATGTTCCTCAATTGGGGTTTGATTGATGACTCTATTGATTAGACTAGGGCTAGCTTTAATTTTTTGTGTGTGGGGGTGAGGGAATACCACAGAGGTAAAGTACTAATTTCATTACATCTTCTGAAAGATACACCTTGATGTTGGCCTTGGTCACCTGACTCAAAAGGTACAAAGTTACTCTTCTCTCCTCTTTCCTGAGCTGAGCGCTTTCAAATAAAGTCACTCTCTAGGCACCTGCACTTTGGAGGAAGGGAGCCAGGCTCTACCTGCTCGAGGGAAGAGTAGCTACACTCATTATTTGACGTCTGAGATGTGTGTGTTATCTTTCATGGATTTATCTAAATCAGCCTAGATCAGGGGTGTTGACTGTGCCCTTTGATCATGACCAGAACTCTGTTACTTTCTTGCTCAAAGTGTTCAGGCTCTGACCACCGCTAGCTCCTTCACTTGCTCCTCTGGCCGAACCCCTTGATGGTGATTTTCTTCATAATGATGATGATTTTTTTTAGCATTTCTTTACTTTCTGGCACTCCAAGACACTCCAATCTCATTTTGCATATTTCCTGCCTGGGTTTTAAAGTCAGTCTTTCATCCAAGGAGATTGGTTCCTCTTTTTATTTTTTAAAGATTTATTTTATTTATTCATGTAAGAGCCAGGGTGTAGCCTAGAGATGTGGGGGAAGAGGGTGAGAGGACTCATCAGAGAGAGAGGGCAGCAGAACAGGCGGATCTACTGAAGTACACTGCTGAGGGGGTGGTGGGGAGACAGGAGAGGTCTGCTGTGCCGTGTGGGTCACTCCCCAGCTGGGGTTCGAACTCATGCTGCAGTGGCTGTGGAAAGCTTCCTAGTGCTAAGATTAACCCCTGCACCTCCAAGGAGGCCCTGGCTCCTCTTTTTCGGAGAGTCGTTTTTAGAAACAAAGAACTAGGGGCTAGATGTCCTGGTTGTTCCGGGAGTGCCCTTGTGTCCAGGTCTCCCTACCTGGCATACGCTAACCCGTACGTTAACCACCATTCTCTGTGTTTGATACAGCAGCCACCTCGAGTCTCCTTCCAGCCCAGCACCACATACATCCTGCTAGCCACCTCCTTGGGGTTTTTGATTCTGTAATTTTCACAGGTCTCCAAAATGGCCTTGGAAAGGGGTTCACATCCCTTACAGAGAAGAAAAACAATCGAAGCTTAAGAATCTAATTATGTGTAAGAAGTCTCATCATACTGGGAATCTATCAACTTAAAAATACATCACTTTTTGTTTGGAGGTTCCTCAACTGCTAAACATGGAGCTTCCCTACGACCCAGCAATCCCACTCCTAGGTATCTACCCAAAAGACACAAAAACACTGATTGAAAAAGATACCTGCACCCCCATGTTTATTGCTGCTTTATTTACAATTGGAAAAACATGGAAGCAGCCCAAATGCCCAAAAGTAGATGACTGGATAAAAAAGATGTGGTACATATATACAATGGAATATGACTCAGCAACCAAAAAAGAGAAACACATGTCTTTTGCAGCAACTTGGATGGAGCTGGAAAAGATGATGCTTAGGGAGATAAGCCAGAAAGAGAAAGAAAAATACCGGATGGTTTCACTCATAGCAGGAGTGAAAATTAGCAAGAGAAAATTAGCAAGAATAGTGAACAAACATATACCAGAGACATTTTGCGGGGGTGGAGTGGGGGATGGGATCAAAAATGGGGGGGGAGGGAAGTGCACGGGATTATGGTGATGGCACATGGGTGACTTGGTGATGGGAAACCCGCGGGGATTACAATTGAGATGGAAAAAAAATGTACAAAATGATGTAAAAATAAACTGTTATAAAATAAAAAAAATACATCAGCTTTTTTTTTTTGGAGAGTTGAAATGATTCTTTCACTTAGAGATTTATGATTTACTATTATTCACTTGTGAGGTGAACGTGATAATCGCTATGCTAGGGAAGCCGGCCTATTGCATGTTTTTCATCTTTTGCTTGCCTAAATATTTCTTGCAATTAACATTGGAATTTGACCTCTTTTCATAATATTCTTCTTTTATATTTCTAATTTTATGGATCTCATTTACCAACTTTGCTATGTAACTCTTGACATTGTCTTGGCCAAAAGCAATATAATTTTTATCTGTGCAAATAAAACATTAATTATGAAGTTGCTCATGGTCAATTCGATATGATCTCAGGATTTTTTTAGAAAGTGAATCAGTGAGTCAACCTTTATAAAAGAAGAACCAAAGAATAGATTCTTTGTACTAAAATAAGCCATAGTTTCTGGTCCCCAGATCTGCCTTCTTAGTATATCATTATATAAGT
The DNA here is from genome assembly GCF_000260355.1 of Condylura cristata. Classification (NCBI taxonomy): domain Eukaryota; kingdom Metazoa; phylum Chordata; class Mammalia; order Eulipotyphla; family Talpidae; genus Condylura; species Condylura cristata. The sequence continues at coordinate 5,359,948 of NW_004567112.1, read as the reverse complement.
AGGAAATATATACATATAAGGACAGTCATTTTTGTTGAGATTTGATAGTATTAAGAGCATTCAGTTTAATCTTTTTAGAATTTAAGGATCATGAACTTTTACATAATAATATGAGAGGTAAAGTCATGAGAAAATTAATTGAGAGTTTACTTAGCTTAATACTCTGGATAGATAAAATTTTGTTGCAATTGATTTTGAAAACAGGATGGAAGGTGGCAAGAGAGCCTGGACATTCCATGAAGTACAGTCACACTTAACCCTTGGAAGTATGTGATTTTGAACTTATATCATTAAAACTAGAAAGTGCAGTCTAGTTACAAAGTAGGGCAATTCAATTGTTTCTATGTGCTCTCATCCTTTCTTCCTGGCTAAGGCCCTGAAGGTCATGGTATTACTTGTCTGTAGTTGACTCAAGTGTCCATATATAACATCTTCCAGAATCTCACAGGAAGATGCTGATTCATTCTCCTGAGCAAAGAGTGTATGAAAAGGACAAACAGGTCCACGTTCACCAGCGGCAACCAGCCCCTGTGTTCTTCAGTAATGATAAATGCAGACAAAGGAGAGATACCTGGGTCATTGATTCTGAGGTGTTTCTAATAACTTTCTTTCCAGTGTCCATCTTAGTACCCACGGTTATTTGCTATAACCAGGTGCTGTAACCATTCTCTAGATACTTCCAACTGAGGCCTCTTCAATCAGTTTTTCTCTCAAGTATGGAATGAGTCCTATTCAAGAAGGCTTTGACTTCTTTGCAGAAGAAGGCCACCCTGGCCAGGCTCCCAGACTCTGTTGCCCCTGCGATCCCTGGCGCCATACTCAGGTTCAGCAACCTGGCTCCTGTCTGTCCTATATGTTGATGTCTCTGACTTTGTTTTCTGCCTGGTAGTTCTATAGACTAGTGTTAGATGCAGGCAGGTTTACAGTACATTGCCTGATTTCATTAACTCATCAATTGCTTGAATTTGAAATACTTTTTAAGGAGGAGGGCCCAAAGGATGAGTGTCACAATCTTTGCTCTGAGAGATTATGGGAGAGACATATGCACAGACACATAAGCTACACCACAACTCAGAAAGTATAGAACTACAGGGGACATAAAAACCGATTCATGTATGTCTTCACTTTAGTGGTGATTATTAAAGCCTCCAGTTTATAGAAAAAGGAGCCGAGACTCAGAATGGCCATGTGGTTTATTTATAATGTCAGCACTGGGTCCTGCACCAGGGTCTCTGACTTTAGTACCCCATTTACTTTAACTTTGGGGTCCTACTTTTTGCTAGCTTCTCTTTCAGGCACAGCTATCAGCTTGGGATCCTGAGGATGCCTGACTTCTGCTTCCAGATGGATCCCACTGTGGGTTTCTGCTGACAGAATCCTCTTTACTACTGAAGCACATGTTTGTGGTGCTTGGTTCTTCATTCTCCTGAAGCCACAGAACCGGTTAGGGTGTCTCCTGTGGCAGCTGGTGTCCCAGTTTTCACTCCCACGGCTTCCTTCCCTTCCTCATTCTGGAGCACATGTAAGGCACATCATGGTTTCTTTTCAGCACCAGACACAGGGGACCGTCCCAGCAATTTCCCATTGAGAATGCTTTGTGTTGACTTTATTTAGTAAATTTTTAAAATTATATTTGTTGCGGTAACGCTGTATGTTTTGGGGCACAGGTACAATTTCTATAAAGGTAGGTCACCATACCACACCTGTCACGAACGTCCCAATAAGCCTCTACCATGGTCCATGGGGCTTCTGGCCCTTTGGTTTCGCCCTTGGTATTGGGCACTCTGCTAGCTAAGTGGTTAAATTATTTTTTTATCTTTGTTTTGAGCAGCAGTGCCAGGATATCACTCTTCATCTTTCTCTGGCTCAAAATGTCTGTGCAAAGAGGAAAAGAACAAATAGCGTAAAAGGACCATGAAGGATCTCACCTGGAAGGAAGGGAGACATATTTACTGCCAGCTGTGCTGTGCCTGGCACTTTTGTGTTTATGCACCTTGCCTAGTCTACACAGCAGCCCGGAGAGAGTTGTTTGTGTGCCCGTTTACAGGGGAGGAGCCCAGCTTAGCCAGGCGGACTAACTTGCCCAAGGTCAGACAGCCGTCAGGCGCAACGTTCACACCCAGACCTGCCTGAAGAGGCACAGACCCCGTCTTCAGTCATATGTCTTCAAGGGTTTCCCAGGTCACACCCTGCTTTGCTACAAACTAATTTCCGAGTTGGCTGCCTTGCCTTAGCTTGTTCGGGGGTGAAGACTACCTTCCTTTTGGAGATTTAAAGAGGAACTGGCTTTTCTGCACGGTCATTCTCACCATGATTCAGGGAGGGAGGCTCTCAGTAGCCTTGGTGCAGCAGTCAGCTGGGGGACTTTGGACCTTACTCTGCAGTTATCTCTCTTATTCTGACTCCATTAACGGGGACCAAAACATGCCAAGGGGATCTTAGAGTTTTAGAGCTGAGGGGCTAGAACTTAAGACCTGTGGGTCAGCGCCTGTCCCAACCAGGTTGTCCCCAGAGAGGGAAAGATGCATCCAGCGTGGTTGGCAAGGAGTGGTGGGCCTCTCTCCAAGCCTCTGCCCCACCCCAAACCCCCCGGCCCTGGCTTCTTCTGAGTAGCTGGGTCATCACCTCCTCTCTTGGTCCAAGTTTTTACCTCCATGCAGAGCCGTTTCTGATCAGCAACTGCACTTGGCTTAGACATTCCCTCCTAAAGGGGCAGTGGCTTTCCTGTCTCCCCAGAGTCCCTTCCCCAGGCCTTTCCACCCCCTCTGCTCAGGGTTGAGGTGACCTCATGTCTCTCCCCGGTTTCTAGATAGGCTGCTCTTACCTGCTTCCAAGTTCAGGGCATCTGTCTACAGCTTACCGTGAAATCCCAAGTACAGGAGTTGGCGGGGTTCTCTGCTCAGACTGTAGTTAGTGGACCACCGAGCTTCGAATGACGTCAAATTCCTGGCCCTGGCTGCAGCCCCTCTTGGTCTGGCTCTCAGCCCGTTTCAGACTCATCTACTTGTCCTGACTCTATGGACACCCTGATTTTCTTACAAGCCCTATCACATTCCCACCTGGAGGTCTGGAACTCTATCGTTTCTGGCTTTTGCCCTCTAGATGTTTGTTTCTAACCCTCAGAGAAGTCTGACCTCAAGCAAAAGGTGACATCCAGTCACCCATTATCCCAGCACCTCATTTATTTATTTAATTTATTTTAAAGATTTATTTATTTATACATACAGGAACTGGGTACAGGCCGGAGGTGCGGGAGAGGTGAGAGGACTCACCAGAGACAGAGTGGGGAGCAGGACAGGTGGATCTACTGAGATACACTGCTGAGGAAAGCAGCGGGCAAGACAGTAGAATTCTGCTGTGTTCTGTGGGTCAGTTCCCTGGCCAGGGATCAAATTTGTGCTGCAGTGGCTGCAGATAGTTTCATAGCCAGAGCTCTATTTATTTATAATACTCACCAGTATCTAAATTTATCCTTCTCATGTATTTGTTGCCAGAGGCAAGGACCACCTTGGTATATAGTAAACCCTCGATTAGTAGTATATATATATATTTTTTTTTTTAACAAAAGTTTATTTTTACATCATTTTGCACATTTTTTTTCCATCTCGATTATAATCCCTGCGGGTTTCCCATCACCAAATCACCTGTGTGCCACCACCATAGTCCCGTGCATTTCTTACCCCCCCCATTTTTGATCCCATTCCCCACTCCACCCCCACAAAATGTCTCTGGTGATATATGGTTGTTCATTATTTTTATTTTATTTATTATTTATTTATTTTCTCGCCTGGTCCATTAAGTAGTATATTTTTTTAATGAGTAAAGCGCCTGGAAGACAATAGGTTCTCACTGCTTGTTGTTGGATGAACAACAATTCTAATGTTTAGCTCAGTTCCCAGAAGATTCTAGAGGTCAGAGCTTCCTTAGCAAAGTGGTCATATCAAGGTCAATTTGAGAGCCACCTTTTAGGGTCCCCTCTCCTCAGAGCCAGCAAGGATTTGCAATGCAGGCACCTCTGAGATCGCTGGCTTCACTTGTGTTTTGAATTATCTTTAGAGCAAGTGTGAAGCACCTGAACATCTTCATTGAGGGGGAAATTTTCCAGCTTCCAGGAAATTCCCTTCATCTTTGGGTGACCACCCCATTTTGAAAGCTGACCTCACACTCCAGACCATTTGCTCTCTTGTGACTTCAGGGATTATGCCAGGTGACCGCTGGGCCTATGAATCAGACATCTGTGCTTCCTCCTCTGGCACACTTTGATCATCAACACATTTCATTGGCAATGATCTGTGGTGGGGGATTAAGGGTGCTTTGGTGGTGTGTGTGGTATGTTACAGCCATCTAAATAGGCGGGAACTATCCCCTTTAATTACATGTAAGCCAATGCAACCTCAATAAAAACAAAGTCTCCCCCCCCCCCACAATGTTTCATTTGAGCTTTAGATTTCCTTCCACTTAATTTTGTCCAAAATGAGATAGAGATGATCTAGGTCTCTTTGAAGACATACAAGTCATCTATTAAATGTAGCGGTCTTGGATTCATAAATCTTTCAGATTGTTTGAATATAACAGATTCCTTTGAAATTTCTCTTCCCTTGAAATCTTTTCCTTAAGTCAATGTGTTTGGATGGCACTGCCATGCTCTACTGCTGGTTAGCTGTTTCTGATCAGTTGTCCACATGGGAATTATTTAGAACATATGTTCGCATTACTAGTATAAATGAAAGACATTTTTAAAAAGAACCCAAGGGAATGCAAATACAAAATTTTGCATTGGGAGCAAAACTTCAATTCTTGTTAAATTCAAGGCAGCAGAGAATAGCTTGCAAGTCAGTCAGTGCCCAACTAGCTCCCCTTTAGAATCTCATGGTCTTGTTCTTCAAGGAAAGCGCTGGAATCACCCCTGCCAATCCTCTCCCTCCAAAGTGAGTGTTCTACATATACACTCACACGCACACACACAATGGCCACCACATTGCTTTACAGTGTTGCGTGTATTTCCGAGGGACAGGATCTCCCCTTCAGGTGTTGTTACCACACCACACCCACTGCCCACACACCTTTAGTGCTTCCTCCCCACTTTTTTCCTGCCTCCCACACCAACTCCCCTTCCAGAAGCCTCAGTTCCAGCATCATGTTTCCAGGGTTGGTTACTGGTTTGGCTCATCTGACTCTCTTGTTGGTTTCTCAATAGTCCAGCTCTTATTTGTCTTTCTCCTTCTGATTTATTCAGCTTAACATAATCCCCTCCAGCGGTGTGGTGGTGGGAGATTTATGGGAACTACACATGAGCGGAGAAATCAAATATTGTCCAAAAATAAGCAACAATGCAAGGGAACAAAAAGAGACAAGAGAAAGAAAAGAAAACAAAACAGAATCCACTCCTGTTCCAAGGAAGTTGTTGCAAATGGCGATTTTACTTTTTAAATGGCTGCTGGTGGTGATATTCCATTGTGCATACGCATCTTCCCGCTCCACTCATCTGTCCTTGGGCACAAGCTTGGCAGTTGTAGGTAGAGCTGCAATGCACATAGAAGCCCCCTTCAAATGAGTGTTTTTTAATACATATAGATAAAAACGAATCATTTGAAATATGCCAAACACACTGTTAATAACTTGACCAAGAATTTGTAACTCATCCATTAGATCACCTATTAATTACCTTGTCTGAGCAGGACAATCATTTTATAACATACTCAAAATAAGACAGCTGGTGTAGAAAAACACCAGCCACCATCACTTTACACAGGGGTACATTTGCTTCTTCAGTTGCATCAGCCGATGGCCAGGACTGAACTTTGCTCTGGGGGGAAGGACCCATCAAGGAAGAGCATCATAGGGAAGCTAGAGCAGGGAGCAGAGCAGGAGGAGCCTTTGATTTTACTCTTGCAAGTCACCCTTTTGTATATTTATAAGCATGTGAGTCATGATCTCTACTCCCGAGACTGACAGTGATGCTGGTGAGACACATGCTGCGTGCGTGCTTTTGCACAGCTGACTCTGGCTTTTGTAGTTTCAGCATCACATTCCACACACTCTTCTCTCTGATGCAGCACATCTCTGGAGCTCTGTCTGAACTTTTCCAGCATGGTGCGGGGTACCCACACCTTAAGGTCATGCTGGGAACCTCCACACAGCACAACCAAGCCCCAACAGCCCTCTTCCCATCATCCTCTCTCGACAACCAGCTCCCTGGCCTTCCCGTGGCTTCATCCCTGCTCCAGAAGCCAGCTCAGCAGCCTCCCTTGTGCTCTGCTCGTTGGTGCCGCCAGTGACACAACGCCACCTTCCCTTCTAGTACCTTCTGTCATTAGTTTTCCCCAGACTTTGACAATGAACTCCAACTTGAGTATCTTTTCTCAGAGTAAAATTATACTCTTTAGCTTGGCATTCAGAAGCCTTCATAACTAGGCCCCTACCTTCCATCCCAACTTTCTCTGATCGCTATTTAAGTTTTCAACTTTAACCAGCCAAACCAATAAACACTCACAGAGTGATTTTTTTCCCCCTACAAGATTTGCTTCATGCTGTCAGTGTCCTGGAATGCTCCAGTAACTCACACTGAGCTGTGGTCTCCTTTGTAGGGTACAGGGGGACCAGATTCTCTGGGCTTAGACAGAGCTGAACCTGACCCCAGCTTTTGCTGTGACCAGTTATGGGACACAACACTCATTTTCCACATTTCTAAACTGGAGGTGATAACACCTATGAGCTGATGATCACAGAAGTTCTGGAATGGTGTCAAGCACGAACAGAATCTGGTAAGTGAGGTCTTCACTCCTCCCTCCAAATTCTGTCCTTAGCTTCCTTTGCAGCTTCTGCAGCGATGTGTAACTGTGAGGATTTAGCTTTCAAGATTGTTTTGAAGAAACACAATGAAGAGCCTTTGGCTTCTGGCTCTGTTTGCTTCTGAGCTGTGTGATTTGAGGCTAGTTTTTCTGTCTCTGTACTTCAGGTGTTTGATCTATAAAGTGGGAATCATAACAAGAGTCTTGACTTCATAGGGTTATTTAATGAGCTAATAGATGGGCTTTGCAACCTTTTTTCCCCTGTAAAGAGCCAGATAGTGAATACGTTAGACTTGCAGGTCTTATGATTTCTGTTAAGGCTCCTCTGTGTTGCTGCTGTATCGAGACAGTAGTCAAAGCTGTACATAAAGGGACGGTTATGGCCATGTGCCAGCAAAACTTTATTTACAAAAATGGGCAATGAGGTGTAGTTTATTTAACCCTTATTTACCATATACTTTACTCGGAATAGAGCCCGGCACTCAGTAACTGCTCGTGGTTGTTATTGTGGAATACATCACATTTTCTTTTCTTTATTGTAAGGGTCATCAAGCAAGGCTTGTGTCTTATGTAACATAATTCCTGTGGTTGACAGAGCAAGCACCAGCCCCCACCCCCCCAAAAAAATCCCCCTATCCTAATCTTCAGAACCTGTGGTTATGTTAGGACACTCAATGTCTTGGTGAGAATGGGCTGCTGTAACAAAAATGCTCTCAACTGGTGGCCTGAGACAACTAGTTACTTCTCACCGGTCAAGATCAGGGTGCGGCGTGTCAGGTTTGGGTGAAGACCCCTCTGGGTTGGGGCTTCCAGACTTCTCATTGTGTCTGCAATGGCAGAAGGGGTAAGAGAGATCTCTGGTCTCTTCTTCTAACAGCACTATCCCGCTCACACATGGGTTCCAGCTTCCTGACCTAATGACTTTCCAAGGATCCACTTCTGGAGACCACTGGAGATTAGGATTTCACAAAGGGAGTTTGGAAGAGCGGACACATTCAGTGTAACACATGGCAAAAGGAATTAAGGTTGAAAATGGATGTTGCTTATCAACTGCTCTTAAACTTGGGGAATGTCTGCTAATCCGGGTGGGCCCACTGTATTCAGAAGTGTCCTTCCAGCAAGAGGAGGCAAGAGAGAGAAGGGGGTGGGGGAGTGGGAGGAGCATGAGGAGGCCATGGCTGATGTTGCTGGCTTTACAGGTGCAGAAAAGAAGCCAGGACCGTCCAGGAGCTGGAAAAGACCAGGAAATAGACTCTAGGCTGGCGCCTTAAACAGGCAGGCACTCAAGATTTGACCTACGCCACGGGAGACCTTTGTTGGACTTTGATATGCAGAGCTGTGAGATGATAAGTTTGTGCTGTTCTAGGGCATTGCATTTGTGGTCATTTGGTACAGCAGGGGCAGATAATGAATACAATTTCCCATGTGCTTGGACTCTGCAGATACACTTCTTATTCCCGTCTCTTGTCTGTGCTAGGACATGATTGGCCAACATGTGTTCCCATTATAAACATTGATATGCTTGTAAGATTTATCTTTGGCTGTTTATCATCCTGAATGGCTGAACTCCAGCTATTGACTTCTCTGAGTACTGCAGACATTATATGCTTTTGGACATTCATTTATTCCCTCTCGAGTTTCCATTTCACAAATTATTTTTATATTTTTGCTAGATTCTTCCCAGGACATATTTGAAATGATATTGTATATCACTTTATAACCTCCCAGCTCCAGTGATTTATAAGAAAATGGTTTTTATCTTTTTTCTTTCTTTCCCTTTTCGCTCTGAGTTGTAATTGTGCGAAATAGAGTTGGTTGGTTTTAGAAGTTGCCTTTTGTATTCAACTCTGCTCCTGCCTGTTGCCAAACGAGAGCATCTTTCCTACCCCTCTGGAAGTTTACCTGACCTTTCTTCCCTGATGAACAGCCGAAAATCACTAGCACCAGCCTCTGTGTATTTTGGAGGAAGTTTCTGTGGCAATGTTTCTTAATTGTGCTTTGGCTTAAGGAAGACAAAGTCTCCCCAGGAGACAGAACAGATCTTCCTTGGAGCTCACTGACTGCTAATGGTTCGTTCTGTTTCCCACTGAATTGGCTCTGTAATCACAGGAGGCAGGTGGATGGAGCAACATCTTCTCTACTGTTCACTGGAATGTGAGTGTCCCGAAAGGGCACATCCTTTCGGGATTGTTCTGCCAACCATTCAGTGAACACTATTTACTCCTCCTGTCAGGCACCGTGAGAGTTTACAAAGACAAACAGGCTACTTTCCTTGTCTTCAAAATGCCCAGACTCTAGGGAGGAACACATGCACCACATAACAGCTCAGGCGTTCTTCTTTTTCTCCTCTGGCACACAGCTACACCACTTTCTCCAGTCTCCCTGCAAGGCAGGTGTGACCAGCTGCTGAAAGAACATGAGGTTCTAGAACATCAGGTGCCTTTTCCAAAGGAAGGAAATTTTTTTTTTTTTTGGTTTATTTGCATGAGTCCAGGTTAATAGAGCGACAGAGACGAGTGGTGTGGTTAATGCTTCATAGCGGAATCTCTGCAATTTTGCTCAGCAGGTGAAATAGTAAGAATAACCCGGCAACATCCAAGAGCTGGTGTAGCCAAGCTCACTGTGAAGTCAAATGATTTCTTAGAAGAATTAATGAGCACCCAGCACGTGGAGATTCAGTCAATACTTTTTTTGATTCGAGTGGAATTGTCACAGTGCAGGTGTTTTAGATCATGAGGTCATAAAACATGACGCAGTAGGTAGGAACCCCCTATTTTTCCTTCTCAGAACTGTGAGAGGAGGCATCAAGATTGGGTAAATGCCCACAATTTTAACCATTCAAGGATCACTTGAACTTCCATGGCATGAGCGGTTCTTAATTTGACTGAAAGAATTGATGTTGAATGAGTCAGATGGACAGAGTTGTTTGTAGGACAACTCTGGTGAGACATCCTGACCCATCGCATCATAGATGTTTAATACAACATTCCATTTAATTTTTGAGGCCACTTTTATGCCCCTTTTACCAAAGCAGACACTATATATCAGAGTAATAGTCAAAATAAGTGAGTGGTGCGCATCTCAGAAGACCTCAGGATGTATCTCTTGTAGCATCCAGGGTCTTAATACATATACACAGGCCGAATCTTATAACGTGACTCTGACTGACTGAGCTTAGTCACATGGAGAACTGGGCGGGATGGCTTCTCAATGAATCCAGTCTAGAAATCAAACTGTGAAGAACCACAGACAGGAGAGGGAGACAAGGCAACATTTAGGCCACACTTTTGCCACTCAGATACAATTTTTAGTTAGAATCACAATCAGGTAAGCTGGGAAAGTAGCACAATTATTTGAAAATGAAATAATTTCTCAGGAACTAAAGCCTGAAAATGTTCTGAGATGGAAAGTGTCTGATTTGAAATCAAGCCATGTGTGATCAACTTTAAGAGCCTACATTTAGCCCAAACTGTTTCTCAGGGCTCAAAGTTAGGAAGGACACCACGACTTTAGTGAGTTGGTAATTACAGGCTCTGGGTTTAAGGCCTCCGAAAACTCCGTTTCCTTGACTGTGTTTCACTTAGCTGTCTGATGACAGATGTCTGCAAATGGAAGACATAGGGTTTTGCAGAAATAGACATAAAGGAGAAGGAAGAATCATAGCTATTCGATAGAGGAAACAGTGAGAAAAGCAGAAAACATAAATACAAAGCAAAAACAAGAATACATTTTATCTATCATTTATGTGTGTATATAAATAGAAACAATCATTTATATTTAGAAATATTGAACATAAATAGTAAAACCAGTAGGAAAGAGAGAAAAACAGAAGCGGCACTTGTGTCTATGACACTTTCCCAGGGAATCCTTCTAGAACTCATGCTCAGGCCTCTTGCTTCAATAATAGCCTTAGAGGGTAGGAAGTTGAAAGCTAAGCCAATTGTCTTGTATAATCAAGCGTGCTAACACAGCGTCTTGGCCTGGAGAAACCAGCTCTGTGCTTTGGCTGGAGGACATGTGACTCTCAGAAGGTATGATTTCATATGGAGGTGGCCATTTTTGGAGTAGAAGTATCAGAAATGTCCAGGATTTGGGATGGTGGTCCCTTGGGTTTAGATGGTGAAGTTTCAGGGTTGATAGAGACCATGAGCGTTGAGAGGGAGGCCCCATTTCCACAGGTCTAAGGGACACCAGGACTCCTTACCAAGCAATGGGGTCACTGCCTGATGAACAAAGAAGCCAATGATTATCACATCATATTTTGAGGAAGGTTGATTGCAAGTCATCTAGTATGAGGGCAGGAGGAAAACTCAAATATGCTATTACCCTCCCCCCCAAGTAAAGGGGAAGGGCTTTTATTGAAAGTCAGGAATGGGGCTGAGATCAGAGGAGTTCAACTTTATTGGCGAAGCAGTGGGTGAAGGCGAAGGAGTATGGACTTGGCTGAAGTTTTGAATAGTTCCAAAGTGGTCCACATAGAGTGCATTTTGATTTCAAATAACCAGATCTTACATATGATAGACCCACCATCCCCCAGTGCAGTCTGGGTACCCCCAGACTCCCTCCGGTCTCCCCAGTTCTGCATCTACAGTCCCTTGGCTTTGGCTGGTGTGGGTGCTCAGTTCAAGGTTAGCTGCTTCTGCTTGTCCTCAAGTTTTGTCATTTGTCAGTGAGCTGAATCTGTGCAAACAAGCCTCATAGGGAAAGTTAGATACGTTTTTTTTTTTTTCTCTTTATGCTCAAGGGTCTGAGAGCAATTTAAACATTTAACCTTGGTGGTACTATGAAGAATAAACATACTAATATGATGACTGTATATTAATTGAGTGGTTCATTTATTTAACAGTGAGTTATTGAATCCTTAGGAAATGTCAGGTGCAGTGTTAAGTGTTGGGAATTCACTAGGGAGTAGAACAGATGTGCTTCCTACTCTGCTGGAGTTATTGTTTAATAGGGAAGCAAGGTTAAAAAAAAAGAGAAAGAAATTACCGGGCTATTTTCAAGCAAGACAGAAGTGACAGCTAAAGGTGTGGAGTGTATGTGGGGGGGTCTCAGAGGAGACTCTCAGGGAAAATCTTTCAGGAGACATTTAAGCAGAGAGGTAATAGATAGGAGAGCTATTATAAAGGCAGATATGAAAAATATGTGGAAAGTTTGCAAAGCGATTGTAAGGAGAAGTCAGACATTTGGGTCTTGATGGCGCAACGGGTTAAAGAGCAGTACCGTGAAACTGCCCACAGCCACTGCAGTACAAGTTCGATCCCCGGCCAGGGAGTGACCCACATGGCGCAGCAGACCTCTCCTCTCCTGACTCTCCAGACCTCTCCTGACTCTCCCGCTGCTCCCCTCAGCAGTGGACTTTAGTACATCTGCCTGATCTGTTCCCCACTCTGTCTCTGGTGAATCCTCTCACCTCCCTGCACCTCTGGTCTGCACCCCAGTTCTTGAAAGCATAAATAAATAAATCTTAAAAAAAAAAAAAGAAGCCGCACAGTTGATCAACTCTAGATAACACTGTGTGTAGCAGCCTTTGGAAACAGACCAGCTTCTAATCCATCTTGGCCATTTATTTGCTGTGTGATCCTGGAAAATGGTAATCCCCTAGGACCTCAAATTGTAAGCCTAAAGGGGTGTGAAGGGATTAGAGGAAATGAGGTAGCATCCCTAGCCCAGACCCTGGAGCTGGAATCTCAGCTCATTAGATGCTCATTAGAATATTCAGGAATAGTCAGGAAGCCTTGAAAATCCTGATGCCAAGGCCGCTTCTGTCACACCAGGATCAGGACCCTTTGAGGGCCTAAGCACCAGGGGTTTTAGGCACCCTGTCGATGTTTCCAGCATACAGCCAGGGTTGAGAACATCTGGTTAAACACATGACGTCCAGCGTCACAATGCAGAAACATCTCCATCTGTCACTTGAAAGTATAGAAATGACTGAATTTCCCCAAAGCCTCCATCTGCTTTGTGCCTGTTTCTCGTGGCTTTTGGCCTGTTGACTCACTGTGGCTCTCGTCTGAAGTTCAGTGATCACGCTAAGAATTTCTGAAAGCACTTTCTGATGAAGTATTATGTACACACATATCCTAGGACATAGCTTGAAGTTCCCAGCTCTAGCTAAGGAAGGGAAGCGGTACATGTGCCCTGGGCTCTCGAGTCAGACAAACATCCTTGCTCTGTATTGCTCTTGCTACTTCTGAGCTAGGAGACTTTGATTTGTTGAGTCACCTCCCAAGTATCAGCACCTGTTCGGTTTCTCATGGGATGCTTCGGGTCAGGATAAGGTGAAAATCTGCATGTGAATATCTAGTCCAGCCCCTGTCACAATGCTGAATAATGTGAACTTTTATGTTGACACAAATATGTGCAAAATTCCCTCCGAGAATTTGTGGTATAGTTGGTGAAATGTACAATCAAACTCTTTTCCTCCTTCCTTCTATTGCAGTTACCTTAAACCCGTAGAGAATTAGCACTGGTTTGTTTTTTAAAAAATTGGGCAACTAAGCATAGCATTTACCATCTTGACCATTTTCATGGGTACATTTCAGTAGTGTTAAACTTTTCATCTTGTTATGAAACTAATCTCAAGAACTTTCTGGTCTTGTAAAACTTAAAACTGTATCTGTTAAATAACAACTTCTACTGCCCCCCCCCATTCCTGGTACCCACCATTCTTCTAACTGTATATGACTTTAACTCTTCTAGACACCTCATTTAAGTGAATTTTACAGCGTCTGTCTTTTTGTGACTAGTTTGCTTCATTTAACATAGAGTTTCCAAGGTTTATAGCATGTGCTAGAATTGCCTTCCTTTTAAACACTGGATTCCATTGAATTGATGTATCATATTTTGTTGATTCATCATCTGTTGGAGACAATTGGGTTGCCTCAACTTCTTAGCTGTTGTGAATAATCTGCTGTGAACTTGGGTGCAGGTATCAGTATCCCTGTTTTTGGTTCTTCTGGGCATGCATCCAGAAGTGGGATTTTGGTTCATATTAGTGGCATTTTAAAATTTTTTTTAATCTGTACCATTTTTCCTAGCAAGTGCACCACTTTGCACACCCACATCCTCATTAACATTTGTTATTTTCTGCTTTTTGACAGTAGACCTCCTAATGGGTACATCAAATTGGTTTCTTTTGAAAAGAACACATTTGCTACCTGGTCCACAAATCCAGGAGGCTCACTTGGGAACTACTTGCTTTGAATGGAAGAAGAGGGCAGCCCTTAGCCACTACAGCAAGGCCCTTGGCATGGATGAGGGCAGAGCTGACATCCTGTCTGTGGGGCAATTTGAAGAGTGATTGTGTGCAAAAAAAAGAGGTGGGTTGTTTGGAATTCACTTGATTGTGTGTTTGAGCTTGAACTTGAATTTTAAAACACCTGCCACAGGGGAACATTGTCAAACAGAAACAAAAACCATCCAGCCTGGAGGCTGTTAGCTTTTGTGCAGATGTACATTTCCAGGTAGGGATTGTTCACTGGGGATTCTGTCTTTGCCTAGTATGAAAAGAGAGCTGCAGACTGGTCTGCTCCGAGCATGTCTGCCTGAAAACGAGGTGTATTTATGTATTAGAGGCATCTCTTCCCCTTTCCTGCTCACAGAAATATAGCAGTCACCTCAGGTATCTATAGCAAAACACCCCAGGCTGGAGGGTTTAATCAGCAAACATGTATTGTCTCACTGTTCTGGAGGCTTCGAAGTCTAAGATCAAGGTACTAGCTAACAGACGCCTGACTGGGGCTCCCTCAGGTTGCAGATGGCTGGCTTCTCGCTGTGTGTGCACATAGTGGACACAGTGGACCTTGGTGCCTCTTTCTCTTTTTGCAAGGACACCAGCCCTGTTGGGTGAGGGCCTCACCCATGTCACCTCTGTTACCTTTATCCCTTCCTCACAGGCCCTGTCTCCAAATACAGCTAAACCTGGCAGTTAGGGCTTCAACATATGAATTTGGGAGATGGGGGACCCAATTTAGTCCACGGAAAGCAGTAATAAAAGCTTTGCATAAAGACAGGTGGCAGAAATGGTGCAGAAAGTGAAAGCACAGCTGGGTTCCACCCTCACGTGAAACCACAGCGAGAGGCGTCGTGTTTGCCTCCAGAGAGCATGTGTGTTTGTGTTTGCCTCCAGAGAGCATGTGTGTTTGTAGCAGCAACGTGGAAACCTGCACTTAGCCCTGAGCTGCAGGGTAGTTTGTAACAACCGGGCTTATTACCTACTTCTGGCAAGAAGGACTCAACCACAAGGGTGGACACACGGGCCTGGCCGGCTCTTCCACAGCTGTAGGTTGGCCGCTCTGCCCTCAGAAATGACCGGCAGTGGTCTGCTGGGGATGCGTTTTCCAACACGGGCTTCACAGCGCTCAGTGATGGGCAGAGGGTACGCAGACACAGGCCCGAGCCACCTGCTTCTGTCTGACGAGCGCCCGAGAGCGAAGATGCCGTAAGGGCAGCATCCCGGTGCCGGCTTGCTCCGCAAGCTGATCCCCGCGTGTGTGCATCCTGTCTTCCCTGTGTGTATCTAGTGTTTTTGTTCTGTTGTTGGTCTATGTTGACGACCGATTCAGATTTTGTGGTGATTTTGTTATTCTGGGTAGTTATGGTCTATAAAGTGGCCGCGAATAGTGAGTTAGCAGATACTGAACTACGACTCTCTCAGGGGATCCACAGGGTTCCCGTGAGCCTCTTCGCGTAGACTTTTGTCAACCAGTGAACACATTTTCTTGTTTTAAACAATATTTATTTATTTATGTGTACACGAGTTAGGGTACAGGCCGGAGGTGTGGAGCTGTGAGAGACAGCGTGGGGAGCAGAACAGGCAGAGCGACTGAATCCGCTCCTGAGGGGGACAGCGGGGAGACAGGAGAGGTCTGCTGCACCCTGTGGGTCACTCCCTGCCCAGGGATTGAACTCGTGCCGCCGTGGCTGCTGGCAGCTTCATAGTGCTGCGCTTTAAGCCCTTGAACCAACAGGGAGGCCCTTCATGTTTGTGTTTGAAGACACCTTATTTAACACACACTGCTGGTTGACACTGAGCTCATAGCAAACCCACTCTAACTCAGGAGGCCTGAAGGAAGCTTATCTACAATCATGTAGCTTCTTTATAAATCCCTTTACAACCTCCCAGCCCTTGTGAACACAGTGCTTCAGCACTATGCCAGATTGAAAAGTGAAATCAAGAAAAAATGCAACAAGGTGACACTAAATGGGCCACAAGGAAGACACCTGCTGACAGCTGAGTGTCCCTGCCGGAAGGCAGAGGGGGCCTTGTCCTGTGGCCTGCGGTGGGCGTGTGCAGCTCTTGGAGACTGGCTGTGTGTCTGCGAATGAAGTTGAAAGTGTTGCTAGTATTGATTTGAGTCATGCTGAAGTTGTAAGTAGGTGAACCCCCAATATGGGGTATGGGAATAGCAAGAGCTGCACTGGACAACGACACCCTCTCCACACCCCCAACACACACACACACACACACACACACACACACACACACATGCTTCTGTTGGAAGCAAGGGTATCTGGCTTAAGTGATGTCTCAGGTCTTTTTATCTCTAAGATCATTCTGAGTTTGACTCAGAAGTCCCATGGGTAAGATGTGAATGGCTGTGTCCTCTTGAGGCTTCGGCTAAAGAAGTCACGGTCCGGCCCTCCCTGGTGGTGCAGCAGGTTAAAGCGCAGCACTGCAAGCTGGCAGCTGCTTCAGTTCCCCCACCCTGGAGGTAACCCACAGGGCACTGCAGACCTCTCCTGACTCACCCGCTGCTCCTTTCAGCAGTGTACTTCATAGATCTCCCTGTTCTGCTCCCCACTCTGACTCTGGTGAATTCTCTCATGGCCCCTGCACCACTGGCCTGTATCCCAGCTCTGTGTGCATAAATAAATCTTTACAAAAAGAAAAAGAAGTCACGGTCCTCTCCATTGCAAACTCATGGAACTATGTTCTCTCCGGTTGAGATCTTGGGCCTCAAAATAAAGTGCAAAAATGTTTTCATACCTTGACTTGTAAAGAAATATAGCAGCTGTAGCTGCAGCCAGAGCAAGGTGACGAATGAAGCTTTCTCACCTAGAAGGCGCTCGCTGTTCCAGAGCTCCAGTGCCTTTTCCAAGAGAAAGAGCAATTGAAGGCTGTTTTAGCCTGACTTCAGGTTAATAGAGCGACAGAGGCGAGCTGTGTGGTTAACGCTTCATAGTGGAATCTCTGTAATTTTGCCCAGCAGGTGAAATAGCAAGAATAACTGGGCAACGTTTGCAGAGGGAGATATCCAAGAGTTGATGACATGGCCAACCTCACTGTGAAGTGAAATGATTTCTTAGAAAAATTAATGAACACCCAGCATGTGGAGATCCAGTCAATAATTTTTTATTAGAGTGGAAATGTCATAACATAGGATTTTAGATGATCAGTTTATTAAATATGATGCAGTAGGAATCCCCCATTTTTCCTCAGGGTTGGGCTGTCCAGGAAGGGGACTGTCCAGGTAGGCAGGGAGCAAGAAGCAGGAATACCCCCAAAGTCACATTTTCTAGCATATTTTTAATTCACTTGACTCTATTCCCCTTGGGAGGCGAAGAAAATCCATAATATGTTAGAGAGCTTTATTTCTCCTCTCAAAACAGAACCCAATTTGTCACTGTCAGATAAGAAGTGAAAAGGTCATCGTCTCACTTTGAAATTTCTGAATCATTTAATAGCCAATTTGTCCTGCTAATTACTACCTTTCACTTCTGTAATTATTTTGAATTATTATCCCCCTGCTATTATTAATGGGTAAGGCAGGGAAAAATAAAACACGGCCCTAAGTTCCAATTGGTTAGTTGGCAATCGAGCCTCCTGGAAGGGGTTGGCAGAGAAACATTTGCTATTCACTCAGCTTTGCTGGGACGGTGACCAAAACACCCAGCAGCTGAAACATTATTTGCATTTTCCCAGTCTGGAACTACTTTCATTAATATTTGGTGTGGCGACACTCTCTGACTGAGCATGAGTGATAATGAAGTTAAACGCACTCCCTGCTGCTATTCTAATTGCTTTTGTGGTCCCCAGATATGCTCGAACACCTGTAGGTTTAATCACATATCCGCAGACCTTCTGGAAGCACCATGATGGCCACTTGCGCAGAAACTATAGGTGACATCTTGGCCAAAGAACGAATTAGATGGTATCTCGGGAGGATTTTCAGTGTTGTGACTTTGGAATGAAATCTCCGTGAGTGTAGCGATGTTGGCCCTGCTTTGAAAGCACCTGGATGAAATTTTACAGCTTGACCTCGTAGACAATCACATTGGCAGATATAAAGGGCCCCAAAACATTTCCGGTCTCAGATTCCTTCCAGATGATAACTAGAGTCTAGATTCATCCCTGCCACTCCAAGGACTCCTTTGCTTCCTAACAAAGCACCATTAACTGAGAGGATGATGCTAAGTGAAATAAATCGGAAGGAGAAAGGAAACAAAGGGAAAGACAAAACACGGGAATAGAAAAAACAAACTAAAACAAGCCCTAGAAACACGGTCTTCCAACTCTCTATGTGGGCTTCCTGGTGCTCTTCCCGCAATATCGATGACCAAATAATTTTCCGTCCTGCTAACCGCTGGAGTCGCCTCCCTGGTGGATTCAGTTATTGAAACGAGGCAAGGAGGACACCCTAATACAATTGCGAGGATGAAGCAACAGGAGCTCCTTCACTGCTGGGGAAAACGCAGCAACAGTTCAGACACGCCAAGGGGAGCTTGGGGGTTCTTACAACGCCAAGCAGACACCTGCTTCTTGGTATTGGTCCAAGCGAGTTCTAGGGAAGGTAATGTGAGGACTTTCTGGGCTTCTTGCTCACTTTTTCTTTACACTTACACTGCTTTCAAAAATATATATATATTTTTTGGCTCTCCCTGGTGGTGCAGTGGGTTAAAGCACAGCACTGAGAAGCTGAAGCCACTTCCACATGAGTTTGATCCCCGCCTGCCCCGGAGGTGATCACAGGGCGAGGCAGATCTCTCCTGACCCGCCCGCTGCTCCCTGCAGCAGTGAACTTCGTTGATCTGCCTGTTCTGCTCCCCACTCTGTCTCTGGTGAAGACTCTTGCCGCCCCTGCACCTCTGGCCTGTACCCCAGTTCTGTATGCAGAAATAAATAAATCTTTAAAAAAAATTTTTTTTTTTAAAGTGAGACCAGAGAGAACAGTTGTATTTTCCAAGGTCATTACCATGGAACTGGACCTTTCCTGTGCCGACACCCCAAACTCACACACACACCTGTAACTAGATTGTGGCCGTTGCAAAAAATTATAGAAGACCAGGTAGAAGACAATTTATATTAGGGTGTCCTCCTTGCCTGGTTTCAAAAACTAAATCCACCAGGGAGGTGACACCCTGAGGCCAGATTGTACTGAATTCCGGGGTTAGCAGCATGGAAAATTATCTGGTCATTGATACTGGGGAAAGAGCACCAGGAAGCCCAGGTAGGACAGTTAGTTGGAAGACCTGTTCATCACAGCAGCAGCAAATTCAAGCCCTTGATTCCTCAACACTTTTGGGTCTTCCTAATCCACACAAGACTTCCTCCTCTGACTTAGAATGTGACTATCCCTGTTCCTATTACCCAGAGAAAACTTTATGGGTCCCTTGAAATAGTATGTGTTGGCTGGAAACTCGGGCTCTAGAGACACAACACCTGAGTCCACGTTAACTGAGTCCAGTACTGGCATTTCCAAGCTGTGTGATCCCTGAGATGGACTCCAGGAGAGCCTAGAGATGAGATCCTGTGTGGGAAGAGTTGAGAATAACAGCAGTATAGAAGCAGTAGTATCATGGTGGTAGCTATTATATTTATTATTCCAAATCCTATACTTATCCCACAATACCAGAAGCTTCCCCGCAGCTGACAGATGGTCATGATTAGTGCTGAACAACAAAGACATCACGCCTCTGAAGCTGCCGCTCGTACCCGGGAGCAAACCAATCACATAGTGTTGGCCCTCCCTTCTGAGTTTCCCCAAACGGTACTTCTCACACCTGACTCCAACTTTTCTTTCCTCTTATCCTTAGTACCAACCAACTCTGTCTAACTGATGACATCAATGAATTTGTGTCCTATGGAAAGTGTATCCATCAAGCACTATAGGAACATCACCAAGTATTAGGAGGGTAAAACAGACTGGGGTCAGATTGTTTGTGACTTTTCTCTTTCAGGGACCACTCCACCTTCCCCTCCCCTCACTAGTGCTCTATGCCAGCTTGATGCTCTGCTGATGTGGTAATTGACAAGTGTTTAAGATGCAGGGCTCCTGGGAATGTCCATTCTCATATAGGGCTTTTCTTTTTCATTGCATTTTTTTTTTGAAGTGACATTGGTTTGCAGCACAGCCTATGACTTAGAGGTAGAGGGTCCCATGTCTCCAGATGTATGTCACACTAGGCCACCACCTACATACCTGTGATTCTCCCCTGCAGCCCACTGGGTCCGCCCCTTCTGGCCATCTCAGTACTGTGGTACAGTCAAATACTGCGGTATAGTCAACGCCGTTGGGGCTCTGGATTTCAGCCATCTTGATAGGTGTGTAAGTATCTCATTGCTGTTTGAACTTGCATTCCCTGATGACCTAGGATGGGGAGCATCTTTTCATATTTTCCGTCTGTATATCTCTTTGGTGACGTGGTCTTCCTACATCTCAGTTTTCTCATCAGTAGAGTGGAGATTAACATGCTTGCCTCATAAGACGGTTGTAGTTGTTAAAAGGCAGAGAGCACGAAAACACCTAGGAAGAGATTAGTGTCTGTGGTTACTCTTTTTTTTTTTTAATAATATAATAATTTGTGGTTACTCCTCAGGAAATTTCTGGGTGAGCTTGTAAGAAGCTGAGTTTGGGGAGGCGAGCAGAATTTCAAATATACCAAATTTGTAGAATTGAGTGATTATCTATCACTCTGATGTAGTTTAGTGGCCACGCTGGTGTCTTCCTGAGAGGAGACATGGGGGCAGGCGGGGGTGAGTGGGATGGAGGGGTGTGAAATCAGGTTTCAGACTTTGTGAGTTGGATGTAACTGAGAGATGGTCAGGTGGAATTTTCTAGCAGGCAGCTAAATATTTGGATCTCTGGTTCAAGAGAGGGTTAGGTCTGGAAATGAGATTTTGGGCACCTTTCTAGGTGATTTAAATGTAAATAGAGAATTCCAAGAAGGAGTGAAATGTTTCAATTGGTATCTTTTAAAATCAGGGGTTCCACAGCATCACCCTGAAAACTCAAAATGCTTTACGTTAGGAATAGGGAGGATACAAGGATGGCTGTCGAGGCAGTGAGTGGCAACCTCCTAATAGCACTCCCACTCCCGTGGCAGGTAGTTACTGTTGGGTCCAGGGGCTTTGGACTCACCTTGATCAAAGGATCCCAATACTGAGGTCACTTCACAGTCTTCAAGTACATCTGTATGTTTTGATTCTATCTTATCTTGATACAGAAAAACAGGAAGTCAGAAAAATGGATTAGCTGGTAAGGCTTAGTGTGGAATACATGCTATTCATTCTGCATGGGGGTAAGTTACATATTATTGAACCTGAAATCAGTAAACAAAATCAATAACCCACATTTCTTGAATGGGTATGTATGGCTTCTCCCCAAGTGACAAGTGAGATAGAAGGCTTTAAGCTTGGGACCTGTGGCGGGAAGACGGTGTGGGGACAGCCCAGGAGGGTGTCCGCCTGGGAGGGGTCCTGATCACTGGCTGCAAATGGAGCCAGCCCAGGCAAAGGAAGTTCCACTGTGATGATCGGAATGAGGCAGCTGCCAAGGCATTTAGAGGGAGAGCTTCTTGTCACGCCCTGCAGAGCACGAGCGGAGACCAATTTCTCTGGTTGAGGGACACTTTTGCTTCTACACCTGATGCTGCCTGGAAGGTGTTTTTTTCTGTTGTTGTTGTTGCTCTGGCTGAGGGTCCAACTCAGTCATGGTGGCTGCGATAGCTTCAGAGCCCTGAGACTTAACCCCTTGTGCACCAGGGAGGCCCCCTACGCCTTTGATTTAAGCCATTGGAATGTATATGCTTTGAAAGGCAAGATAGTCATCCACTGACTAATGATATGTATTTGATGTGTGAGTTCTACACAGTTAATAAGGTAGGTCAGAAGAGCTATTTTTTTAAAAAAGCATTAGTTATGAATATGATTTACATATTTGGGGAGATAAAAGGATTTTATTTTGATAAAATATTGAAATGGGAAGAGAGGAGGAAGAAATGCTGATAACCCCAAGATCCTGATGTGGTATAAATGTTACTGCCAGTAGCAGAAAGCTAAATGAGCTTGAAGTAGAAATAATTAATTGCATTGCTTCCTGGTGAAGGAGACTAGGGGCATAGGAGCTCCCTGGACTATGGCGAGATTAGTAACTCAGTTGTCACAGAGTTCCATAAATGGGATTTAGAACTGGACTTTATATATAAAAAATGGAGTGTCGGGATAAAGAGCAGATCTAATATCAATTATTTGGCCCTTTATAGCCCACGTGGTGAATATCTGATGGCTGGCAGTGGAGAGCTGTTTCACAGGTATGAGGTAATATATATTCACTTAACTTGCCTGGCCGGTTCCCGTGGGTCTCTCTTGCTCCAGTTGGAAATCTCATTTGGAGCACAAACTCTCCCGTTTGTCACTGTGACTGATGTTTCCTGGGAACAGGTTATGGCCAAGATGCCACTTATCTGGCAGAAGAGAAGAAAGATGGGGCAGTCTGAGTATGGGTGCTTCTATTAAACAGTGCACCCTACCGCTGTGAGCATAATTCTCCCATAAATGTATATGCCGCCATTGCTCATTGTTTCAAGCTTAAAAAAATTCCAGCGTGGGATCAAGAAGATGTGGTATGTATACACTATGGAATATTACTCAGCAGTCAAAAAAGGTAAACTCATGCCATGTGTGTCAACATGGATGGAGCTGGAATGTATCATACTTAGTGAAATAAGTCAGAAAGAAAAAGGAAAATACCAATGGTGTCATAGTAGAGTGTAAGGGACCAGGAAAAAAAGGAGCAATTGTCATAAAGTTAAAATGAAATTCAACCAACAACTATAAACCACAGGCATTCTGTGGGGATGGAGAGGGGAATAGGATCCAAACTGGGGCGGGAAGAGCGCACAAGACTATGGTGACCGCACAGGGGTGAAGCGGTGGTGGGAAGCCCGCGGGGATCACAGCTGAGATGAAAAAAAAATACAAGATGAAGAATGATGTAAAAAAAAGAAAATATATATATAAAATTCCAGTGTGAATAGCTGTAACTTTTTTCAAAAAAATTCATAAATACCCATATAGTCTCTACCCAAAGATAATCATTACATATATTTTTTATTTCATTTCTGGTGAAGCGAGAGGCTTCACCAGAGACAGAGCGGGGAGCAGAACAGGCAGATCGATGAAGTCCGCTGCTGAGGGGAGCAGTGGGCAGGTCAGGAGAGGTCTGCCGTGCCCTGTGGTCACTTCTGGGGCAGGCGGGGATTGAACTCACGCGGAAGTGGCTTTAGCTTCTTAGTGCTGTGCTTTAGCCCACTGCGCCACCAGGGAGGGCCCCTCATTTTATTTTATTTTATTTATTTTATTTTATTTTTTTTTAAAGATTTATTTATTTGTGCA
>NW_004567112.1:5281435-5336399 GCF_000260355.1 Condylura cristata | reverse complement strand
TCGAACTCATGCGGAAGTGACTTTAGATTCTCAGTGCTGTGCTTTAACCCGCTGCGCCACCAGGGAGGGCCCCTCATTTTATTTTTTAATTGAAGTAATATTGCATAGAACATTATGGAAGCTTCAGGTGTGCATTGTCGAGAACCAGGATGTGTACAAATTACATCAATTTCACACCTAAAATTCCCTTTGTGCCCATCACCCTTTGTCTCGTTTCACCCCTTCTCATCTGGTGACCAGTCATTGGTCATGGAGTCCCAATGTTTATTTCTGGTTTATTTCGTTCATCTCTTTGTTTTCTCTACATACTCTACAAGAGTGAAATCATTCGCTGTCTTTCTCTGGCTTATTTCATGAAGCTTAACACCACCTAGATCATACCTTCTAGCCCCATCTATGTTACAAATGGCAGCATTCCATCTTTTCTCGGCTGAATAGTTTTCCATCCATCTGTTGATGGGCACTCAGGTCATTATCAGCTCTTGGCTATTGTAAATAATGCTGTAAGAAATGTGGGGGTGCATATATATCTTCCAATTAGTGTTTTTGTGTATCTTGGGTAAATATTCAGATGTGAAGTAACTATTAGATGGAATTCTTACTTAGAATTTTTTAAAAAAGGTTTATTGGTGCACACAAGAACTGGGGTACAGGCCAAGAACTGGGGGGTGAGAGGAGTCCTCACCAGAGACAGTGTGGGGAGCAGACCAGGCAGATCGAATGAAACACACTGCTGAGGGGTGCAGTGGGCGAGTCAGGAGAGGTCTGCTGCGCCATGTGGTCACCTCCCTGGCTGGGATTGAACTCATGCTGCAATGGCCTTGGCTGTGGACAGCTTCATAGTGCTGCTGTCTGACTTCTTGTGCCACCAGGAAGGGCCCCTACTTAGAATATTTTGAGGACTCTCCATACTGCACCAATCTACATTCCCACCAACTCTGTGTGGTGGTTTCCTTCTTCCATCTCCTCTTCATCACTTGTCCCTTAGCCTGGCGATAATAGCCACTCTCATAGGTGTGAGACGATATCTCATTACTATTTCACTCACCTATTTCTAATAATGAGACGATGAACATATTTTCTTGCGCGTAAGGTCCGGCTGGATATTTCCTTTGAAGAAGCATCTGTTCAGAACCTCTGCCCCCAAACGGAGAGCATCTTTTGAGTTTTGAAATTTTTTTTAGATATTCTAGATTTGAACCTCTTGTGGGATGTACCCCGTGCAAATAGCTTCTCCCATTAAATACAGTCTCTTCACTTCGCTGCAAATTTCTTTCACAGTGAAGCAGCATTTCGTTTGACATAGTTACACTTGTTCAATTTTGCTTTGGTTTCCGCTGACCTTGGCTTCAGCTCCCCCATCTCTGTACTTTATAGTTTCAGATCTTACATCCAACTCTTTAATCCATTTGAATTAATTTTTGTGGCTCGTGTTACATACCTATCTGGCTTCCTATTTTTCCTCATGTGTGTCCAGCTTGGGACACTTTATTAAGTAAGAGACATTCTTTGCTTCATTGTAAGCTCTTGATTCCTTTGTCATAAATTATCCTTTCGTGTGTGGGTTTATTTCTGGATGGATTCTCATTTTTGTTCTGTTGATCTATGTCTGTTTGAATTCTAACAGCTATTTAATTATTATTGCTTTTTGGTATAGCTTGACGTTGGCACTCCAATTTTTGTTATTATATTTATTTTTTATTTACTAGAAACCAGCTCATGTGGGTCAAGGGT
This sequence comes from Condylura cristata, assembly GCF_000260355.1. Taxonomy (NCBI): domain Eukaryota; kingdom Metazoa; phylum Chordata; class Mammalia; order Eulipotyphla; family Talpidae; genus Condylura; species Condylura cristata. The sequence goes on along the minus strand of NW_004567112.1, from coordinate 5,334,665 downwards.
TTTATCTATTGTTTGTGTTCTATGTCCTGTTCCTACAACACTTGACATTAAAGGAACTCAAATATTTGATGACTGTTGAATGAATTTTCTTTCCTGTCTTTGCTCATTTATTTTCTCAGAATGGTGCTTATCTTTTTATTGACATGAAAGAGCTTTTATGTACTAAAGGTACTAACTCTTGTCAGACAGAAGACAAGTATGTTTCCCACTTGGTTTGAGACCCAATTTGCTATACATTTCTACATTTCTGCAAAGTAGAAGTTCTCTCCAGTTGCAGACTAGGAGACCGAGCTTAGAGAAGCATGATGTTTGCTTGGCGTCACTTGCAAACTCAGACCTGTGGACCCAGAAGCCCGGGCTCTTTCCTTGACATTCTAATTCCATAGCTTCCCCATTGGACTCCTGTGTATCTCAGTGCCGGGGGTGTTCGGCCCATATTAGGGAACTCACTGCAGACTCTGCTAAACCATTAAAAAAGAAGCACTTGAGTTAAGAAAGTTAGAGAAAAGTAATATTTTGGCGGAGGATGCGAAGATGTATTTAGAGCTTTCCTTTCTGTTCCTACTGTCAGGCATAGTCCCCAGCCCCAAGACATACTTTCCCTGGCTCCTGGACTTGAGTTGTCAAAGAGACTGCGGCAGGTAGAAGCTGAGTCTACATTTTAAGCACTTAATGTGGAATGAAGGTTAATGTGTAGAAAATGAGGATAATGATTATTATTTAAGATGTGCAAAATGCTTTCAAAGTCATAAATGTTTGGTAATTCTAGAATGGCAAACATTATTACCTTATTGTTAAAACACAAATTGCTCTGTGGAGCTGAAGCCCGGCACTTCGCGTGCTAAGCTATTAGAGCAGTGTTTTGTTAGTGGTGTGTTTTGCGTGTAGGGTTTTTGCAACAGCAGTATTTCACCATAATGATTTTTCCAAATAATGAACTAAACGTGAATAATCAGGTGGGTGTACTTTTTTTTTTAAAGATTTATATATTTGTACATACAGAACTGGGGTACAAGCCAGAGGCTCAGGGGTGGCGAGAGGCTTCACCAGAGACAGAGTGAGGAGCAGAACAGGCAGATCCATGAAGTCCACTGCTGAGGGGAGCAGTGGGCGGGTCAGGAGAGGTCTGCCGCGCCCTGTGGTCACCTCTGGGGCAGGCAGGAATCGAACTCATGAGGAAGTGGCTTTAGCTTCCCAGTGCTGTGCTTTAACCCGCTGCGCCCCCAGGGAGGGCCAGGTGAGTGTGCTTTATGAGGCTAAGCATTTACATTCAATGAGCGTTAGTCACTGAAGAGGCAACACAGGTCCCACCACCTAAAGCAAGGATCAGTGGAGTTTTAGAGACTCGAGCTGGGCACATTGGCATTCAAGCTTTCATTCTAGGTCCACATACTTTATCTCACATCAAATACTCTTAGTTATTGGACACGGTTAGTGTGAAACATGAATGTGGACAAAATAACTAGTAATTTTGTGTTTTGTGAAAATATAGTAAATTTTTATGTAAAATATGAATAACAAATAATGCATAATAGATAAAAATCAAGCATGCTACATACTATAAATACCTATCTGTATAATCAGGGTATTACATAGACATTATTTTAAATATATAAAATAAATTATTGATAATAATCATTTTAGAATTAAAAGACACCATGGTATCTTTCGTTGCAGATGTTTTCTCCTGCTGTGGCTTGCTTTTTCTTTTTTTTTTTAGGATTTATTTATGCACACAGAATTGGGGTACAGGCCAGAGATGAGGGGGGGTGAGAGGATTCACCAGAGACAGAGTGGGGAGCAGAACAGGCAGGTTGACAAGTACACTGCTGAGGGGAGCAGCGGGAGGGTCAGGAGAGGTCTGCCGCGCCATGTGGTCACCTCCGGGGCGAGGGATTGAATTTGTGCAGCAGTGGCTGCGCGAGCTTCACAGTGCTGCGCTTTAACCCTCTGCGCCACCAGGGAGGGCCTTACTTTTTCATTTTTTAACAGCATCTTTTTAAAAGCATGCACTTGAATTTGATGAAATTCAGTTAATCATCATCTTTTTATGTACTTCATGCTTTTTTCTCTTAGCATGTGCAAATTTGGCAATACCAAATTTGCGAAGATTTTTCTAGAAGTTTTATGGTTTTGATTTTATTTTTAACTCTGTGAGCCACTTCAGATTAATGACTGTTTGATATGAGGTGTGTGTGAAAAATCATTTCCCCCCACGTGTCTGAGTTGTTCTGACTCCGTTTGTGGAGTAATTGTCCCCTCATTACTTCCCATTAAATTATATTGGTAGTTTTTCAGCAGTCAATTATGTGTGTAAGTCCATTTCCAGACTTACACTGTGTTTTATTCCATTACTGCACTATAAGTATTCCATTGTATGTATTATGGCAACACTACATCTATTTTTTTTTAAAGATGTATTTATTTATACACACAGAATTGGGGTACAGGCCAGAGGTGTGGGGGGTGAGAGGATTCACCAGAGACAGTGTGGGAGTAGAACATGAAGTCCACTGCTGAGGGGAGCAGCAGGCAGGCCAGGAGAGGTCTGCTGCACCCCGTGGGTCACCTCTGGGGCTGGGATCAAACTCGCACAGAAGCAGCTGCAGCTGGCTTACAGTACTGTGTCCTAATCTGTTGCGCCACCAGGGAGGGCCAATACTACATCTTAATTACTGCAACTTTATAGTAAATTTTGAAATCAGATAATACAAGTCCTCTAATTTTATCCGTCCTTCAAGTTATTTTTACTACTTTTGATATTGCCATATAAATTTTTGAAGCAACACATTAATTGGTACAAAATGCAAGCTGGGATTTCTATTTGGATTAAGTTGACTCTACATTTGCTTGAGCGAACAGATGTTGAATAGCCTTGAGATTTTAAATCCATGCTCATAGTATATTTCTCCATAGGTCATTTTTAATTATGCTCAGTAATGTTTATGGAGCTTCAGTGTATGGGTCTGATACAACTCTCATTAAATTTATTCCTAAGTATCTTACACATTTGATCTGTATACAAATGGCATTTCAGGGCCTCCTTAGAGGAGCAAGGAGTTAAGTTTCAGTGCTAGCAAGCTATTTGGCAGCCACTGCAGCACTTGTTCGATCCCCAGCTGGGGAGGTGACCTACAGGGTACAGCAGACCTCTCCTGGCCTGCCCCCTGCTCCTCTCAATAGTGGATTTCAGTGGATCTACCTGTTCTGCTCCACTGTTCACTCTGTCCCTGGTGAAGCCTCTGACCCCTGCACCTCTGGCCTACACCCCAGTTCTTGTATGCATAAATAAAATAAATTTTCAAAAACAAAACGCAAAAAAAAGGTATTTAAAATATTCACCTTCCTGGCCCTCCCTGGTGGCGCATCAAGTTAAAGCACTGCACTGAGAAGCTAAAGCCACTTCCGCATGAGTTCGATCCCCGCCTGCCCTGGAGGAGACCACATGGCGTGGCAGACCTCTCCTGACCCGCCTGCTGCTCCCCTCAGCAGTGTACTTCGTAGATCTGCCTGTTCTGCTCCCCACTCTGTCTCTGGTGAAGCCTCTCACCACCCCTGAGCCTCTGGCCTGTACCCCAGTTCTGTATGTAACAAATAAATAAATCTTTAAAAAAAAAATTAACCTTCCATTGTTTTTTGCATATTTAGAAATAGAAATGATATTTACATACCAATACTACATTCCAAAACTTGGCTGTATTAGTCAATTCTAATAATGCAAAAAATAAATTTCATTTTGCAATTAAAATCATTATTTTAGATAACATTTAGTTACATCCTACAAGCATTCATATTTTGTGTTTTCCTAATTGCTTGGTTGAAGTATTTCTAATTTCCTTGTGTCTCCTTTGATTCATGGATTGTATAGGTGTAAGTTTTTTAATTTTCAAACATCTGGAGATTCATGTTATTTTCACTAATTTTATTAGTTAATTATTTTCTAATTTAATTTTATGGGTGGAAAAATTAAGGTTTTAATCTTTTCAAATTGATTGAAACTCTTTTTATAGCATCACAGATTTAATCTCGGCATACATGTCGTGTCTGTAAAGAGTATATATTTTGATGTTTGGAAGCTGTTTCCTATTCCAATTCTTCTGCTCATATATGTTCTTCACCTGTCTTTTGCATTCTCCCCCTGGACCCTGTAATTCTTTACCCTTCTGACATTTTGTTGTTCTGTGTTTTCTTCCTGGCTACTACTCTTCCATTTTCCCCTCATCTATAGAGAAATATAGGAGTATCATTGCCTGCTTTTCATGGGACCCTCCTCTTATCGACATCCCCTGTCCCCCCTGGTGCTCAGGGGGCAAATCTTTTGCTAATACTTTTCAGGAGATCTGTGTCCTGTTCTAGATTTGAGGTGTTATGCATTAACTCAGAATTCTGCTTCACCTTAGACTATATTTTACAGTATTGGTAGCCGTTCTTCATGTTTATGTTTTGGGATGATGGTCATTGACTTGTTTCACTAGGATGGAGTTTTCTTCTTTTATTTTTTAAAAATATTTAGTTATTTATGTATACAGACTGGGTACAGGCCAGAGGTGCTGGGGTGATGAGAGGATTCACCAGAGACACGGTGGGGAGCAGAACAGGCAGATCGACTGAAGTACACTGCTGAGGGGAGCAGCAGGGAGACAGGAGAGGTCTGCTGCGCATTGTGGGTCACCTCCCTGGCTGGGATCCAAGTCGTGCTGAAGTGGCTAGGCGAGCTTCATAGTGCTGCACTCCAACCCATTGCACCACTAGGGAGGGCCCTTTTACTTGTCTTTTAAGAAAAATAATCTTTTGGAGACACAAAAACACTGATTTAAAAAGACACCTGCACCCCCATGTTTATTGTTGTTTTATTTACAATTGGAAAGACATAGAAACAACCCAAATGCCCAAAAGTGGATGACTGGATTAAAAAGATATACACAATGGAATATTACTGAGCAATAAAAAAAAACACCACATGCCTTTTGCAGCAATATGGATGGAGCTGGAAAAGATCATACTTAGTGAAATAAGACAGAAAAGGAAAAATAATAATAATAATGAAAAACTATACACCAGAGACATTTTACGGGGGTGGAGTGTGAATGGGATCAAAAACAGTTGGGGGGGAGGGAAATGCACTGGACTATGGTGATGGCACATGGGTGATTTGGTGATGGGAAGCCCACAGGGATTACAATTGAGATGGGAAAAGGCACAAAATGATGGGAAAAAACCCAAACTATTGTATTATTAAAAAATAATTTTTTGGTAGGATTAAAGATAAGATGTAAATCACAAAATGCCTTTTCATTAATGGAGAGTCTACACATTGAGTTTCCAATAGCTTTGATCTAATTAGTTCATGAAGATGGCTTTACAGGATAAAGGCAAATGCTCTAGAAGATTCTGAACAAATTATTTAACTGTAGGTATTTTGTTATTTGGTCAGAATTATCTGTTTCTCACTCTAAATTTTGAAGTATGGAAGCATGATAATTAGCCATAATCATATTTGGTTAATATCTGTATCATCACCCGTCCATCCATCCATCCATCCATCCATCCATCCATCCATCCATCCATCCATCATCTACTCCCAATAAGAGGTGTGTCACTCATGTTCTAATTTATTCAAGAGATATTTATTGAGCACTAACTCTATACCAGACTAACTACTGCTTCAAAATGGAAGTATCAAAATGAGGAATGTTCTTCACATATGAAACAGCAACTCAAGGAAACAACCTATAATCCCTGACTAGCTAATGTGTCTATTTTAGCGACTAATTTTAGAGTGTGGAGGATAACACGCTTCCTCTGTTGTTTTTGGGGTCTTTACTCATCATTCATAATTTGATGCTAAGACTTGATTTTCACTTGATCATGTTTTGCGATAACTCCTAAAATTTGAAGTTCTTGGGAGTCACATTAATCTAAAACTGCTAGTCCAATCCCTGCACTCTTACAGACTCAGAGGAATTCAATACACTTTCAGATTGATGACAGTCAATCTTACGGACCTGAGACAGAAATGCCCCTTCTTACTAGGTACCCCCATTACCTGCTCCCATCCCACCCTGGTGCTCAGTGGGTAAAACTGAGCTCACATCAGATTATGAGCTGAAACAGAAAGGTTTCTGAGTAAGGCACTAAGTGACATGTGCAAATAAATATTTTTGCATCAGTGAGCTGGGTAGCATAAGCGATTTCTTCTCAGCTCTTTGTTTCAGTTCATTTATTCTTTTATCAGTCTTGTCTTTACATCCTCTTATTTCTTTTCATTACTTTCTTCAGGATGCTTTCCACATGTCTCTTAAACATTATGCCCCCAAACTTTGTTGATACCCCACTGACAGTAGTCTGAATTCAATCAGAATCCAAGAGAAAACATTTACTCCATATTCAAAGGGAAAAAAAGAAAATCAGTTTCTTAGGATGTGATGAACTCATAAGCAAAATACTGAATTATTATCCCAAAAGGATAAACAAGTTGCTTAAAAACTTTAAATGGGTAGCTCAGCTTGCCATTAAGTAGGCCGGGCTTATGAAGTGGAAGATAAGAATACCTGGAGCGGTAAATCTTGAGATGTGTCACTGATTTGAGGTAAATGGAGTGGAGAGGTGCTGTTTCTCCTCACAATGAAGTAGGCGGCACGGCGAATGCAGGACTGTTTAGAGCTCTTGAATGGTTTATGAGTTTTTCTACACCAGGAGGTAAGGCAGCTGCTTAAAATTACTGAAGTATATCCTAACCAATTACAAAACCCTAGGTGAGAAACTCTAATCAGTTGCATTTGGAAGAAGAGCTGACAATTAAACTGTCAGGCCAGGCAAGTGACAGACAGAAACTTGATGCTGCGTCAGTCAGAAATAAGATTCATGCCAACCAAATTGGAAAGAATGTTATCAGTCTTAAAATACCAGAACCTACCTTTCTCGTCAAAAAGAACACACTCGCTGGGCTCTCCTCCTTGGACAGCTAATGAACATGTAAATATAATTGGAACACAGGGTATGGTCAGGGGTGACAAGCTCAGAACTTATGGGTGTCCACATAAACCCAGTGTTCCAGAGAAGCAGCAGCTGTCTATAAGAAGAGGGCCATGGATGCTTTCTTGGAATGTCACAGCCAACAGGAATCCTCAGTGCAAACCATGGTCTGGAGTTGGGCGGGTTCCTTCCTGACGGACTTCAAGCTCCCTGGGAACTTGCTGGCCGACCCCTCTCGGAGCCCGGTGACTATCCTAGAACCACCACAATGCACTTTCCTGTTTCTGATTTGCACAGTCTGACTACACTGAGGACCTCCTTGCCTTGCAATGTCAAAGATAGTCAAATTCTGAACAAATGTCACTTGAGCATGCAGGGCAAGCCTTCCATGAATTATTTGTAATAACTTAAATTTCAGAACGAGCGCTGCCAGCTTAAGGAGATTTATAGTGCACTTGACCTCGAAGAGCTCTCATTTTATGAGGTCTCACGGTCCCTGAGATGCTCGAAGATATGCAGTTTTTATAGTAAAAGGAAAAGAGGTTTATAACTAAGCCCGGGGTAGGTTTAAGTTTTGGATCACAGAGCTAAACTTTTGAAACAACTTTCTCGGCCTTTATCCAACCTTATTTTCTCTACTCCCAGGTAGGACCCTGGGAATTGTCATTCTTCAGATAGGACTTGCTGTGTGAGTAGGAAATTAGCAATGGTTATGAATTTTCCTAGCTTTCTGTTTTCTCAGTGATTTTAGGAATTTTGAAAGTAGATGGCCAAGGAATCAGATTTTAAAAAGTTTGTGGAAATGGGCATTTTGCTTCATGGTGTTTAAAATTGCATTACGGTGTTAAGCTTGGAATTACATCTGTGACTTTACATTAATTAGCTCAGGGAATTATTATCACCTTGCAATTGAATCTTATTTTAGAAAAAATAAATAATAGTTTATTTTTACATCATTTGGTGCATTTTTCCATTTCAGTTGCAGTCCCCTTGGGTTTCCCATCACCAAATCACCCATGTGCCATCACCAGAGTCCAGTGCACTCCCTTCCCCCACTGTTTTTGATCCCATTCCCCAGTCCACTCCCCCAAAATGTCTCTGGTATATAGCTATTCACTATTATTATTATTTTCTTGAGTGGTCCATTAGCATTTGAATCTTTTTTTAAAATTAGATTCCCCCAGTACATCCGTAGTAGGTACTCTAGCAATGGAAATCTTATTTGAAAAATAATCTAACTGCAATCTGGAGCTGTGTATTGGAATTATCCATTAATTTCATTACATACTGATCTTATTTTCTTTACATTTTACAATAACCTAAATGCAATTGTTTAAAATCCCTACGCTAGGTATAAATGCTTTTTTGAAGCTTCCTAATATTTGCATCTACAAACTCAGCCATTGCCATCATTTATTCAGTCTAGCTCTGTGAGGATTTGGTTTCAGGTTCGTTCACAAGGACCGTGACCATGACAGCCACAGTAGAGAAAATTTACAGAAAATTTTGGATGCTGTAATAGTCAGGGCCTATTTCATTTTTATTCCTACTCATAGTAGGCTGAAGACTGAAGTTATCATTTTAAAGGTGAAGATGGCCCCATAAAAAGCTACAATATGATAATATAGACATAACGTTGACAATAAATTGAGTGAAAAAATGTGAAGACTCAGGCAAAATTTTGGTTTCTGATTGAGTCGTGGTTCTTCAGTGAATCAGAACCAATGAAAATTATATAACACAGATGTCATCAACCTGTCATATATCTGTATCTATCTACATGTCATACACATACACATATGTATGTGTCTAAGTTTAACAAGGACTGAGATCCCAGGTCATGGAGGCAGAGAAGCCCACGATTGATCATCTGCAAGCCGGAGGGCCAGAAAACTGGTGATGTGAATCCTGGTCTGAGAACAGGAGAGATGAGCTTGGTAGAAAGAAAAATAGGGGTTGAATTGCTCCTTCCCCCACCCTTGTGCCAGTCAGACTCTCAACAGATGGGGCACCCACAGCTCACTGGGGAAGAAGGCCTACTTTGCTGAGTCCACCACTGGATGGACCCTCCCAGATCTGCCCAGAGATAATATTTAACCTGGGCACCCCAGGGCCCATAAAAGGCACACATACAATGACCCACTGCAACTTTTTCATGATGGAATAAAGTAGTATCTTGACTCCATTTGTTAACTTTGCCCAGGAAGTCGCCTTTTCTCTTCTAACTCAAGGTTGGCCTCCGTTGGTGGTGAGCTCCCTAACATGGTATCTGACAAACCTTTGCTAGTTATTTCAAGCAGACTGTAATGAAAACATTCTTTATGTCAGGTTAAAAGTTGGCTCTAGGCTGTGGCTACCTGGCGTCTAGAAAAGGAAAACACTAGGTACCCATCTAGTTGATTCGGGCACTGTAGCCCACACAGTGACCAATGTAATAGGGTCCTCTGAGGGAGAGTGTGCAAGAGCTGAAGGGTCCTTGGGGCAGCAGTAACTAGGGGAGAGGTGGCGACTGTGAAGCAAGCCTAATCTAAGGCCTACGGAGCCTTGCCAAGTCCTCACTGCTGCAGGCTTAATTGTCTGCAGATCTGGGTCAGCAAAGCCCTGGGAAATAAGGAAGCTGTTGGGACCAGAATGAATTTCCTTCAAGCAGTCAGTTCTCGAGGCTAGTAACTCACATTTCTTCTCTGCACACCTAGTCTTGGTTCTACAGCCTGTGGAGAATCGTCATCATCTCCTTCCTACACATGCTGATCTCTCGTGCCTTTTCTATTTCAGACCCACCGCCCTGGGAGGGTGCCCAACTTCATTTTGCCTATTTGCATCTGGACTCAATGCTCCAGAGAGGTCTTTGATCATCAAATATGTGTGTGTGCATGGTGGTGGTGGGGCAGCGTGAAGACCCCCTTAGGATCTAAGGGCTGACCTACCTACTTAGCTCAAACTACAACCCCACGTTTCCTGCTTCCCTGTTTGTGTCTCCCAAGCACCCTAATATTCCTGCACAGACAAAGGAAAGAGACTGTGTCGTTAGTGAGACTACAAGCTTGCTCTTGCGCCAGCATCCTTTAAAGTAGTTATCTGAAAGGCGAATCTCTGAAACATCTTTTTGTCCTTCCTAATTGGATCTGGTGACTTCTCGACTCCCCAAGCTTAAGTCTTAACTCCTAGCCTGTGGGCAGCTGACTGAAGCGAGCTTTAACAAAGCAAATGCCACCCCTTAATTCCTAGCAATGAGCTGGTGAGTCCCTGTCCTGTCTGATGAGAAGCAGGTGCAGAAAAAGCAGCTCTAATCACAGTTAAATGCAACCATCTCAGTCAAACCCGCATGCACCGTGCTGTACAATACCACGGTTTGATGGCAAATGCGAATGCTAAAGGGAACATTATATGCACTTCATTAAAAAGTGTATTGTACCTCAGCCATAACTAATGATGATGAGGTGTCAGTGAACACTAAGTGCTAACGCACCGCTGCACTGGACAGACATTGCTGTCTCCATGGTTCTCTGGAAATAACCTCAAATAGATGAGCTTCCCCAGACCATGCTTGGACTCCATAGTAAAGAACCCTTCATGGAGATCAACATGATAATGGGATGGAAGGTTGTAGTCCTGGGATGGTATAACATTTCAGTGTGATGACGAGTTAATGTTGAAAATGTGCATAAATGTTTATTTTGATAGTTCACCTTTTCCCTACCAGTCATCCTAGAATTTTTGTTGGAGATCTTTAGTGGCTACATTGGAAGATCGGACTGGATTGGGTTGGATTAGCTGACGCCCAACCAAGATGACATTTTAGGAAAGAAGCTAGGAGGCAGAGGATGGGAATCAGAGTCCCTGGGATTGGAAATGCAGCTCTGGCACTTTTGGGGGTGTGACCTTAAACCTAGGTTTCCTCTTGTGTAAAATTAGGGTAGCAACGGACCCTTTCTCCTTCAACTGTTATGAAGAATAAGTCAGACGATGCACCGTCCCTATAATGGTTGAAATAACCTGATGAAGTGCTCTGGAACTGGGTTATTCTGATCTATTTCTTTATTTATTTTAAAGATTTATTAATTTGTGCACACAGAACTGGGGTACAGGCCAGAGGTGCAGGGACAGTGAGAGGATTCACCAGAGACAGGATGGGGACCAGAAGATGCAAAATGACAAAGTACACTGCTGAGGGGAACAGCAGGGAGACAGGAGAGGTCTGCTGCGCCATGTGGGTCACTTCCCTGGCAAGGAATTGAACTCGTGCTAAACTGGCTGTGGCTAGTCATAGTGCTTCACTTTAACCTGCTGCACACCAGGGAGGGCCCTGTCCTGATCTATTTAAATATGACTTTAGGAAAACAAGCCAGACATTTCTGCCCTGGACATTTAAGTCTTGAGTAGCTTTGAAAATAATGTCAATGGCTTATATGTAGTCTAATCCAGCTCAAGATAATAATACTTCAGAATCAATGAGTTCTTTAGGAAGAAAACCTCATTGGCTATTATGTTTGCTTTCTGGAAACTACCATAGTGCCTGCCACACTGTAGGCTGCAAAAATACTAGTTTCTCTGCCTCCAGTTTTGCCTTCTTCTTTATCTTTACTCCCCTGCCAGCAGTTTTGACAATGCAGATGGAAACCATTTCCACTTGTTATATCAAGAAAGAGGGTCTCTCTCTTTTTTTTGGGGGGGGGTGCACCAGTCGTTTGTTCTCAGCCCAGAAGCGCCAGGACCAGCCCCTTGGTGAAGCAGGAGCAGAGGGTGGAGAACACTAGCCAGGTTCCCATCAGGGAATGGACAGCACATTCAATGTGGGGATTCGAGAACTTAGTGAATGGGTTCTTTGCAAATGGACAGGGGACGATTTAGGAAAACCAGCAGGGGACAACGCAGTCCCCAGGTTGCTGTCCGCATGTCTGAGGGGGCCACAAGAGGGCCGCTGCCAGGACCTGGGAGCTCTGGTTACAGGGGTCCTGGCCTTTGGCTGCGGAACTGGACAGGGGAACAAGCAGGGCCAAGAATTCCTCCTGCCTTTGGTTCTCCTGTTGGGGACTCTCAGGGGTCAGCCCCATGGGAAACCAGGGCAGCAGGGAGTTGTTAACACAGATGGGACCAGTTAGCCTTCCAGGGCCCCGAGCTGAGTGGACAAGGCTGGGCAGGGCAGAGAGGAGCTACCCAGCATCCAGTGCGAGTCAGTGCGAGCTTCACTTGAACTCAATGGACATGGCTGTTCTTAAGGAAGAAGGGTCAACGTCTCTTGCCATGAGTCCAATTTCCTTCTGTTTTCTGAGGTCCAGAAGTTCCCCGTAATCTCTGGCATCAGATACTCATTGAAATATGCACCTGAAACTTTCTGCCTGACTTTTACATTCCTATAAATACTTTAACTTTGACATTCCCTATAAATCTCTGAGCACATCTTAAACTTTTTTTCACATGTCTTCTATCACCTATAGGTAATTTATTCTAGTTAGTTAAAAAAAAAACAACTATTGAGTGCCAGGGTTCTTAGATCTATCTCAGAAAAGCTCTCGGTATAGTTTTACATCTCTGGGTGAGATATTTTTGCCAGCATAGCCCTGTGTCCTTTCTTTAAAGTTTTCAGGTCACAATGGATGTGCTTTTATAGCTATCCAATTTACTCGATCAATTTCACCTTCTATAGAGAGAATCTGCTGATTTTCCTAGACATTAGCAATACATAAAAATCCTGTAACAGAGTATGCTCTCATCTCTTTTTGAAAATGAGTAATGAGGCATGACAATTTCTTTCTAAAGCAATAATCAAGAAAGAGAACCCTGCATTTAATTCATTATGTGAACCCATAGAAAGAGCAAAAGAAAAATAAATATTTTCACCCATTTGAGTCAACTTCAAGTCTAAAATTATAGGTTCCTGCTACTTGGACTTAATTGCTATCACAATGAAACACAAGTAGCTGGGATCAGCTATCTCACGGAATACAAAAGTACAAATCCTTGACATTTTGGAAAGAATATAATTATCTTTGACCCAACCTGAACTGATTTTCCTTCACAGGAAATTTTGTAAATAGCAGGAATGAAGACAAACCCAAACCTTGGGAAATTTACATGGAAGTCCTGTTATTGAAGGAGAGTCTGTAATAGGTGATGAGAACCCAGGTCATGCCCTTTATAGTAGCACATTTATAACAGGTTGTGAATATTCTTATTAACATTAGGACTTGATTAATGTGAAAGTTACATGGCTTCTTAATACCAAAGATTTAAATTTAAGTCTTAATGACCTGTTATCAGAGCCTCTGAGGGGGTTGGAAGTGGGCTGGGTGGGCCCCAGGACCCACCCCAGATGGAGAAAGCCCTTCACAGATGGTGAGCGAGCCTGGAAGTGAAGTGGGGTGTCTGGCCCTGGAGTGGGGAGAGGAGTCCAGTCCTACCCACCTTGGGTCTGTTTCCTCAGGAAATTGCATCTTGGGATCCTCTTCTGAGTTCATTCTTATTCTCATGTCAGAGTTCTCTTCATTTTTCATAGACAATGAGCTTTTTAAAAGTGGTTAAAAAAAAAGTGAAATATTTTAAGCAAGCAGAAAAGTCATGAAAATAACATGGCCACCACATAATTTTCTCAAATGTGACTTACTGAGTTTGTTTGATATTTATTTTTTAAAAGATTTATTTATGTATACTTATAGAACTGGGGTAAGGCCAGAAGTGTGGTGGGATTCACTGGAGACAGAGTGGGGAACAGGCAGATAAACTGAGATACACTGCTGAGGGGAGCAGCAGGGAGACAGGAGAGGTCTGCTGCGCCATGTAGGTCAGCTCTCCGTCTGGGGATTGAACTCCTGCTGCGGTGGCTTCTGAGAGCTTCACAGTGCCGTGCTTTAACCTGTTGTGCCAACAGGGAGAGCCCGATAATTGTTCTTTTTTTAAGAGAGAAAACCTGGTATCCTAGAGGGGTGTCCTGAGGGGAGCAGGCCAGGACTCCCACTCTCCAGCGTCTCCTGCTGTCCTGGATTTCCTGGGGCTCAGCCAGCCCTTGTTTTTAACCCTTAGGCCTCCTGGAGGTCATCTGCCCCCTGATCATTGTCAGCAGGATTGAGCATCATTCAGATATTTTTTGGCAATTCAGGTTTCTCTCTGGGTTCCTTTTTTCTTTCTTTCTAATTGATTGCTGGGGCAGAGCATCAGCTACCTCAGCATGCGATGGGATAGATATTGATCCTTTCTCAATGAAACCAGGTGCAGTTCTCTTCAGGGTGCTTTCTAACTTGATTACAGTATGCCTTTGAGTGAAGACCTTCCGTTCTTCAAGTCTGTGCTGGTACCGCCGCTCCTGCGGTTATCGTTTCCGAGTTCCTTTAATTCCCTCCGGGTGCTGACTCCAGGCCTGGGCTCTGCGCTGGGAGACTCCTGAAGGGCCACAGAGTGGGCTTGTGGAGGTGCAGGTGGGGGACTGTCTTGTTACTGCATCCTCTCCAAGTGGGCTGGAAGCCTACCTTCTAGGCTCTTCTTGGGTTGGTTGAGCCACCCGATTAATACCAGATGCTCTGTCATGAGATGTTTGCCCACTGTATAGATAGATTTATTCCAGACCAAGTTTATTTCTGGTAAAAGTCCTAATTCTGGGTCATGGCCCCAATTATCATTCTTCTAGGTGGTAAAGTTCCTTTGAGTCTGCAGGACCTTGACTGACCTCAGTTTGAAATCACCCAGAGTGACTCCAGGGAGGGCCTGTCCTTCAGAGCAAAGCTCTGGAGCCCAGGGCACCCTGCTGCCCCTTCCTCCACCATGGCGCTCTCAGTCCTCCTCAGCAGGAGGCCCTCCCATTAAGGACTTGTCCTCCAAGCAGCGCCCAGGACCGCCCTCTCCTCCAGAGCCAGCCCCAGGCATGTCCCCAGCATCCTCCTCGGCCCCTGCTGCGGGAGCTGGATTTCAGACTTGATGCTCCCACGACCCAGATCCGGCCCTGCAATCCCAGTCATCTCGCGCCGGTCACTGACTTGCCGGCTGGGGCTTCTGTATTTCTCAGCCAAGAAAAGAAAGGGCAGACTTCACTTTTTAAAAGCAGTAAGAACAGAGATAAAGCCAAATGCCCTTGGGAAAAATCCTTTATAAAAAAGCAAGCTATGAATCTATACTGACAAAATGACTTTCCAAATCAAACCTAAGAAATCCATTATGTAATCAGTCAGTGATTTCCTCCTTTCTTCTCAGCTGATCTGGCTTCAGTTCCCTCATGCCCTCAATAGAGAATCCCAGAGCCTCAAATCAATGCTTTGAGCCAGGCTCGGGGCATCTTTCAGGCTCGCAAGCATCCAGACTGTGTGATATTGGGGGGTTAGGGGTGTTCTCGCTTCCCCTGCCTGGTGGTGCATCAGTGTGAAGACCAAGATTTCATTTCTGATCGCGGCCTCCTCTTCACGGGCCCAGGCAGGCCCAACGAGGTCGCTGCTCAGCAGCCCTTCCCGGACTCCGGCCTGTCCCTGGTTCAGCTCCCCAGATGTGACGAGGACCGGGAGCCGTCCCCGGTGAGGTCTGGCGTCTGGCGTGTCCACTCCGTGCACCTGCGGACTCCGGGGTTTGTGGGGCGCTATCCCGTCACGCCCTGCGATTTGCTTTTGCTTTCCTCAGTGGAAGGGCACATCCTTTATTTATTCTTCTCCCCCACCCCCATTTTTGTAATGATTTAACGTTATGGAGAGCTTCATGGAAACAAACTTAAAAAGAGCTGGGGCCCTCCCTGGTGGCGCAGCGGGTTAAAGCACAGCTCTTAGAAGCTTAAGCCACTTCAGCATGAGTTCGATCCTGCCCCTGAGGTGACCCACATGGCGCGACAGACCTCTCCCGCCCGCTGCTCTCCTCAGCAGTGTACTTCATCGATCTGCCTGTTCTACTCCCCACTCTGTCTCTGGTGAATCCTCTCACTGCTCCTGTACCTCTGGCCTGTACCCCAGTTCTGTATGAATAAATAAGTAAAAAAAAAACCTTAAAAAACAAACAAAAAGAATGGGCACTGGTATCTGCAGCTGACCATAGAGTGGGTGTGGCCTAATCCAGAGGGGCCAGTGGGAGGGCTGATGGAGCCCCGGGAACCCAAAATTTGTTTTTAGAACATTCTGTTGCCACCTTAGTGTTTTCTTAGGAAAACAAGCATTTCTTAGGCGTCTTCTGTGCGCCTCGTACTTGCTGTGCAGCACCGACGTGTCCTCAGCCCTGTGAAGGAGCAGGTGCGTCTTGCGTATTAACAGATACTTAATTTTAGATTTACCAAACACTTGCAAAGGTAATTCAGGGCTTCTATATGTCCCGCCCAGGTCTCCTGTGAGAACAGCGACGTTAATATGGTGCATGTGTCACAGATGAATTTTGATGGGTTGTCATTACCCACGCCCACGCTGTGTTTACATGGCCTTAGTTTATGACTGAACATCCGGGAGGCGGGCTTCACCTCCCATTGTGCCGCCTTCAGCACGTGGTGATGGTTCCTCAGTCTCTCCCCATTTTTGACGACCTTGACGACTCTGAGTAGCAGTAGTTGTCTGACGTTTCCCTGATGAGGAGACCAGGATTTGCGCGGGGAAGGACGAAGGCTTATGACGTCACATCAGGGTGCGGTTGATGGCTGAGGAGGAAACTGGAGCTCCGAGAGTGGTGGCGAGCTGCCCAGCCTTCAGGAGGGGGGCGCCTGGTTGAAGCTTCCTCTGGTTCCCAGTCCAGCCTTCTCTATGACATTGCCCCCTAAAAGGGCTGGAAGGGAAAACCAGGCCCCAGAAGGGTGATGCCCTCCCTCACATATCCCCTCTTCCCATTCCTGTCCTGGCCTCCATCTTACTGGAGTCTGTGTCTGGAGTTTTGAGGCGAGCAGGGGAGCAGAGAGGTGCGTCCAGAGAGTTGATGGGGTGTGAGACAGGACTGAGGACAGCCAGACTCTGCCTTTGGGAAGTCACCTGCCTTCACCTGTGTTTGAGACTAAACTGGACGTTCCCTGCAAGTTTCCCGTTAACCGAGGAGCCTTTTCCTGGGGTCTAGGCATCCACACAGCCTTTTGCCATTTTCATTGTATTTCTGTACCGCTGCAACACTAGTTACTTTAAAAAGTTACCTCCCCCTGAGCAATAAAACTTGTGGAATCAGATTTTGTGTGCTGCTGATGCTTTTTCTGGCATCATTAAATAAAGGATTGATGAATATTAATAATTAATACATCTAACATGTTCTGAACTTTTAGTAATAATTCTTTATCCTGGGCTCTTACTGTTCACTTGGAGACGCCCTGGAGGGGGGCCCGCACTCCAGGAAATACAGTGTCACCCAGTGAGGGATGCAAGAGTGGGGCACGTAGACTCCATTTTAGTTCCTTTATTGATGTCCTCTTTTGGAGATCGGGGTCCTTGGGTTCACGCTGGGAAAGGTTTCACCAGAGCTCCCTTTCAGCAGCACGCGGCGAGATTCTTCACGAGACAGAGACTCAGTTATATCTAAAGAGGAAGTTTATTAGAAAGAGACGGGAGAGGGAAAGACACTTGCATAGGAGCAAGCGGGCAGGAAGAGCTGCCCCAGAAGGGACAGGTTTGCAGGGGGAGACCTGCATGGCTGCAAGCCGGTGGCCTGAGGAGAGCGGCCTCCCCTGCGGAGGTCCCGGCAGGTGCAGGTCCAGGGCAGGCAGGAGACTGCTGCCCTGCAGAGGGAGAGGAAGGAGCACCTGCCTAGGCACAGGTGGGCAGAGAAGCGGCTGCCCCTGCTGGTGGAGAGACGGCCTGATACAGACAGCTTCTCCCTGGGAGGGCCACGCCCTGTGCGCCTGGGTTGGTTGGCTTGGAATAGAATCTGAGAGGACAGGAGATTCCCAAGTGAGCTTCATCTCCATGTCCTTATCTTTTACCTTTTGGGTCTGAGCTTCAGACACAGCCCCCAGCAGTCTGTTATCTGCTGGGACCGCCTCTGGACCTCCTGGACATCAGGGCATCAGCTTTGGCCCTTGAGGACCTTGATTTCATGGTTGTGTGTGTTGCTGCACTAGTCTCTTCTACCTGTCCCCTTTGTACGATTCAGTCTGTGGTGCCTCCCCTGCATTCCTTCCTCCATCATTTATGAATAAAGAAATATATCAAGGTAGACATTTTTATTTTTTATAAAGATTTAAAAAATTTATTTATGCATACAAAACTAGGGCACAGACCAGAGGTGCAGGGGTGGTGAGTGGCTTCACCAGAGACAGAGTGGGGAGCAGAACAGGCAGATGAACGAATACAGGCAGCTCCTCCG
The DNA here is from genome assembly GCF_000260355.1 of Condylura cristata. Taxonomy (NCBI): domain Eukaryota; kingdom Metazoa; phylum Chordata; class Mammalia; order Eulipotyphla; family Talpidae; genus Condylura; species Condylura cristata. The sequence goes on along the minus strand of NW_004567112.1, from coordinate 5,316,458 downwards.
CACCATGTGGGTCACCTCCCAGCCCAGGGATCAAACTCCTGCTGAGGCGACTTCGGGTAGTTTCGCAGTGCTGCACTTTAACCCCTGTGCCATGAGGAAGGGCCCCTCCGAGTAGATACTTTTCATGCCCTGTGGCACGACAGGGTTTATAGTAATGACTAACAGTCCCCAGCTGAACTCTTTTTACTTGTTGCTTCTGCTTGTGGGCGCCCTGTCCCTTCCCCTGGGGCATCCTCTCCCTTCCATGGGGATGCCACTTGAGCTCACTGGACCTGACAGTTAATGGTCAGCACCCGGGTTTCTTTGCCTGCCACCCCCAGAGCAGGAGGAAAGTGCTGGGGGGCTAGGTCTTTGACCAGCAAAGGTTGGCCCGGGATCAATAGCTGCCTCCAGCTCCAATGCCTTTGGGCTGGGCCTGGCCCCCACCTTCTCCTGCCCACTGGGCTCCAGAAGTTCTGGTGGAATATGCATGCACCATTATTACCCCCTCCCCAGTCGCCACCCCTCCCCTGCTTCTACTGGCTTCTCAGTTCATTGTATGCAAACCCTGATTCTCCCTAGTCTGGAACCTTGGGGGGGGTGTCCCCCTGCCCCCACATTTTCCTCCCCCTCCCCCAGTGCCTGGGGCAGTCCTTGGCCTCCAGGAGCCACTCAGTAAATGCCTGTTGATGAGGGCCGGCTGGGCAGGCTGCGTTAGCTGGGAGGGAGGGTTTCTTGGGTTGGCTGCTACCTGGTGGCCCAGACTGCTGAAGCAGCAAGGGCAGTCTCAAAGCTTTTCCCTGTAATTGCATTTTACTTAAGCTGCTTTGATTGCAAGCCACAGGAGTCCACTTTGGATAACTTAGGAGAAGGGGTGTATTGGAAGGCCGCTGTGAAAGCTCACAGAATTGAAGGGGGGGCCGGGGCCAGGTCAGCACCCCATGGAACGGTGACAGCAGTTGGGGCAACAGTCACTAACATTTACCGGAACCCGCTACTTCCCCGGCCCTGTGCGGAAAGCTTCATAGTGTTCAATTTTCACAGCAACCGCGAGCTGCTTGGGGCTCAGAGGGGAGAACCCGGGCAGATGAACGACAGAGCCCCTGTTCATTGCAGGAGTCTCAGGTCAGCTTCCTGTGCTGTTACCTGAGACCAGCTGCGATGACATTGAGCCACTCTCTCTCCTTTCCAAGTTTCAAGTTCTTGAGTACCATTGTTACAGGGCAACCCAATGTGGATTGGGTGGACTGAATGTGGGTCCTCACCTATGTGCTTCTACGATTCAATTGCAGGCACACACAAAAAAGGTTAATAATGGTTTATTTACAAGAGAAAGGAACAAGGTTAATAATGGTTTATTTACAAGAGAAAGGAACACGAATAACTCAGGGATAGAGAGAGAGCTAAGTTCCTTAATGGGTCCTGCCAGTTCTGCTGACCTGGAACCCCATTAGCACACTGAAGCTGGCAAAGAGCCAAGTGATAAGCCTAGAGCCACGAGGCCAAGGGAGCCCCAAAGCCCACCTGTCTGGCTTTAATCCAAAAATCGCTGCTTCACTCCACCCTCAGGTCCCATCACGCATCCTTTGGTGATGCTGGGATTTGTTCCAGTGTCTGGGTGGGGGCGGAGTCCACAAAGCCTGTATCTGTGGAGTTCATTCAGGACAGCCTTGCCTCCTAACACAACTATTATATTGACCCAACGTTGGTTAGCTCTGGATCAGGGGGAGAGTCAAGGGACACAGACATGGTCCCTGGGGGTCCCACTGTTTTTAGCTCAAGTGGAGGTTAGAATCTGGGAAGTAGGACCTACCCCCACCGCAGCCCTCAGCTGCGGTCTTCTATCTCCCCGTTTGCTTTGCAAATGTCCAAATAATGATGATCAGGTCTGGTCCCTGGATCAGCTCTATCAGCCTCTCTGGGAACTTGATGGAAATGCGGTTCACCTGCCCCAGACCTGCTCAACCTGAAACTCTGGGGCTGGGGTTCAGATCCAGAGATCTTAGTGGTTAGTGTGTTTTTGCACTTCCACCAGCAATGTAGACCTGCATGCTTAAAAAATTGTAAATCATATGTGTATGAATGTACTCTAAATTCCAATTCAGTACATTCTTGGGAAAAGATGATTAATAACAAGAACTAAAGAAACTGTTCATCACAAAAGTCAGATCCACCCTGTGCAGAATAACAATATCACTTACATGTTTTTACACCGTAGGATTTAGAGGTGTAAAAAGAATGAATTCTTTTACTGGGGATGTTTTCAGTAGGCAACCTTAAGAATTTGTGGCTTGAAGAATTCAGGTAAACAGAATGTGGTTTATCTTAGTAAATATGGGACCACTTGGAGGTGATTTATTATCTTGAAGTATCTCTAAGATACCTGGTAGAGGTCACATCTAGACATTTAATCCGTTTTAGAGGCTGTGATCAAAGAAAACTCCGAGAGCTGCTTGCTTAAATGTGTAGTAATGTAACAAAGCCATATAGCTTTCTTCCTGAATTGGCTGAAACCATCAAACCATTTCTGCTATGGAAATTGAGTCACCTTTTCATCTAGAGAACAAAGTGGTCAGACAGGGACCCTCCTAAGGTATCAACTCAAAAAGGGCACCTAGTGTTTCTGCCAGAAGCAACACGGAGCCAGCTAAGTAATATTCGCATGATTCCTATTAAAGAGAAGTTGAAGAACGAAAGAATAATCCTTTAGTGCCTTTGAGGAACTGTTGAAAGACTTTCTAATGTCAATCAAAAGCACCACAATGTGCACCACTGGGCACCACCAGCAACTACCTTTCAGACGTACCATAGAGCTATAGAAAGTGAAACCTTCTTGGGAATATGGAAATGTACCAGCAACATGGAGCGAATCAATGACTGAATTTTTTGAAGTGGCAGGTACATGTTCTGAGATTTTATTTGTTTCCAACAAGTTAATAGTGTCAATATTCTATGTTCAGATATGGCCTTGGCGGGCCCCAGTGACTTCTGTCCTGGTGGATATTAGTGCCACTTTCTGTTTATGCCACGACTCCTCCCGCTGCGCTGGGTGGATATCAGGCAATGTTGAGAACTTAAGAAGCACTTTCTCTGGGAGACACAGGGCAGTTAACAGATGACATCACTGAGTCTCAGAGAGGCAGCTAACTTTCCCGATCAGGAGGTGGTGGTTTTTGGTTTGGGCTACTGAGCTCATATCTCCCGCCCTAGACTTCATTCCTTTTAAATAATAATGATGCCCCCAGGTACGGTGTACTTGTCAAATGTTGTTTAATTTGAGCATGATTCCGCGTGTTTAGAATTACTCTGAATTTCTACAACACTCATTTTAATCACTGACCTTTCTCCATAGAGGGGCATGAGATGGTTGACTCCTTGACTGAAGGGTGTATGTACTGCTACCCTGGGGTGATGGTGGTTTAGTGGGGGTCTCTTTGCAAGTCTTCCCAGCTCTCAGTTACTCCTTGGTATTAGGATTCACTGACAGCTGGCTGACAGCTCTATTGTCTCCAACCATTCCCTGGAATGAAATTGCTCCACATTCTGATCCAATTTCATTGGGGTAGGGAGAATTTAAGATTTATTTACTGATGAGACAGAACTAGGGTACAGGCCAGAGGTGAGATCCCTGACCAGGCTAGGGAAAATTTTTGAGGCCCGTCTTTGAGGTGGCCTCAGCTTTCTCATTTCCTGTTTCTCTCTGGTGAATTGGGGCTCACCTATGGTTTAACTTTGCTCTTCTTAATTACGCGAAGTTACCAATTTTCTCATGACCTGAATCTCCACTGTTTCCAAGATAGGCTTGCGCTTTCTCCAAACTCTGTTGCAAATAAAGTCCGCTCTGTGGGCTCTGCTTCGACCCTCCGGACACAGCCTCTGAGCCACTGCTCCAGACCCCTGACTGCTCAGCTTGCCTCTCTGGGCGTGGAGCCTCTGACCCCTGAGCAAGCCTGCTCTGAGGAGCCGGGACACAGCATTCTTCCTATGGGTGAATACGTGGAGGGAAAAGGACGGTGTGCTCTTGACCGCGTGACTGAACTCACCATCTAGTTTCTTTCAGTGGAGTCAGAGGGACGACAGAGGCTGGCAGTTTGTCCCTTCCTGCGAATGTACGCCTTACTAAGTCATCGAGGGGACAGAGCCACAGCTGTCCAGAGTGGATGTGTGGGTGGGAGCTGGACAGGACGGGAGGAAGAGGTTTGTGGCTCATGCGGGAGCGGGACAGCGCCATAGGTGGTCTCAGTTCTTAACAGATTTTCTTTTCTTTTTGGAAAAGATTTATTTATGAGTACAAGAACTGGGGTACAGGCCAGCGGTGTGGGGGTAAGAGGATTCCCCAGAGACAGAGTGGGGCGCAGAACAGGCTGATCCACTGAAATACACTGCTGAAGGGAGCAGCGGGCAGGACGGGAGAGGTCTGCTGCGCCCTGTGGGTCACCTCCCTGGCCGGGGATCGAACTCGTGCTGCAGTGGCTGTCGACAGCTTCAAAGACCTGTGCTTTAACCCCTTGACCAGCAGGAAGGGCCCCCAGAGTTAATACCTATTTTTCCCAGGGACTTATCAATTCAGTAATCAGAGAATTTCCCCAATCCAATGTCTATTAGCTAATTATACAAAATATTATGTTAACTGTTAGACTCCCTGGCCGGGATCAAACTCAAGTTGCAGCGGCTGCGGACAGCTTCACAGTGCTGTGCTTTAACCCTTTGCGCCACCCGGAAGGGCCCCGGTTCTTCACAGACTTTCTAGGACAAATGTTTCTTCATTGCCACGTGCCCCTATCCAATATCCAGTGATTTTATATGCTCGTGAGTTCGTTTTTTAAACAGTTTTCAGCGTGCTGCTTCTCTCCCCAGGCAGTGGCTCACGGCGCCATGTGGAAGCAGCTTCCCAGCACTGCTGTTGTTACCTGCTTTATATTGGAGGAATCAGAGGCACAGAGGAGTTTACACAGAAGAACACAAAACCAGCTATCAAGCAGTCTGGCTCCTGAGTTCACACTGGGCTGAAGAACTGTTTCTGCAGGAGAGGCGCACCTGCGTGTGCAGGTGAGGCGAGGATCGGAGAGACGGAGCCTCCGGAACTGTGCTAAAAGCTTTGATCCCACCCGGGCTCCTCTGTGTGCTGAGCCCTAAGCTCCAGCACGCGGACGTTCTTTGATCAGCCCCGGCCTCCTGGGGGTGGGGGTGGGGGGAGCAGAGCCTGTCTGATTCTGGGGGGCCGTGGAAACAGGTTCTGCCTGTGACTACGCTGTCCTCTGCGGGAGGCTCAGGCGCTTCTCTCTAATTTGACATCGTCTCGCTGTCAGGGATTGAGGCTGAAAGGAAGGTTGGGCTCTTTGCCTGCGGGCCCTGAATTGAGTCTCCTGAGATGTATCCACTCTGGTCACCTCCCAGGGCTGCTGCAGGCCTCGCTCATTCTCAGCAATGCCCTGTCCTGGTTCCCCTTCCTTTGACTCTTCCCTCCAGACACACATCCTCCAGAGGAAGAACCTGCAGATTTGAGCAACTGGACTTTGGTACCTGTGAGAGGACCGTTCATTGTAGGATGTGGACCAGGACCCTCCTGGAGACCCAACCCTCATTACTGATGCCAGTGATGGGAATTTCCACAGCGCCTGCTGGAAAAATCTTTTGTGGTGCGCAGAACCCTGTCTATACGAATCATGTGCTAAAGCTACCCGTAGAGCTGCGTAGACGCCGCATAAACATCTCAGCACCACATGTCCATCTTCAGCCCAAGCTCTGCTGTCTCTCCTTTCCTCTTAAACCTCTCTTCACCGCTTGCAGCCAGTTCATCAAGTGGCCTCTGAAGCGTGTTTCAAACCTCCTCGGCTCCCACTCCGTTACCATCACTACATGGTACAGGGGGAGGGAGGTCTCTGTGGTCCAGGTGGGACCAATTGAAACACACGCGCCTTCAGCAGCATGGAACTCCCAGCTGGAAGTGAGAGGCGCATAGGAGTCAAGACTGGAGTGTGAGAAGAACCTGAAGTCTTACTTGTTCAAAGAGGAGGGAGGAGGGTGCCTGCAGCAGCCTCAGGAGCGGAGAGCGGCTCCAGTAAGGAGCCAGGCTCTGGGGCCTCGAGCCTCGAGCTGCCTGGATGGGCGGCTTCAGATAAGAGCCCACCTGCAGAGAAGTCAGCCATCCTGCGCCCACACACCTTCACGCTGACCTCCACATCTGTGAGTTGATACATTTGGGTTTATTTTTTTGAGCTAAGTTTGTAGTCCGAAGGCAGCAATAGAAAACGAATATGGCCAGAATGTCCCTCCTTCCGTCGCTATTTGTCCCACCACCCCACGCTCCGCCTCGGCTCAGTCCTTCTCTGATTTGCCTTCCGGCGACGTGTCCATCCAGCTCATGTCGTCCTGCTGTTTTTCTTCTTTACATTCCCGAGAGTCTCGGCCGCCTGTGCTTTCGGAGAGGCAGTTTGGTGCGGCGGAGCTGGTACAGGCCTGCACCCCGATGTGGGCTCCGGCGCACCCCGCTTGTGCTTGTGTGGCCGTGGCTGAGTTATTAGCCTTTCTGCCCCCCAGTCTTCATCTGTGAAGTGGGTACCATAGTCCTAGTTCAGAGGGTGGTGTGTGGCTCCGAGGAGGAAATACCTCTAAGACTTGTCAGGTGGCATTTGGCACATAGGGGGTCCAGTTACTGCTGTTAACTGCGCATGGATTTAATAACCTTCTGGATCTGGGCTTGGCAAGCCACCCCCGAGCCACGCTTCGCTTCTGCAAATTAAGGGACCCAAGTGGGAGCTAAATCATGCACACTGGGTCTTCATTTCCATTTGGGTTCTCTCTCGGGTGACTAAGGTAAACTTGAGAACTTGTCACAGTTGGCCTGGAAAACGTAAATTACATGTTCTCTGGCGTTCTATAGAAAAAAAAATTTAGTCTAAATGAAGATGAAGATGGGGGCGCTGGGGGCATTTTCTGTTCATGTTCGCTTCTTCGTTTCTCAGAACACTACCTGGCACATAGCAGCAGGTTGTGGGCTGAGCCAGTGGGTATCCACTTTCTGGGTCCACCTTGCTCCCCCAGTCAGCATCAAGCCCTCGCCGGGCCACTGCATGAAGTCATGCTGCCCTGGAAGCAGCTCTGGGCAGTCATTAGTGGCCTATTTTCGGTCTGCCAGGGGGCCTTGGGTCTTCACATCAAGTGCCAATTTTACTTTCCAAATTAAAACTTCTTTGTGCCTGTGGTTAATTAGTTCAGTGTCCTTCGGCCGTTCATCTGCAGGATCTGTCTGGGATGCTGCAGACATATGGCATCAAACCGGCAAGCCATACATTGGCTGGAGCCAAAGAACACACAGGGCTTTAGTGACACTCCGAGATGAGCTCGAAATGGCCCCTTCAGGAGTCTGAAATTGCCCCTGTAGAAGCCCAAAGGTAGTGCCAGCCTTTGACATGTGCCTCAGGAAGCTGGGAAGTGTCTGATGTTTTCATCAACTCTGTGCACAACTTTGCTGCACTGTGTTGTACAGAACTCCCCTGCCGCCACCCAGCACAGTTTTGTGTCTCTTCTCATCGCCTTTAATTATCCCACGGGGCTTTCAGAGTTTTAATGATCAAATATGTTCTCCTGGCATGAGGTGAAAAGACAGAGCTAATAACCAGTTGAGCTCTTGGCATTTGGGGTCAGCTTTATCCGTTATGGCCTGAGGGATGGCGGCTGGCAGGCCTCCCCCACCACACTCACAGGCCTTGCTGCTAAACCGGTTTCTTGGTTTGCACTCGGCCTCAGGACCATTCGCTGTATCTTCTGAAAATATTGCTCTGAGTGACAATGAAGCTTCAGAATTCTTTGCTTCCTGCGTGAGTGATTTGGGCAGGTGAAGACAGACCTCTGTGTTGGGTTCTTTGGTGACAGCTCTGGGTGGGAGATTGAGGGAGAAAAGGCTAGTTAGCATGTGCCAGGCTGAGCAATCTATCAGGCTGGCCTCTTTTATTTTAGAGATTTGTGTTATTATTTGTGCATATAAGAACTGGGGTGCAGGCCAGAAGTGTGAGGGGGAAGGGTGAGAGGACTCACCAGAGACAGAGTGCGGAGCAGAACAGGTGGATCCACTGAAATAGACTGCTGAGGGGAGCAGTGGGGGGGCAGGAGAGGTCTGCCGTGCCCTGTGGGTCACTCCCTGGCTGGGTTGGACCTTGTGCTGCAGCTGATAGTTGACAGCACTGAGATTTAACTCCTGCACCACCAGGGAGGCTCTGCTAGTCTCCTTTTTAGGGCGTGAGAACCCAGAGAACCCAGCTTCTATGTGCACCAAGTGCTCAGGGGTCTCTCACTCTCTCACCCGGCAGAGCAGGCGAGCACACAGGAGCAGTGGGGTTCCACCTGTTACTCCCCAAGTCACCAAGCAAGAACCTGGGCAGCCTCTCCAAAGGCAAGCAGAACTCTGCACCTGCTTTCCAACTTCTGCAAGGGAACTGGACTTCTCCAAGTAGATGGTAGTGGGCAGGTGAGAAGTGCTCAGACAGGAGCCCCGGAGAGCCCTCATTAAGCAATGGTAGACCAGTAGACCAGGAGCGCGGCCCTCTGGCCTACAGAAATCCACCTGACCTTCGGGCATCTTTTATTTATTTATTTATTTTTTGCACCCCCTCCCCCCAATCATTTACTTTTATGGGCGTTCGGGCATTAAAGAAGTATATACTTCATCCTGGGATTGTGCACCTTGAGAAGCTGACACAGAGGAAAGGCTTAGGACAACCCCTGCCGGTGTCCCACAAAGAGTAGCGCTGTTCCCCATTAGGTCGCTGCACCTGCTTTATATCATTTGGCCGCATGCTTCTCCATTTTCAATTATGGACCTTTCCCCATGTGTTTACATTTGCAACAGTTGCTTCGTATTAGCTCTTTTGTTATTTCCAGCTCAGTTTCTCATCATTTCAGGTAAAATTTTGATGAGAAGTATTTTAATGTAAATTATACAGATCTTAAAAATATTCCAATATATAGATTTTATATATATATAGTATATATATATATATATATATATACACATTAAAAATATTCCAGTATATAGATGCTTAGAGGTAAAATTACTGTAAAATTAAGAGTATAATGCTCTGGCCAACTTGTCCTTAAATGGATGTGAGAATGTCTCTCTGACCCTCTTTGGTAACACACACCCTCCATGGTTAGAAAAATAAAACATGTTCCAAATGTCAATGACAAAATGGTTTCCTTATTGTCTAAATGTGCATTTACCACTACTATATGGCTCATTTCAAAAGTTTTTATTTGTATGGCTCTTTTTTCTATAGAGGTCTTTTTCCTGGTTTTGGGAAGTGCTTTTTATGTTATACAGTTTATTTATTTAAAATTAAAAAAAATGATTTATTTATTTATGCTTACAGAGCTGGGGTACAGGCCAGAGGTGTAGGGGCAGTGAGAGGATTCACCAGAGACAGAGTGGGGAGCAGAACAGGCAGATGGATGAAGGACACTGCTGAGGGGAGCAGAGGGCGGGTCAGGAGTGGTCTGCCGTGCCATGTAGGTCACCTCCCTGGCAGGGGTGATTGAACTCATGTTACACTGGCTTCTGAGAGCTTCATAATGCGGTGCTTTAACCAGTTGTGCCATCAGGGAGGGTCCTATGTTGTACATTTTAATATTACATGTTATAAATTTTAATTCTTTGCATTTACTTTCTTTTCATCTCCCCCAATATGTTAATACTGCTTATAGGGATGTTTGCTGTCAAGAAGTTGTGAGATTTTACATCATTATGTAGGTCAGTCTTCCTTTGCAACTTCTGCGTTTGGTGTGTGTGTGTTTTTCCCAGCCGAAGTTATAAAAACTGTGGTCTATTGTTTTTGCTACTGTTTATAATCCATCTGGATTGAAGGAGATATTTTTTATTTTTTCACAAGTGGATGTTTGATTTATCCAACACAGTCACTACATTCTTTCATCTCCATTGATTTAAAGACCCCACGTTGGTGCTTGACTCGTCAATTTTTTTCTAACAGATTTTACTTTCTCTATATATTTTTTATATTTTACTTTATATATTTTTTTACATGTAAATTATAAATAAATATATATATATATATAAGTATATATATATTTAGTATGATGTTAAGTATGTACCTTTTGAGCTAGGAGCTGCCTTTAGTTCCAGGTTATAGGGCAAAATCTTGTTTTCTTTTTAAAGGAGAGGGACCTGAAGCTGCTTTATGGAACCTGGGCTCTGAGCCTCTCTCTTTCTCCTCCCAGGCTGCCATTATTACCCTCCCGTCCCTGTCTGTAGCTCAGGTTACTCTGCTAAGCCTCAGCCCTCCGCTCTCCAAGGCACTTCTAGGAACTTGAAAGCAGGTCAAAACCTTGGCCTGGGCTCTGGTCTCAACCCTGCCACTCACTCCCTTCCCACAGGCCTCATCTGTAAGAGGAGGGTGTTTTAGACCTCCCTCTCTCCGGAGGTCTCCATGATGCCTTCCTGGGCTGATCGGGCGAGAACACTGTTGACTTATTGTGAGGGACATAGATGTCACTATTGTATTGATGCACGTTTTTTTCATCTAAACTTGTGATCATCATATTTACTTTCCTTGATTTTGTGTTTTGATTAATGACCCAAGTCATTTGGGCCTAAAAATACAGTGTTTGCGTCCTCGCTTTGTCCTTCTTATCCAATTAGCATCCTGGCCAGAACATTCTTTTCAGCTTCACTTGCAGTCTCCCTCCTCCTTCGTCCCTCCTTTACCAACCTGGCTCACGCCCGATCTATTTCAGCAGAATGACACCCTCTTGGAATTCACCTCCGGCACCTGCATGTTGCACACTACAGGGACATTAATTTTTGTCCTCATGTCATTCCCTGAGGCAGCCATCTCCTGTCTCTGAGCGTCCAGGACGCCAGCTCTTCTGCTTGCTTTGCTGACTCTATACTCTATACTCTCTGGCTGCAATTTGCACCTCTCATTACTTCTCTATCCGGTACAAGTTCTGCTTTCTGCTTCTCCAAACAGGCATTAGATGGTCTGTTTTTTTTTTTGCCCCCCTTAAGTTACTTCTTGTTTCTTTCCAACCCAACTGGAAAGTCCTCTCCCGACTTCCTCTTCCGGCACCTTCTCTGTAGTCAGCCACCTACGTTGCGTGGCTGCTCATCCTGAACTGTCACAGATTCCTGTGGGCCTCCTTGTCCCCAGCTCTCCGGTTTCCCCAGGTTTCACTGAGCCAAGATTTGGAGCCTGTCTGGCAAGGAGGACCATTTATCACCTAATGTGCTGTTCTAAGAAGGTCAAATTAAAGTTTTCTCTCTGGTGCATGGGTTTTAGCTGTTTGATTGACCGTCTGTTCCCTCAGCGTTTGTTTGTTAGGGATTCAGTAGCTTGTTTTCTGCTCTCCTTTAAGCAGTAGCACTTCTGAAAGTTTTGGGAAAAAATAGAAGAAAATATGAAATTGGAGAAATTGTTTGTTTTTGTTTCCCCCTATGCAAATTAGAAAAGTTCATCAAAAAGATTTTCATCTGAATCACAGATATGTGGCCTCCAAGAAACACAATTTGAGAATCACTGGTGTATGTGCAAGACAAAGAATGTTAATGAGGGATTGGTAACTGTAGGGGGAGTGAAATAGCATCGAAGAATCTGGAACTTGTGACAGTGGGGTTCTTTAAATTCCTAAAGAGACATCAGGAAATTAGATCTAGGGGCTTCATAATTGTTGCCAATAATCTACTTACTTAAGGGAGTTTTACATCTAGATGGTTATAGAGCTTTTCAGGAGGAAAATGGTCATTTGTAAATGAGAAGTGCTTCTCAGAGTTAGCATGATGGGCCAGGTGACGTGGGTGGGACCAGCACGAAGCTTCCCGCTGCTGTGAGCACTTATTCACGAAAAGCTTCTTGGTTATTGTTTGAGGAAGGCCTGGAGTAAGTCCGATCTCTCTCAGGGTTCTGCTTCATCTGTCTGATCATGTGGTTTGTTGCCTTTCCAGGAAGGTGCTGTGATGATTTTTTTTTTTTAAGATTTATTTATTTGTGCACACAGAACTGGGGTACAGGCCAGAGGCTCAGGGGCGGCGAGAGGCTTCACCAGAGACAGAGTGGGGAACAGAACAGGGAGATGGACGAAGTACACTGCTGAGGGGAGCAGCGGGCGGGTCAGGAGAGGTCTGCCGTGCCATGTGGTCACCTCCGGGGCAGGCGGGAATCAAACTCATGCGGAAATGGCTTTAGCTTCTCAGTGCTGTGCTTTAACCCGCTGCGCCACCCGGGAGGGCCGCTGTGATGATTTTGACAATTTTTTTTTATTAAAATAACATGGCCTGATAGCGTTATCTAAGTTGTGGCTGTGCATCGTTCTAAAGCCAGGCTGTGAATACTACATTCGGCTGTGGGTGATTTTGACGCACAGGGAAACAACAAATAATTTTCAAAGGGAGTTTATTATGAGAGGAGGCTCTTGCATTTTCGTAGAAAAGTGCAGGGCCGACGAGTATATTTTAAATCCAGACTCTGTCCTTTTTGTGACAAATGACTGATGTGCTCAGAACCAACCACAAGGCTGACAAGTGACCTTAAAAAAATATGTTGAAACCATCCGATATTTCTCTTTTTCTTCCTGGCTTATTTCACTGAGTAGTAGGGAACCAAATAAGGGATTGGGGTGGTGGTGGGAGGAGTAGTAATTATAACAAAGTAAAAATCAAAATCAACAGGCAACTGTAAAACAGAGACAATCTTTGGGGGGGGGAGGAGGAGGAAGAAAGTGGGTCAAAACAGGGGTGGGAAGAGCCCAAGAGACTACAGTGATGATACATGGGTGAATTGGTAGGGGAATTTCTTGGGGACCATGAACGAGATGATAAAACAAACACAGTATAAAAATGAAGGATGATGTCAAAAAAGATAAAAAAGGAAAAAAAAGTGTGTTGTGATTCCCCACACTCTCCCAGAGGAGGACGTGTTCGTGAGGGAAGGACAGCCTGGCTCCAGGTCACACTCCTTCTTGCTCAGCCTTTCACGTACGACAGTGGATTTTACGCCTGCGGAGCTCAGAATTAAAAATAGCAATGGCAAGGTTTTAGGGAAGTCTTTCGACAACCCCGATGCGCATCCATCTCAGTACCTTGCTAACCACCGTTAAGTACTGTCCATCCCGCTCTTTCCAGTCTGGGGGTGCTCGTACTGCTGCGAACCTTCTCGCTTATGCTTTTTGGTGAACTTCCGTGCCCCCAGGACATTCGGGGAGGTTGGCGCTGGGTCCCCCCAGGAGTGAGCCAGCTGCCAAGTGTCCGCCCCAGTCAGCCTCCGCACGGCGCGGGTCTGGAGCTCAGGGTGTACTAATGCGTCCTCACAGCAACTCTCAGTGTCAAGGGCATGAAGACACACAAGCTTGAGAACGAAATGAGCTCTTTCCTCCTTCCCCTGCCCAGGGGTCGCCAGCCCTCTGTGGGTGACTGCTGGTCTCGCCCTCATGCTGGGAGTTCTAGCTGTCATTACAGCCCTGCGATTCAAGTTTTACGTCAAACTCTATTTGCTTTTACGATTTTTTTTTTGATGCTTACAAGAACTGGGTACAGACCAGAGGTGTGCGGGTTGGGGTGAGAGGCTTCACCAGAGATAGAGTGGGGAGCAGCACAGGCAGATCTGCTGAAACACACTGCTGAGGGGCGCAGCAGGGAGACAGGAGAGGTCTGATGGGCCCTGTGGGTCACTCCCTTGCCAGGGGTCGAACTCATGCTGCAGTGACTGGAGAGAGCTTCATAGTGTTACAGGGTAGCCCAGAGTGGACTGGGCCACCTGTCTGTGGGGCCTCACCCACACACTCACAATTAGGTTAAACTTCAGGCACACACAAAAGGGTCAATAATGGGTTTATTTACAAAAGAGGAAAGGAATAGGAAACAGCCCAGGGAAAGAGAGCGGGATACAAAGTCACTGGAATACCTTATGGCTAGGCTGACTGAACACACCGAGTCACCCCGTCAGGGGAGCTGCTTCCCCAGTGAGAGAGAGATGCAATCGCGCCCTATTTATCCCCCAAATGTCCCAGAATTCCTGCTAGCTCCGCCCTTGGGTCCTCCCAGTTCTCTCCCTGGTACTGCTGGGAGTTGTAGTTTCCAATCACTGGAGTGGTATGTAGGGTCCAGAAAGCTGGAGTAGGGGGTGGAATCCATAAGACTCTGCAGAGTTCCTTTAGGACATGCTTCCCCTTAACAATAGTGCTGAGACTTAACTCCTTGCACCACCAGGGAGGGCCCTTCAAACCTCATTGTACAGAAGAGAAAATGAAGGCTGTGGAGGACAGAGGAGAATCAGAAGTGGCTGTGCACTCTGTCCTGCTCACCCTCTCATTCCAGGCTACTTAAAACGCACGTGGGCCTAGTTCCTTGGAAGAGGCCAGTGGGTCTCCCTCGTTGTAGTATCTTCCTAACATCCTTCCATGTGCCCGTGTAAAGGGGAACTCAACTCAGGGTAGGTTTTCATTTAGAAATTCATTCAGCATCGGCCAATTTTTAGAAGTCGAGAATCAAAGGTGTGATAGGAGCTCCTGGGGCCTTTTTATCCACCTAGCAGTCTGTTCTCCTTTCCAGCCTCCACCCAGCTTCTGCCCACCCTCTTCAGGACAGTGGGATCTAATCCCTAGACAGCGCGTGGGTGAGAGGCTTCTTTTGCTCTCTGCACCTTTTGGTGAATTTGCCTTATGGCATTTTGAGCGGGGAAATGAAAAGATAATTACCTATCTAATAGAATTTATAAGAATGAGTGCAAATATTTCCATGGTATCTGTCTAATGAGCACATCATGAGATTTCCAGAGTCAGGCAAAAGTCACACTCTCCTTTATTAAAATGGAATTATGTTTTCTATTAAAAGTTTGCAAGATTTAATAGGTTGTGGTTTCCCGCACTACCTCATACTGTACGATAGTGTCGGGATATTCCTTGTAGATGAAATGTGTGTGATCTGTATTTAAAGGTAAGTGGCTTACTGGGGACTCTTTAGGTAGGCTCCCCAGTGGAGGGGTTCCCAGGGTGTGAAATCATCTGGGTGTGGTATAATCCACCCCGCAGCTTCAAGCCACGGTCCTGGCCACCAGACTGGGCCAGGCGTGCAGCGTGTGAAGCCTTAAGCTAGGACCTGGAGTCGGGAAGGTGAGGATGAAGCAGCCTCTTCCCTTCAGGAATTGTGGGAGAGGCGGGTTTGTAACACCTGTAAGTAGCAGGTGCAAGGTAGAAGCTGTGAAAGCAGAGCTTAGACTGGCTAGAGTTTTGGTCCTTCCAGCACCTTTTGCCACACCACCTCAGGGTCCCCCAGAAACGGGTCTTGAGGCAAAAGGGGAGTATAGGGAACATCTAGGGAGCTGGGAGTGGGGGGAGACATGGAAAGCAGCCAGCTGAGCGTGCACTACTAGCAGGTGAAAGCCGTGGGCAACCGGGGCCCAGCCAGGGCTGGATTCTGTGGGGACTCTGCGGGGACTACCCCACATCATGACCCCCCCCCCTGAGTCCTGGCGCTGATATTTTCCATCAGTCAGGGGTTGAGGGTGTTGTCAACTCCCCGGTGCTCCTGACCAGAGCACCCTCGAGAGAGCCCTCAGGTGCTGGCAGCGGGAGGCCAATGGACAGGTGTGCACAGTAAGGTGGGAGCGCACGGGCAGGTGCCTACAGCCCCTGTTGAAAGGTAGACGAAGTTATCAGGATACGTGTAGAGTCGCAGGTGAGTGGATCTGGGGACACTTGACCAGAAAGAGGCGGTAGTGGTGGGCTGAGGAAGCGGGGCTCCCTGGGAATGTGGCAGTCACGCTAAGGGGTGCTGGACATTGGGCTGCAGGAGGGAGTGAGAGTCAGAGTGGACATCGCAGAAATCCTGGAGGGGGAGGGAAAGGTGTGCAGACGGGAGAGCGTGGCTGGGAGCGCCAGTCTGTGGCGGGGAGCAGGTGAATGGGGAGGAGGAGGGAAAGCTGAGTGCAGGTGGCTTGGGGGGCCAGCAGCCTCAAGTCCCCCCTAGAGGTCTTCGTGTGGCCTGGCTGTCCTTTATTTCCTGTGCTTAGAAGCTGGCAGGCTGATGCCCTCGGCATTAATTAGAGACTGGTGTAGGTACACATTGCCTCTACCCAAGCTAGGTAGAGCAGGCTGCTGCCCGTCCCCACCTGGGACCAGAGTGCCATGGTTTCTGGAAGAGGGGTGGGTCTCTGGGTCTCTGTGCATGGAGGGGGTTTTGCAGAGCGGGGCTGAGTGGGGCCGGGGCACTCTGGGCAGGCCCCAGTGCTGTTAGCAGTGGGCTTTGGGTCCAGCTGGGGAGCACTGAGACCTTAGGGTCCCGGAGGAACGTCGTGATGGAAGGGAACTGGAAAGGGGTTGTGAGTGCCACACCCCTTAGCGTGACTGCCACATTCCCAGGGAGCCCCATTTCCTCAGCCTGCCACTACCGCCTCCTTCTGGTCAAGTGTTCCAGGATCCAGTCACCAGGGACACTGAACAGTGTCCTATGATACGTTTGTCTACCTTTCAACAGTGGCTTCCGCTGTTAGCACCTGAGTTTACGCTGTATGTAGCAGGTACCAGGAACTTGTACAGAAGGAGACCATGACAGTGGGCAAGATTAAGGGCAGAGGAGTTAAGTAGGCTTGAATTTCAAGTCAGGCTCCCCACTGCTTGCTAATGTGATGTTGGGCACATTTCTTTCTCTCCCACAGCCTTATTTCCCTTATCTGTAAATGGAGACAATAATAGCACCTACTTCATAGAGTTCTTGCGAGGATCATATGTGATCATGCACATAAAAGCCTCAGATCAGTCCCAATGCCGGGTTGAATAACTTGACATTGTCACTTGACACCACCCTGCAAGCGCTATGCGTAGCTATTTAAAGAGCAGCCTCCCAGGGCAGGTCGATGTGAGGCTGCTATCATGCTTCCCTGGGGAGAAAGGGAGCCTAAGCTCTCAGTGTAGCCGAGGAGAAGAGAATGGGTTTGTTTCAGGATTATGTCTGGTTAAAAGGAACAGAAAATCTAACTCAAACTGATTTAAGAGAGGCCCTCCCTGGTGGCGCAACGGGTTAGGACGCAGCACTGCAAGCTGGCTGCTGCTGCCTCAGTGTGAGTTCGATCCCCGCCCGGAGGTGACCCACACGGTGCGGCAGACCTCTCCTGCTCCTGAGCCGCCCGCTGCTCCCCTCAGCAGTGTGCTTCGTCAGTCGGCCTGTCCAGCTCCCCACTCTGTCTCTGGTGAATCCTCTCACCGCCCCTGCACCTCTGGCCTGTACCCCAGTTCTGTATGCAGAAATAAATACATCTTAAAAGAAAGCGATAGAGCTTTGCCGTGTATTTAGTAAAGGGCACAGATGTACACAGCCTTCGGCAAAGCCTGCTCCATCAGCACAGTCTCCAAAGACCTTTTTCTGTTTCTCGTGTCCTCTGGTTGGGTGGCTCTAGACGGCTGCAGAGCTTCTCACGCCAGCAGCCGTGACCAGTGGAGACCCAGCGCCTGGGCAGCTCCCCTGGCGGACGAGGCCACTCCTCTCCCGGCTCTTTCATCAGCCATCTCCACACATTTCATTGACTGAACCTGGATGCTTCCTCAGTTCCTCAAGGGTTGTGGCTTCCAGGAGGACTGAGCTGTGCCCACTGTTTCCACCAGCTGGTGCCCGCTCCTGGAGTCACTTCTGCTCATTTCCACAGCAGAACCAGGCAATTCTGGGTTCTCTTGTGGGGAGGGCAGGGGGGTGGAGGCTGGTGTCCAACTGTGGAAGGCACCAGGGCACGTTTTTTATGGCTCTCCAGAGTGGCATTGGTGTGATGGGGTGAGAGAAATGGAAGGCAGAAGAGCGTGCCCAGCTAGGGCACCTGGTGGCTGGGCGTGTGCTTGACTGGCAAGAGAAACTGGGGGGTCAGCCTGTGGGCAGAGGGTGGGGAGGGAGCTACCGCGCTGGACTCTAAATGTATTGATTTCTGGTCACCAACAGAGGACTCGCTGTGGCCAGTGTCAGCTTAATTTCAATCAAGAGGGTAGGCGCACTTTCTCCCCTCAACCTCCCTCCCCCCACCGGCCCCGCTACTGGAGCACCTTGTGTCCACCTGGACGTGGAGATCAGAAATGAATGAAGAAGAGGGTGCGTGCTTACTGCAGCTATAGAATCTGGCCCTCGTGGCCGCACCTTGTCTGGGCTGGTTACGCACGGGGCTGCCTTGCTGTTTCTGGCTACTCTGAGTGGTCCAGGCTTTAAAGGGATGGGCAAAACCGGAAGATCTGTGGAGCACAAGCCCCTTGGTGAGCGCGTAAGTGGAGGTGAGGAAGGACCTTGGGAAAATGCCAACGTGCTGAATGCAGTCTCATAAACCAGTGTTTGGCCCCGGGGAGGTCTGGAAAAGAGGTACTGCTTTCTAAAGACCAGTGAAAAGTTTGCTTCCAGTCCGTTGAAGGCCAAGGATATTAAGCTCACATCACCTGGGGCAAACAGCCCTGAACTAAGAATCTTAAATCTTGACTCTAACCTGTTTTACCACTGAGCAGCCTTTCTGGTCGGGGTGTGACTCTCAAGCTCCCTGCATCCCACTTTTCACAAGCAAAACCACAGCAAGGAACTAGATTTCTAGTGTGCTTTTGGCTCTCAGGCACGATGATTCTGTAATTCTAATGGTTTACTGAGCACTTGGCTGGGAGAGCTGAGTGCTGAATAAATGCAAGATGTGAACTGTTTGCTATACACGAGGGAGAGAACCAAAGGGCAATATGAAAAGACAGAGTCTTTATGTTCCTCAGCAAGCTAATGGTGCAGCAAAATGACCGTGTCTGTATCTAGCTAGATCTAAATAAATTCACTGGCCAAGGAACAAACGGATCTGAAACATATTTTCCAATTTGTGTATACAAGAAGCATGTTATTTATTCCTGAGGACATGGAAAGGGAGCTATTGCTGAACAGCAATGGAGAATGGTCACTAGTGTGAATCCATCTGGAGGCCACGTTTTGACGCGAGGGGATCACTGGTAAGCTGCTCAGATTTCAAAGACGTGCTCTAGAAAGCAGTCTCCTCGGACTTGTCTTTTCTCTGTTGTTAGTTAGCCTTCCTTGGAGGGGAGGGTTTGACATCATTACACCTTAGTGTGGTTCCTTGGAAGGTGGCATGAAATAATAGTCACTGCCACTGTGAGCATGGATGATCAAATAATCCTGCAGCCATTATAAAGCTGGAATTCCTTGTTGTTGGGGTTCTGTAGAATTTGGAAGTTCATTGCTTGTCGAAGAGAGCTAGAAAACCCTTCTCAGAGAGAGAGAACATGATTGTGGTGGGAAGAGTATATTTTGCAAAGCTCCCAGTGAAAGGCCCCTTTGGGTGCATACTGGGGCAGGATGCTAAAGCTGGAGACGATTCAGCTCTTGATGCCTTTGAGCCACTGAGTTTGGGGAGATGGGATGCTCCTGACAGCTGCCATGAGGGCTCAACATGAGGAAACCTTTGCGATATGGCCCAGAATGATGGCCCAGATTCTTGCATTCATTCATTCACTCATTCACTAATTAATTCATTCATTCACTCACTCATTCATTCATTCATTCATTCACTCACTCACTCACTCGCTCAACTAGTTTTATGGACTCAATTCCAGACTTGCTAGGTTTGATTTTCTTCCAAACATCTTCAAAAAGAGATGACACAAAGCTCTAAAATAGCTACTGCTCTGTGGATAGGGCCTGCCCAGTGGCACAGCAGGGTCTAAACTTACTGGGCATTTATGCCAGATGGAGTCACATACCCGCATTTCATAAAAAAAGGGGCAGACTTACATATGATTGAATAACTGGGCTCAAATCGCACAATGATGGAGGTGGCAAGCCCAGATGAGGAAGCTGGTAAGCTTTTTGTAAAATTTATTATAGGAAGTTTCAAAATACACAAAAGTAGGAAAATAATATTGTGAGCCTAAAGTGTAGCATCACCCAGCCACAGTCACAATTAGGTCACCTTGTTTATTGATAACTACCACTGGATTATTTTGGTAACAAATATCATTTCATATGCAAATATTTCAATGTCTCTCTAAAAGAAGCCAAGGATTTTGAAAAACAACTCCAATTCATTATCATATTTCCCCAAATTAAATTCAGTTGCTTTATGGCAATGGCTATTATGTGAATTCCCCATTGTCTCATTAAAATTTTGTTCAAATCAGGTCTAGTAAAGTCCATTTATCACAATAAATTGATCTGTCTCTTGACTCTTCTACCCATGGTTCCAACCCCCCTTTTTCTCTTTTACTTTATTTGTTGTGACACACATGTGAACTTCTCCCTCCTCCTCTTCCTTCTCTTTTTTTCTCCCCATAAGGACCCATTTTCAAGTATTTGCTATTTAGCCTCTGAGACTTTGGAGGCAGACACACATAAATAATATACGTAGTTGTTCATCTGCATGGCCTTTGCATGTTGCAGAAGGTAGTGGCTTCTCATCTTTCTGATAACGTTAGGATCCTCCCAAGGGGCTGGCTCCTGTATGACAATTTACCCCAGTGATGCTCACTTAGGTTGTATACCTGTCGACATTTTCTCCCGGAAAGGCAGACTCAACATCATTCTTTTCTGTTCTGTTCTGTTCTGTTGTCATGGACACAGTAGAAATAATACCCACTAGTCTTTAGAGATTGCTTTACTTTACATGAAACATTTTTGTAACCTTTCTTATAGAATATGTTGACTTAGAAGTTAAGGATATTTCCTTGCTGGAAAGTAGATTTGAAATAGAAATGACAATTCTGTTGCAGCATTATTACTCTGATTTATTTTAAAGCATTTATCTGCCCAACGTGTACTGGCAGTGTTAATAATAGTTGCATGAGTGGGCACCTCCAGTGAATAAGACACGCTCACCTGGAGGCAATGGGTGAGAGTTGCAGGCCAGCCTCCAGGGGCACTGGATGGAGACCATGCCCTTAGAGAATACAAAGAAACAAAAAAGACAAGCAGTTCAGGAGCCTAAACTGGTTGCATTCAGGCTAACCCTGCCTCTCCTATATCCTAAAATGGGATACACCCTGACCCCCACCCCCATGAGCAGAGGCTCAGACGCTGATACCAGAATCGAGCTTGTTCCACCTGACAGTACCTACCACTTGCAGGAAAGAGAGAAAGAGGTTTTCTAAATCACTGAAAATCCTGTTAGATCAAATCCTATGAGATTGCCAATATTCGTTTGCTTTTGACTTACAAAGATGCAAACTTTGGAATATATACAAACAGTGGAATATTATTCAGTCTTCAAAGGAAGACACCCTGTCTCACACTATAACATGGATGAAGCTTCAGGACATTATGCCAAGTGTAATATGCCAGAAAGACAAACACTATGATTCTTAGGGTTGCCAGAGTCACAGAGGCAGAAAGTAGAATCGTGGCTATAGCTGGAGGCAGGTGGGGAGCCGTTGTTCAACAGGTGCAGTCTTTCAGTTTTACAAGGGCGGCGTCAAAGTGGTGATAGCTGTACAATATGATGAGTGTGTGTGACCGCCCCGGAGAACACTGAACAATGGTTAAGATGGTCCATTTTTTTTTAAAGATTTATTTATTTATTCATACAGAACCGGGGTACAAGCCAGAGGCTCAGGGGCGGTGACAAGCTTCACCAGAGACAGAGCGGGGAGCAGAACAGGCAGATCGACGAAGTCCACTGCTGAGGGGAGCAGCGGGCGGGAGAGGTCTGCCGCGCCATGTGGTCACCTCCGGGGCAGGCGGGGATCGAACTCATGCTGAAGTGGCTTTAGCTTCTCAGTGCTGTGCTTTAACCCGCTGCACCACCAGGGAGGGCCAAGATGGTCCATTTTATATTGCATATTTTAGCAAAATAAAAACATTGGGAAAAAATGCCAAATTTTATACTTAGTGTATTTCTAAACATATTCATACTTTACAATGTTAGCATTTCTAAGTACTGTGAACAATACTTTTGGTTGTTTTTAAAAGATTTATTTATTTATGCATACAGGGGTGGTGAGAGGATTCAGCAGAGACAGACTGGGGAGCAGAACAGGCAGATCAACAAAGTACACTGCTGAGGGGAGCAGCGGGTTGATCAGGAGAAGTCTGCCATATGATGTGGGTCACCTCCAGGGCTGGGGATTGAACTCACACTGAAGGAGCTGCGCTAGCTTGCAATGCTGCATCTAACCCGTTTTGCCACCAGGGAGGGCCACTCTGAACAATTTTAAGCAGGATAGCCATTCCCTCCCTACCCCCCAGAAGTAAATAGCGATTTTACTTAATAAATAGGACACTGAATTTAATGAACAGAAAAGACTAAGTTGTCATATTTATTTTGTGGAGCGAAATAATAATTTTGAAGTGCTAGAGATGCATGCAAATAATTGGGACTTGAACAGTTTATTCTTCTTGTAATCATGACCTCTCTAAAGGGGAATCAGCTAAGCCATCGCTTGGAGAGAGGAAATTATAGCCTCCACCCTGTCGCCTAAAGTATGTGCTCAGAGTCTAACAACAGTAATATCATTAATTATCAGCAGTGGAAAAATACAATTGAAATCTGGATTGTCTGTTAAGGCAACTGTGCAGGGCAGGAGATCATTTAAGCCAAACTCTCAACAGAGGATGGCAACGTTAAGAGCATTAAGAAAGAAAGACAAAAAAAAAAACAACAAAAAACAAAACAAACAAACAAAAAAAAACAAACCCTTTTGAATAGATGAAATCTCAAAAGAAGACAGAAGAGAGCTTTCTAGAGACGTGCTGAAATGCTGAAAAATGCTTCCCGTGGCGTCAGTGCTGAGAGCTGATACTGTGCAGGGCGCTAAGTGGCATTTGTTGCAGAAACGGAAAGCATTGTGGACCAGGTCACATTCATGTCTTAATGAAATCTCGAATTAGCATGGTGAATCTCGCGCCTGTTGTGATACTTTTTCCTTTACAGTTCTGGGCTTCCAGGAGGCATTTTCCTCCTTCCACATATCCGTCCGGCCTCTGGCTGCGTGTGCAGAGTGGAATCATTTCCCTTTCAGACTTTCGTCGACTTCCTGGCAGGGCTTTTATTTCCACAATGCCGATCACATTGCTTCCCGGCGCCCACAGAATATTCCCGAGAGCCTTCGCCTCTGGATCCAGGTCACGCACCCTCCTGCGGTAGAGACTTGGAGTGGGAGAGGCTGCGCCCCGGAGCCACGCACGCAGCAGCCAGGATTGGGGAGCACGGGAGAGACTGAGCTGGGCGATGATTTGCCTCTGGCCTAACTCTGGTCTCCTGTGTGCCGCTGAGTCTCCGTACAGTCGCCGTCACCCTGTCATCCTTGTGAAGGCTCCCCGGAGCATCGACTAGGCCCAATACCCTGCACAATACCCTGAGGAACTGAGTTTATTAAAAAGGATTTTTTGGGCCCTCCCTGGTGGCGCAGCGGGTTAAAGCACAGCACTGAGAACCTAAAGCCACCTCCGCATGAGTTCGATCCCCGCCTGCCCCGGAGGAGACCACATGGTGTGGCAGACCTCTCCTGACCCGCCCGCTGCTCCCCTCAGCAGTGTACTTCGTAGATCTGCCTGTTCTGCTCCCCACTCTGTCTCTGGTGAATCCTCTCACCCTCCACATCTCTGGCCTGTGACCCCAGTTCTGTATGAATAAATAAATATTTAAAAAAAAAAAGACTTTTTTTTTAAGATTTATTTATTTGTACACACAGAACTGGGGTACAGGCAGAGGCTCAGGGGCGGCGAGAGGCTTCACCAGAGACAGAGTGGGGAGCAGAACAGGCAGATCGACGAAGTACACTGCTGAGGGGACAGCGGGCGGGTCAGGAGAGGTCTGCCGCGCCATGTGGTCACCTTCGGGGCAGGCGGGGATCGAACTCATGCGGAAGTGGCTTTAGCTTCTCAGTGCTGTGCTGTAACCCGCTGCGCCACCAGAGAAGGCCAGAAAAGGAATTTTTGATAATAAATCTTGAAGCTTTTACCACATTGGGATTCTTTTTGAACTACGAAGTGTGGGCCCAGTTGTAGAGACCCCACGTAGGTGGCTTGGAGGGAGTCCAAGCCTTAGTTCCCGGAAGCGCCTTGGGAGAGGCACATGGCCGCAATGGCTGTGATTCACACAGCTCAGGGTGGCGGGGCCAGTATGCGGGGTCACCAGCATGGGGACCCCAGCTCCGCTCCTCCCTCTACAGGGCTACTTGAGGTACCGCCCTCCTCCACCGTGTCGGGCCCTTCTCCAAGAGGACCTGATTCCCTCACGTCTTCACCTAATGAACTTCAGTTCTCTTCAAACCCCAGCTCAAGAGTGACCCCCTTTCCAAGCTGTACAGACACCCGTGACTCGGGTGCTTGCCACATTGTGCTGTCCTTTGCTTTCTGGTTTGGCTGTGCGCCTGGTGTGAGCGCTTCTCTCGCGCGGGTCTCCTGCCTTCCTACGCCAGGTATTGAGTAAACGTCAGTGTCTGGTGAATACGGGATGGGGAGTGACAGAACGGGTAGTTATGAGTCAGACTCTTCCTATAGAGGACTCGGGTAACTGTTCAAAGTCCTTAATTTTGTCCTCTGGGTAAACCGCCCCCCCCACTTTCTTATAGCTGGCTCAAGTCTCCTCTTCTGTTGGATCATTGGGAAGAGGAATTTTCAAGACCTAGTTTGCATTACATCCAAAGCATTCTTCTGCACACGAGTATTTTGAAGATCAAATCTTTGTCTATACCATCGTGAAGTGAGTCTGACTGTTACTCAAGAAGTCTGAATGTCCTCCTTTCTGGAGAATTCCAGAATTCCAGGACAACTGGATAGTGAGTGAGGAGTGGTTCCAGGGGAGGAAAGGCTGGATTTACCCTGGAGGACTGGAGCACCGCTCATCCTGGCTTGCTTCTGTGGCGCTCCTCACTCTCCTGACCTCTGTCCCTGGCTGGTCAGTCGTGTCTAGTGGGTCCGCCAGCCCTCACGGTTGCTGACTTGAGGAGCTGTTGGTTGAAAAGGGGGTTCTTGCCACTTGAAGATGACATTCTGCTTGGAAAGCCCAGTTAAGATATTCCATATTCCCAAAATCTAATCCCTGAAAGTACAATCTCCACCATTTAGCTGAAAGATTTATTAGTGTAACTCGTTATATATTTAAGGGAAGAGTCGAAATGAGGACTTTAACAGTCATGATTTATTTACTACCTCTGAAAGAGAAGTTATATGAGCTTAAGTTTGCATCAAGAGAAACTGATTCTTGGGCGCCCCTGGTGGCGCAAGGTGTTAAGTGTCAGCACTGTGAAGTTCTCCACAGCCCCTGTAGCATAAGTTCCATCCCCGGCCTGGGACCCACATGGTGCAGCAGACCTCACCTGTCTCACCTGCTGCTCCCCTCAGCAGTATATTTCAGTCCGCTCCCCACTCTGTCTCTGGTGAATCCTCTCATTGCTCCCTTACCTCTGGCCTGTACCCCAGTTCTTGTATGCATAATAAATAAAAAAAGAGAAACTGAATCTCTTTCTGTATGTGAAACTATCAGGGATTATAGTTTTGACATGGTAAAGAATATTTTCTTATTGTGTTGAATATTACTTTATGAAATGACCATGAACTATGAATAAACATTAACAGGGATGTTAGGATGGTTATTCTCTCAAATCCTCAGGGTGTGTTTGTGAAAAGCCAATTATTCTGTCTTACTAAGCTTTAATTCTTTTAATAAAACCACGGGTATTGAGAAAAAGTGGCTTGAGACAAGGTTCAAATAAACAAATAATTTTTGGTGAAGGTCTTGAAGGATGACTTTGTGGGGGTTCAAATTTTAAATGCCTCTTTATAATTTCCCAGCAACTATCAATTTTTTGTTTCTGCATTAAGACATTTTGTGATTTTATAAAGCATAGTGAAGAGGTTTGTTGAGGAGGGATGCTCACGACCTGTGTCGGTGCATCTCTGCAGGCAACGTCACTGCAAAGCTCTAGTGAGTGTGAAACAGGTAGAATTTGGGGTTCAAGCCTTGCCCCTGCTTTTACAGCCTGGCTGTGTGGCTAAGCCTGGGTGGATACATTCAACCTGAAAGGTATTGATTTTTCTTTTATCTCTTTTGTAGGCGTTTTCATTTATTCTTAGGTAGGTAGTAATAACTCCCCAATACACAGTGAGTGAGTGTTTACCACCAGCAGCCTGGGCCCAGTTTTATTTCAACTTTATGGCTAAGAATGGTTACTTGATTCCCCGGAAAGTCACCAGAGAGAGACTCAAGCATAATTTGGCAAATGTGTTTTCCACATTCCACAGATAGCAATTGCAAAAGTCTGTCTTAAGCCAGGTGCTGCTCACAACACCCACTGGCCAGTGCTTGGTGGAGAATTGAGTACCTCAGAATGGGTCTCCTGGATCCCTGCTCATCATCATTCATTGTATTTCTTTTGGAAAGCTTTTTCACATCAGGCCTTTCTCTCCCTCACTGTGGAATACCTGTCAAACACCCATTTTCTACATTTGTTTAAGATTATAATTGCAATCACAGCTAAAACTTCCTTCTAGAATTTTCTAATCTTTGGTCAATAGTGTCATAATAAAAATGATTACTAAAGTTTCTAATTGTAGAACATGTGCCTCCTTCTGGAAGCTTCTTGAGCGCAGAGGTGGTGCCCTCCTTTTCTTTCATTTCTCCACGCTTAGCAGAATTTCTGCAGCCACTTTGTGGGCATAAGTAAACAAGCCTTATTCGATGACCGATAGTGGATATAAAAAACTACCTTTTAAAAAGAGAGCAGGGTCAACAGAGTAGCAATGTTCTGGGTGGGTGGGTGGGGGGAGTTAATTTCATTTGCAGCTGACAGGAAGTGTGGGGTGTTTTATATGAGGCACCTGCTCCTTTGCCCCATCCTGCTTTTTCAAAGCTAGAACCTTTACAGTTTTTGGTAAAAAGGGAATTGGTAACAGAAAATTAATGAGAGGATGACAATCCTCACAGTTGGGTAGTAGTGTTTCTGTGACATATAAGCTTGTGTGATTGTGATCAGTTCAGATTTTGGGGGTGTTAAGTCATGTTCTGTGAACAGAAAGCCCAAGAACAGGCCATTGTCACCAGGTTGTGGGTTCCTGTGTGGCACTTATCCCCATAATGGGCACTTATCTGCATAATGTTCCATGGGGAAGGAGCAGGCAGGGTCTCTGCCTTTCTTTTTTAAAATTTATTTTATCTCTCTATATTTCACGTCATTCTTCCTCTCAGGTGTGGTCCCCATAGAATCCCCACCCCCAGTTCACCTGTCACCATCTCCATAGTCCCTTGTGTTCTCCCTGGGCCCCCTGGTATGATCCCACACCCTTCTCCTCCCCTGCAGAATGTCTCTGATTTATAGTTTCCTGTTATTTATTTATTTATTTTATTTTGGCCTTTCAATTGTGAATTTTCAGCTCTCTGCTTTGAAGGGATGGGCAGAATTTCTGAGAAGCTTGACTGCTTTGCTGGACTTTGGGACTTTGTGCTCATCAGGTAAACTGCCTGGATTGAAAATTTTGTCTAAATCTGTGTGACTGAGTTGACACAAGAAATTAGCCATCATGACAAGGCAAGAAGATAGGAAGAGCTCTCAGTGGAAAAAATAATCTACTTAAAGTCCTCAAGGCAAGAAGGAGACTTTAGGGCACAATCAGTGTGGTTGAAGCCCCAGAGCCATGTGGCTGGGTGACAAGGGACAAGAGCCAGAGATTTACATGACTCAATTAGATATGATCAAAGCCAGTATCTTTTCTTCAACAGTTTAAAATTATGAGCTGGTTTTAACACATCGTATGAGCTTGTATTTAAAAAATCAGGCAATACAGAACAATGCCAAGATGAAAGGTAACAAATCACTATAAAACTTTCACCATCCAGAAATAACTTTTATTGATAGTGGACATCATGTGTCCAGAGCAACAGATGGCAAAAATTGTCTGGGAAAAATGGTATTGCAGCATATAATACCATTTTCTTAACAAATATTAAATTTCAGCTTGCTTGAATTTAATAGGAAACAAGGATGAAATAAAATGAAAAGCATCACTGGGTTTCAGAAAGATGTCTGTGTCACTGTTGATGGGATTCTGATAGTTTCTGCCATACTTAAGATAACTTGTCTGAGTGGTGGCTTCACAAATATTTGCTGAATGGGTGTATGCGTATGTGTCTATATTATTTGTTTCTGAGAATTGATTTTTCTCAAACTGAGATAATAATTCAGTCTTGTATAGCTTTGAACTCAAGGTCGATTTTGTGTTTGTTCATGGGTTATTAATTCTTTGCAAACATTCGTTGAGACATTATTTCTCAGGAACCATGCTAAGGCCCGGAATGCATGTCATCATGTCACCCTTGTTCCCGTGACTCTCTAGGCTGAGAACTTCCTGCTAGATCTGCCTTTATCTTGGTTCAACCTCGTCCATGGTTGTCCAGCCTCTCACTCTGGGGCTCCACCCGCACTGGCCTCTGATTTTGCTCTTGAACGCAACTTCTTGCCTTGAGGCCTTTAAGTAGATTATTTTTTCCACTGAGAGCTGTTCCCTATCTTCTTGCCTAGTTATGATGGTTAACTTCTGTGTCAAGTAGGCCAGCCCCTTGGGTGCCTAGATATTTGGTCAGACATGATTCTGCCATGTCTGTGAGGGTGTTTCTGGATGAGATTAACACTTGAAACAGTAGATTGGATAAGGGGATTACTCTCTTCCATGTGGGTGGACCTCATTCATCAATTAGGCTCGGATACAACAAAAGACTAAGTAAGGGAGAACCTGCTCTCTCTACTTGGTTGTTTTTGAGCTGAGGCATGTGTTTACTCCTGCTTTTGGACATGGACGGTGACTAACATTGTTGTCTCTCCCATGTCACCAGTTTGTCAGCTACAGATATTGGAACTCTATGTATCTGTAAATTAAATAATTTATTCCTGTTGGTTCTGTTTTTTTGTAGAACCCAATTAATACACTTAGATTTTCTTAACTCCTTCAACTCAAGCAACTCTTCTTGAGGGAAGCCATCTAGACACTTCCAGAATGAGTTAGACCCCACTGTTACACACTTTGTACTTTTTGTTAATGGGATATTTAGAGTATAATTTCACATTGATTATGTGTTTACTTGGTTGTCTTTCTCCCCTACTAGATTCTAAGTGCTATGTGGTCAGGATGCCTACGCCCTTATCAGTGTATCCTCATTGCCTAGAAAATCTTTGTCATATAGTAGATACTTAATAAGCATTTCGTTTTGAATAATCTTGAAAATTAAGTAAAACATGGTTCTTATCCTCAAGGAGCTTCTATTTAACTGAGTGTGAAAAGTGCTATGAAGGAGTTAAACCTGTAGATTGTTTTGAAGGGTGTTTTGTTTTGAGGTGCTGGGTAATGCAAAGTGCCTGTCTATGTGGAGGTGGTGTTGGTGGGAGGGACGGATTGAGATAGTTCAGGAGAAAAGGCTCACTATCCACAGTCAGTGAGGGTAAGGACTCAAAAGCATGAAGATGAGCGACAGGGTCAGAGACTTGCAGGTCATTCTGTGTGAGTATTACTGAGTCATAAGCAGGTAGTGGAAAGGATAAAGTTGGAGAGGCTTATGAAGCAGGATATGATAGATACTTCAAATGCCCCTGTAAACTTATGCAGCATAATATAATAAAAAAGTTTTCAAAATGAAATACATTAATTACATTTAGGGAAAAATTATCCATAGTGTGATATACACAGGCACTCTGCATTATCCAGCACCTCCCAACCATCCTTCAAAACAACCTACGAACATCTACAAGTTTAACTCCCTCATAGCACTTTTCACACTTCAGTAAAGTAGAAGGACCTTGAGGATAAGTCCATGTTTTATTTAACTTTCAATATTATGTGAAAACAAGTCATTTTGTTTGTCTCACTGAATAAAAAATAAATCTAATTTCTTGTAATCTTACGGTTTATTCTGATTTTTATGTGAAGTCAAGGAGGTAAAGCTTGCTCTAGAAAATAAAACCATAATTAAGCTTATGGAGAAGACATTTAAAAACTAAATTTAGATGATCTGGTTAACAGAGATAACCTGGATCCCTCGATAAAGCATTGTTGTATAAAATGTATTATTATAAAAATGGGTCAGTAATATAACATATAAATTATGTAGATATCCTTTGTATGAAAGGATGTCATCTAGGGAAGTGATAGCATGTAACATGTGCTTATGATTTATAACTTCTAACGTGTGGGTTGTTAAGCCATATTCTGATTTTTTTTCTGTTGACCGATAGAATAAGCTTCATGAATATAATAAATTGTCCCCTAGTATTTTCTCCTAAGAAATATAGTTCTCTTCTTAATCCTACCAATAACTAGGTAGTAGATTGATACAATATCAGTGTAAAAGAAGAAATCATAGATGTTGCCAGAGACAAAATATAGATTATCTGTAAGGAATGGTAGTAAACTAATAGTAAGTTTCTCTCAAAAATAGTAGTTGCAAGGACTGAACAAAATGATGACTTCCTAGTGCTGAAAAGAAAATTCAATGTAGAATTTTATACTCAAACAAATTAGTATTCAGGAATAGATGAGCCAACTCCTGTTGATTCTGTTTTCTGTAGAGAAGTAGAAAACAATGTTGGCAAATATAAATATGAGCTGCATTAAAAAAACCAATTTATGGGAATTTTGAAACAAGGTGAATCTAAGAACAGACAGTGGCAACAAATATAGAAGAAGGGGGTTGGGAGTTTGGAATGAAAATATTCTAAATTTGTATTAATTGTGTGTAGGACTCAGGTACTTATTAACTTCAGGTCTGTTGATCAAATATGTTTATTGAAAGTTTAATAGTAGTCACTCAGAGAATAAAAATAAAAAACATGACTACAGTGTAAGCAAAAAAGACAAAGAAAATGAAAAAACATAAAACAAAAAAAGTAGCAAAGAAAAATGATAAATAAAAGCACAAAATAACACTGTAGAAATAATTATTATTCACAACAAATGTCAATAAAATTATCTCCTCACGGGCATGCCAAAAAAGTTACAAAACTTTAAGCAAAAGTGCAACTTAAAAGAAATACTTCAAAAATAAGTGAATACTGCCACAAAAATGTATCTGCATGGATAAATCTAGAATAAAATGTTGAGTGAAAAATCCCAGTTACAGTTTATGTATAGCACCATATAGTTTATGTACATTTTAAAACATAAAACAACATTTTAAAACAACATAGTGTTTGTGGACTCACATGTATATTCCAAATGAAAAATAACTGTGGAAAGGGAACACATCTTTAAGAGAATAGTCTGGAGAGAAACAGAAAACGAGACTGGAGAGGGATACAAAGAACATATGAAATATATCTGTAATGATTTTTCTTATAAAAAAATTCTGAAAGTTTGGAAAAATGGCAAAATATCTGTGTGATCTGTCCTGGGTAATTGGCTGTTTAATATATTGCAATTCAGTTTGTTTGAAATGTCTAGAGCTATTTCTGTACATCAAGTTCTAGTACATCAAGTACTAACGATGTAGCCAGGACATCATCCTTTTGTTCTCCTAGGTTTGGGAATGAGCAGAACAGATGACCCTGTGTCTCCTTCTGGTTAGAATCTTTTTCAAGTGTATGTGTTCTATGAAGAGCTCTGTTGACTCTTATGCAGACCCAATTTCCTTTGAGTTTCTGGAGAAGTTATTAAGGCTTGGGCCACAGCACTGCTGCAGACTTAAAGGGAGCAGCTTGATCTTGGGCTGTCACATTGAACTGGTGGCTTCTGTTTCCACCTGTTCCAGGCACAGCACACCACCTCCTATCCTGGGATTGGCGGGTCTCATTAACATGATTATCCTTCAAAGTGCTCTAGATTGGAATTAAAAATTTTCAAATCAGATGTGAGGGCGAAATTGCCAGTGGGTGAAAGGCTCTAGATGACATGTTTTCACCCTGGAATTTTTCATGGGGGAGGGAGACACAAAAGAATAATTAGATGATACTAGTGCATGGTGGGCAACTTTGCTCCCCAAGCAGAATTATCTGCATTTCTTGCCAAAATGTTCTTTTCAGTTATTCTTAATATCCCGTCTAGAATTAGAGATGGTGCAAATAACTGGGTCAGCTCAGCTTTGCCTTGCCAATGCAGGTGTTTTCCAACTACATGTTTTCCATGGTGGTGCCCGGTTATTAATAACGAGCCTGTGTACTGTGAAATTATGTTGATACTAGGGAAATAGGGACTATTCCATGCCATGGGTACCCTTTCCTTACAGCTGTTATGATACATAGCATACAGCATCTTTGGGGGATGGATGTACTTCCACATCTGCTCTGAAGACTCTTGACAAACTAGGCTGCAAATCAAGAATGAGAAGATGTCTTGAAGGACAAGTAAAACTTTAGATTGCCTTGCTTTTGAAGTATTAGCTCTACCTAGATCTGGCACAGTCACAGGAAGTAGTATAATCATAGTTTCTTGTGATTAGCTAGGGTTGGGCTTATGGTTCTCTTTGTACTCAGTGGATGATGATGATTGTAAGTACACTTAGGAGGCTGTGTGCCTCTTCGTTTCTATCCTTATGGTGGGTATATCACGTTGGATTATACTGACCTGTCATGCTGTTTGCCTTTCTACTCTATTTGAACACTTTGAGAACAGAGATTGTATTTTGTTTGCTCTTACTTCTCCTGACGTGGCACCTAATTGATGTTGGGTGAATATTTTTGAATGGATGAATAAGCCTTGATCTCAGGTTCTCATGAAAGAGAGGTGGTTATGATGCCCTCAGCTGTTCAGAGTACCTTGGTAGATGATGTGATTGGTGCTGTCCAATAGCTTCTGGAAATATACAAGTTTTGCTAGTTGACTTTATTCAGTAAGGTACGAGTGTTTGAGAGCTTTAAGACATGCTTTTAGAGGCCAGAGAGGGTCCCGAAGCGAAGATGTGTTGTGTGCCCCATAGGCGTCGGGAGATAAAGCAAATTAAATAACTAGAGATAGCAGGTGCAATGCCAACTGGGAATGGTCATGAGGACAATTAACAAGAGCTGCTTCAGCGCCTCTGACTCTAGATTCCTTCTATAGACAACCAGGGAAAGATGTGTATTTTAGCTCCAGAGTTTATATTAATGCCTCCAATTCAAATAGAATACCATATGAGTCTTCCTCACTTTCATTCTGTATTTGTAGCTAGTCAACTTCTTTTGGATAACTGGCTTCCCCAAATCAATATATTTACCAATTTGTTTTGTCCTAAAATGTGCACAAAGTAGTTTTAAGATTATGACACTAATATCACATCACTTTAACGTTAAAGACTTAATGCTTAAGTCTTTTGGGGCATTTCTTTCTGTTCTTAGATGATTCCTTTTTCAAGGATATGTAGTCAAGGGAATGTGCTAAAAATTACTTGAATTTATTATTTTTTTCTATGTGGCCTTGTTATCAATTTGGTATGCAGTTCCCCCTATTTATTTGTATTCATTTTTAGAATTTGTTTAATGAGCTATTAATTTGGAGAGTGAACTAGAGCAGTGCAGTTCAGAAGTCAAGACAACAAAAAAGCCATAGTCAGAGAAGTCTCAAGTCTCCCTGCCATCTTTATTCCCCCGGCCTCTATTTCTTATCTTGCCATAGATGGCTTTTTTTCTTTTTAAGATGTATTTATTTCTGCATACAGAACTGGGGTACAGGCTAGAGGTGCAGGGTGCTGAAAGGTCTGCCATGTCCTGTGGGTCACCTCCGGGGCGGGGACTCAACTTGTGCTGAAGTGGCTTTAGCTTCTTAGTTCTGCGCTTTAACCGCTGTGCCACCAGGGAGGGCCCATAGATGACTTTTTAGATGACTTTTTATTAGGTTCTGGAAGTCTTTGTTTGCTTATGAAAATAAATGATGTAAGTGTGCACATATGTAGGTATGTACTCTTGGCTCATGGCAAATAAGTACTATATTAAATAATTCTTTTGAATCTTGCTTTTTTCATTTAATAGTCCATTCTGGAAGTTATTTTCTATCAATGTATGGTGGTCTTCCTCATTTTTGTCTTAAATGGCTAATATTACCCTCATGGGAAGTACCATAAGTTTTCACGACCAGTCTTCTGGGACAGGCATTTTGTCTCTATCCAATATTTTTCTATCTCAAACAACACAGAGATGAGAAATTTGTGCATATGCTGTTTCTTGTAGAGGTGACTTCTCAGAGTAAATTCTAAAAATGGTTTCTGGGTAAAAATTTAACGCTTTGAATTCTGAGTGAATTTGAAATCAAGAAATCAGGCAGATGGAGAAGGAAATATCAGCTTTATTCTCTTACAAATAGTTGGAAACCCCCAAATCGGGCAGACTTAACCACCTAGTAGTCCAGGACATCTGGAAAAAACTGGGGATGGACCCATATAGCTCAACCGCTAAGCTTATAGTTCCGTTTGATAGAAACCAAAGCTTCTACACGCTGCAAAAAGGCGGGTACTGAGGGAAAGCCAAGGGATGGAACCACAGACGGGCAAGTCTTTATCTCCCCCTCCCCCCACTGCCGCCACGCCCCCCATCAGTGAAGTCTCATTCCCATGCCCTTCTCCCCCATTACTGAAGTGTCTCCTCCAGTGCTCAGACACTGTGATTCCTCTACTCTGCTATGAAACTAGGTTTTGCTTTTAACAAATACATTCAACAGCATTTAACATAGACAGGGGAAAGGCAAATGTCAGTTAGTTGAAACCTGACCCCTAGGGGCTTCACAAAAGCTGACTTTTTACATTTTGGAAATAAAGTACTCCAGATAGTGTCTCGGGTAGGGGAACATTTGCACTGGATTTGTAGGAATGATAGTAATATGTCATTTAACGACATCTGACTTCAGTATACTGAGACCAAAGCTTGATCCTGGAAGCAAAGAAAAAATGCTGTAGGGAAGATAAATTATAAAAGAAAAACATGACTGGTAGACTTTTTCAAATTGTTTAGAAGTTCCTCTAATAGGCCTCCAACTGAGGCTTTCTTTAAATTTTATTTTTATTTATTTTAGTTTTTTTATTTTTACATCATTTTGTACATTTTTTTTCCCATCTCAATTGTAATCCCCACGGGTTTCCCATCACCAAGTCACCATCACCATAATGCCATGAACTTCCCTCCCAACCCCCCCGTTTTTGATCCCATT
>NW_004567112.1:5266092-5281335 GCF_000260355.1 Condylura cristata | reverse complement strand
ATGTGGTCACCTCCGGGGCAGGCGGGGATCGAACTCATGCGGAAGTGGCTTTAGCTTCTTAGTGCTGTGCTTTAACCCGCTGCGCCAGCAGGGAGCGCCCAACTGAGGCTTTTTAAAGGCCAGTCAGCAGAATTTTTTGTTGCTCCCCTTGTGTAGAGTCCAGAGCCAGCAGCAGCAGTGAGGACCTGCCCCTCCCCTCCCAGGCAGAATGGCCATGGGTCCGCTGCAGGCACTTGCTGGAGGGGGCACCCAGCCGGACACCCTCTGGTCATCTCCACAGCAACAAGCCCAGCATCGGACTCTTCCGAGATGCTAAATCAATCCTTGTGGAGTGACTAATTGATCTTTGAAGCCTGCTATTGTGCCAACTATTTTTTTAATTTGTCCAGGCAGAGGGGAAAATTCCCCACCCCTCCGGGTTGTTAGGCTGGACAGGTAATCAAAACAGCATCAGATGAATTAGCAAAGGGAAACCAATCAGCAACATACATACAGAACATTTATGTGGTTGTGACTTCTAAAGAGTCGTAGAGCAGACCAGGAATACTAGCCGTTCCTTCAGAGCCCTGGGGCAGCGAGGAGGGGTAAGGGAGACCCTCATGGCAGGCATGCAGGGGTGATCCCACATCTACTCCAAGAGTCAGGTGAACTTTTCAGTGAGCTCATGCTCACTGATAAATGTATATCTGAATGGTATCCCCCCAAAGTATATTCTAAGTCATAAAGGGGGAGCAGGGACTGCTTCTCTGATTAGGAAAAGGACTGAAGCTTAGGGCTCTCTGTTGACCTCTGGTTCCATATTCAGGTGACAAGAGGCCTAGCTGACCATTGTCGGGGGAGACCAACTCCACATGTCTATGTGTCTATTCCTTGGTGACATCCTTTCCTCTGTTAAAAGTGCTGTTCACGTGTTCAATGCCTGCAACAACCTGTGAAGGCAGGCCTGTGGGCGCAGCCAGTGAGTTTTCAATGTGTGTAATCTAGTGGTATTTTCTAAGTCTCAGTCTCAGTCATTCATTTTAGCAAAGATGAAATCTTTGGGCTACAGGGCAATTTGGAGTAGGTTAGATTTTCTCCTCCGTATGTTTTTCTTAACCTTACGATTCTAATCTAATCTGAAGGCAAAAAAGTGAAGACCCAAAGAATTTAACGGAGTGTGTGTGTGATATTGTAATTTATAAAAACATATAGTCTTGGTCTTCGTCCACATAATTTCTGGCTCCTGGCTTCCCTGCCCCTTGGAATTTCCTAAGTGGTAAGAAGAATGGGAACATCTTTATTATAATATTTTCCTTTTTGAATCCATTCCTCAAATGACTTCAGAGCCATAAGGGTGAACAGGGTACCTTATTCATCACAACTGCAACTGAGGTTATGGTTTTTAAAATGATTTATTTATTTATGCATACAAGAATGGGGTGTAGGGCAGAGCTGCTAGGGGTAGTTGGTGAGAGGATTCTTCAGAGACAGAGTAGGGAGCAGAACAGGCAGATCTACTGAAATACACTGCTGAGGGGAGCAGCGGGGAGACAGGGGAGGTCTGACGCGCATGTCTCTCCCTTGCTGGGGATGGAACTCCAGTTGGTCTTTGCAGTGATAGTGCGGAGACTTAATGAACTCTAGGCCATTATGAAATGATTTATTTAGTAATTTTCCTTCGTGTGTGTGAGGGTGGAGAGAGAAGGGAACTTTTAGAAGTTCCTTAAAGAGGGGATGATGGTAGCCAGGAAAGAAACCAAGAATGCAGGGTGGGACTTTTAGCCCCACCCCATGACCTCTGGAAGGAAGTGAAGTGAGGAGCTGCAGGTCAAATTAGTCACTTATGATGGATGATTGGCTCAATTGTGCGTATGGAAAGGAGCTTCTATGCAAATTCAGAAGGGGGAGGTTGAGAGAACTTTGGGTTTGTGAACCAGAAGACTTCTATTATAAGGGGGAAAGGATGTCCTGAGAGATCTCTACAGATACAGGTTTTGTGGACTCCACCCCCACCCCAGATCCCATCAGACCAAAGGGAAGTGTGTTGGGCATGAGGTTGGAGTTCAGCAGCCAGTTTGGATATAAAAGCAGGCATGTGGGCTTCGGGGGGCTTTTGGCCTGTGGCTGGCGGCTTGTCTCTTGGCTCTTCACTGGCTCTCAGCGTGCTATTGGGGTTCCAAGTCAGCAGAACTGGTAGGATGCATGAATTAACTTATCTCTCTCTCTCTCCCTGAGTTATTCATTTACCTTTTCCTTTGTAAACAAGCCCATTATTAACCTTTTTGTGTGTGTCTGCAGTTGAATCTTAAGCTCACGGGTGAGAGGACCCACAGTCAGGCTACCCAGTTGGGTGGCCCAGTAATACCATGTGCCAGCAACCTGGGCCTCAACTTCACACGAAGCTCCTTTGTTTGGGACCTCGTTCTAGGCGGCTGTTGATTCATATTCTTTAATAATATTTGCAGTGGTCCAGTAACCAAGTGAAGAAATGGGTTTCCTGAACAAATTAATCAAACCCAAAGAGGCGTTGGTGGGAACCGATGATTTATAGCCAATCATCAGAAGGGGTAGGGTCTGGGGAGGAGCTCTTCACCTGTGGGATCTGAGGCTGTCTCGGTAGACAGTATCAGAGTGAGTTAAATTGTAGGGCCGACCCCAACCAGGATTGGAGAATTGCTTGGTTGTGTGAAAAAACCCAGAGCCATCAAAATTGGCACTGTATCATTAGCATGTGTGTGTCTGCATGGATGTGTATGTACGTGTATGCATGTGTGTGTACATGGGATACAGGCCTTACTCAAAAAGCCATGATGGAGAGAGGCAGAGAGACTCAGTCAGAATCCCAGTGACAAAGTCGGCAGTGACCCTGGCAATGATTCTGGCAACACAAGAAAAGGACTTTTCTGACATTTAAAAATTCTGCTCACATGCCTTGGGGGATGGCATTCTCCTTGAAGAAGATTAACACTATAACATAGCTGAAAATCTCTTGAAGCTGAGAAAAAGTATTTAACATTCAATAACAAATTTGACCCTTGAGCATTAAAGTATATATCAGTGATTATGAATAATCCGATTTTGCGTTTCTGTAGCATTAACCACAGTGATGTTTAGATTGTACAGAAGAAATAATTAGGGGCAGAGCGGGGATGGTGAGCCTAATCTGAATTCGACTTTCTGAGGCTTGTGTGGGTAAACTTTCCTTAACAGAGATGGCTTGGTTTTGCTGATAGCATGATTTCAATAATGAATAATTCAGAGAAACATGCAGCCAGTGTTAGCTGAAGACAGAAAAAAATGCCTTTGAATTGCTGTTCCTTTCATGGACCTTCAGAAGCCGCTCCCAGTCTCCACAAAGCATCTCTTGGAGGGAGGAACTGGTACTGATCTCAGGCCAGTGGGGACATGTGATGACAGAATGAGGAGCTCTTTCCTTGGGAACTGGAGCTCAGCGTTGGGGCCCCTCCCCTCCCGGGCTCCTCCCCCTTCCCCCTCTCCCCTGCTGGGAAGCCCTGGACCTGAAGTATCATCAAGTAAGGAGGGTTCCAGGGACAGTTCCTGTAGGGTGGCCAGCAATCCCCTGCAGCCACACTTCCCTCCCTCCTCCCCTTACCCCCCCAGCTCCCCAGTTACCCCCACCCCCTCGTGCAGATCGGGGACGGGACGAAAAACAAAGTGAAAACTGACCAGACTGCATTGCAGCACACATACCTGAGTGTGAACCCAGCTCTGTGTTAACTGGCTTCTCCAGGCCCACAATGAAATCCCGCTGGCCCCCGGATTCTGGGCAGTCAGGCAGGCTTGCTCACCCGAGAGCTGATAGCATGTAATCTAGGGACCCCACCTCCTCCTCCATTAAGCCTCTAGAGCTGCCCTCTGCTAGTGGCCCCCAGTGCAGAGGTGGCAACCCCACCCCACCCCTCAGCTTGTTGAATACACCCCCACACAGGCAGTGCCGTAAAGGCAGGTGCCTCTAGGAGAATCAAAGCGATGGCTGTCCTCCGCCACACTTCAAGGCCTCCTCTCTACTGCTGAGCCCCAGTTCTCTGGAATATTTTAGGAGCCTTTTAATCTGATGAATTGCGCCCAGAGGACATAGCAGGGCTGATGGAAGCTTCAGGGTTGGGCAGGAAGGAAACATTTGCTGGTCCTTGAGCATTTGAAAATGCGGGTGTCTCTCTGATTGTCCTGTGGGGTCCTGCCAGACCTACAGAGCAGGACTTGGGGTACCGAATGCCCTGTACGGTGCAGTCAGACTTGTAAAACAAAGACGTGCTGGGTTAGGTTTCCAGGGCTGCTGTAAAAAAGTGCCACACATTTACAGCCTCCAAATACCTGAATTAATTCCTCTGTCCTGAGCCTGACGTGGATCTCAATGGGCTAAGTAAGGCCAAGGTCTCAACAGGGAAGGTGCCTTGCTGGGGCCCCGGGGAAAACATTCCTGTCTCTCCCAGGCTTCCAGAAGCGGCCTGCTCTCCGGGTTGGTTGGCTAAGCCATCCGCCTGGGCCCTCTGACCCTGCCTGCCTTCCTCACATACACTCTGACCCACAACCTCTGGTTACGACCGTGTTTCCGTGGGTGCTGTCCTGATAATCCAGTGTGGTCTAACCCTGTTCAGAATTTCCAGAGGAGTTGCCTAGATGAAGCCCTCACTGTGGCGGCACAGCCAGGCTCTGGGGAGGCGAGCAGCCACCTGCAGAGGGACGTGGCTCTGTCTACCGGGCAAGCCCAGATGTGATTGGCTGAACTAGGTGGCAGATGTTTGCCTCTTGCGATGACAGCTCCAGGGAGGGGCTTCTGCACCCAGGTGGGAGGAGTGCATGCAGCCAAAGGAAAAGTCCTCACTGTGGAGGACTGTCAGCCTCAGCTCCTGTGTCTCAGACAACTCGCAGGTGACTGGAGGAAGCCACCGACTCACCTGAGGGAGGCATTGCAGGAGCAACATTTTATTTATTTTTTATTTTTTAAAGATTTATTTATTTTATTTTTTAAAATTTAAATGTTTAGTTTTTTTTTTTTAAAGATGTATTGATTTCTGCATACAGAACTGGGGTGCAGGCCAGAGGTGCAGGGGTGGTGAGAGGATTCACCAGAGACAGAGCAGGGAGCAGAACGGTCAGAGTGATGAAATACACTGCTGAGGGGAGCAGCGGGCGGGTCAGGAGAGGTCTGCCGCGCCATGTGGGTCACCTCCGGGGCTGGGGATTGAACTTGCACTGAAGCGGCTGTGGCCAGCTTGCAGTGCTGTGTCCTAACCCGTTGTGTCACCAGGGAGGGCCTAAAAATTTATTTACTTATGCATACGAGAACTGGGGAACAGGCCAGAAGTGGGGAATTCACCAGAGACAAAGTGGGGAGCAGAACAGGCAGATTGAAATACACTGCTGAGGGGAGAAGGGGGGAGACACGAGAGGTCTGCTGGGCCACGTGGGTCGCTCGTGCTGCAGTGGCTGTGGACAGATTCATAGTGCTGCGCTTTAACCCATTGTGCCACTGGGCGGGGTGGGGGGTACAGAAGTGTTATTTTGGTTCTCAGGATCATTGAAGTTTTCTGAAGCTAGAAACAGCCTACACCTAGCCCAGGACTAATCCATGCCACTTGTCCGGGCCCCGGGCCACAACCCGTCCACTGGGCGTCCATGTATCT
This sequence comes from Condylura cristata, assembly GCF_000260355.1. Lineage (NCBI taxonomy): Eukaryota > Metazoa > Chordata > Mammalia > Eulipotyphla > Talpidae > Condylura > Condylura cristata. Next base: position 5,275,708 of record NW_004567112.1, on the reverse strand, counting down.
CCTCTCTGAGGCTTAAGAATGCACAGCTTTCCAGATAAGAATAAATTTCTTCAGGAAACCAGCAAGCTCTACACTGATGAGGCGAACTGGGCTCCGTAGTCCCTGGTCATGGCCCCCAAGTCTGCAAAGCCCCAGTGAAAACAAGCACATGCCCCTCCGCCTGAGGAAACCAGCACCCAGCCCTCCCCCAGGGACTGCAAGCCTCCCTCAGACTGAGACTGTTGAGGAAATGGAGCGCAAATACTCGCCAACCCGTGATTGTATTTGAAATAATTTAGGCAGCAGGCTCTTGTCTTGGAGGACAAATTTGAAGGAGACAAAGAATGTTCTGGGAAGAAAGGCAGTGATAAGTCAGAGAAAAGGAAGCTGTCATAAGGCTGGAATGCCACCAAGAAATGCCAACTTAGAAGACGAGTGGCCCATGACAATGAGTGCCGGCCCTTAGTGAAATGCAGCGGGAGCCCGCCACGGGCTTGGAGAAGCCTGAACGGGCTCTGCTCACTGATGCAACGACCGTGATTCCTCTTCTCAGCCAGCAAAAGTCTCTGCATTTGGAAAGGCGGTGGTTGGACTTGTGGGTGAGCTTCCTGGTGTGCAGTAAGAATTTTGAAGCTGGAGGCCCACCCTGGTGGTGCAGTGGGTTACAGCACAGCACTGAGAAGCTAAAGCCACTTGAGCATGAGTTCGATCCCCGCCTGCCCCGGAGGTGACCCACAAGGCGTGGCAGACCCCTCCTGACCCGCCCACTGCTCCCCTCAGCAGGGTACTTCATCCACCTGCCTGTTCTGCTCCCCACTCTGTCTCTGGTGAATCCTCTCACCACCCCTGCGCCTCTGGCCTGCACCACAGTTCTGTATGCACAAATAAACAAACCTTTAAAAAAATTTTTGAAGCTGGGAAAGAGCAGCGCTCAACCCCACACTCCCTAGAAAACACTCGTTGCCCCGACCTGTGTCCTTGCAGCTGGATAAATTATGAGACACCCACTTGCCCCTCCTTACTGCTCCACACCATCTTCCTTCTAGAAGCTTTGAAAATGGATCACTGCCCCTCTGATAGCAGAGACACCTCGCCAAGCGATGGAGTAAACCCTGAGCCTGAGTCAGCTGTGCCTCCCCTCACCTGCAGGAGGCCGGTTTCCACACCCAGAGCGGCACCTCTCCACCAAAGTCATCTTCCGGAGGAAGCGCTGGGTCGACAGCCCAACCTCGCCAGCCGAGACCCCCACAGGAGCATGCAGGAACGCCCACTTCTCAGTCCTCTTTGGCTCAGGGCGGAGCTCACGCGCCCTCTGAAGGGCACCGGGCTTTAGGCGCCGTCCACAGCCTGACACGGTGAGCTCGGGGCCTGCCGCCATCTGTGGGCTGGAGTCACTGATGTGTTTCCAGAGCTCTGCGCGGAAGTGATCAAAAGGAAAAGGTGTGCCTGCTGTCCTCCTGCGTGCAGGCTGGCTCTGACCTGAGAGGCAGTGCTGGGCCACAGTCCTGGGGGTGCTGACTACAAGACTCTCCAAGGCTGGAGGTCACTGGCTTCTCTTCAGGGGGTTGCTTTTTTCTCCTTTTCCTCTCCCGTCCGTCCTCTGTTTTCACGCTCTCCATCCCACTCCCGCTGCTCTCCCATCCCGACCTGCTGGGTGTGTTGGCTCAGAGGGGGCCATGCTTGTCTTGCTTAATGAACCCCATGTGCTTTCCAGAGGCCTGGGAGCACAATGGCGGGAATGTGCTGTGGGGTGGCCAACTGCAGGTGTGAGCTGCTGGGCAAAGGGATGCCCAGAGCACGTACAGCATAATGCTGGGTGTGTCTGGGAGGATGTTTCCAGAAGAAATTAGCGTTTGGCTCGGTAGACTGAATAAAGCAGATGGGCCTCGCCAGTGTGGGTGGCCTCATCCAGTCCACTGATGCCCCAGACAGAAACAAAAGATGGAAGGAGGGTGAAGTCACTGTCTGCCTGAGCTGGGACATCCGTCTTCTCCTGCCCTTCTATGTGGGTGCTCCCAGCTCTTGGGTCTCTGGGCCAGGGCAAGGTTCACACCATCAGCCCCATGATTCTCAGGCCCTCAGACTCGGCTGGAACCCCAGCACCAGCTTTAGTGGGCCTTCAACTCGCAGATGGCAGGCTGTGGGCCTTCTTGACCTCCATCAAGGCCAGAGCTGGATCCTAATAAATCTCCATTTGTGCATTTCTCTCTGTATTCTACTGGCTCCATTTCTGAGAGCCCTCACTGATACACCCTGCTAACATTTAATTCTCATGGCTTCAAGATATGGCGTGTTGGTTGTTTTGAATTAGTTCCCTAAGAAACTGCTAGAACAGGATGAAAACAGAGCGGGGAGCGGAACAGGCCCTCCCTGGTGGCGCAGCGGGTTACAGCACAGCACTGAGAAACTTAAGCCACTTCCGCATGAGTTCGATCCCCGCCTGCCCTGGAGGAGATCCACATGGCGAGGCAGACCTCTCCTGCCCGCCCGCTGCTCCCCTCAGCAGTGTACTTGTCGATCTGCCTGTTCTGCTCCCCACTATGTCCCTGGTGAATCCTCTCACCCTCCGCATCTCTGGCCTTGTATCCCAGTTCTGAATGAATAAATAAATAAATCTTTAAAAAAAAAAAAAAAGAAAGAAACTGCTAGAACAGGATGAACACAGAGCGGGGAGCGGAACAGGCCGACTGATGAAGCACACCGCTGCGGGGAGCAGCGGGCGGTCAGGAGTGGTCTGCTGTGCCATGTGCGTCACCAGCGGGGGATCGAACTCGCACCGAAGTGGCTGTGTCCCACTGAAAGCAGGGTAGAGCCCACTGGTGAGAGACCTCCTCATCCTCAGAGATGGAGGGTTTAGAACTAAGAAGACTTTGCTACTTTTTGTTTTCCGCAAACCTGAGTTTCTTTGTCCTCTCAATTCTTTATAAATCTGCTATTTATTTCCTTCTCAGAAAGGTATAAAAGCTGCCTGCTTGAGTTGTTCCTTGGGGTCACCTATCTCTGTGGCACTTGCAGCTACAGAATTCAATTTCTTCTCTGCTCTTACGCTGTCCTTTATTCAGGGGGTGTGTTAGAGAAGAACCTCAAGGCGGAGGCGGGAGTTTTCCTCATGGTTTTTTCCGTGGCCCTTGCCCGAGGCCCAGGGCAGATCTTCCAGTGGAGACGGGTTTGACCATGTAAAGACATAGAGGAACTTTGTTTCCTGAATCTAAATGGCTTTAAAGAAAAACCACCCTGATACTGCAGCGAGAATGAGACAGCAAGAGAGCGGCCTAGCTGGTGCCCGGTGTGGGGCTGGCACGGCTGGCTGTGTGGGCGTCCCCGGAGGCAGCTGTGGACAGATGGAGAAGTTCTGAATTCCACTCAAGGGCAATAAAAGTCATCCGCAGAATGATCTGTGTCTGTCAGTGCACATCTGCCCTTGCTGGAGGGTCTTTCCTCGGTGCAGGAAGTTGCCTGGGGATGGCTTAAGAATAGTTTGAATACGGTGTATCTTATTTTTATTGAAGTAACATTGCATTTTAGCATTCTGGAAGGCTCAGAGGTGCAGCCTGGGAAAGCAAGGCGTATACCATGTTAAGTTCACCACAGAGCAAATCCAACCCTGTCCCTCACACCCCATCGTCCCCTTCTGCCCTGTCTGCCTCTCTGCTTGTCCCTCCTCTTCCCTCCTCTTCCCACTAACTGGCCTGCTAGTCGCAAAGTGTGGATGCTGTGTAACATATCATTAACTATTCGAGTCAGACTGTTTCTGGTGAAATCAGAAATTTTATAAAATATATTACACAGCACAAACTTCCAGCTTCCCTTTCATACATTAAAAACAATCTCACCAGTCCACAATGTTGTTTTGAGACGTTATCCGAACACAGGGCTGCTTAGAGAAGATTGTGCCAGGTCATTGGCGGCACACGGCTCCATTCTCTAAAAGCTGCAGGTCGGATCTGCTCCAGGTAATCATTAACAGGGGGCGGTGAACGGCCTCGGCACGGGCTCCTCACCTGTGGAGCCAGGACGGCAAGTGACCCCAGCAAGCACAGGACGGGGACCGAGGCTCCCGGGTTTTTGTGCCCACCCAGGGGAGGCAGGGAAGGTACCTGCCTGGGCCCAGCACAGTTCCTGGCACTTCCCTGCTGCAGCTGGCAAGTGTGGGCGCCCTGGCGTGTTCTCACAGCCTCTGTGCAATGGGCTTCTACTCTAGCTTTGGGGGCCAGCGGGCCACATGCCCGTCTACCTCCACAACCCCAGGGCTGGCTCCCCCAGTGCATCCCGAAGGCTGGTTTCCCGGTGAGCTTGTAGGGCACCAAAGGGCATCCCGGTGTGTGAGGCCAGCGTGGTGGTCAGCAGAGTTCCTGTCCTCAGCGTGCTCTCTCAGCCTTCCCCCCAAGCCCCAGTTTGCTATTGCTGGACAAGACAGGCCTCCTGGGGACAGAGCCTGCAAGAGCAAAATGTGCAGGCCAGAAAGCTGGCAACAGCCATTGAGACCTGCAGGGACATGACGCCACAGGAGGGAACAGCTGTCCGTGATGCAGCATGACGTGGCCACAGAGGTGTGGCCATTACAGTATTTACGTTATTGACAGTAGCCTCATTGTGGAAACAACCCAAGGTCTCATTCTCCTATCGGATGCGGAGATTAGAACAGCCTTGGTGAGGAAATTCAAAGGAAAGGAGGGAAAAGCAAGTCAAAGTGCTGTAAGAGGACTCTGAAAAGCTTCTCAAAGAGATGCAACAACAGTCAGAAAAACAAATGAATGTCACACCTACCCGTGACTCAGCAATTCCACTCTCAGGTGTCTACCCAAAGGATGAAAATTCACTAAATCCAAGGGTGGGTGTCAGGGTGGGTGTCCTCCTGTGTCCGCCAAAGCACTGCGCACAGTAGCCTCGTTACGGAAACAAGCCATGGGCAGATGGCGAAGAAGCTGTGGCTCATAGGTCTTCAGAATGGATACTACTCAGCTATAAAAATAATGGGAGTCCTTGCCATTTTGTAAAAAAAGATTTATTTATTTCTGCATACAGAACTGGGGTACAGGACAGAGGTGCAGGGGTGGGAGAGGATTCACCAGAGAAAGTGGGGAGCAGAACAGACAGATAGATGAGGTACACTGCTGAGGGGAGCAGCGGGCGGGTCGGGAGAGGTCTGCCGCGCCCTGTGGGTCACCTCTGGGACGGGGATTGAACTCGTGCTGAAGCGGTTGCAGCTCTGTCGCAGTGCTGCGCTTTAACTTGCTGTGCCACCAGGGAGGCCCCAGGAATTCTTGCCATTTGGGACAACATAGATTGAACTAGAGGGATCATGCTAAATGAAGTAAGTCAGGAGAAAGACAACACCACACTGTTCCACATGGAATACAGAGGAACAAGTCAAAGGGGCAGTGAAGGCGAAACTACGTGAACCCCGTAATCTGCATGGGACTTAAGGCTGCTACCGGAGGCGGCGGGGGCGTGTGAGCGGTGGCCAGTAGGCTGTTGTTGAGGGCTGTGGCTGCCTCTGTGGCCATGTGGGCAGTGACATGTGACTCTTAGAGTTTTGTAAACCAATGTCACCTTGATAGAAAAAAAAAAAAGAGGTCATTAACCTTGTTCCTTGTTAATTATCAATTGATAATCAATTGATACTTTTCTATCAATTAAGTGTGAAACTTTAGGGATGCATGAATGGCTAGAAACAAGGTCTTATTCTTTCTTCTTTGCTTCCTCCCCATGTCACCCACCCAGCCAAGCAGCGTTGTGATCCCCGAACCCTGAGACACCATCAGAATATGGTGGGCCCCCCAAAGAGTCGCATCTCTCAGCTCTGACTCTGAACTGGGCAACAGGGGCTGTACAATACCATAGTGTCTTAACCTGCTGGAGCCAGAGGCCTGTGTGGGTCTCACTGGCTAAAATGGAGGTGTCCTCAGAGTTGCGTCCTTCCTGGAGGCTCTAGGGTAAAGGTCGTTCTTGGCCCTCCCTGGTGGCGCAACGGTTTAAAGCACAGCACTGCAAGAAAGCAGCCGCTTCAGTGGGAGTTTGATCCCGCCCCAGAGGTGACCCACATGGCGCGGCAGACCTCTCCTGACCCGCCCGCTGCTCCCCTCAGCAGTGTACTTAGTCACTGTGCCTGTTCTGCCCCCTACTCTGTCTCTGGTGAATCCTCTCACCACCCCTGCGCCTCTGGCCTGTACCCCAGTTCTGTATGCAGAAATAAATAAATCTTAAAAAATAAACAAACACAAAAAAACCATTTTTGCCTCTCTAACTTCTCCAAGTCACCCAGATTTCTCTCCTTCAACTTCAAGGCTGGCAACAGTGGGCTAACTCCTGCCCAGTTGTATCTCTCTAACTCCATGCCTCATCTTCCACTTGGAAGGGCTCCTGTCATGAGCCTGATTTCAGCCAGAGAACCCAGGATAACCTCCTCGTCTCCAGGCCAGCTGCTCAGCAGCCTAAATTACCCCTGTGACCTTTGACTTTTGCCTGTGAGGCGACATCATCACAGCTTCCAAGATGGATGTGAACATCTCTGGGGTGGGGACAGGGGTGGGTGGGCATTACTGGGCACACCAACCCAAGCCTGCCTCTGAGCTTTGGGGTGCAGTGTCTGCCCCCAAAGTTGCCCAGTCTGAGTTGGACCCCGGGTTCTACATTGTCAGATGCCTTTTTAACTGCCAGGAATTCTGAGTTGGAGTGGGAGTAGCTAACGCCTTGGGAAGCACGACTCACTTGAAGAGTGTCCTGAGGTTGGAGGGGTGGAGCGAGATGCAGTTTCTGGGCCTTTAGGGGGGAAGAAGGACCTGCTGAAGGTCTGGGCCCCTGGTCTGGAGGCGGCCTGAGGCCATGGTGGAGGAGTGGGCATGCGCAGTGCGGACCTCCTGGGTGTCTGCCCTGCCGGCAGCCCACTGAGCAGTGAAGCCTTGCTGAGCTGGCGGGGAGTCAGCGGCCAGCCTGCCCATCTGCTCCCACATGGAGTGTATGCAAATTATTGCAAAGGCAGGTTCAGGTGATGAAGTGTTGCCTGACAGATGCTTAACCTGGGAGAATAATTTACTTAACTCTGGATGACCAAGGGCCAGGCGCTCCCCTACTTACAGGAATACCTATTCTTGGCTGAAATTGATGCTTTTTCCTTCCATACGCTCACATTCCTGAAGGGAAAAATAGTCTTCTGGCAAATACAGCATTTCTTTGAGTTCTGCTGACTGCAGGGTGGTTTTCTTCTGCACACACACTGCAGGGACCCCTGAAGCAGGGATTGATCCAGTCTGTTTACAGTGGGGTTAAGCAATTGATTTTAATTAAATCTTCCTTCTTGGAATCAGCAGAATGTGTTCATATTGGATCCCCCTTTTCTCAAAACATTAATCAACTCGTTAAGTAATTTCTTCCAATTTATGGGCTCCAATTAGCCTCTCTCCGGAGACCCAGAAAATTGAGTGAGACATACTGTTCATTTCCAATAACCTGGAGACATTAATTTTGAATCCTCACAGCCAAACTTCAGGGAAATTATTCAGTAAGACTTTAGACCACTTCCCAGCATTTCTCTATGTCCATAGTTGGTTTACAGGTGGTTGGTAAAAGCACCTTGGGTTAGAATTTCTTTGTGAAAAGGTCTCAGAGCTCCTGGCTCATCTCCTTTGTGGCTGGGATTCTCTCTGCTGATTTCTTGGGGTCAGTTACCCTCAAAAATTTTTTTTAAAGATTTATTTATTTATTCATACAGAACTGGGGTACAGGCCAGAGATGCGGAGGGTGAGAGGGTTCACCAGAGACAGAGCGGGAAGCAAAACAGACAGATCGACGAAGACACTGCTGAGGGGAGCAGTGGGCAGGTCAGGAGAGGTCTGCCACGCCATGTGGTCACCTCTGGGGCAGTCAGGAATCGAACTCATGCGGAAGTGGCTTAAGCTTCTCAGTGCAGTGCTTTAACCCACTGCACCACCGGGGGGGGCCCCTACCCTCAAATTTTAATGTGCAACTTTTATTCGCTATGTGGAGAGCTTGGTAAGAGAGTGTCGTGAGCCCTAATTCTCATTGAGTGAGTTGAGAATTTGCATTTATTTTTATATTTTCATAGACATTGTACTTAATGTGTACAGCATGATTTGATATACACCTACACAAAGAAATGATTATACAATCAAGCTAATTAACATCTCATTTTATCAACCTCTCATTTCTTTTGTGGCGAGAGAAACTGGAATCTGTTCTCTGAGCACATTTCCAGCATTTCAGGTGGAGTATTCTTAACTGGAGTCACCATGCTGGGGGTTAGATCTCTAGATTTGTTCATCTTTTCTTTTTCTCCACTATGATCCCTGAGCTCCCCTGCTCCTTGCCCTGCCCCTTCCCTCTTTTTTTTTTTTTTTAAAGATTTATTTATTTGTGCATACAGAACTGGAGTACAGGGGATGAGAGGCTTCCCCAGAGACAGAGTGGGGAGCAGAACAGGCAGATCCAGAAGTGCACTGCTGAGGGGAGCAGTGCGGAGACAGGAGAGGTCTGCTGCTCCATGTGGGTCACCTCCGGGGCCGAGATTGAACCCACACTGAAAGGGCTGCAGCTAGCTTGCAGTGCTGTGTCCTAATCTGTTGTGCCACCAGGGAGAGCCCCCTTCCCTCTTAACCACAGAATCTTCAGGGATTTTGAATAGGCTCTATGTTATTGAACTGTCTGCTGTTTGAGTATCCAATATTTGTTTTTTTGTCATTCTGTCTTATTTCGCTGCACATAGTTCTTTTGGATTTCCTCTATTTTGTTGAATAGCTGTATCTCCCCTTTTTATGGCTGTATAGTACTCCATCATTGTGTCAGGAATTCTGTTGCCACTTTGAGTCAAGAACATGATGAAGGACATGGCAGTTGTGGGGCAGGTTTACAAGGCAAGACCTGCTATTTGAGCAGAAGTTCTTGTGCCATTTATTGGAAGCTCACAGGTCAGTCAAAGCCGATCAAGTGACAGTGGTATAAGGAATAGAGTCTGGAGGGTAGAATAGGAATGGGGACAAAGATTTACAAGGGACAGGGGAGGGGACATTGTGGCCACATATCAAGAGTCATTTGCATCAGTAAAGAATTGATACATCCTGAGACCACATGGGGATAGCCACGTAGGCAGGTCAGTAGCGGCCAGGGTGACCCCTGGCCTGCTTCATGATACGAAGTAAACTCTGTCAGCAGTCAGGGAATTTTCTGCTGTAGATTTGTAGATAGTCTCTAGGTCACAGTTGCCCACAAGTGGCCAGCTAGGAGCCAGCCCCTAGGAACCAACACTCATGTGTGGCTATGCACACATTGAGTAGCTCAACCCTTGGTGGATATCGAGGCGGCTGCCAACCCGCAGTTGTAAGCAGTGCCGCCGTGGCACGGGGAGCGTCGGGTCATTTTGTTGATGGTTCATAGTCTGTGCATAGCTGCCCCTGCATTGGGTTGTGAGGCTGCGTGCTATTTCCATTTTTAGATTTTTTTTTTTTTTAAAGATTTATTTATTCATACAGAACTGGGGTGCAGGCCAGAGGTGTGGAGGGTGAGAGGATTCACCAGAGACAGAGCGGGAAGCAGAACAGGCAGATCGACGAAGAACACTGCTGAGGGGAGCAGCGGGCGGGTCAGGAGAGGTCTGCTGCGCCCTGTGGTCACCTCCGGGGCA